>NW_027507787.1:168238720-168838720 GCF_037356315.1 Lithobates pipiens | reverse complement strand
GTATCACTGGCTCTTGAATTGTACTAATATGTTGCTAGCTGTATGATATTTGTACTCGCGATCGTGTCAGCCAGATAAGGCTAGTACTCTATGAGGGAAGTTATTGTGCTGCTCAAATGCTTGCACAATATATGTTATGTTTTTTAACTTTTTAATGCCAAGTTGTAATAAAAATGTACTTTTAAATGCCTGTGTTCGTCTCCTTTTCTTTCTGGGATTAGTTTTGGCACCGTAAAGTCCACAGATTTCACATTTCTGTTTTTAATACACAGTTTAAAACAAAAAAAGGCTTTGCATAGACTTGAACCTCTAATTATTTTAAGAACATCCTAATTAATTATTTTTAACTTTGTCCCTTGTTTATTTTTCCAGTGCTAAATTAACCAATTCAATAACGGGCACTTTCACCCCCTTCCTGCTCAGGCCCATTTGACGTTTTTATAATTTTATTTTCACACAAATAGAGCTTTCATTTGGTAACATTTAATCACCACTGGCTTTTTTTTTTTTTTTTGCAAAAAAAAAAAAAAAAAAGGACAGAAAATGTAGTAAATACATTTTTCTTAGTTTCTGTCAGAAAAGTTTGTAAATAAGTATTTTATCTCCTTCACTGATGGGAACAGATGAGGCGCCACTTATGGGCACTGACGAGGAGGCATTATTATGCCGTACTGATGGGCACTGATAAGTGACACTGATATGTGAAGATGAGCACTGAAAGGCAGCACTGACTGGCATCACTGATGGGCACAGATTGACAGAACTGCTGGGCACTGTTGGAGCTGCACTGATCATCAGGGTACTGATGTTCAGTGCCCTGATTACCTGTACACGTGTCCTATGCTGCTTATCGGCTCTCCTCGCCTCACACAGAGTGTGAGGCAAGGGGAGATGATTACTGGCACTTCCGTGTTTACATGTTATTGGTTGTGATTGGACACAGCTGATCACATGGGTAAAGAGCCGTGTCATTGGCTCTTTACCGAGATTGGGGACACAGCGCACCTGTGATCACTACGCTGCATGCCCCTGCGGGTGCGCAAGAGTGGTGAGACTGCAGAAACGTCATATGATGTCGTCCCAGAACGAGTGCATCCCACCCGCCGTATAGTCAATTGAAGTGGTTAAAATTTGCAAATGGGGGGAAAAAAAAGTTAGTGATTTGACAAAAAAGAATGATATTTACAGGGAAAGAATAGAGAAACAGTGCTCCATAAAGTTGGATTTTTAGGGGTATAAATATGAGGCAGACAAGATTAAAAAAAACACATAATTTATTATATCTATTAAAATAACAAATGCAAAGTATAAAGACACCTATAGAAGATGAGTACATAAACCACTGTCCTTAAAACCTGGACTAAACACCTGCCAGCTATTAAATGTCACAAAATAGATACATGTATCTGATAATGTATGTCAAAGGGTCCTCTCCAGAGTCACCATTAATGCATTTCGTGGTGGGCACGGCTTCTTCAGGATGAGGCAGTGTATTTAGTATTGCACTACAAATTATTATTACAAATACACTTCACATTTTTTTAATCAATACTGTAAAACAGGGAGCATTGAGTGTGCTCACATTTTCTTAGGAGGCCTGGTAACAATGCACAAAGAAAGGTCTTGGGGGCGAACAAAGGGGCCTGTGGGAGTCATAACATCTTGGGACCATCGAGGGGGAGGGGGGGTTGCAAAATGCTGAAAGGCCAGTACCTTACTGTAATATGATATCACATAAATGTCTTATCTGTAATAAATCTCATTTATATATCCAATATCCCAATACTTACAAAATCTGGTAGTGGGACACCCAAGGGGATAAACATTACAAGTAACCATCCATGCGGGGGATGTACAAAGGGCACCCAACAAAGAACAGGGTACACACTGTTAAAGTTCATCATAAAAAGTCCTGCTACATATATGCATACACATAAGAAAATGTCTTTACACTTCATAGCATTTATGGCAGTTATAAAACATCAGGATATAAAACAAAGTCACTTCTCATACAATGACACATTTCTTAATTTTTGGCATGTCCTCCAAAGTTTTCAATGTCCACATCCTCTACTTATGTATGACTATAATACTGGCAGAAGCTTGACATGAGTTTTTCAGTTAAAAGTGTAAATCAACTCACTGAGTTAAGGTTTTCAAGAAGAAACATCTATTCTTTCTCCATAATGGGGCTCTCACCCCACGAAATTATTAATATTTCTTAGATTTAAAGTATCTGTTAAATTGCACAAAATAAATGAATATATCAGACATGGTGTATTTCCTCCTCCTCGTCAATGTGGATGGTTTGAGAGGTTTGTGCTTGTAGTCTTTGCAGGGGTATTGACCTTAAGATTTCCCAGCCACGTCCACCGTCTTTCCTAACCACAGGCACTTCCTGTTCTAAAGACTGATGCCCGGACCTAGATGGTTCCCTGTATACTTGTGGTATGTCCAAAAAAGTCATATCTGAAGAACTTTGTGTCTTGGCATTGTCCTCGTCACTGTAGATGGCTTGAGAGGTTTGTACTTGTAATCGTTGTAAGGGGATTGACCTTAAGATCTTCCAGCCATGTCCATTGTCCTTTCTAAACATTGGCACTTCCTTTTCTAAAGACTGAAGCCCGGACCTAGTTGGTTTTACGCATACTTGTGGTATGTCCAAATGAGCCATATGTGAAGCACTTTGGGTACTGGTTGTGCGCTCATGTAGCAACCCACTTTGTGTTGTAGAAGCTTTTAATGGATCACTTGGTGGTTCATTTGCCTCAGTCACCATCAATTTGGGCAGATCTGATTTTATGGCTTGGTCTTCTTTTAAGTCATTTAAGGTTTTCTTGTGTGAGTTACTGTTTTCTTCTTGTCCTTGGAAAGCTTCAACATAACGACGGATCTTCTGCTGACTAAGGTCCTTTCTTACCACGACCCTGTAATGCCAGAAGATTGGGTTAGAGTGATTTGTCTTTTGAGGATTTTTTTTTTTTTTTTAATTCTACAATAATTCTCTCTATGCAATTACTGACCCCCTTTATCCAAAAGTAGATGGTGTAAAGTGCACTTGTCTACAAGTATTAAAATGTATAATATCTCTGAGTATGGTTACTGGTGGCATTTAACTACCCATACCTATCAAACAATTTATTACTGGTGTATTGAGGGTATGTTTATGTTGGCAGGTGCAGTTAACTTACCTGCCAACTAAATGGCTCTGTTGCCATTATGGCATGGTAAGGGGAGTTTATTCAAGTTTTAGCTACCATTTTAGAGCAACCCCTCCTGTAGTAATGTAATGGGGGGGGGGGGGGTTAGTATCTATATAAAATGCCAGCTGTGGGAGGGGCCCAGAGAGTCCAGAGTATGTGAACAATACACCTCAGAGCTGCAAGTTGTGAGCCTGAACTGAGCTGAGCAAAAGTGCCCTATTCAGGTCCGAATTCCCAGGTGAGGTGGTACGGATCATGGGAGAAATAGTTGTAGCTGCCCTATCTCCATTGACCTTTTTTTTGCAGGCCCTGTAGCGGGGTGTTTATGGCCTTAGGGGCCTGGACAGAGTCCTCTGATGTGAGAAATGATGGAGGCCTGGAAATTGGTATGTCATCTTGGAGTGTGCCTGGTTGGGCAAGGCTATAGAAGGGACATTAGGAGGAGATTGGTATACTGACGAAAGCACCTTGTCCCCTGACCCTCAAACTTGTCTCTTGTGACTCAGGAATGGAAGCCTAGGATTCTTCATACCCAAAAATTTCCATAGGCGAGGCTTTAAAAGCCCTTACAGTTCTTCCATTTTTTACATGTGTAAAGCAATCAGTGTTTCCTTATGTAGGTGCCCTTGGCATGTGCATTTACATACATATGTGCGTGTACTTGGGGGCAGGGCAGAGCGGGCACAATATATATATTTTTTAGGGGGGGGGGTCAAGTGCTTGGGTGTACCTTTAATTTTTTACACTTTTTTTTACTTATCTTTATTGTTCTTTTCTTTTTCCAAGAATTTTATTAAGTGTAAAAACAATACAGCAAAAAAAAAAACATATGATTAACAGCTGTTACAAAAGGTAAGACATATAGAGCTTGTTGTACATATAATAGCTCGCATAACAGTGAAAATCAAGAATGAACTTTAAGATCCTAATATAATTGTCGAACCACCCGGACAGTGGGATTTGCACAAATATACATCTTTATGGGGGTCCGTTAGCTATATAACATGTTCGTTTCAGTAAGCAGTGAATGGTAATCATCTTACTATAAGCCAAGGAGAAGGAGGGGGGGGGTAGGGCGGAGGAAAAAGTAGGGGAAGAGGGGGGTGGATGAGAGGGGGGGGGATAGTGGGTTCAACTCCGCTGCTCTTAGTCAGAAGTAGGGGGTGAGGAGAACAATGCGATGGGTGGGAGGGTTGTGTGATCTTTATTGTTATCACATAGGGGACCAATAGCCTGCTATGTGCGCTATACATTTTTTAAATTTAACAGGACCTCTTCATTGAGTCATCAGGGGTCTATTAGACCCTTGACGTCTCCTCTGCACTCCACATAGGGTTTCTTCCCTGACCACAGCAACCAAGAAAAATGACAACCATAAGTGACCAAATAATTGTTGCTTCTATGTTCCTACTAGCTAAGGAAGATCAGTGAATGCACTAAAGCCCTGTATACACAGGCCTAATGCTGGCCAACATTGGCCTGTTCAATAAGTGTAATTCACTTGGTCCAATAGAAACTGGCCATTTATTCAGCTTTTGTCGGACAAGCATGCTTGAAAACCAGCAGCCAGCCAGGTCCAGATCAGCACTCTCAGCCAATGAGAGCATTGATTGGAGTGTTCTGGCAGAGGAAGGAGGGGCACACCCCCTTATCATATCACAACAGTTTGGCGAGGGAGATTTCTATACTAACTTCGAATAGTTAGTACAGCGACTGACCTGAGTTGACAGGTTTTTTTTCGTTCAACCAAAAAAAAAAAATGAATAGTGTGTGCCAGGCTTAACCACTTTCAGACCGGACCATTTTGCTGGTAAATGACCAGAGGTCTTTTTACACTTTGGCACTGCGCTGCTTTAACTGGTAATTGCGCGGTCATGCAATGTTGTACCCAAACAAAATTTGCGTCCTTTTCTTCCCACAAATAGAGCTTTCTTTTGATGGTATTTGATTGCCTCTGCGATTTTTATTTTTTGCGATATAAACGTAAAAAGACCGCAAATTTTGAAAAAAAATGATATTTTCTACTTTTTGTTATTAGAAAAATCCAATAAACTCAATTTTAGTCATACATTTAGGCCAAAATGTATTCAGCCACATGTCTTTGGTAAAAAAAAAGTCAATAATTGTATATTTATTGGTTTGCGCAAAAGTTGTCACATCTACAAACTAAGGTACGTTTTCTGGAATTTACGCAGCTTTTAGTTTACGACTGCCTATCTCATTTCTTGAGGTGCTAAAATGGCAGGGCAGTACAAAACCCCCCCAAATGACCCCATTTTGGAAAGTAGACCCCCTAAGGAAATTGATAAGAGGCATGTTGAGCCCATTGAATATTTTATTTTTTTGCCTCAAGCGATTGAATAATGACAAAAAAAAAAATTTTTTTTTTTTTTTACACAAAGTTGTCACTAAATGATATATTGCTCACACATGCTATGGGCGTATGTGAAATGACACCCCAAAATAAATTCTGCTGCTTCTCCTGAGTATGGGGATACCACATATGTGGGACTTTTTGGGAGCCTAGCCGCGTACGGGGCCCCGAAAACCAAGCACCGCCTTCAGGCTTTCTAAGGGCGTAAATTTTTGAGTTCACTTCTCACTACCTATTACAGTTTTGAAGGCCATAAAATGCCAAGATGGCACAAAACCCCCACAAATGACCCCATTTTAGAAAGTAGACACCCCAAGCTATTTGCTGAGAGGCATGTTGAGTTCATGGAATATTTTATATTTTGCCACAAGTTGCGGGAAAATTACAAACTTTTTTTTTTTTTTTTTTTTTAACAAAGTTGTCACTAAATGATATATTGCTCATGCATGCCATGGGCATATGTGAAATGACACCCCAAAATAAATTCTGCTGCTTCTCCTGAGTACGGGGATACCACATATGTGGGACTTTTTGGGAGCCTAGCCGCGTACGGGGCCCCGAAAACCAAGCACCGCCTTCAGGCTTTCTAAGGGCGTAATTTTTTGATTTCACTCCTCACTACCTATTACAGTTTTGAAGGCCATAAAATGCCAAGATGGCACAAAACCCCCACAAATGACCCCATTTTAGAAAGTAGACACCCCAAGCTATTTGCTGAGAGGCATGTTGAGTCCATGGAATATTTTATATTTTGCCACAAGTTGCGGGAAAATTACAAACTTTTTTTTTTTTTTTTCACAAAGTTGTCACTAAATGATATATTGCTCACGCATGCCATGGGCATATGTGAAATGACACCCCAAAATAAATTCTGCTGCTTCTCCTGAGTATGGGGATACCACATATGTGGGACTTTTTGGGAGCCTAGCCGCGTACGGGGCCCCGAAAACCAAGCACCGCCTTCAGGCTTTCTAAGGGCGTTACAGTTTTGAAGGCCATAAAATGCCAAGATGGCACAAACCCCCCCCAAATGACCCCATTTTGGAAAGTAGACACCCCTAAATTTAGGGGTACACTAGTGAGACTAGGTAATAAATGGCGGGTGCCCTGAAACTATAAAAAAATAACTAACCAACCAGCGTCACCTGTAACAGTTATATGGTGATCACTGGTGAAAGGGTTAACTAGGGGGCAATCAGGGGGCTTTATGCGGTAGTATATGGGGGTCCCTGGCGCTATAAAAAGCTGCAGCGAACCTAAATACCTACCTGCCTAACTAGCGTCACCTGTGACACTAATACAGCGATCAGAAAAACGATCGCTTATTAGGCTGGGTTCACACTGGAGCGATGCGGGAACGCCACGAATGCGCGGCGGGTTCCCGCATCGCATGCCTCCCGGCGGCAGTTCACACTGCCCTATGCGAACTGCTGGGAGTGTCAGTGAAATGTTACTGACACCCCCAGATCAGTTCGCATATCGCAGTGCGATCTGCAAACTCGGATCGCATGGTGTGAACACCCATGCGATCCGATTCTGCTGCGGGCCAAAAAAAGGGTCCCGTGCGAATTTGCGGCGGGTGCGGCGGGTGCGGCGAATGGCTGAACTCGAATCGCACAGAGATCGGATGTGATTTGCACTGCAGTGCGGTGCGAATCACATCCGTTCTCATAAACCGCTGCAATGTGAACCCAGCCTTAGTGACACTGGCGACGGGGGGTGATCACGGGGTTAAACCTTTATTGGGGGGGTTAGGGGGGTACCTTAGAACTAAAGGGGGCTAACCCTAACTGCCCTAACAGTTATTAGTCACAAATGACACCCGCCGGGTGATCAGGGGGTTAAACCTTTATTAGGTAATAAATGGCGGGTGCCCTGAAACTATAAAAAAATAACTAACCAACCAGCGTCACCTGTAACAGTTATATGGTGATCACTGGTGAAAGGGTTAACTAGGGGGCAATCAGGGGGCTTTATGCGGTAGTATATGGGGGTCCCTGGCGCTATAAAAAGCTGCGGCGAACCTAAATACCTACCTGCCTAACTAGCGTCACCTGTGACACTAATACGGCGATCAGAAAAATGATCGCTTATTAGGCTGGGTTCACACTGGAGCGATGCGGAAACGCCGCGAATCCGCGGCGGGTTCCCGCATCGCATGCCTCCCGGCGGCAGTTCACACTGCCCTATGCGAACTGCTGGGAGTGTCAGTGAAATGTTACTGACACCCCCAGATCAGTTCGCATATCGCAGTGCGATCTGCAAACTCGGATCGCATGGTGTGAACACCCATGCGATCCGATTCTGCTGCGGGCCAAAAAAAGGGTCCCGTGCGAATTTGCGGCGGGTGCGGCGGGTGTGGCGGGTGCGGCGGGTGCGGCGAATGGCTGAACTCGAATCGCACAGAGATCGGATGTGATTTGCACTGCAGTGCGGTGCGAATCACATTCGTTCTCATAAACCGCTGCAATGTGAACCCAGCCTTAGTGACACTGGCGACGGGGGGTGATCACGGGGTTAAACCTTTATTGGGGGGGTTAGGGGGGTACATTAGAACTAAAGGGGGCTAACTCTAACTGCCCTAACAGTTATTACAGTCACAAATGACACCAATGCAAAAAAAAAAAAAAAAAAAAAAAAATGACATTGGTGTCACTGTGACTGGGGGGCAGGGGTAATTGGGGGGGTGATCGGGGGGGTAAAGGGGGGGTGTGAGTGTGCCTGGCATGTTCTACTGTGTGTGTGAGTGTTGGTGCAACTTACTGATCCGCTCTCCTCCGTGTCGGAACGGAAAATACCGACACGGAGGAGAGAATACATCACTTCCTCTCCTGTGTTTACATTACAGGAGAGGAAGTGATGTCACCGGGGATTTCTATTCGTCGGGAGCGATCGCGAGGGGGTGGCCATGAATGAATGGCCGTCCCCTCGTCCGGGATCGCTCCCGTACGAATTCCGACCGCCGCAGGCACCGGGCGGGGGCCCGATCGGGCCCCCGACCCGCGGGAGGCAAGGGACGTACATGTATGTCCTTATGCCTGCCCGTGCCATTGTACCGACGTACATCGGCGTGCGGCGGTCGGCAACTGGTTAAAGGAGTTGTAAAGGTGAAAGTTTTTTCCCCTTAATACATCTGACAATACCGGCCTCCTCAGCCCCCCCATTATACTTACCTGACCGATCGAAAGTCCCGCGCTCGTCCATGACATCCTCTTCACCGATCAGCCTGATTGGTTACAGTGGATGGATTGAAAGCAGCGCAGCCATTGGCTCGCACTGCTGTCAATCACATCCATGACGCAGCGCGCCGAGGGCGGGGCCGAGTGATACAGCGAGCGGCTATAGCCACCAGTTGTATCACGGGAGCGCACCCGCAAGCACTCCTCATCATGTGAGGAAGCTCACGTGAGGTTGTGGAGTCCTTGTGGGAGGGAGCCAAGACAGCCGCCGAGGGACCCCAGAAGACCAGGTTCGGGGCCACTCTGTGCAAAACGAGCTGCACAGTCGAGGTAAGTATAACATGTTTGTTATTTAAAAAAAAAAAAAAATCCTTTACAACCCCTTTAAGGCTGGTCTTCCTTCTCTCTACCTGGAAACACCAACCGTGTGGAGAGCCACCAGATCACTTCCATCTGAAAGTAAACTTGTGAAATGTACATATTAGTTGTTTGAAACCCCCCATTACCACTGCCATATGAGGTACAGCGGTAGCAATAAAAGGGTTAAAATACATCCTGGAGCAATCTGCAAAACAGAGCTAAAAAGAAAAAAGCCAACTACAGCAATTCAACTCACCGTAAGTACCAGTGGTCTCCTAAGCCATATTCTGTGCCACAAATACCTGATCGAGGCCAGAGGAATCGTGGGAGCTTTCTCTCCAACATTACTGCAGTTGCAGCAACCTGATAAAAAGAGAGTAGAGATACATTTATATCTTTACTATGACAGTGCATTAACTTTTACAATACACTTCAATTCACCAACTCAGTCTTGCTGCCTTAACCTCCCCAACATTTCCAGAATTTGCCCCTTTCTGACAAAGAACACCACAACAACTTATTCACTCCTTGGTTATATCCCGCCTTGACTACTTCAACTCCCTCCTCACTTGACTACGTTTATGCAGGCTATCCCCCCTTCAGTCTATTACGAATGCTGTTGCTAGACTTATACACCTTACTATTGATCGGTGACTGCTGCCCCTCTCTGCCTATCCCTTCCCTGTAGCCCAACATATACAATTCAGAATACTAACCACAACACTGCCCCAGTTACATCACCAACCTCATCTGAAGCTATCACCCGAATTGCCCTCTCTGCTCCCCCCCCCAAGACCTCCTGCTCCCTTGTTACCTCCTCCCATGTTCACCTCCAGGGCTTGTCCAAAACCTCTCCTCTGGAACACCCTACCCCAGTATGTCCGGTCAGATCACCTTTAGGCGATCCTTGAAAACTTGTTTATTCAGGGAAACCTATCAGGCCTCCACCTAAAAACTGTACTTGAGTCCCGTCCATCAGATCATCCCCTGCAGCTATTACCTTTTGTACCAACTCCCCCTCCCTTTAGATTGTAAGCTCCATGAGCAGGGGCCTCCTGTTCCTTCTGTATTGAACGGTTTTGTAATTGTACTGTCCCCATTTAGATTGTTAACCACTTCAAAACCGCAGTACGTCTATTGACGGCCTGGGGTTTCGGTGGTTATATCTAAATGATGCCTGAGTCCACAGACATCATTTAGATATTGCCGTTTTCAGCCGGCGATTCCCTACACCATAAGAACGATCATAGCGGCTGTTCCGCCGCTTGATCGTTCTTACGGGCGGCGGGAGGGGACGCCCCCCCCTCCCGCCGCCCTCCGGTGCTTCTACCGACTCACCGTTTCCATCGGTGAGTCGGTCACAGGATCCGCCGGCCCCAGGATGTGATCATAGAGATTTCCGGTGGACTAGATTGTCCCCGGAGTCTCTATGATCGTTCGGAGGCCGGGCGCGATGTTATGACGTCACGCCCGGCCTCGTTATTCAAATTAACGGCGCCAATCTGGCTAGGAAGCCAGGATCGTTTTTTTTTTTTTTTGTTTTTATTCTGCCCAGCCTAGAGGTGAGATATGGGGTCTTATTGACCCCATATTTCACTGTAAATAGGTCCGATCGTGCCATATTCCTATTACAAGGGATGTTTACATTCCTTGTAATAGGAATAAAAGTCATCAATTTTTTTTTTTTTTTTTTTAAGTGTAAAACTAAAAAAATAAAAATAAAATTAACAATAAAAAAGAAAAAAAAAATTTTTTAAGCGCCCCTGTCCCCGTGAGCTCGCACACAGAAGCGAACGCATACGTAAGTCCCGCCCACATATGAAAACGGTGTTCAAACCACACATGTGAGGTATCGCCGCGAACGTTGGAGCGAGAGCAATAATTCTAGCCCTAGACCTCCTCTGTAACCCAAAACATGTAACCAGTAAAAAATTTTAAAGCGTCGCCTATGGGGATTTTTAAATACCAAAGTTTGGCGCCATTCCACGAGCGCGTGCAATTTTGAAGCGTGACATGTTGGGTATCTATTTACTCGGCGTATCCTCCTATTTCACATTATGCAAAAAAATTGGGCTAACTTTACTGATTTGTTTTTTTTTTAGCATGAAACTGTTTTTTTTTCTGAAAAAAACGCGTTCGAAAAATTGCTGCGCAAATACCGTGCGAGATAAAAAGTTGCAATGACCGCCATTGTATTCTCTAGGGTCTTTGCTAAAAAAACATATATAATTTTTGGGGGTTCTATGTAATTTTCTAGCAAAAAAATTAGGAATTTTACATGTAGGAGAGAAATGTCAGAATTGGCCTGGGCAGGAAGTGGTTAAGCGCTGCACAAACTGTTGGCGCTTTATAAATCCTAAATAATAATACAATTAATCTTGTGCCCCCTTGTGCTACCTGAGCTCTCCACAGCTCATCCCTTTCCTGTGCCACCCTCCAATGAGTGTCTCCCATCATGGCGATCAGCAGATTCAGCATCAGGAGGTTGGCGAGGATGGTGAAGGAAAAATATACAACGTGGAAAATAAATGGAAGGTCCACATCATAGTTGGTGGGGGCATTGATGACGTTGAGAAAAAACTCAAAGGTACTGAAAATAGTCATGAGGTAGTTGTAGAACCATCCAAACTTGCTGGGGTCTTCTGTCTGGAAGATGACATAAAATGCTGGCAGAAGGAAGACACAAGCAAAGAGATTGATAGACAAGATCAGTTACATTTTAATAAAGAAGAAGAAATGTAATTTTTCTAAAAACGTTTTTACTGTAAAATACAGGCTTATATCCATTCTGATGCATCAATGCATGGGAGTCACATTGTGGGAACAAGGGCTGCAGTGGTCAAAAGCGAGCCCAGGCTCCGAGAGGACCAGATGGACCTCTCTGCAATCTGTATATTGATTGCAATCATAGGTGTTTGCAAGCCTATTGCATTAAGGTATGCATCCCAAACCTCAATCACACATGCATGTATGTGTGTCTACATATATATGGCCCCTGCACATATGGCCCCTGTACATTGTTCTCCCTGCCGGCACAGGGAAAGAAGTGCGTAAGCACTTCCCTTATGGTAGAGCAGATAAGAGAGAGAGATCTTTCCCATCGCCCTGCCTGTACATAATGCTAATGCACACAAGGTGATTGGGGTGTGCCCAGGAACAGTGGGCACACCCTGTGTGCACGTCTATAATTGCAATGCATCCACAGTACAGCGTACAGCCCCAGCATCTTAAAGTTGAAGGGAATAGAGTCAAGTGCCTGCCTATCAGATGAGGCAAGAAAACAGTGGACCCAGAAGAACAGGAAGATAACAGCACTACTGGGGGAGGAGTGGATGTGGGGAGCTGATTGCACATTATGGCAAATGTTGGCTTGCCCCATTACAATTAAATTCTGCTTTAATCTGACCTTTTTGCAGTCCCTGCACAATCAGCATATACAGCTTCATAGAGGGTCAGCAGGTTTGTACATCTGTGCTGTGTAACTACTTCCTGTAGTATCAATTACTTCCAAACTACCAAGACAGGTTTGACCTTGAGAAATTTCTTAATACTGGCACTTTTTTTTTTTTTTTTTACAGCAGACTTGTCGTGCGGCAAGGACGGTGTTCCGTCATCACGAGCAACAGTGTCTAGGATCACCGTATAACAGACAAAAGTGGGGTGGGGAAAATTGGGCTGTTATAGCAATTTGTGGCTATGAAACTGAATTTCTCAGGTGACATTTATCAAAAAAATTGGAATTAAAGGGCAAGTTGGCACAAAACATTTCAGCATTTGCTAAGTTCTAAAACTTTCAATCACATGGTAGTCTCTTCTATCCCTGGGGGATTTGAGGGTTAGGGTTAGGCGAGATCTCTGCATTGGGTTCCCAGGTCTTCACACCCGCTGGGCCCATTATGAGGACTCATACAATCCCTGTTGGATTTTTTATTTATTTTATATTATGGAAAATGTAACAAGAGGAACTACGGCACACAAAAGGTTAGGCAGAAACACCCAACACTCCCAGGTGAACAGGAGCAAGATTATAGCAGGGAGATCTCACACTTGGAATATCTAAGACATATGAGAAGCCATGGACTGACTCCCCAGACTCTACCCATATTTATAATACCATTTTTGAGTCTACAGATTATTTAAGCTTTAATATCTACTGTATAATTATAATTCATCTTCAGAAATTCTTTACTTACTAGTTGCATATCCAAAAATTACCACAGCCATCAGCCAGCAAAACCGTAGCAAGTCTCCAAATATCATCTGCAGAAACCGAAATAGTTAGATTTTCTCATACACCCGCAATATTACACACAAAATTAGACGTCAGACAATTACCAAGGTCAGATATTATATGTCTGCATCCCTGATTGTGTGGGTTTTGACCAGTTCCTTTACTTTTTAAGCAGTTATTTACCTTGTCAATGGCCTAACTTAAAGTATATAATACACATTCTATGTTTCTAAACTCCTGAGTGTAATAGCATCCACAGTCCTACAGTCATAGATAATCTAATCCTCATTGTCAGGGCCTGTGTTGACAGGCTTCTGTTTGCATCAGATGGATTTTGCATTCCTATACAAGTCAATGGGGAATGGAAAATGTTTTTGAAGCAGATAAAAAGGGAGGTCCAGAGTAAAGGAGAGAAAAGACATGGATAGAGGGGCGACATGACAGGGGTTAAAGGGTTTGGGTAAAGTAGGGGTTTCAGCCAATTTGACAAGAAAACATAAGAGGTTTTACTCATTGATTGGTGTCTGGGACAGGAACAGGAGGAGCTACAGGGAGTAGCCAAGCCTAGGGGTTTTAAGAGGTTTTCGGTCATAGGGAAGCCATTTTGGAGAAAATTTCCCACCCTTCCTTCCCTTTTTTTCTTTTTATCATTTTTGCCCCCCCCCCCCCCCTTCCTCCTTTTCAGAGTAAGTTTTATTGTTTTATTTGTCACAGCAGCGAGCGGGGTACAAGGTACTGGTAGGTTAATATAAAAAAAAAAAAAACATATACTTGGTGGGGACCCGTATGAGGTATGGTTTTTCCGGAACTCATTATGTTGGTATCTGCGACTTGTTGTCTCTGAGCCAGTGCTGTAGTGGAAGGAGGTGTAATTAAGCTGGATGCTGGTATTTTCTTCTTTGATGCCTACCAGGAGTGGCATGGTGCCCGGTCCTGGTAGGTTAGTATGGGGCTAACATATGCTTGATAGGGACCCATCTGAAGTACGGCTCCCAGTATTTGGTCTGTTGGTATCTGCGACTGGTTGTCTCCGAGTTGGTGCTGTGGCGGCTAAAGGCCTTAATTAAGTTGGACGCAGGTATTTTCTTCTGTGATGCCTACTAGGAGTGGCAGGGTATAAGGTCCTGGTAGGTTAGTATGGGGCAAACATACAGTATACTTGGTATGGACCTGTCTGAAGTACGGCTCCCAGTATTTGGTATGTTGGTAACTGCGACTGGTTGTCTCAGTTTGGTCAGTGCGGTGGCGGCTGGAGGCCTAATTAAGTTGGACCTAGGTATTTTCTCCTTTGATGCCTACTAGGACCTTGAGGTTCCAGTAAAACGGTGTGGTGTGGTCATATGGTTATTTATAAGGCATGAAGGGAGTTATGGTCTGAGCAGAATTGAGACTAATAATCTTTAATACCCTAGTCATGCAGGTTAGATGGTGGTCAAACGTAGGTCAAGTGCAACTGTCAATGAATTCTGAATGATCTCAGAATCATCATAAACCAATACCATTAACCAAAGCCCAACAACCATTAACACAGGCCTTAACTCTGCTATGTTTACAGCTAGGGTGGATGGTAATATACTTCCAAAACTGAAAACTGCTTTGCAGCAGTGCTCCTCCGTGTGAATCCCAGCCAAGACACTATCCGCAAGGAGTTCACAGATTCTTCTCATGCTTGCATGGGTTCCTTTGGGTACTCCTGTTGCCTCCCACACTCCAAAGATATTCTGGTAGGTTAATAGGCTCCTGTCTAGATTGGCCCTAGTATGTGTATGTTAGCATGTGAGATATGGACCTTGGGTTGTTCCTCAATAAAATAAAAATATTTTTAAAAACTTGCTCATCAGGACCCATTTGTTTTTCCTTTCAGTTAATTTAATGGATGTGTTGCAAAGGAAAGCTCTACAGAACTGGGAGCAATTTGCTTTGACAAGAACCTTTCCAACATATACTATAGCCAATTCACAATGCAACACAGCATTTCTACATCAAACCATTCACATTGATTGGTCCCATCAGGTTGTACATGTCCAGCCCAAAGCTTACTGCCACATTCTTAAGTCAACTTACTTTATGAATCATGATGGTGAAAGGTCCAAGCATTTGGAATCCACGTGCAAAATACATGACATAGCACCAGCCCAGCACAAGTAATATGCACATCGGCACCACCTCTCCATCCGTGTCTGTCAGTCGGAGAACAAAGGTCACAAGCACCAAACAAGGGAAGGTGATTCTGTTGGCAGACAATATTTTAGTTGCTTTGCTCATATACTAAAAGTAAATATCAAAACCAAGAAACAAAAAAAATGCACCTTTAGGTTATTTAAAGTAGTTGAAAAGGCTAAACACAGCAAAACAGTCCTCACTCCCAACATTGCTATTAGGATTTCTAAAGTTATTCTGTAGAAAACCGTCTAGATAAAAATATACTTTGTGGTCACCTGACCACAAATTTTCTATGGTAATGCCTTTGCTGTGCAGATGCTGGGGTGCAGTGTGCCTCAGGGGCAGTGGAAGAGCACTGCCTTTTTAGCCAAAGTGACGCTGGGAGGATGAGAGGGGCTGCAGGGACAGGTCCACAGTTTTACTACTGAACCTTCCTCATGGATGGCAGAGGAAGCTTCCGACTTGCAGCGGCATGTATTTAGATGGGGTTCATGCAGATGAGTAAAAACGCTTACTGGAACTGCACATCAATGGCGGCACATTGGTGTAGTGGGTAGCACTCTCCCCTAGCAGTAAAAAGGGTTGCTGGTTCAAATCCCAACCACGACTCTACCTGCCTGGAGTTTACATGTTCTCCCAGTGCCTGTGTGGGTTTCCTCCGGGTACTCTCCAAAGACACGCTGGTAGGTTAATTCGCTTCTGTCTAAATTGGCCCTAGTATATGAATGTGAGTTAGGGACCTTAAATTGTGTAAGCTCCTTGAGGGTAGGGACCGATGTGAATGTACAATGTATATGCAAAGCTTTGCGTAAATTGACCGTGCTATTTAAGTACCTTAAAGTATAGTAATAGTAATAATGATAGCGATATAAAGTCAGCCCTAGCGTGGAACTGGAAACCAGCAGGACAATTAAAGACACAGCAACAAAGTTAATAAAAAAATTCCATATTACAAAAGTGAAACTTAAATTGTAGAAAGCAGAGGACGATTTTTATTTTTGACTGGAATTCCAATTTTAAGGGCTTATTTACACTTTTGATTAGAGGGTGGTAAATGTAAGTGGTGGAACCACATTTTTACAGCTCAAGAAACCCCTAGAAGCCTCTGGAGGAACCCTAGTTCAGAATGGCTGGTCTAACCAACCATACATGTTTATGGAGAGACCATGAGCAGGAAGATCTGATCTGATCTCCCTTTAGCCAACTTACATACATTTCTTCTCCGTGGTTCTTACATGATAAGTGTGAATGGTCCTCCGTGAACAGCTTGTGTGAAGTACCTTGGATCCCTTATCTGAAACAGGTCCGGAATCTAAAGAGTTTAGAGAAATGTTTCAAATTAATGGAATCATTTTTAACTCCTTTTTAAATTAAGTTTTCATCAACTGGCACAGGGTCTACCATAAGCAGTTTGTACCCATATAAAATAGATATCCTTTTTTTCTCCCAAATAGAGCTTTCTTTTGGTGGTATTTGATCACCTCTGCGGTTTTTATTTTTTGTGCTATATGTTGCACAAACAATTTTGAAAAAAATATATATTTCTTACTTTTTGCTATAAAACACATTCAATAAAAAAATAAATAAAAAACAATTATAATTTCTTCATCAATTTAGGCCAATATGTAATCTGTATATCTATTCTGCTACATATTTTTGGTAAAAATAAATAAATAAATCCGATATGTATATATTGATTGGTTTGCACAAAAGTTATACTGTCTCAAAACTATGGGATATTTTTTTTTTTTTTTACTAGTAATGGTGACGATCTGCAATTTACAGTGGGACTGTGACATTACGGTGGACAAACCAAACACTAAAGCCCCATACACACTATGAGATTTTCTGCTGAGTTTTTCCTTCAGATTTACCAAAACCATATAATATGAGGTCAAACCTTAGGAGTTTCAATTTGTATGCAATCAGGCAGGCCCTTAAATCAGCAGAAAATCTGATAGTGTGTATGGGGCTTAACTGACACCTCTGACACTTTTTTCGGGACCAGAAGAGAATTTCTTGACAAGTCTATGCTGCCAAAGCTGAAAAATGCAAAGTGAGCGGGGGCTCATTTAATGGTAAAAAAAAAAAAAGGGACAATGAAGACAAGTTCATTCTTAGGTTTCATTCAGGTGGTTGAACCAGGGCGTGACGGATGCCACACAGAGCTGTACTCGTACTGCACAGCAAAGCAGCAAAAATTAAACTGCATGTCACATTCGGCAGGCGATACCACCAGCAACGGCGCCCAATGGGGCCTGCGTATACCTGTGGCATTTACAGGGTTAATGGATAAGTTCTTGTAAACCTCAGACGTGAAATATGAACAAAGCATATCCCTCTATAGCAGCCTTTCTCAAACTTTTCAACACAGAAGAACCCTTGAAATATTTCTCCTGTCTCGGGGAACCCCTTCTAAAAATTTGAAATCTACAATTCATGATACATTAATGTGATGGTAAGTGGAAAGAATGGTCCTTACACTTGTGGTCATTGGGAAGAATTACCTCCTTACAGATAGCTAAAAAGATCAATGGCGTGAGTGGGAACTTATCTTAGAGGCAAAAATTGCCCAATGCTGAAGGAACCCCTAGCAACCTCTGGAGGAACCCAAGGGTTCCACGGAACCCTGGTTGAGAATCACTGCTCTATAGTGCGTACTTGTCTCAAACCAGAGACTTAAGCATAATTTCTGTCTGCTGCCTTGTTCCTCTGCAATCAACATAATGCACCTCTGACAGGTTTTCTTGACACCAAGAGAAAGATGGTGACAGGGAAGGGGGCTCCACCAGACTGACAACATCAGCTCTGTTCCTAGGTGCTGTGTGGAGGGGTGTGTGCCTTTCTTCCAATCAGCTCTCAGAGCTCTACTTATTGAGTGCTGCAGAGTGTAACCTTTAGCTCCCCGACCCCTGTTTTTTGAACACTCAGACAAACATTATAATTCAGCAATTTGACCAGCTGTAGAGAAGAGATAGACAGGTACACCTTATATAGGAGCATTTGTGTCATCTCTGTGTATCACCTGACACCAGTCACTTCACTATATATAAGAATTTAAAAACAGCTTTAAATAAGGTGGTGAGGTGGGGGACATACACTATATTACCAAAAGTATTGTGACGCTTGCCTTTTAACGCACATTGATTTTAATGGTATCCCACTCTTAGTCCGTAGGGTTCAATATTGAGTTGGTCCACCCTTGGCAGCTATAACAGCTTCAACTCTTCTGGGAAGGTTGTCCACAAGGTTTATGAATGTGTCTATGGGAATGTTTGCCCATTCTTCCTAAAGCACAAGGTCAGGCACTGATGTGGATGAGAAGGCCTGGCTCACAGTCTCCTTTCTAATTCACCCCAAAGGTGTTCTATTGGGTTTAGGTCAGAACTCTGTGCAGGCCAGTCAAGTTCCTCCACCCCAAACTTGCTCGTCCATGTCTTTATGGACCTTGCTTTGTGCAAGCCTAACCTTGTGGACAGCCTTCCTAGAAGATTTGAAGCTGTTATAGCTACAAAGGGTGGGCCAACTCAATATTGAACCCTACAGACTACGACTGGGATGCCATTAAAGTTCATGTGCGTGTAAAGGCAGGCATCCCAATACTTTTGGTAATATAGTGTATCACGTGCTTGCCACACCTCAAAAATTATCCATTTTCCAAAGGGGCAGCACATGTGATTAGGGTTTACATACACTTTAAGTATTCAAACACTAAAACAAAAATTACCCTTACTAAGTATTATGCCGCGTACACACAACCGGTTTTCCCGTTGGAATAAACTCCGAAGGTTTTTCCGAAGGAGTTCCGCTGAAGCGGTCATGCATACACACGATCACAACAAAGTCCGATCATTAAGACCGTGGTGACATACAGCATGCATGACGGGACTAGAAAAAGGAAGTTCAATAGCCAGTAGCCAATAGCTTCTGTCTTGTAATTGCTTCAGAGGATGCGCCGTTTTTGGTCTGTCGGAACAGCATACAGACGACCGGTTTTTCCGATAGAAATTGGTTCCATCGGAAATATTTAAAACATGTTCTATTTCTAGATCCGTCACAATTTTCATTAAAAAAAAAAAGTTAGATGAGGCCATACACATGATCGAAATATACGATGAAAAGCTTCCGTCTGTCTTTTTCTGTCTGACATTCCACTCGTGTGTATGCAGCATTAGAATTGCCAATCATTAGCACAATTGGAAAGATTTGTGGAGACTGATCACAGACTGTTCCCTTACCTATGGAGAAAAAGGTCCCTTCACTGCACTTGTGCTATATTGTAAAGTCAGCTATACCAAGGATCTTTCCACACCTCGATTTTACCCACCAGTCAACTGTTCATCTATAGCTATAATAACACTTAAAGAAAATCGAATACAGAGACAGATGTTAGCCAATTAAATTCTGCATTTACCTTGAGAAATAAAAGAACAATTGCTCCAATAACACTAATTAGCTCTCCTGCCAGACGTAGGTGGTCTTCAGAAGTGAGGTAGGATTCCTGGCGAGATGAAGAAATTATTATGGTAAATAATCAATGTGGGCAACAAGTTATCCCATAGAACAGGCTTGAATTGGAAGCATTCATTGTGGGATTAGGGGATTGTTTATTTACGTTATGGCAATAAAAGCTATAAACGGATTGGCTTCTTTGCACAGCTGCACCAGATTCTGTGTGCCCCCCCATAGATTTGCTACGACTACCCAGCAAACACTGCTGGAGGACTTTGGTGGTACCTTACCTTCACCAGAAGATGTCCGCAGTCTTCTGAGTTAAAAGATGCCCGAGTTTCCTCAACCTGGAGGACTGAGGAAACGTTGTGAGGGCAGGATGTCATGAGTGTCATAACACTACATTCAATATGTACGATGCAGAAAGCGGTCTTAACTTCATCATGGCACTCACTTTAAAAAAATGTATAATATACTACCAGAGAGCCTTCAGGGGAGGCAGAAGGAGCAACTGGCGAGGAAAATTGCTCAGTCCCAAGTTGGGCTTTCAAGTAGAACTGAGTGGACTTTAACAGTAAGTGAAATAAGATTTTTGTTACCAAGCTACAGATTTTCAATTCTTCAAAAAGTGAAGTTTTGTGACTAAGGGACATCTATAAATGTTATTTGTGGCCATTCAGTACGAAATGTCTACCCTTGGTCTTGATTTCTTCCTGAAACATATCATTAAACTTCCTGGTATGTGAGTGTACTCAGGCACTGTCCCTACCACCTCGTATCTGTAGATCTGAAGTTTGAGATCTAAGGCTCTATTGCCTCTGACTGCTACTCTCAGGAGATTCAAAATGAGGTTTGTTGCTCACTGCTTTCCTTGCTGGAGGTTCTTATATGAGGAAGGAAATGCCTGCTTCTACCAAGATGGTGGCCTTCTCACAAAGACACAGTGGACAATAAATCATATATAACACGTTTCTGGAGATGGCAAAAAGTGAGTGGTTCTTGAAGCAACTACCAGCTGGAGACCAGTAGCATCATAAGAAGGCACAGTAAGTCAGTAATAAGGAAAGGTCAGCTACAGGGAGATCACAGGCAATTGGTGTGACTAGTCCTTTGCCTTCTTCCTACCCCTTTTTTGGGGAATAGATTATAGAGTTCAGTTCCTCTGAAGCCAGAGGATGTCATGCAAAATGCATTGTAAGAAGGAAATCAATAACATCAGTCTCTTTCAACCTTTTCAACACAGGGGAACACCTGAAATACATTTTTGGTCTCAGGGAACCCCTGCTAAAAATGACTATATCTACAACTCATGATACAGTGTGATAGTCAGTGGGAAGAATGTTCCTTACACTTGTGGTCATTGGGAAGAATTAGCCTTTACAGATAGCTAAAAATATTAATGGTGTCAGTGGCAACTTATCAGAGAGGCAGAAAATGCTCATTGCTCAAGAAACCCCTAGCAACTTCTAGAGGAACCCTAGGATTCCATGGAGCCCTGGTTGAGAAACCCTGGTCTATATATTACTGTCACTACAATATACCCTTATTGAGAGCAAAGGAGAGCCTAAGAGCAGTTCTTGACAAGTCTATGCTGCCAAGCTGCTTTGGAAAAATTAGAAGCTGAGTAACCAATAAATGTTGACGAAAAAACGAGCTAGAATTCTGTGGAACGCTCTGTGCTTATGTAAGCTATCCTTCACCGCACACCGATATAACTTGCTATGACTGCAATAAATGAACGAGTCAGCTAAAAATCAACAAAGAAATCCACAGAAGCTATGGAAAAACTATTTAAAAAACAGTACCTTTTTTTCTTTTTTATAACAGAGAACCATTTGTCAATAAAAAGCTATATTTCAATATAAAGCCCAAGCCTAGGCCAACCAATGCATTAGGTGTAAGATTGGGGATCATCATCAGCAATCCTGGAAACTCTCAAAAATTTTGCCTGGAGACCCTGACCAATTAACACGCTTACCAAGCCGATGGAAGATCCCTCTACCTTCTTTTTGGCTGATCGGAGTGGGAATGTCCATACTTGACTGTGACACAGTGGACAGGACCAGAGGGGTGACAATTCATAGGATCAGAGTGCTAGGAGAAAAACACTCTAGGAACTCTTGGGAATAGACCCATAGACTCCAGCTGATCAATACAATTACCGGGTCTCCAAACTTCCAGGAGTCACCAACTTGCTTGCCTAGTGGCTTACTGGAGTAGTTATGCCATTGACAGTACTCCGGCGACACATAGGAGGTAGGAACAGAAAGCGGACAGTGTTGAGGAGGCAAGGGGTAAGAGGGTGTCCAAATTCAGCCTCAACAGCCACTGAAGGACTGCAACACTGTTGATAATTCTCTGGGACAAAACACAATTTAGCATTTTTTTTCTTTTAAATTAATTAGGATATGTTTACCCCCCCCCCCCAAGGTATGATTCACACCAATGTCAGTGCCCACAGTGGTTATTAGGTTCTTCTGTTCCTTCAGGGATCCCAGGACTGTGATATACTGCTAAAACTTTCAGAACAAGAGGAGATTCAGGAACATCCCCTCTGTGATAAATGATCTCAGAATCGACATATATTACGTCTCTTACGGCTTCATAGCTGTCATTACTTAGCTACCATAGCCAGGGTTGCAGGTGATCAAGCATGGTCTGTGCTTGATTAGCTGCAGTGGAGGGGAAACAGGACTTGGTGAGCCCTTTTTGATAAAGCAATTAAATTTACATTTCAATGAAGAAAAAAATAACAATATAAATAAAAATAATTCATTTAAAAACAACCTTATCACCCTCATACACACCCAATTCAAACACACAACATATGTGTTGCACCACATATCGCAGTGAACATCAAGAGTGAGTGATAAAATTCTAGGGCCATATTTAACAGTTACCACCAAACTGACAACCTGTAAAGGCCTTTAAAGCATTTCCTATGGAGAATATTGCACACACGTTTTTTTGTAAATAAATGCATATTTTAACAAAGAAAAAAAATTGCCCAGATAGAAATGTCATTAATGTTCTTACATTTAGGGATTTTCTGACCAGTAAGATGATGTCCCTTGGATTAGTCGCATTCTCCGTTCTTAGTTTAAGGGGCCGGTTGGCACAAGCAAGAGAGACAATGATCATGTAAAGGACGTAGATAAAGGCCAATGTACAGAAATATGGCCAACCAAACCTCTGCCATTTTCTGTTGACCAATTCCTGGACTGGGGAGAGATCCAAAATGCGACGAGCCTAATAAAAGATGAAGAATTAAATCAAGAAGACCTGAAATCATGACTCTCACAATCTAAACCACCAATAGCGACAATGCGTAAATTAAATTAGGCTAAAAGTGAAGGGACAATTTTAAAGCTTAGATAGATAGGAGGAAGGATACATTTAAAGTGTATGTAAGGATAGCAGCATCTTTCTCCTTTGTTCATTGAGGGACACAGGAGTTCAGTAAAAGGGAGGTTATACTGCTGCCTATAGGAGGTTAGAATATTGGAAAACAGTAAAAGTTGTAAGCCAGTTACTGTATTAGCCCGCCTCTCCAGGTAACCAAGGATCTTTGTGTCTGCTAAGGACTTCCTATCTGTCTGTGCTCCGACTACTACAGAAGTCTAACTGCAGAGGTTCCAAGTGTGCCCTAACCCCATTTTTTAGTAGAGTCTGTCTCTGACCCTTCTGAGTCCCTAATGCAGGATTGGTCCCTATTACCATCTCTGATTCAAACATAAAGCATCATCAGCCTTGCTAGTTGTCCACACTTGCTTCTAGGGACACATTTTTCTTTGGACTTGGTCCACTAATGTTGACTACTTCTAATTCTTGGTCTGGTAGCATTTAATTCCATCTGTTTTATTTTATGGCAGAATTGTAGGTTGGACCTGCACTCTGTTCTTGTTCTTTTAGGTGAGAGCCTACTCCATCTCTTGATGGATGTGGCAATTCCGCTGTCTGGGGGGAGAGGGACTTCTCTAGCCTATATTTGGCATTAAACCATCAGATTCCTCTACAACATCATTGGTTCTCAAATTCCTGCTGGCCTTCTCTGTGACTATTGCCCACCCCCCAGTTGGACTGCTTTTGGACGTCCCAACTGTTACAAAATTCCTGTGTCCATCAATGGTCATCACATGCTTGATGAAGTGGTCCTGCAACTCTCCGAAACATTTTTTTCTTTGGTGTGATCATTCTTCAATAAAGAGTTGGATGTATTTGATGATCCAAGGTGTGCTGGCAAATAAGTACCGTATATACTCGAGTATAGGCCGACCAGAGTATAAGCCGAGGCCCTCAATTTACCCCCAAAAAACTGGGAAACGTATTGACTCGTGTATAAGCCGAGGGTGAGACATCCCTGTGTCCCGTCCGTCCCTGTGTCCATCCCTGTATCCCGTCCGTCCCTGTGTCCCGTCCGTCCCTGTGTCCCGTCCGTCCCTGTGTCCCGTCCGTCCCTGTGTCCCTGTGTCCCGTCCGTCGCTGTGCTGTGCTGTCCGTCCATCCCTGCCTACCTGTGCCAATCTGCAGCCTCTGTGTGCCACGCTCTCCTCCTGGCAGACGGCGGCCATTCCTCTGTTCAAAAGCCGCGCCTCCCTCTCTGTGATAGGCGGAACACTCAATTTCCCAGCAGTCAGTGTTCCGCCTATCACGGACATCCTCTCATCCTCGTCCATAGTATGAGAATGAGCGGATGTCCGTGATAGGCGGAACACTGACTGCTGGGAAATTGAGTGTTCCGCCTATCACAGAGAGGGAGGCGCGGCTTTTGAATAGTAGAATGGCCGCCGTCTGTCTGCTCGACACGCTGATCGGGCAGGCAGACGGCGATGACTCGAGTATAAGCCGAGGGGGGCACTTTCAGCCTCAAAAAAGAGGCTGAAAATCTCGGCTTATACTCGAGTATATACGGTACATTTGAATGGTGAAGAAATATAAAATCTCTTTTTTAAAGTTTTGAGGGCCCTATCTGCTTTCTTTTGCCCTGTGAACTACTTTCTCACAAAACTGAGACATGCTGGGAATAGAAGGATTTATACGTGGGCTGGGGCTAGCTTACAACATTTTCTGTTTGTCAGTCTCCCAACCTCCAATAGGCTGCTGTATTACTGGACTGATCAACTCAGATTTATTTTAAGTAAAAAAAAAAAACACGTATTTTCCTAGTTTTGGATAGAGCCCTGTTTTTTTGCAATGTGGAGTTGTTCTCCGATTTTCTGTCCTGCTTATTTATTTATTTTTTTACCAGACAGGAAGTGAAGGGAGTTCTCCAAAAGCAAAGACAGAGATAAACATGCTTTATTTAAATAGAGTATGGAAAGACTAGAACCCCCTGACAGATATCTCCAACAAAGTCCCTGAATAGCAGGAAAAACATGAAAGATGTTCTAATCCAAAGTTGAAAAATACATTTACAGCGACTTTACGTTGATTACAAAGGAATCACTCATGAATGCAGACATATTTGCATACACACCTCTTTTTTTTTTGAAGAGACCACCAGATCCAGTACGGACTTGGAATCCCCACATACATCAATATCCCTCAGGTCATAAAGATAGCAGCTAATGGGACCAAATGTCCACTGCAGTTGTCTCCTCTTCTGTACAATGTGCTGGAACATCTAAGGAGACCATTACAAAGTCAGACTCATTCAAAATTAACAATGCAGAAAGCGCTGAATGTACAAAATGAAGCCACCCACGTGTAAAGCATTTGTTATCTCAACACTTCATATTCCTGATATGTGCCTGCTGTAGCATGTACTTGTATGAGAAAGTATCCTGCTCTCTTTGTATTACTCCTTTTGTGTGAAATCCATGGTGTCCCTGCTAGTCCCTTTGATTTCCTATTAAAAAAACTGACCACACTAAGCAGGAGAGCACACCACGGTCAGTTCTCTAGCTATGCTGGGATCTCATTAAACCACTGGGTGGCACAGTGGTGTAGTGGTTAGCACTCTCACCTAGCAGTAAGAAGGGTCGCTGGTTCAAATCCCAACCACGACACTACCTGCCTGGAGTTTTTTCATGTTCTCCCTGTGCCTGCGTGGGTTTCCTCCGGGTACTCCAGTTTCCTCCCACAATCCAAAGACATGCAGGTAGGTAAATTGGCTTCTGTTCAAAATTGGCCCTAGTATATGAATGGGGACCTTGGATTGTGGGCTCCTTGAGGGTAGGGACCAACATGAGTGTGCAATGTACAGGGATGGGGACAATTGTAGACACTCACTCAGGTTGAACTGGATGGATTGGTGTCTTTATTCAACCTAACTAACTATGAAACTAAACGGGTTGTTTTACAAGGTGATCATTTACAATCAATAACTTTAAATTCACTATAGTCACATCACTAAAAGTTTTTTTTTTTTTTTTTTACGGTAGTTTTTTTTTGCTTTTTAAAGGTTGCACGTTTAAAAATTGATCATTTATATTTATAGGTTTTTAAAATATTTTAGCATCAGGCAAAGAGAAAACACATCTAGGTGCTCTGTCCTAATGATGCGGTGTCCTGCGCTGTATCCTGAGATCACGACATCACCCTTAGGCCTCTGCACATGTTTGGCGTAGCCCATTCTGCATAAATGCCAGTGTTTATGGCAAAAATAAGTGCAGCATATAGGTGTATGCGGAAAAAAAACATTTAAAAGTTTCTATTTTTTGCATATGCACATACGCTGAACTTGTTTTACGTTATCTTTGCAATATACCAAGCACAGCGGGGAACAGCAATTCATATGTATGGGAGGCTGTATAGTGCAACTGGTCTGCAGGGGAAAGATGCCGACATTTACATTGAACAGGTTCAGCTTTCTGTTACTGAACATGTGAAAAAACATAAGGGTATTAACTAAGGGGATCATGATATACAAGTTGAAAGTTAACACATAATTAGGGGCAGGAAAGTGGGTATGATCTGGGAGGGACCCTGCTGACTGATTGAAACAAAACAAAAGGATTCCACCATCCACACAACCAAGATGGATAGAGGAATCCTCCCCGCTGAGACATTGTATTCTGACAGAGGAGGCTTTCTACTGTCAGACTATATGGATCATCATGAAGATAGGTGACAATTATATCATTATACCATATATACGTAAGTTACTGTATGGTACATATGGGGTTAGTATGCTGTGGTGTGTCTGCCGGTTTGGTCGGTGAAGCGCCCCGTATATGGGATACTTAAGCGGGAAGGGGTGGGTCCCAAATGGACCATACAAAGAGAGATGTAGTGTTGAACTGAAGTGGGTCACCCTTTGGCGAGATTCGGGTTGCCACCTCATCCCTTTAAACCCAAATACATGAATTACAAAGGTTCTGAGGCTAATTGAATGCAGATAAGGCACCAAGTGTGTACAATTACCACCTTAATGAGCCTCAGAACCTGTGTAATCAATATGTGTTCGCTTTTAAAGGGATAAGGTGGCAGCCCTGGGCGGGAACCTGAATCGGGACTAGAGTGAGCAAACCACAGGTAGAAGGAAACTTAGAGAAGCTGAAAGGAATGAGACACCACAGCGGCATTGAGGAGTTTTACTAGACGTTAAAGCTGTATCACCATGCTTAGATGGGATTGCTGATTGAGTGAATTGTTTGGGATAATTGGGAATGTAAGGTGAGTAAAATCCTACAGTGTATAAGAACGGACAACAAAGTGTAACATTCATGTTAACCTTCTGGTGATGGAGAGTGAGAGGTAAAAAGAAGGAGAAGCAGCCAATTCCAGAGAGGAAGTGATGATGGCTGGTAATGAAGGTTTTTTCAGAGGGGTGGATTAGTGGCTGGATGGTCTACCCATCTAGCAGCAGGGAGAGCGCTGCTTAGCGGAACTCTACTATAGACGGGACCTGTACCATGGAAGTGCTAGGCTGAAAAAATGATACAGCAGTCTCCCTTCATGCCCTCAGGTTGAAGAAGAATATGTAACGTGCGTTAAAGAACTGGAAGGTCAGTGCTGCATGCTATCTTCTTCAAAATAGCTTTGATGCCGACATTTTCTACTCCCACTGGCCACAGTCAGGCCCCCTATTGTCTGAAATATAGTAAATTGGCTCTTTGTTTATAAAATTTGGAGACTCCTGATCTAGAGGAAGATAGAAATAAACTGTATAAAATATACTCTTGAGATTTACCTTTTCTTGTTTTAGATTTACTTTTTTTTTATTTTATCAACAGATTTTCATACGAATGCTTGTACAAAAATTCTCATCAATACATTCATTGACTTGACCAATGTATTTAAAAAAAAAAAAAAGATTCAAAATTTGATTTGCTTTTAACATTCAGTTTTGGAATTAATGCAATTTCCCAAAGAAAAGCCCATTCACTATTAGGAATTTGGAGGAATTTTTTTGTTTTGCTCCTTCAAATTTTCTCATCACTACGGTTGAACATAAATGCTGATTTGACCCCAACTAATGATTTGTAAATTTGACCTTTGATGAAACAAAACTAAACAAGTGCATGGCCAGCTTAAAGAAGAAGTATAACCAAAGCTCGTTTGGCTGGACTTCCCCTGTGGATCACAGGAGTACAATTAGTTTTGCACTCCTGTGACCCGTTTTCAGCAGATGGTTTGCTGAAGTCCACTCTCTGTGGACATCACAGAAGTTGGTCCAGGGTCCGTGTCATCACAACAATGGAGTCTGGATCTGGATCCTAAACCCTTCTCTTTTAATGTGCCTTAAAGCTGATGTTTAATTTGCCGATTAATCTGCTTATATTTAGTTTCCCATGGTTACCCCCCTCATTATAAACCCAGAGATGTTATCACCGGGTCTCTGTGCTTCCCAATGCAATGTAGGCAGCATGGCTAGGACAAGGGGTGGGCAGGAGCAGT
Source organism: Lithobates pipiens (assembly GCF_037356315.1). Taxonomy (NCBI): domain Eukaryota; kingdom Metazoa; phylum Chordata; class Amphibia; order Anura; family Ranidae; genus Lithobates; species Lithobates pipiens. Next base: position 168,809,917 of record NW_027507787.1, on the reverse strand, counting down.
GGCTGCCCTGGATGCAATGGTTTATTACAGGGATGGGGCCACCCTGACCCTAACCCTAAGGGGGGTTGCGGTTAGCATCTTTGACCTGGGGGCGCTGGATGACCTTGTCCTGGCACTGGTAGGCAGATCATTGCTGGTGGGAGGGGCTGGCAGGATGCTTCCTGATAATATCACACTACTAGTGTCAAGAGCCCCATCCCCGATGCAAGCATTAAAAGGGGTTACGCAAATATCAATGCCATGATGGGTGGCTGTCAGTCTAAGGGAGTGGACAATCACAGGCTGTATTTGCATGCAGACTGCCCTTGTAATGCCCATATGTGATACGGAACCTCCGTTATTGAAAGAACTAAAATTTAATGAATGAAGGGGATGGGCCAGGGACAGGGTAGCAAAGGGATAGATGGTGTCGAATGTCTTCCAGTCAGGAAATAAAGGCAAGGCTGGAGGTCAGATTTAACAGAGTCAAAAATAGGTCCTTCCTTTTAACCAATGGCAATTGGATAAATCCTTAAAATACCAAAATTGTATAACTAACATTTTTTTGTTTAAAATTTTAGTAGTAAAAACTCTTTTCACAGAGAGACAGTAACCTCTTTTCTTCCAACTTCAAATGGTGTATCCATGCTCAATGAATCAAGCGTAAGGAGGCCATCACTGAATGTGCTCTCGGTCTCAGTTTGTCTAATAACGGAGGTTCTCCATACTTTTTCCCAGCTCTACATTCCCCTCTCGTCAGAGTTATATCTTGCTGCAGACCAATGATCATGGATCCACTTGGCCATTTTGACCCATTGCCATTATGAACCCCTTAATACAATAACAATGAATATCTCTACTATGGAGGATAAACCCTTCCGTATACATACCACAGTGTTACCTTCTACTGCCGCCATTTTCAGGGGTGTAAGCCCATCATTGTTGGTGATCTCCTCTAAACCGGGCCCAAACTTCTCCTTGTGATGGCCCAGGATGAGGTCATACATCTGACAGGCTGACATTTTGTTGGGCTGTAAGGCCAAAATATGGAGGACAGTGTTCCCTGTAGGAGGAGAGAGAGATCAGAGAACTAAAATCAGATAAGTGGTACAAATTTTGAGATACAGTTACATATACACATACATTAATTATATATATATATATATATATATATATATATATATATATATATATATATATATATATATATATATATATATATATATATATATATATATATATATATACACACACACACACACACACACACACACACACACATACTGTGTAGGTTTGTTGTGTTAAGTAGAATCTGTTTGTAATTTTGAACTGGTACATTTTTAAAGTATTGCTCTAGTCAAAAAATCTATTTTTAAGCTTTTTGGAAAACATAGGGAAGGGTTATCACCCCTGTATAATTTTTTTTGCCGTCCGTCTTTTTTCATCTCCCTTCCTGTTGTCTCCTTCCGTTTGCAAGTAGGAGCCGTTTGTAAGTTTAATGTTCGAAAGTAGGGGCCTACCCTATATGCTCTGCAGAAATTTGGGCCTAAGGTGTTGGTGTTGCCACAACACTGTAAGCCCTCAAAGTGACTCTTGGTGGGTGCTGGAGCACCCTGCTGTGAACGATTATATCAAGAATTGTAATTACATGCCATTGTTAAACAGTGGTAGAAAAATTGGGCCTTTGGTGGTTATGGTGGTGGTGGTGGTGCTGGTGCCACAACACTAAGTCCTCACAGTTACTCTTGGTCGGGCCCTGCTGTGAAATATTATATCAAGAATTGTAATTACATGACCCTGTTAAACAGGTGCTGAAAATTGGGCCTTAGGCACTGGTGATGGTGTCATGACACTGCAACCTCTCCCAGATATTATAGTTGGAGTGCAGGAATGAGCCCTGCTGCAAAGCATTGCATCAACATTTTTAATTACATGCCCCTGTTAAACAGGGGCTGAAAAATTGGGCCTAAGGCACTGGTGCTGGTGTATACTGTATACTCAGGTGTATACTGTGCAGGAGGGACACAAAACCCCACTACAACAGCGCTAGGTTCCCAAGCAAAAAGACACTGTCCCTGCCCATCTTGCTCTTTCCCTGCACGCCAACGCCCTACACAAGACCGCAGCACTGGCGGCCTTATATAGTGTGGGGCGTGTACTAAACCACACTAAGCTATAATTGGCCACAGGCATCCGGCCTGTGCCTAATTATGGCTCTCCTCACTTCCGGCGCTGTGATTGGCCAAGCATGCGGGGTCACAGTGCATGCTTGGCCAATCATGAGCCAGCAATGCACTGCCATGGAGTAGTGCATTGTGGGCCATTTGCGCCACACGAATATGGTGCGAACGGTCCACAAAGTTCTGAATTCGATGAACAGGCGAACGGCCTGTGTTCGAGTCGAACATGCGTTTGAATCGAACACCGAGCTCATCCCTACTCCTGAGTATGTTGCTGGTTCAGCTGGGGTGCTGGTTCCAGCTCCGATTCCTAGTGCCCTTTTAAAGACCACATCAGACTCAAGTGCTTAAAGAACTAAGAACAGAAAGATGTATAAGTAATGACAGAATCAGTTTGTACAGCAGAGTAATAAACCTCACCATGGGAATCCTTGGCCTCTGCATCGGCTCCATGCTGCAGTAATAATCGGACCAGCTCTGCATTCCCCACGCAGGCAGCAAAGGAAAGAATGTGTTCTCCTGTCACAGAAAAATAAAGAACTCTTTACTTTTGATTCTTTATAATATTACTGTTTTTTTTTAAAGTAGATGTAATCCCAACCACACACATAAGCTTTAAAAATCCATGTTTAATATTATCTAAGATACAGTAGCTCACAAACGTGAGTACACCTCTCATATTTTTGCAAATATTTCATTATATCTTTTCATGTGACAACACTGAAGAAATTATAGTTTGCTACAATAAAGTAATGAGTGTACAGCTTGTATAACAGTGTAAATTTTCTGAACCCTCAAAATAACTTAACACACAGCCATTATCGTCTAAAAAATGCTGGTAACAAAAGTGAGTACACCCCTAAGTGAAAATGTTAAAATTGGGTCCAAAGTGTTAATATTTTGTGTGGCCACTACTATTTTCCAGCACTGCCTTAGCCATCTTGGGCATGGAGCGCGCCAGAGCTTCACAGGTTGCTACCGGAGTTCTCTTCCACTCCTCCATGATGACATCATGGAGCTGGTGGATGTTAGAGACCTTGTACACCTCCACCTTCCATTTGAGGATGCCCCACAGATGCTCAATAGGGTTAAGGTCTGGAGACATGCTTGGCCAGTCCATCACCTTTACCCTCAGCATTTTTTAGCAAGGCAGTTGTCTTCTTGGAGGCTGTTTGGGGTCATTATGTTGAAATCCCCAGTCTCCGAAGGGAGGGGGATCATGTTCTGCTTCAGCATGTCACAGTACATGTTGGCATTCATGATTCCCTCAATGAACTGTAGCTCCCCAGTGCCAGCAGCACTCATGCAGCCCCAGACCATGACACTCCCACCACCATGCGTGACTGTAGGCAAGACACACTTGTCTTTGTACTCCTCACCTGGTTACCGCCACACACACTTAATACCATCTGAACCAAATACGTTTTATCTTGGTCTCATCAGACCACAGGACATGGTTCCAGTAATCCATGTCCTTAGTCTACTTGTCATCAGCAAACTGTTTGTGGGTTTCTTGGGCATCATCTTTAGAAGAGGCTTCCTTCTAGGATTATAGCCATGCAGGCCAATTTGATGCAGTGTGTGGCGTATGGTCTAAGCACTGACAGACTGACCCCCCACCCCTTTAACCTCTGCAGCAATGCTGGCAGCACTCATACATCTATTTCCCAAAGACAACCTCTGGATATGATGTTGAGCACGTGTACTTAACTTCTTTAAACCATAACGAGGCCTGTTCTGAGTGGAACCTGTCCCGTTAAACCGCTGTATGGTCTTGGTCACTGCTGCAGCTCAAGGTTTCAAGGTCTTGGCAATCTTCTTTTATTCAATTAACAAGTTAAATCAGGTCCTTCCTGTTATAGACTGACAATGCTCTCTTCTAGTCTACCAATTTTCTTCTTTTATAGACATCTGTCACACTTCCAATGGAAACCAAACCTGGCAGTGTCAACACACATTACACAGGCATGGCTGACCATCAGGAAAACCTGTGTGAAAAATACCATGAAGCCATTGTTGGAGTGCATGTAGGCAGGAAATAGCTGCGTCACTGAGATGCAACAAAAGGAGAAAAATGGTTTATGTCTTATTTTATTGGTGAATACACGACTGTATTAATCCAATCCTGCACTAGCACCGAATTTCAATCCTGCTTTTCTACCTTGAAATGTCAAAACTTTGGTGGGCAGTAGAGAATCTACCATTTGACAGTTAAATAACAGGTACATGGCTTAGCGTTAGGAAATGCTTGGCTAAACCTTAACGTGTGCCAGCTCTATGTACAGTATCCCATAAACTTTGACTTGTACAGGCCCCATGTATAGGCTAAACCTTAGTTTAAGCAAGCCCCGTGTATTGGCTACAACTTAGCTTGGGCAGGCTCCACTTATAGGCTAAAGCTTGAGTTACGCAGGTCCCACAGTATAGGGCAAACCTTGATTTGTGCAAGCCCCATGTGTAGGCTAAATTTTGAATTGTGCAGGCCGCATATATAGGCTAAACCTTGACTTGTGTGGGCCCCATGTATAGACTACCACCATCCCACTCCCTCATTATAGGACTTGATTTACAGGAGCGGGAGAATTTGTGGTCATGGGAGAATTACAGATTTGGTCTACCGAAACTGGTATTTTACATTTTGGAAATGTGTGGAAGTTCATTGTTAGGGCTTGCATACTTCTTAGGCCTGCTGTCCTGCTGCATCCGTAAGTGAAGTATCAATTTGGGGCAGAAGACAGGAAAGTAGTATAAATATTCCCATTTCCTGGATAAGGATTTAGGAGTAACGGGTGCTGCAGAAACAATCAGCTCTAACTGGAAACATCACAGATCAGATGTGCATATTCGCTAGGACACCACGGATTTCTAGTTAAATCCTAATCTTTATTGAAGAATGATCACATCACAGAGGACATAGTGAAACATTTTGGAGCTGCTCAGAACCCCTTCATCAAGCATGTGACATCACATGTCTGACAAAGGGTTCCTGCTCAGCTCTGAAACTTTGCACTGTCTCTTTTGTGATGTGATCATTCTTCAATAAAGATTTGGATGTAATTGACGATCTGTGGTATGCTGTCGAATATGTGCAGAAGATAGGAATGCACACATTAACTCACCATAATAGAAGGAGTTGGATTTGAGTCGGAAGTATGTTCCAACTGCCCGTGGCATGGACACATTGGCACCATTCCGTATCAGCTCCTGCGTAACTGCCAGATTCTGACGCATGACGGAAATGTGCAGCGCTGTCTGATCTGCCAAGACACAAGAAAGGGGAAAGCTGTGAATATAAAATGACTAATATCATATTCTACAGACCTGTCAGTGAGTGGTTTGAGGATTTCCTTGTAGGGAAACTTCAGTCAACCCTTTTTTTTTTTTTTTTTTTTTTTACAAGGTTTGGAGAGACTAGGGATGGGTAAAAATTTGGCTTTTTTTGCTGTCTGATTTCCTACACTTCCTGTCCCAGGAACATACTAGGTACAGAGCATTAAGTACAGCTCAACGTGCCAGATAGAAAAATTTTGTTTTGGAAACCTTGGGGACCTCCATACTGTCTTTAAAGTATGTCTAAAGCCGCGTACACACGGGCGGACTGTCTGGCCAACTTAGTCCGTCTAAACACATTTCAGCGGACAGTCCGCTCGTGTGTGGGCTTCAGCTGACTTTTTCAGCGTGCAGTCTGGCGGACTAAGTATTTCGGAATTTCCGTAATATTGTCCGTCGTACTTTGGTTTCAGCGGACAATCCGCTCGTGAGTAGGCTAGTTCGACGGACTAAGTATGGCACATGCTCAGAAAGGATTTATACAGCGAAAGGTTGCATTGCTGTGTATTGGACTTCCTATTTCTAGTCCCGTCGTACGTGCTGTACACGTCATCGCGCAAACTTTCGACGGACTGTTTGTGCATCCGTGTGTGGTCAAGTCCGTTCATTCGAAAGTAGGACGGACTGTCCGTCGGATTGTCTGATGGACTAAGTTGGCCATACAGTCCGCCCGTGTGTACGCGGCTTAAGGCCCCATTCACAACCTAAGTGTTTTTCAGCTTGTAAAACACTCAGCTCCGTAGCTCCAAAACGCCCAAGCAAATTCCCATGTATTTCAATGGCTCCTGTTCACATATGAGCATTCTGTTGCCTAAAGCAAAATGCCTGAAGCTCAAAAAAGTACATGAGCTTCTTTTTGGCAGATTACAAGCGTTTTTGGTCCCATAGGCTTCACTAGAAATGCCTGACTTGAGCAGAAAAACGCTTGTAATACTATCATAAAACGCTTGTGAAATGCTCGTAAAACGCTGAAATAGCAGCTCTCCACCCATAATTTCCTCTCCCCCTCCTCGCCCTAGTGCTTTCTATTGGATAAACAAAAACATCTGAAGCTGTAAAATGCTTGTAATGCACTTCTATAACACTTTAGAAATCTCAAAAAATGCCCGAAAAACTCCAGTAAGTCGGTACTCTCAGGTGTGAATGGAGCCTATATCAAGGACAGGTAGATTGAAAACCTTCCCTGTGCTCTGGATCTCTGTGTATGGCCAGAAGACCTTAAGCAAGGGGACTACACAAATAGTGTACAACAAAGTTATTGGGGGCCCCCATTACAGTGGTTCTAGGCCAGGTCTGTTAAAGGGTGACTATCTGACCCAAACACTACAAGGCCACAGATATTCTCAGCGCATGATCCAGTGGGGAGACCCATTACTATCTCCGTTTTCTCCCAACCATTACCAGTCTTCTGCCCCAGCCAATGTCCATACTTCACTTTATGTTCCCCAGCTATAAACCACTGGAATGATGAGAACTGCTTTTTTGGAACTTTTCTTTACTCTTGCAACAGGCATAGTATTAGTTCACAAAGTTAGACAGGAACGCCTGAAACTCGCAGGTGGACATGAATCTAATTGGGGAATAATGACAGGGAGGTCTCCCTGCTGGAGTGAGTATTTAGAATATGTAAGAAGTCAGTTTCTGACTAAGCCCACCAATTGCCAAAATAAAAATATCGCTTTTGGGTGGACCAACCTTTTAATTTCTCCCATGATCGCAGATTTGCCTTAGCTATCTTGCATGTAAAAATCCTGCCATCCAAAGGCATTTTTTTCCATCAGCCTTCTTAGTGTCTGTGTCCATGTTATGGAGCTCTCTCTTTAAAAATTCTATGTCGATGATAACTTGGGTGACAGATTGTCACTGGGACAGAAGGTAAGAAGAAACCTCCTCAACAGGGATACAGGGAACATTAAAAATCTATGAACAGTGGACAACAAGTGGACAGTCATTACTTGAGCACGATGGCTTGGGTTCAGCAGCTCCCCACAAAACAGTGACCCTATAGAAGAAGGGCTTCAACTAAACAGAGTTTCATTTGGCAGCAAGAAAAGCAAAACCACACCTGATGCATACATTTGAGGTCACAAAAATCCCCCTTCATTGGTAATGGAGTAACAGACGATGGACTTCAATCACAAATGGGTGGTTGGGTACAATACCCACTTCCATGTTTTCTGAGTACTGCAGCTTCTTAGCATACCCCCACTAAGGTGAAAGATCCATGAGGGAGAAGGCCTATATGAAGTAGTTTACATTTTAAAAATGCAGGCCTTGGAACTTATACAGGGGTCTAAATACTACCTAAAATCAGTACTTGCCTCCTTACTGTACTAACACTCCACTCCACTATCCTGGACTCCACACCTTTATATCTAAAAGTAGGAATGGGCTGGGGACCCCAAGATAAACAGTAAATAGCACCCCAGTTTCAACATGAGCACCAATTGGGTCCACCAAGTATAGCCAGTACACTACTAAGGACCAGTGTTGAGTTTGTGAAGAGTTGTCAGGACTCAGGAATTAGTTGGGCACATCAATGCAGGGAATTATCATTTATTAATATGCTAACTAACCCCTCTGTTCTTAGTAGCTACCCAGTCTTTCAGCATCTCAGATCTCAGGGTCTCAATATAAATTCTAAGCCTACCCACCCTTTCCATTGCCGAGTGCTGAAAGAGGTGGTGTAATAGTTAGTAAAAAGAAAAAAGAAACAAAAAAACAAGAGTTGTAGTAGCACTAATAATGATTATCACAATAAACAGATTCTCTATAGAGCCTGCAAAGAGGAGTCTGTCACTAGCAACCATGATGATCCTGAAAAGTCCTCAAACGGGATCTGTGACGAGCAACCACAGTGATCCTGAAAGGTCCTCCTGTATGTCTGGTGTCAGCTCCTTTTGGTTCAAAATGTCACAAGGGCTTCAGGGTCATTGTCAATAGCCACCTCTGCAATTCTTTTTTTTTTTTCCAATAGAAATTTTTATTACTCAAGTAGAAATACAAAGTGAAAGAACACAAACAAGAGGAGTTACAAGGTTCCAGATACAATTACAAACAGTACAGATCATAATAAAAAAAAAAAAAAGCAAGAAAAATCCACCTTAGTAACAGTATAGATGAATCACTCGTCCAGATCATGTACAACCTCACAAAGGGTAGATAATGAGCCATCTAAAACCTAAGATCTGTTCATATTAAAATGGCGAGGTAATGCTGGAAGAATTGTAACGGCTAGAAAAGAGAGAAGGAAGACAGAGAGAGGAGAGAAAGAGGGAGAGCGGGGGGGGGGAGAAAAAAAAAAAAACATAAATAGCCCCCTCCCACGCGCAGGGGTCACTAGGGCTTGCTAGCCGGGCACCCGGGGTCAAGGGCAATGGGCAGGGACGACCAACCGCTACCTCGTCAGGTAATGTCAAGGAGAACAGAGACACCATACTGGGCCAAAGCCCAGGGCTCACCCGGTTGTCAGCCGCTTGTACCTATCAGAGAATTTGAATTCAATCCAAGGAGCCCACGTTTTGTGGAACTTATCTGCAGACTCATTAGCTATGGCCAATGTGTCTTCAAGCTGAAAAGTGTAATTTACCATGGATAGCCATTCTCTAATCGAGGGTGTGGAAGTGCTTTTCCAATATTTGGGGATCAACATCTTAGCCGCATTTAAGAGATGCTTAGTTAAAGAACTCTTGTATCTAGCTAGGGTGACCTCCGTGATATGCAAGAGGCAACACGCGGGTGTAAGGTTAATTTGAGTATCCGTAAAAAAATGCAAAATGCAGTTATGTGTGGGCAGTCCCACCAAATGTGTAGCAGATCTCCCCTGCCCACACCACATCTCCAACAGGAATCCGAGGAAGCTGGGTACCATTTGTGCACCTTAACCGGAGTAGCATACCAGTTAGATAATAATTTATATGAGTTCTCTTGTACCCTTGTGCTGATTGAGCATTTATGTGCCAAGATGCAGGCACTCTGCCATTGAGAGTCCGTGAACCGGGTCTGCAATGCAGATTCCCAATGCTTCCGAAACCCCAACGAGGGTGTTCCTCTCCCCTGCTGGAGAAGCGTATAGGCAAAGGATGTAGTTTTCCTAACAGGGTCCCCTTTTAGGCAAAGCGACTCAAATGCCGTTGGTTCTCTCATGAATCCTGTACACCTAGCTGACGACGCAAGGAAACCACCTCTGCAATTATTATCAATACAGTATTGTCTGTTATTTTTACATGCACAAATGCAAAAATGACCATAACAACCCACTTAATAGGGCCCCCTTCTACTCCCCAGGCCTCATAGCAATCACTTGGCCTTCTATAGCTACGCCACTGGATAGCAGGTGAATGGAAAGCTTACAGCAAGTAAAAAAACCCTTCTAGAAATCTCACAATGAGGAACGATTCCCTCTTAGCCCCTGTACACGCGGTCGGAGATTTTGCCAACCAAATCCGTCGGATTTTGCCCGTCGGATTTAGTCCGACGGATTGTGTCCGAAACTGTTGCATACACAGGGTCGGGCCAAGTTGGCGAAAAATCAGATCTTTCAGAACGTGATGACGTAATTTAGTTACGATGTGACTACATTCAGGCTAGTAGCCAATAGCTTTGATGTAGGAATTTGATCTGAGCATGCGTGGCACTTGGTCCGATCAAAATGCTATACACATGATCGGATTAGGTCCGACTGGCCCAGTTGGTCGGGAAATATTTCCAACATGTTGGAAAATTGGGTCGGACGGAATCAGTCCGATGTATACCACACACAGTCGGATTATCTGACAACACGGTCCGATAAGACGCATTCCGACAGATTCTCAGTCCGTGTGTACAGGGGCTTAGACAGTGGTTACCAATAGACGAAATTAGCTTTACGCTTTTTCTGGTGAAAACTGTAACATTTTGGATTTCCTGACATTATATCCTATTGATAATGGTCACCAGGGCAAACCATAACAATGCATTTCGCCAACGGGCAGACAGACAGTAATGAGAACCTAACAGAGTTACTAACCTCTCCCCCGTTTTGAAATCTCTTTATTAAGGTCAACCTGCAAGAGATATTTTAAATTTTTGAAGATGCTGGGTATTTCAACTACCACACTTTTTATGAACTCTCATGCACTGTAGTGGTGAGAGTTTTGCTCATGGCTTAGCATGCCTGCACACCTGTGGTAGCCATTACAGTGAAGTCCCATTATCTCTGTTGAATTTCTAAACTGCTTTATACTATGCACAATTCAATAGGAGGATTGGGACTCAACTGTTCCACATTCCAGTGTAAAATTCCAGGGTCTGCAATGACCTCTCCCTATTGCAGTGCATATGAGATTTAAAGGACACTTAGACCCCCCTCAACACATCCCTCCCCCCTCATCCCCATGGCAAAGCTGCTCCCCTAATGTATTTTGTTGGTTTATGTCCCCTTTTTCTGATGTCTTTAGACCAGTCACCCAATGCACGGGGTTCTCTTCCTGCCATCTTCTTGTCTTGTAGTGATGCAAGTTCTGTTATGTGCATCAATGCACTAAGAGTCTGCATGGTGAAGGTCCTTAAACACATTAGGCTTACAAGAAAGTGTGACACCAAGAATGGAGCAGTAGCTGGCACTGAACGGGATGCAAAGTGCAGAGATGGAACATAAAAAATTGAAAGTACTACTTTGGGGCTTTTTTTTTTTATGGGAGAGATTTTCTTTAAATAAAAACATTTCAAGGAAGATTTACAACAGGATCGGGAAATCTTATATTACCTGGTGTGAGGTTAGGAGTTTGCCTCCTGCCTAATATGTGGTGGGCTGTATCTTAACTTTTCTCCAAATGGGGGTTGATAGGCGTCTTTCCTTGAGTATGATCAAGAGCCAAATTTTGGCCTTAGTCTTATTTTTTAGAGGCAGATTGCTGGATGCCTTTGTACAGGGTGTCTCCTCCAGTCAGACCACCTTGCTCCCTTGTCATCTCAAGTTGGTTCTATTGACAGGTGGGTGGTGTTCCAGGTTGCCATTACTTCGACTTATAGAGTTTCAGAACTTAGTGCTCTTTCCTGTAAGGAGCTGTTTTTGGTATTTTACCATGACAAGGTGGTTCTTTAGCCTCAGCTGTCTTTTTTTTTTCCGAGGTGCTTTGGGCCTTTAATTTTAACCAGAACGTTGTCTTACCTTCCATTTGTCCCCATCCTCACTTCTTGGAGGACAAGGTTCTTCACGCCTTGGATATGGTTTGTGCTATCATGTTTTCCCTAAAGCCAACTGCTAGGGATGAGCTTCGTGTTCGAGTCGAACGTACGTTCGACTCGAACATTGGCTGTTCGTCCGTTCGGCGAAATCCGAACACTTGGTCCGTTCGCGTCAAAATTCGCGTGGCGCTCACGGCCCACAATGCACTGCGATGGCGCAGTGCATTGCTGGCTCATGATTGGCCAAGCATGCACTGTGACCCTGCATGCTTGGCCAATCGCAGCGCCAGCAGCGAGGAGAGCCATGATTGGCCACAAGCAGGATGCCTGTGGCCAATCATAGCTCAGGCTGTGTAGTGCACGCCCCACACTATATAAGGCCGCCATTGAGGCGGCCTCGTGTAGTATGTTGGCATCTGAAGCAGTGGGTGTTCTGTGTACCTTCAACACAGTACACACTGATCGTTTTTGGCTGATTTCCTATCTTGCTGTTGTGTAGTGGTTATTGTCTGTGCCCTGACCGCAGTATACACCACTATATTCACCTCACCTATATAGCTAGTGATCTATCTTTAATAATAGAGCTTGCAGTCAGTAGTGTTAGGAGATAGTGCGTGCTGTCTGCGTGCTCTGTACCCAGTACATACCGCTATAATCCACCTACATAGCTGTTCTCTATTTGAGCCCAATTGCCATCTGCAGGAGTTATTGGAAGTTGTGTGTGCCTCCAGCACAGCACAGTATACATCTGTATATACCCCTTTATCTCTGCTGTTTTCTGGTTATTGTCTGCGTGCCCTGACCGCAGTATACACCACTATATTCACCTCACCTATATAGCTAGTGATCTATCTTTAATAATAGAGCTTGCAGTCAGTAGTGTTAGGAGATAGTGCGTGCTGTCTGCGTGCTCTGTACCCAATACATAGCGCTATAATCCACCTACATAGCTGTTCTCTATTTGAGCCCAATTGCCATCTGCAGGAGTTATTGGAAGTTGTGTGTGCCTCCAGCACAGCACAGTATACATCTGTATATACCCCTTTATCTCTGGTGTTCTATAAAAAAGGCATCTGCAGGAGTTAGTGGGTGTTGTGTGCCTCCAGCACAATATAAACTACCCAACTTCTGTTTTACCCAACTCCCTTCAGGCCATTACCATGTCTGGAAGGCCAGCAAGGAGAGGCAGACAGGCGCGAGCCGATAAAAGAGGGCAAGCAGGCTCTGTGTCTAGAGACAACAGTGCTGGTCGTGGACGCGGTGCATTGTCATCAGCACGTGGCCATGGGACATGCTTGTCCTTCTTTTCGGCAGCTGGACATGTTGAACCGCAACATGCCAACGACTTGGTAGAGTGGATGACCAAGCCCTCTTCATCCTCCTCATCCTCTCTCACCCAGTCTCAGGGTAGTAGCAAAGCAGCTGCCAACGCATCGTCTTACCTCCTCTCAATGTCATTATCAGTGACTCCTTCCCTAGACCCACCACGTCCTCCTGACGAGTCTCCTGAACTCTTTGAGCACAGTGTTGGGTACATGCTCCAGGAGGATGCCCAGTGTTTGGTGGGCTCTGATGATGACACTCAGCTAGAGGAAGGCAGTAGCGTGAGCGCAGAGAGAGGGGATGCTCAAGAAGGACAGCAATCTGGCAGTCATGTTCCACAAGCTGCAGCATACTGCCAGGTTTGCTACAGCGATGAAGAGGGAGGGGATGATGAGGGCACTGACTCCACGTGGGTGCCTGGAAGGAGGGAGGAGGAGGAGGAGGAGGAGGAGGAGGAGGAAGCACATGTCCAACGAGGCAGGATGCCCTCCGGGGGCCAGCTTAGGGGCAGCACACCGACTGAATCACACCGCAGAGCTCCGCCTGTGCAGGGCGCTGCCTCTGCGCGTTATTCTAAAAGTTCTTTGGTGTGGGCCTTTTTTGAGATGAGTGCATCAGATCGCACCACTGCTATTTGCAACATATGTCTCAAGCGTATCTCATGTGGCCAAAACATCAGCCGCTTGGGCACCACATGCTTGACCAGACATATGTTGACCTGCCATGCAGCTCGTTGGCAAGCGTACCTCAAAGACCCACACCAAAGAACAAAGCGGACCTCTCCTTGCTCCTCATCAGCTGGCATCTCCAACCCCACTAGACCTTCAGTCCTCTCTGAAACCTGCTCTGAGATGAATGAAGGTGTAGAATTAGGTGTGTCACAGCCAAGTGCTTCCGGGAACTCTGCTAGTGGTACACCCACGTCCGATTATAGCAGGCAAATGTCCCTGCCCCAGCTGCTGGACCGGCGGAAGAAGTTTACTCCCAGCCATCCACATGCCCAGCGGTTGAATGCTAGCTTGGCTAAATTGCTAGCACTTCAACTGCTGCCTTTTCAGTTGGTAGACTCGGCCCCCTTCCGTGAGTTTGTACAATGTGCGGTTCCTCAGTGGCAGGTCCCCAAACGCCACTTTTTCTCACGGAAGGCGATTCCGGCTCTCTACCGGCATGTGGAAGGCAACGTCCTTGCCTCGCTGGACAGGGCGGTCAGCGGTAAGGTGCATATTACCGCTGACTCATGGTCCAGCAGGCATGGACAGGGACGTTACCTGTCTTTCACGGCCCATTGGGTCACTCTTCTGGCTGCTGGGAAGGATGCAGGACAAGGTGCAGTAGTGTTGGAGGTTGTTCCGCCACCACGCCTCCAAAATGCTACTATTGGTTGTGACACACCTCTCTCCTCCACCCCCTCCTCTTCTTCTTCCTCCATGGCCTCTTCCAGTGCTCTGTCCTCAGAACCAGCGGTGCTCCGTAGGCGTTGCAGGGGCTACGCAAGTACGCAGGCAAAACGATGCCATGCCGTGCTTGCGCTGGTTTGTTTGGGGGACAGGAGCCACACTGGGGCGGATGTTTTGTCAGCTCTGCAGGGGCAGGCCGAGAGGTGGTTGACGCCACGCCAGCTTAAGCCAGGAATGGTGGTTTGCGACAATGGCACCAACCTCCTCTCCGCCCTCCAACAGGGACAACTGACCCATGTGCCCTGTGTAGCTCACGTCCTTAACCTGGTGGTGCAGCGGTTCTTGGGCAGGTACCCCGGCTTACAGGATGTCCTGAAGCTGGCCAGGAAAGTCTGTGTGCATTTCCGCCGATCATTTAATGCCTGTGCTCGGCTGGCTGAGCTCCAAAAGGAGTTGAACCTGCCCAAGAACTGCCTTATATGTGACATGCCCACCAGATGGAACTCAACATTGGCCATGCTGCAGCGGCTGCACACGCAGCAGAGGGCCATCAATGAGTACCTGTGCGACTACGGCACCAGGACAGGGTCAGGGGAGCTTGGTTTTTTCTCACCACGCCAGTGGGGCATGATCAGGGATGCATGCACTGTCCTGTCACCGTTTGAGGAGGCCACAAGGATGGTGAGCAGTGACAGTGCATGCATCAGTGACACTGTACCTCTTGTCCACCTCTTGGAGCATACACTGCTTGGAATAATGGACAGGGCACTTGAGGCAGAACAGAGGCAGGAAGAGGAGGACTTCCTTGCCTCTCAAAGCCCCCTTTATCTAGACAGTGTTCCTGCTGTGCCACCCATCACACAGGAAGAGGATGAGGAGGAGGAAGAGGAGGAGGAGGATGATTGTGTCAGCATGGAGGTGGAGGCTGGCACTCAGCATCAGCATCAGCATCAGCAGTCTTGTGGGGATGATTTACAGTCCCAAGAAACACGTGGACTTGTACGTGGCTGGGAGGAGGTAGCTGCGGATCATGTTGTCCTTAGTGACCCAGAGGACTCCGGACCGAATGCCTCAGCTAACCTACGCTGCATGGCCTCCCTGATCCTGCAAAGCCTGCGGAAGGATCCTCGTATTCTTCGGATCAAGGAGAGGGACCATTACTGGCTGGCCACTCTCCTTGATCCCTGGTACAAGGGTAAGGTTGCCGACCTTATCTTGCCATCGCAGAGGGAGCAGAGGATGAGACATCTCCGGGAGGCCTTGCAGAAAGGTCTGTGCAACGCGTTCCCAGAGACTGGGAGGTTACAAACTCCTGGTCCTGGACAACGTGTTGCTGAGGCATCGGTCACAAGGAGCGGTGGAGAAGGTGGCAGTCTGACTGATGCTTTCAGACAATTTTTTAGTCCGCAGCCCCAAGGTATGATTGGTTCCAGCACCCATCGCCAGCGTCTGATTTACATGGTGCAGGAATACCTAGGGGCAAGGTCAGACTTGGACACCTTTCCCACCGAAAATCCTCTGGCTTACTGGGTCTTGAGGATGGATCACTGGCCAGAGCTTGCACAGTATGCAATTGAGCTACTGGCCTGTCCTGCATCCAGCGTTCTTTCGGAACGCACCTTCAGTGCTGCTGGTGGCTTTGTTACCGATCACAGGGTGCGCCTGTCCACCGAATCAGTTGATCGACTGACCTTCATCAAGATGAATCAGTCTTGGATCACCCACAGCTACCAAGCACCTGAAGCTGATGTAACCGAATAATTTTTTTTGAAATACCACATCCCTTCAAGACTGCCTATGCTGATGCTGAGTGACTGTCCTGTTATGTTGATTGTCTATCCTCTTCCTCCTCCGCTGATATGTTGGAAGAACATTTTTGGTTCTGGGTGATGCCAGCAGCCCAATTTTTCTGCCCCTGTTTAACAGGGGCGTTTAATTACAATTTTTGATGCAATGCTTTGCAGCAGGGCTAATTCCTGCAATAAAACTAGAGTATATGGCAGAGGTTGCAGTGTGGTGGCACCAGCACCAGTGCCTAAGGCCCAATTTTTCTGCCCCTGTTTAACAGGGACATGTAATTACAATTCTTGATATAATATTTCACAGGAGGGCCCCTTCCTGTGCCCACCCAGAGTAACGGTGAGGACTTATAGTGTTGTGGCACCAGCACCACAACCACCAAAGGTCAATTTTTCTACCACTGTTCAACAATGGCATGTAATTACAATTCTTGATATAATTGTTCACAGCAGGGCGCTCCAGTGCCCACCAAGAGTCACTTTGAGGGCTTACAATGTTGTGGCAAAACCAACACCTTGTTCCGCCATTTCTGCAGAGCATATAGGGCAGGCCCCTACTTTCAAACATCCGACTTACAAACATCTCCTACTTGCAAACGGAAGGAGACAACAGCAAGTGAGATGAAAAAAGATGGACGACAAAACAAATTATACAGGGGTGATAACCCTTCCCTATGTTTTCCAAAAAGCTTAAAAATAGTTTTTTTGATTGGAGCTACACTTTAAAAATGTACCAGTTGAAAATTACAAACAGATTCAACTTAACACAACAAACCTACACAGTCCCTGTCTTGTTTGCACCGCCTGTATACTGCTGTTCTGAGTATATAGGGCCTGGGGGCCACACGCATTTCCTTTTTTTAATATGGGTACAGGGTTCCCCTTAATATGCGTACAAGACCCAAATAGGCTGGTAATGGGCAGGGAGGGCTACCCATGCCATTTTTCTGAATGATTTTCAACCATATTGCAGGAACCAGATATAACATTAAAACCGCAAGCAGTTTTAAATGGTGTTATTTCCGTTAAATGTCATTTTGTGCAGGGACTGTTCTAAACACGGGAAACACGTGGCACTTCACAGGCATACTGCAGACACCCCACAGGCACCATATTTAAAGGAATATTTCACTTTTTTTTTTCACTTTAATCGTCATTAACCACTTGCCGACCGCCGCACGACGATGTACGTCGGCAGAATGGCACGGGCAGGCATATGGGCGTATATATAAGTCCCTGCCTTCCCGCGGGTGGGGGGCCCGATCGGGCCCCCCCCCGGTGCCTGCGGCGGTCGGCATTCGTTCGGGAGCGATCCGGGATGAGGGGGCGGCCATTCATTCATGGCCACCCCCTCGCGATCGCTCCCGACGAATAGAAATGCTCCGTGACATCACTTCCTCTCCTCACAGGAGAGGAAGTGATGTGATCTCTCCTCTGTGTCGGTATTTTTCGTTCCGGCACCGAGGACAGAGGATCGGTGAGTTGCACCAACACACCACACGTACAGTAGAACATGCCAGGCACACTCACACCCCCCCTTTACCCCCCGATCACCCCCCCAATTACCCCTGCCCCCCCCAGTCACAGTGACACCAATTGCATTTTTTTTTTTTTTGCATTGGTGTCATTTGTGACTGTAATAACTGTTAGGGCAGTTAGGGTTAGCCCCCTTTAGTTCTAATGTGCCCCCCTAACCCCCCCAATAAAGGTTTAACCCCGTGATCACCCCCCGTCGCCAGTGTCACTAAGGCTGGGTTCACATTGCAGCGGTTTATGAGAACGAATGTGATTCGCACCGCACTGCAGTGCAAATCACATCCGATCTCTGTGCGATTCGAGTTCAGCCATACAGATAGTATGGCTGAATTCGCGCCGCACCCGCCGCAAATTCGCACGGGACCCTTTTTTTGGTCCGCAGCAGAATCGGATCGCATGGGTGTTCACACCATGCGATCCGAGTTTGCAGATCGCACTGCGATATGCGAACTGATCTGGGGGTGTCATTAACATTTCACTGACACTCCCAGCAGTTCGCATAGGGCAGTGTGAACTGCCGCCGGGTGGCATGCGATGCGGGCACCCGCCGCGGATTCGTGGGGTTCCTGCATCGCTCCAGTGTGAACCCAGCCTAATAAGCGATCATTTTTCTGATCGCTGTATTAGTGTCACAGGTGATGCTAGTTAGGCAGGTAGGTATTTAGGTTCGCCGCAGCTTTTTATAGCGCCAGGGACCCCCATATACTACCTCATAAAGCCCCCTGATTGCCCCCTAGTTAACCCTTTCACCAGTGATCACCATATAACTGTTACAGGTGACGCTGGTTGGTTAGTTATTTTTTTTATAGTTTCAGGGCACCCGCCATTTATTACCTAATAAAGGTTTAACCCCCTGATCACCCGGCGGGTGTCATTTGTGACTGTAATAACTGTTAGGGCAGTTAGGGTTAGCCCCCTTTAGTTCTAAGGTACCCCCCTAACCCCCCCAATAAAGGTTTAACCCCGTGATCACCCCCCCCCCCCGTCGCCAGTGTCACTAAGGCTGGGTTCACATTGCAGAGGTTTGAGAACGGATGTGATTCGCACCGCACTGCAGTGCAAATCACATCCGATCTCTGTGCGATTCGAGTTCAGCCATACAGATAGTATGGCTGAATTCGTGTCGCACCCGCCGCACCTGCCGCAAACTCGCACGGGACCCTTTTTTTGGTCCGCAGCAGAATCGGATCGCATGGGTGTTCACACCATGCGATCCGAGTTTGCAGATCGCACTGCGATATGCGAACTGATCTGGGGGTGTCATTAACATTTCACTGACACTCCCAGCAGTTCGCATAGGGCAGTGTGAACTGCCGCCGGGAGGCATGCGATGCGGGAACCCGCCGCGGATTTGTGGCGTTCCTGCATCGCTCCAGTGTGAACCCAGCCTAATAAGCGATCGTTTTTCTGATCGCTGTATTAGTGTCACAGGTGACGCTAGTTAGGCAGGTAGGTATTTAGGTTCGCCGCAGCTTTTTATAGCGCCAGGGACCCCCATATACTACCGCATAAAGCCCCC
This sequence comes from Lithobates pipiens, assembly GCF_037356315.1. Classification (NCBI taxonomy): domain Eukaryota; kingdom Metazoa; phylum Chordata; class Amphibia; order Anura; family Ranidae; genus Lithobates; species Lithobates pipiens. The sequence goes on along the minus strand of NW_027507787.1, from coordinate 168,790,686 downwards.
TGATTGCCCCCTAGTTAACCCTTTCACCAGTGATCACCATATAACGGTTACAGGTGACGCTGGTTGGTTAGTTATTTTTTTATAGTTTCAGGGCACCCGCCATTTATTACCTAGTCTCACTAGTGTACCCCTAAATTTAGGGGTGTCTACTTTCCAAAATGGGGTCATTTGGGGGGCGTTTGTGCCATCTTGGCATTTTATGGCCTTCAAAACTGTAACGCCCTTAGAAAGCCTGAAGGCGGTGCTTGGTTTTCGGGGCCCCGTACGTGGCTAGGCTCCCAAAAAGTCCCACATATGTGGTATCCCCGTACTCAGGAGAAGCAGCAGAATTTATTTTGGGGTGTCATTTCACATATGCCCATGGCATGTGTGAGCAATATATCATTTAGTGACAACTTTGTGAAAAAAAAAGAAAAAAAAATTAAAGTTTGTAATTTTCCCGCAACTTGTGGCAAAATATAAAATATTCCATGGACTCAACATGCCTCTCAGCAAATAGCTTGGGGTGTCTACTTTCTAAAATGGGGTCATTTGTGGGGGTTTTGTGCCATCTTGGCATTTTATGGCCTTCAAAACTGTAATAGGTAGTGAGGAGTGAAGTCAAATATTTACGCCCTTAGAAAACCTGAAGGCGGTTCTTGGCTTTCGGGGCCCCGTACGCGGCTAGGCTCCCAAAAAATCCCACACATGTGGTATCCCCGTACTCAGGAGAAGCAGCAGAATTTATTTTGGGGTGTCATTTCACATATGCCCATAGCATGTGTGAGCAATATATCATTTAGTGACAACTTTGTGTAAAAAAAAAAAAAATTTTTTTTGTCATTATTCAATCGCTTGAGGCAAAAAAATTAAATATTCAATGGGCTCAACATGCCACTTATCAATTTCCGTAGGGGGTCTACTTTCCAAAATGGGGTCATTTGGGAGGGTTTTGTACTGCCCTGCCATTTTAGCACCTCAAGAAATGAGATAGGCAGTCGTAAACTAAAAGCTGCGTAAATTCCAGAAAACGTACCTTAGTTTGTAGATGTGACAACTTTTGCGCAAACCAATAAATATACAGTTATTGACTTTTTTTTTTACCAAAGACATGTGGCTGAATACATTTTGGCCTAAATGTATGACTAAAATTGAGTTTATTGGATTTTTCTAATAACAAAAAGTAGAAAATATCATTTTTTTTTCAAAATTTGCGGTCTTTTTCCATTTATATCGCAAAAAATAAAAATCGCAGAGGCAATCAAATACCATCAAAAGAAAGCTCTATTTGTGGGAAGAAAAGGACGCAAATTTTGTTTGGGTACAACATTGCATGACCGCGCAATTACCAGTTAAAGCAGCGCAGTGCCAAATTGTAAAAAGACCTCTGGTCATTTACCAGCAAAATGGTCCGGTCTGAAAGTGGTTAAAATCAGTGCTCCCGCCAAAACGGCCGTTTTTAAAACTTTTTTTTGCATTGACCCATGTCCCCTGGGGCAGGAGCCAGGTCTCCAAACCCTTTTTAGGACAGTATCTTGCATATTAGCCGTTAAAATTAGCACTTTCCATTTCGAACGTTCGAGTCCCATAGACTTCAATGGGGTTCTAACGTTCGTAACGAACGTGCGGTCCGTTCGAAAGTTCTGGTGCGAACCGAACCGGGGGGTGTTCGGCTCATCCCTACCAACTGCCATGTTGTCTCTTTGTACATCCTGAGGGACCGAGGAAAGGTCACACAGCTGCTAAGTCTACTGCTTCCCACTGGATTTGGCAGCTCATATCTCAGAGTTATGGTTTGAAAGAAAAGGTCTCACCTTTTTTGGTTACTGCGTATTCTGCCAGGAGTGTAGGTGCCTCCTGGGCTATCCATACTCAAAGGCGGTTACATGAGGTTCTTCCTGGTTTGATCTTTGGGGCATGTTGTTTTGTTGCTGTGTTGCTCTCCGCTCACGTTAAGTGCTTTGGGATATACCTGCTAGTGAGGATAAATAAAGCTGCTCTGTGTCCCATGATGTAAGATAAAGAAAAATAGATTTTTGGCTTACCTGTAAAATCCATTACTTGGGAGTACATCAGGGGACACAGAGATCCCGACCCCCTTTTATTTTGTGATTCATGGCTCGTTACAAAAACTGCAAAGAGGGGATTTATCTAAGAAGGGACTTCCTGTCTTTTTTGCTAGTGTCCAGTGACCTGGAAGTAGTTTATAACCCCGTTAGTAAGGATTAATAAGGCTACTCTGTGCCCTATGATGTAATCCAAGAAATGCATTTTAAAATCCAATTTTTGTTAACATTAGACTTTGCATAAGAGACAGTAAAGATGGTGATGCTTTATCTTCAGCAGGTGTGTTCCAGGATCACCAAACTACAGGCAAAAGGCAGTATAGTAGACCGCTGTAGTACTGCAATGCCTGGATAAAAAGCTTGGCTAGCGTGCCAGTAGACAATGCTCTTAGTGTGCAGCTGGAGGTTTTAATTTAACTAGTTGTAAACACATATATCCAGTGAAGTGACTGGCCTTAGGTAAAACACACAGATGAAACAAATCCTCCTATATAAGTTGTACCTGTTTATCCGCTTTCTTCTCTTCTCTACAGTCCTTCAAAGTCCAGAATTTCTAAATATGAGCTGTCAGAAAAAAAATGGGGCAGAGAGCTGAAGTCACACTCTGCAGAGCTCAGCGATGAGAGCTCTGAGAGCTGATTGGAGGGAAGGGACACACCTCCTTCACACAGCATACAGGAACAGAGCACACTATAGAGGATTATGCTTTGTTCATATTTTATGTCTGAGGTTTACAACCACTTTACATGTCTGAAAATGCACTAGTAATGGTTCCTTTAATTACCTTTGTAGAGGTTGGATGTCATAGGCTGGTTGACGAGCTCTGGAGTATGTTCCAGCAGAATCTTGACAGACTCCAGGTTGTCATGGAACACAGCAAGATGTAGCGCAGTCTCTCCAACAGCACCTAGTAGAAAGTCCATCATTGTGAGACAGTGTCATAGCCTTATTGTCAGATAAAATGCAACTGAGCTTCTTCCTTCCCTCCCCTTCCCTTCCCTTTCCTTCCCTTTCAACCTGGCACGATTTAGGTATGCAATCTCATACTTGAGAGGCTGCTGTGGAAGGTTGCAATCCCTGCACTCAGCACAGGACCCGGAAGATTGCGGTGATAACTGTATTAGGGCCAACCACTACTGTAATTTTCAACCTTCCAGCTGTCCATCAGATATGAGATCTGCATACTTGCATTTGTTCAAGCTAGACCAATGTATGTTTTTATGCAACACAGGTTATATGTAAATATGTAATTCACCAGCCCCTTCCTTGTCTGGATTGGACATTGAGAGCGTTTGTTACTGATCGCTCTCTTGTCCTGTAATAACTGAGCAGAGTAGCCTGTGTATTACTCAGTAATACTTCAGTTTATGAATGAACGTGAGCCTCTGTCTCTGTTCATTCATCTTTAATGCTGAGGCTGCAGATAAAAGGGCTGGGGAATCTTTGTCCTCAGTCCCTTTCCCTGCTTTAAAAGGGAGATATCAGGGGTCAGGTGTTTAGACCCCTGATAGCTCACCAAAGACCGACATGGCTTATTAAAAAAACAAAAAATTAACACCAAAATAAATATCTAAAAAAAAAATAAAAAAAAATAATAGATAATAAAAACAAACAATAAAACTACTGACACCATTTACTGCCCTACTGACACTGTCCAAATCCCCCCCCCCCCCCCCAATCATTGTGAAAAAAATTATAATATAAAAATAAAATAAATTAGAATAAAAATAAATGTTGACACTGTCCATTGCTCTACTGACACAGTCAACTTCACTACTGACACCACCCACTGGCTGCCAAAAAGCATAAAAAAAAATGAAATTGTAAAAAAATTAAAAATAAAGAACTACTGACAACGTCCACTGCCCTACTGACACAATTCTAAATATAATACCCACCACTGTACACTCCACACTCCTCATCTGCATGTACTACCCACCACCATACACTCCATACCCCTATTCCTGCACATACTACCCACCTCCAAACACTCCGCACTCCGCACTCCTCACCGGCACATTTTACCCACCTACATACACTCCACACGCCTCTCCCTGCATATACTACCCACCTCCATACACTCTGCATGCCTCTCCTGCACATACTACCCTCTGCTGTACACTCGCACTCCTCTCCTGCACATACTACCCACTTCTGTACACTCCTCACTCCTCTCCTGCACATACTACCCATCTTCATACACTCCATACCCCTCTCCCTGCACATACTACACAACTCCATACACGCCACATTCCTCTCCTGCACATACTACCCACCACCAAACACACCCCACTCCTCCCCTGCATATACTACTCACAGCCATACACCCCGCACTGTACGTTCCCTATTTAACAATACTGCATTCTGCACTATGAAAGTAATCTCAGACTATTAAACCACACCCCCTTTAGCCACATCCAATATTTAGCGCAATTTAAGCCACACCCATTTTTCCAGTGCACCATATTTTTTCCCCCTTTCCCTAGGTCCGACTTTTTATCTTGCACATGGCCCAACTCATTTCATGATACGCCCCGGTTAGCAGCTGTGATAATTTGGCTTCAAAACATTCTGAATTATGGACCAGAAACAAGTATGCCAACCAGAAAAGTCAAAGAAAGGGGCATACCTATTATGGTTAGTGACTGACAGTATTAAAGCATGATAGGGTGGGAATAAATCTTAAATAGAATGGTTAGCATTGAATAATGGGGTAAAATATACTAATACTAAGAAAACTGCAAACAAATGGTAACTGCCTCTGCCTATAACTGGTCTTCATAGCAAGGAGCACATGAAAGAGCGACGTATATAAGAAAAAAAACTAAGAAAATTCTCAGTTCAACTTACCAACTAGCCTGCAAACAACCAAATGATTCTGTCTAAGGCAACATGTACACTACAGCTCCTAAACTTGAGTTTAGGAGCTTTTGGCATTTTTTTGCCAAAGCTCCTAAACTCAACTTCATAAAAGCCTATATGTTCACGTACACATAGGCTTTTACCAGCGTTTAGGAGCTGCTGGGATTAGGGGAGCTTCAACCTCCCCCTCCTCAACGCAGAAGAATTGTGTTCAGGATAGGAACCTTTTGATCTCCAGCCAGCAGGAAAATGCAAACCGTGGAACAATTTTGCCACATTTTGCATTTTCCCCTGCCTGACGGTCAAAGTAGGCTGTGTATACATGAAGCCTAAAGCCCCGTACACACTATCAGATTGTCTGCTGAGTTTTTCCTTCAGATTTACCAAAACCATGTAGTAGAAGGGCCTGCCTGATTGCATACACATTGAAACTCCTAAGGTTTGACCTCATATTGTATGGTTTTGGTAAATCTGAAGGAAAAACTCAGCAGACAATCTGATAGTGTGTACAGGGCTTAACAGTATGTGTAAGAAACAGGGGTTTCGTTTGCACACATTCACAAATAGATGCGACCCCATTCCATGTGTTCCTTGCTGCGAAGGCCACTTATAGGTGGGGGTAGTGGCCATTTGTTTGTACTGTTGGAAAAACTGGTGAGGGGGCGCAACAGTCACCTTTGCTGCCATTGTGCCATTTGCTGGGTGTCTAGTGCACCCCTGGGCCTTTAAGGAGGGGTGGGATCCCTCCAGGCTTACCTGCCCTCTGCCTATTCATTATTATATATGTGCTTCTATTATGGAGGCTCTCAAAAATGTATAGTTAGTTAGGACTGCAAATAATTCTGGGGTTCCGTGAAGTGGCTTTGCAGCTTATGCATGTATTTGCAAATGTGTGCAAAAGAAACACCTGTTTTTATTTCATACTGTTAGGATACTTTGGTTGGTTGCAGGCTGGTTGGTAAGCTGATCTGGGAAAAAAAAAAAAGAAAAAAAAATTCAAAATACTCTTCCACTGACATCACACCCCTGACTTTATATATACCCTCAACTTAAATAAGGTGCCTGTTGCCCTCTACAATTATTTGTTGGGATCACAGACCTAGTATGTCTAAACCAGTGATGGCGAACCTTGGCACCCCAGATGTTTTGGAACTACATTTCCCATGATGCTAAACTACATTGCAGAGTGAATGAGCATCATGGGAAATGTAGTTCCCAAACATCTGTGGTGCCAAGGTTTGCCATCACTGGTCTAAACCCTCCAAAAAGTTAATTCTAGATATGTTCACAGCAGCAAGATGCTGCTGTCAATGGTTTTCAACACAGAGAAGGAATCCTTTTCAACACAGAGGAACCCTTGAAACAACTTCCCAGTCTCAGTAACACCATTGAACACATGGAATGGGGTCGCATCTATTTGTGAATGCGTGCAAACGAAACCCCTGTTTTTTACACATTGCCTGGACTCTCAGCCCTTCCTTCTCTGTGCTCAGGTTGCTCAGCTGTCGGTTAATTGATAGTACTCATCATTCCACAGTGGCTCACCTGTTGATCATCTCCTCATCAGTCAAGCCCACAGGCAGCCCCTTCTGGCTATTTAAACTGCCTGGTCCTTTCTTCAATGCCCTCACCTTGGTCAACATATCTAGGGACTCTCTGCTGTGTTCCTGTTAAAGACTCGCCTGGTTGACGTCCCTCAACCTTTTCAACACAGAGGAACCCTTGAAACAACTTCCCAGTCTCAGTAAACCCCTGCTAAAAGAAATACTATATCTACAACTCATGATGGTGATTGTGAAGAACCCCCCCCCCCCTCAAGATAGCTAAAAAGATCAATGGTGTCAGTGGGGACTTATTGGAGAGGCGGATATCATTCAAATAACCCCTAAAATGGATCACCATCCATATTTGCCAATAGCTTCACAGAATGTCCCACTGTGTCCCAGGCCACCTTAGTTCTTGGAACTTTTTGGCTCATTCTCATCAATGAGTGGGCATTAATGTATTCATAATATACATCCCCTGTTGTGCATTGTGCATGCACTTTGTGATGAGTTGCAGTGCTTGCCTTTTTTTACATTTTAAATTTTTTTTATTTAATTTAACCTGACATTTACGTAACTCTATGCACAGCAACATATTGCACAGCACAACCTCAATGCACTGTCTAATTGGGCGATTATGTGGCAGATGAGGTTTAATGTTGATAAATGTAAAAAGTTATGCACTTGGGGCCTAAGAATATGCATGCATCATACATGCTAGGGGGAGTACAACTGGGGGAATCCGTAGTGGAGAAGGATTTGGGGTTTTTGGTAGATCATAAGCTCAATAATAGCATGCAATGCCAAGCTGCGATTTCCAAAGCGAGCAAAATGCTTTCTTGTATTAGGAAAGGTATGGACTCCAGAGAGAGAGATATCATTTTGCCCCTGTACAAATCATTAGTAAGACCTCATCTGGAATATGCAGTTCAGTTTTGGGCACCAGGTCTTAAAAAGGATATTGGGGAACTGGAGAAAGTGCAGAGAAGGGCTACCAAACTGATAAGAGGCATGGAGGAGCTCAGCTATGAGGAAAGATTAGAGGAACTGAATTTATTCACTCTTGATAAGAGGAGATTAAGGAGGGATATGATCAACATGTACAAATATTTAAGGGGTCCATATAGTGAACTTGGTGTTGAGTTATTCACTTTACAGTCAACAAAGAGGACAAGGGGGCACTCTTTACGTCTAGAGGAAAAGAGATTTAATCTCCAAATACAGAAAGGTTTCTTCACAGTAAGAGCTGTGAAAATGTGGAATAGACTCCCTGCAGAGGTGGTTCTGGCCAGCTCAGTAGATTGCTTTGAGAAAGGCTTGGATTATTTCCTAAGTGTACATAATATAAGTGGGTACTAACATTTATAGGTTAAAGGGGAAAATCCGATTGCCTCTCGGGGGATCAGGAAGGAATTTTTTCCCCTGCTTCAGCAAATTGGATCATGCTCTGCTGGGGTTTTTCGCCTTCCTCTGGATCAACTGTGGAGATAGAATTGGGTATATGGGATTGTACGATACTATTATTACTTTTTTTTTTGTGGTTGACCTGGATGGACTTGTGTCTTTTTTCAACCTGACTAACTATGTAACAACAATACAAGCCATCCTACTTTTTTTTTTTTTTTTTAAAGAGCCAAACAATCTAGCACATTAGTATGTACTAAAACATAAGGTAAATTGCCTTGCATTTGGACTGCATTGGGCTATGCTGCCGAACTCAGCGCTATGGGCTGGTGTAAACAAGTCCTTACTAACCTATATTTTTCTCCCAAATATCAAGATGTTTTGTTACATTGGAATGTTATTTGAGAAAATGTGATCATTAAAGTGCATTTAGGCCTCATGCACACTGGATACTTTGGCCATCTCTCCTAGGCGCCTTTTCTCCTGCCAGCGGCATTTGGCAGAAAAAATACTTGCAACTTCTTAACAAGTGTAACACATTTAGGCTGTTAATTTATTTAATTGGCCATAATATTAATTTTGGCCATTGAAATTAATTAATGCTAAAGCTCTTTACACGTATCAAGCATTTGTTCTGCCAACATGACACTGCACCTGGACATGCTTGCAATGCTTTTTTTTTCCTGCCTTTAAATGCCCCTGGCTCTAGACTCTTCTAAAGGCCTATGTGTGCATGGACACATAGCCTAACATACAGGGGTGTTTAAAGGCAGAAAAAAAAAAGCTAGACGTCCCAAAGAGCAGCATTAAAAACATCTAGTGCATGAGACCTTAACTAAAAAAATTGAAAAAATGGGTATCATGATGCTCAAAAAGCTAGCATTTTGGCAGTTGCCACGTTTCTGACTTTGTTTCAAAAGCCTTTTTCACTTCTAAAAACAGAAAAAAAATGGAACACACAGTATATATGCAGACATTGCTAAAAGAAAATGGTTTGCTGTCCAAAGCTTTGAAGCAGAATTAGGACCCACCCGATTTTCAGGCCTAAACTACATTTGGAATCTAATTGGTTGCTTTAGACAATACATTCCAGATAACACAATCTTTACACAAGGGATGCACCAAAAGTAATGCAACAGTGGGAATTACTTTTCTTATTAATTTGCATAGGATATTTACATGTTGGTAAAGTAAATTCCTCTATAATAACTTTTTTTCTTTGGTAAAATTATGCAAGCAGAAGCGTTGTGCCCCCATTGAATTCTTGACGAATGATGGGTGCAGGCTGTCCGACATTCATAGAAGGATACTGAATGTTTATGGAGATGACACCATTGACAAGAGTCACCAATGACAAGACATTGTTCTTGTCAATGGTTTCATCTCTATAAGTATTCTGTAGCCTTCTGTGGATGTCAGACAGCCTGCCTCCCTTCTTCTTTAAGAAATCAAGGATGGCAAGTTGCTTCTGCTTGGAATCCATTATTTACTTGCAATGAAAAAGAACAGTTACTACAGATGAAGGGTTAATCCACCAACAATGTGACATTTTAACAATGTATGTTAATAAAAAAGTTATACCCAATTTTGCATTATTTTGGTTCAGAACTTCTCTAATAGTAAGCCGGACTCATCAAAAATATAGAGAGATATATTTCAGAAACATCCAACTCCAATACAAATGACTTCTGTCTGGAACAAATAACCCCAACCAGATATTTCTGCCAGTTGGCCTAGCTTAAATCTGTGCGTTACATTAACAGAATTCCAGTTAGTTCCAGAAAAAGCAAGGCTTGATGAAAGGGCTACATGACATGGGGAGGAACTAGGTCTAGGAATGAGTTAAACGAGTATAACGAGTGAGACACAAGTCTTGTGAAGAGAGGGCCCTGAGAGCATGTAAGTGCTTCTCTTAGCAAAAGGTCCCAAGGGGTAGTGTTGGGGATTCTCTAAGTGCCAGGGGCCTAGGTGGGCATTTTATGAGAACTACTACTGTCGCAGATCAATTACCAGTGTTTTCCCATGATAAAATGTATCCAAGGAATACGTGAAATAGTGAACTGTTTCATTCAATTTGTATTCCTGCAATTTTCTAACTGAATTAAAATATGCATAGGTCAAAGACTGCACAAAGAGCAACATAGAAGGTGTTGCAACCCAAAGCACACACTTAGGCCTCTTTTACATGGGTGGCCGGGAAAAGGTGAAAACAAGTGGTTGAGCCATGATTTAACCACCCACTTAAAGCCTACAATGCAGCCAGAGGGAGCTGTTCACATGCCGTAGCAGGGATGCGCTGTATTGTGGTCACTGCAAATTTTATGCAGCATGTCAAGTTGACAGATGGTAAGGCCTCTCCAACTAGACTATTCAAGTCTATGGAGCCATGTTGCAACCGTGAGATAAATGCTTGACTGGTGGCTGTGGCGCATTAGTGCCATATAAAGTTTCTATTTGGTAAAAAAAAAGCGGATCACTTTTCGGAGAACGCACTAGTGTAAACTTAGCCTTAGAAACCCTTTGTCACGAATGTGATCACACTAAGCAGATAAAAGATGCAACTAGCTATGGACCGTCACTTTTTGTAGATTGCCATAGCTCGTTTTCTGGTCATACCAAATAACCAGAATAGAGTACTTACCTCTTATAAATGGATCAGTGGTCTTCAAAGTCAACAGCTTCTTCAGAGCCCTTGTGTGATTCCTCTGTGCACACCTGAGGAGGGGCAACTCCTGAATCCTGTGAGAAGAGAGATTGTGTTATTTGTGTGCACAAGATACCTATGATTGCAGAAAACTCATAAGTACAATGAAAAGTAAGGAAATGTACATACTGTAGTAGCAGACAATTGTTTTTATTGGGTTATCATAACTTAGACATTTTAGTCTTTCAACCTTGGTTTTCCCTGGAAGAAACCTTATAATAATGTTCAGGTCTTGGCGAAACACTGCTCAAAAATATTTTAATTAGAACTCATGATACATTATTGGTATCTGTGAGTTGTAGAAAGTTTTAAATGAAAGACTAAAGAATGTGGCACACGTAGAGTATTTGACACCCCGGGCAGATCTGTTTAACAGTCCTCACTGATCTGTACAAATAAATATTAGAAATTCTAACAATAAACATTTTGTTATATTCCAGAATTATTGGTCAATATAGATGTTATCCCTTACATTGGTGGTTGCCCACTAGCATTGATGGCCAGTGGAAATTTTCCCTGCTGCTATGGTGGTTTGTGTAGATGTAACCCCTGGCTTTGGTGGCCTTTGGAAAATGTGTCCATTGCCTTAGTGGTCAATGTAGATTTAACCCATTACATTGGTGGCCATTGAAAATTGCCCCCATTTTCTTAGTGTTAAATGTAGATGTAACCCCTTACATTGGTGGCCAGTGGGAAATTTCCCCTTTGCCTTAGTGGTTAATGTACATGTAACCCCTTAAAATTGATGGCCATTGGAAAATGTCCCAATTGCCTTAGTGGACAGTGGACATCTGTTGCTTTATTGGTCAGTGTAGCTGTACCCCCTACAATGAGGGCAGTGCAGAATTTCCCTGTTGTCTTAAAATATAACTAAAGGCAAAACTTTTTTTTTTTTTTTTGGAGAGTGGAGAGGGATTAGAATGGTTATCAGTTTTTTTATTGCTGTCTTTGTCCTGGTTAAAGAGATTCAGTGATTCTCAATCTCAGAGATTGTAAAATCCCAAATTTTAAGTTGTCCCCAGAAAAGTAATAGAAGGGAAATCTTCCAATGGGTTCTCAAGGATGTCCCTTTCAGTTTCTAGGGATTTCCTCTCACTACCTGTTTGGCTATGGGACAGGAAGTAAAGGGAAATCTCCACAGTCAGACACAGCTGGTCTGTCCAAAAAACAAAACAAAAAAGTTTTGCCCATAGTTCTACTTTAATGGTCAATTTAGGTATAATCCCTTACATTGCTGACTATCTGAAAATTCCTCTTTTGCCTCAATGGTGAATGTAGATTTAACCCCTTGCATTGGTGGCCATTGGAAATTTTCCCCATTGCCTTAGTGGTCAGTGAAGATGTAGCCACTTACATTTGTGGCCAGTGGCAAATTGTTTTTTAGCATTGGCAGTCAGTGTAGGCGGGAAATCCGTTTTCTATTGATCATTGCTCATGGAACCCCAAGCAACCATAGAAGGAATCTTTTCAGAGCACCATTACTCAAGGCAAACTGGATTGTACAGCAACAAATCAGCAGCAATCCACTTGAACTGATCTGGCAGCAGGTAGCTGATATCCAATAGGTTTTTCTTTGGGTTACTGTAATTTGCACATACCATGTCATTCTATAAACCTTCTGAAGAATCATTCAAATGTTTTTTTCTTGACTTGTATTGCTTTTCAGTCTTTGCATGTTTTGCATTAAAACTGTGCATTGCTGTAGTTTAAACTCTGCTAATCTCTTTATGCTTTCATCTTATCAAAAATGAAAACTCACATTCATCTCCCTAATGTATTTTCCTACCATCCATGTTCTTACTATTGCTAGTCCACCTTAAAAGCCAGAACCTCTGGTTTCCCGTAGTAAAAAATCCTAATTTACTTAAAAAAGATGGCTTGTCTGTTTCGACCTGTCCAAAGAATATGTAGTGCTATCCCCAAAGGAGCCACTGTCATTTAACCAGTTCTTTCACAAAATTAGTGCAGAGGCAGCCAGGAAAAAAGTAACCATCCACTTACTCTGGCTATGTAATCAGTCTAGGGGATGTCTTTAGTTTTTTTTTTTTTTTTTTTATTGCTGAAGAACTTGGGTGGGGTGTAGGGTAATATGGGTTACTGTACTGACACGCCACTTTTCTAAACCTCCCTGAACAGTCTGTATGCAGGAACAAGTACATATGGACTGAACCGAGTCCTTTTAGAAAGCTTTCCCTGTTGGATCCACCACTGGCATTTCCACCCAAAGGAAACAGCATACAGTCACTAGGACCCTGAGCTCAGGTCAGTACTCGCAATGTCACAGGATCACCGGATGCCACCTTTCAGTATCCACCGGACACTCTTCAAAGAAGGAGAGGTTACATGCTCACAATCCCCCAGGACAGCCAGACCCTTTCCAACTTTCAAATCTTCAGTGAGCCCTCTAGGTGAAACCCTTTGATGAGCTCAAGAAAATGATCTTTAGAACTGCTATGGACTGCTGGAACCCCAACAAGCAGCAGGTTCCAGCAGTCTGCCCAGAAGGGTGGAAGCGCTCAGGTTGGGAACTCCTCTAGTAGGACAAGACAATGGGGCTGATTTACTAAGAAGAATGCGTTGCGCCAGTTCATACCTCAATTGGTGTGCTGGAAAAGTTATTAACTGAATGTGTGAACCGGCGCACTTTGAAGTGCAAAACGATAATAAATATGTAAACTGCAACTGGTCCAACTGCGGTTTTCTCACTGATAATAGCATACGCCCAATACAATTGGTTAATTTGTACTTAAATTCTCTTTATTTGTTTTTATTCTGTAATACAAATTTTGATGCTAAAAAAATACACAATATAGACATAGAACAGTGGTATTGAATTAAACAGTTATCTTCCATGCTTTCTACCTTATTTAGTCTCGTAGTTTCTTATGTATTTTCATGTTACACCCTTTTAACTCCCATCCCCCCTCCCTCCCCTAACCCCTCCCCCCCCCCGCCCACCTCTAAATTTCTTTCATACCAAGTTAAACAATATCTCCTTTATTCTATCTCCAGATGTTTCACTCTACGGTGTTCAACTAAGCTTATCGTTTATCCTATAACTCTCCCACTGTTATTGGTCAAGCGGGTACCCTATTTTATTCAGCCAAGGTCTCCATATTTTCTCAAATCCTCTAATATTTCCCCTACGTATATATACGGTCTTCTCCCTCCACACTAGATCATTAATGACCTGGGTCCATTCACCCAGAAGAGGTGCCCTCTCGGACTGCCATTTCTGCGCTATCAATTTACGTGCTTGAAATAAACAACGTATAACTGCGAGTGTAGTATTCTTCTGTTCCCCCAGGCTTCCCCTTATCCTAATATACATGTTTTAGGGTCTTGATCCAGCTTGGTCCCAAATATCCTATTTATAGTTTCGACTATTCCCTCCCAATACCGAAACAGCTTTGGACACTTCCACATCATGTGTATAAGATCTCCAAAGCCTTGACATCTGGGACAGTTAGCGTCTGTCCTCTTTCCAAAAGAGTACAGCCTCTTAGGGGTGAAATAAGCCCTATAAACCAGCATCAGATGTGATACTTTCTGTGATGGAGAAACAGATATCGATGGACCCAATTCCAATATTCTCCTCCACTGTTCTTCTGTGATTCCTCCTATATCCTCTTCCCATTTCTTTTTTAATTTTACTAATCCAAGCTCCGTATCGGGGCCTTTACACAAAAATTCATATATGGTAGATATAAATCCCCTAGACTTGTCTATTTTAAGTATCTTCTGGGGCAAGGATATCTTATCCCCCTCAGGTATCTGTGGGCCAAACTGCGCTGTTAAAGCATGCCGAATCTGTAAATAACGATAAAATGTCTGTTGTGGTATATTATATTCCCTTTTTAGGTCCATGAATGTCTTCAAAGTTCTACCGTCGTATAATTGGCACAGCCTAGTTATACCTTTCTTCTCCCATGTGCTAATTTTCCCAATTGATAATACTTCCTGTAAGTTATTATTATCCCACAAGGGTGTATATTCTGACCATCCTGTGCAGCCCACCAACTTTTTTGCCATTTTCCATACTTTGCTCATCATATTAATTATGGGATCCTTGCGCTGAAAAGAGCTTGCCTCCAGTGCTTCCACCAGTGTTTTATGTGGGGCTTCTGTCAGTATTGCTCTACCATTCAAGTTACCTTCCCCCTCCTGATCACTATCCACCAGGTGCTGCAACTGTGCTGCCAGATAGTAATTCCTGGGGAAGGGTACCGCCAATCCCCCTCTGTCCGTTGGGAGCTGCAGTGCCCGGAGCCGGATCCTCGCCTGCCCTTTTTTCCAGATCAGCTCCCAAAAAAAGGGTTTCAAACTTTTTAAACCACTTTGTACATATCCAAATCGGGGCGTTATGTAGAACATATAGTAGTTGTGGCAACCATATCATCTTTATCAAGCTACATCGACCTGCTACCGACAAAGGAAGCCGGCTCCAGGCATCACAGCTCCGCTTGAATTTTCCCAGTAACGGAACTATGTTTTTGTCAATGTACTGACCTAAATCTGTTGTTAAATATATACCAAGGTATTTCATTACATCTACCACCTCCAATTGCGGTATCCCCAATGCAGTCACAGCACCTGGGGTATCAACTTGGAGCAACTCGGACTTCCCCCAGTTTATGGTCAGACCCGTGAATCCTCCAAACTCTTCTACTAGTTTAATTGCCTTCTCAAGAGATTGACCAGAATCCCCTAAAAAGAGGAGAACATCGTCCGCATATAATGCGATTCTCTCCTCTCTACCCCCTTCCCTTTGGAACCCAGTTATATCGGAGTTTGACCTAATGGCAATCGCCAACGGCTCTATTGCAATTGCAAAGAGCAACGGGGAAAACGGGCACCCTTGTCTCGATCCTCTACTCATTTCTATTCTTTCAGATTGTTCCTGATTTATTCTTACTTTTGCACTGGGGGTGCTATACATCATTTTTCTCCATCCGATGAACGTGGGACCGAATCCACACCCCTCCAGGACACGCCACAAATACTCCCACTCTAGGCTATCAAAACCCTTGGTCATGTCCAAGGACAGGATGGCCCTCGAGCCCACATTTACCGATGGCTTTTGAATGTTCAAAAACACCCTTCTTATATTCATGCTGGTTGATCGTCCCGCAATAAATCCTGTCTGATCTGGATGTATAAGCTTATTAATAATTTTATTTAACCTATTTGACAATACCTTGGTCAATATTTTAACGTCGGAACATAAGAGTGAGATCGGCCTGTACGAGGCTACCTCTTGGGGGTCCTTTCCTTCTTTGAGAATCACAATAATGATCGCTTCCATCATAGAGGCTGGTAATCTCCCCTCGGATTTTGCTCCTCTCAGGGTCTTAAGCAATTCTGGGAGTAAGATTTCACTACATTTCTTGTATATCTCCATCGGGAGGCCATCTGGCCCTGGAGATTTTTGAGTGGCCATACCGGCCACTGCCTGCTGTAACTCATTCAGGGTTATAGGGGTCTCAAAGTCCTCCCTCTCCTCTTGGGTGAGGTCTGGGAGCTTCACTTTCTCCAAGAATGCACTCATAGCTCCTTCCTTTCTCTGCCCTCGAGTACTGCATAATTCCCTGTAAAAAGCCCCAAAGATTTCTGCTATCTCCTTCCCACTTGTGGTAGCGGTCCCATTCATGGACCTAATCATTGGGATAGTAGATGAGGGGGAGTTGGTTTTCACCAGTTGGACCAACATTTTCCCCACCCCTTCTCCCTCCCCAAAATGGCGTTGCTTCTGAAATAGTCGCTTGTTTTCTTCCCTTTTAATAATTGCCGATTTATACCCCTGCTGTTTATTTAACCATATTAATTGGTTCTCATGTGTAGGGTCCTTGACATAATTATCCTCTGCCTCCATTACTTCCTTCCTAATTCTCTCCTCCCAGCTCCTGGATTTTTGTTTGATTTTGGCTAACAATTGGTTAATTTCATCTCATGGGATGTGTCTTGTTAGGCAATTAGCAGATGTTGTCAGTTAATTAACCCTTTTGATGCTAATCTCATTCCTATTACTTCTAATATATCTTTGAAATGTGTTTTTTTCTATTTTTACCCAAATCTTTCAATAGATTACAAAGAACAGAGAAATGTAAACCCAATAAATTATTATTTTCAGATCTTGATCTTTAAAAGGTGACCATATACTGCAATCGGATCTTAAAAAAAAAATTGATTTAGTGCAAGAGCCTATTTGATTTAATAGAATTTGAATTAATTGTTCAGGTGCGTCTTTCTACGACCTATTTTGCCAAAGTATCGAGTTGTACAGAGATTGGCCAATCAAATTGCATAGTGCATGACCATCTTAAGTGCCAAATTTGGAATGTAGATGTGCCATGACCCATTTGTATTTTCCCCAACAATGTTTCTTGGGCATTATACAAGGCACACGAGAGACATTATATATATATATATATTTTTATTTTTATTTTTTTAAAGAATTCCAAAAGTACTAAGTACTAGCTCTCTAAAATGGAAAAAAATTGATAAAATAAAATAAAATTTTATGCACCAGCTGCTATCATAACATTACTAGCCAATAAAAACATATATGCTCAGAATATAAATATTGTAAGCATTGACATATTTTGCTATAGATAGAGTCCAGGCGTTTGTCTAAGTCCTCTTTTGTGAGAGGGGGTATGTGCTCATTGTCCTGTAGTGAAGGAGAGACGTCCTGATAGTTCTGTGATGAAGGAGAGGCAGGGCTGCTGGCGCCATGTTGGGACATGCTATATCCAGTGTCCTAAGCAGAGACCACTGCACAGTCCCTTTTCACTTCTTTCTCTTTGGAGGCATGCCCAGCATGATCCATGATCCTGGGGGTGTTGGAGATAGTTGTGGAAAGTTGAGCCTGCTTCTGGGGCCAGAATCGTGCACATCAGATCAGGTAGAGCAGAGATACTCAAACATGCAGCCGGTCCCCTGGAAGATGCGCAAGCCCCCCCCCCCCCTGGAATTGTAGTTCAAACTACGGCCCTCCAGTTGTTCAGGAAGACCTACAGAATTATTATGCCTCCAGAATTGGGTGAGGCATCTATTGAACTAATCTCTGCTGGTGGACACAAGACCTACATCTATAAATATATTTGGGCAGTGGTGTAGTGGTTAGCACTTTCACATAGTAGCAAAAAGGGTCACTGGTTCAAATCCCACCCATGACACCATCTGCCTGGAGTTTGCATGTTCTCCCTGTGCATGCGTGGGTTTCCTCCAGGTACTCTGGTTTCCACCCACACTCTAAATACATGCTGGTAGGTAAATTGGATCCTGTCTAAATTGGCTCTAATATGTATGAATGTCCCTAATTGGCTCGAATATGTATGAATGTCCCTAACAGACCCACACAAACACCACCCCAGTGAGCAGGGCATGGTGGTGGGAAGAAATTAGCAGCAGTACAAGCAACTTCCTTAGGGGTGTGATTTCATTCCTGTGTGCTGGCCAGATATGCACCATGGATACATACCTCTGCACACACAGCAGTTATGCATCCCACGTACACAGCGGTCGCGCATCTAGATGCATTTGGCACGGCTAGCTGTGGGAACCCTATTTTTATGGAAATTATCAGTAAAGCAGATGCAGATTTCCAGGACTGGACTAACAAATGTTTCTAGTGAAAGGCAATTGGTGTTTTCTATTAACCGCTTGCTTACTGGGCACTTCAACCCCCTTTCTGCCCAGACCAATTTTCAGCTTTCAGCACTGTCACTCTTTGAATGACAATTGCGTGGTCAGTCTACAGTTTACCCAAATGAAATTTTTATCATTTTAGTTTTCACACAGATAGAGCTTTCTTTTGGTGGCATTTAATTGCTGCTGTTTTTTTTTATTTTTTTTGCTAAATAAAACAAAAAGGGGACCGAAATTTTGAAAAACAAAAAACTGTTTCATAGTTTGTTCTAAAATTTTGAAAACAGGTAATTTTCTCCTTCACTGATGTGTGCTGATGAGGCTGCACTGATAGGCCCTGATAAGGAGGAACTAATTGGTACGGATAGGTGGCACTGATAAGCAGTGATGAGGTGGCACTGACAGATGGCACTGAGAGGTGGCACTGATTATTATACAATGATGGGCATTGATTGGCAGTACTGTTGGGCATTAATGGATGGCACTGTGTGCACTGGTAAGTGACACAGTGGGCACTGGCAGATGACACTGGTGGGCACAGCCGTGGCTTTCCGAGAGAGGGACCGAAGTTCTTCTGACAGGAGCCGGTGATCGGCTTTTTTTCCCCCTGTTTACATCACGTGATCAGCCGTCATTGGCTGACAGTTGATCACATGGTAAGGGGTCGGGATCGACCCCTTACTCGGATCTGTGGTCAGCCGAGTCTCAGACTCTGATTAAAGATGGCGCTGCGCGAGACTTGTGGAACTCCCTCCTGGCAATTAAGGCCTGTGCTGCAGCCGTCTTTCGGCTATAGCGCGGGTGCCAAGTAGTTAAACAAAGTCTAAATGAGGCCATTGACATGCATCACAGTTGAACTTAGGAAAAAGTGTCTTGGCAAAGTTAAACTAAATGAAATCCTTTCTTATTTTTGCTTGGGGATAGAGTGTAGAGGGATTTAGAGGGAAGTCTTGTCAGTTTTTGGGGATGTCTGCACCCCTGATAGGGTAAAACCCCTACCATTGTCTTTCCTTGGTTTCCCTTAAATGTCCACAATTAGAATAGGATTGCCTTGATCTAGATTTTAGCGCAGTGCTCTAAATTAGTGCTTCTCAACCCTGTCCTTGAGTACCCCCCAACAGGCCATGTTTGCAAGATTTCCTTTAGGCCCCTTTCACACTGACGATCCGTTCAGGCCCGCCTGTCAGTTTTTCAGGCGGACCTGAACGGGTGCTCCATAGAGCTCTATGGAGCGTCGGATGTCAGCGGTGACATGTCCGCTGACATCCGACCCGCTCCGATCCGAAAAAGTGTGACGGAGGAAAAAGCTATTTTTCCATCCGTCTGCGGATCGGATCGGGTGACGACGGGCACTGCGGTCCGTCATCATCCGATCTCCCATAGGGGAGAGCGGCGCTGTGACAGGTCCGTCCCTGCGCAGTGTGCAGAGACGGAGCTGTCATCTCCCTGCTCAGCGGGGATCGGCGGAGTGATCCCCGCTGAGCAAACGGACATCCACGGGGCGGATCAGAACTGATCCGCCCCGTGTGAAAGGACCCTTATAGGTGCTTTATATCAGAGTCAATGGCTTGGTATTTTGGACAGCTATTTTAGCGAAGATAAATTCCCAAAACATATCCTGTCGGGGGTACTTGAGGAATGAGACTGAGAACCACTGCACTAAAAATGAAAAATTGAATAATTACCGCTCTGTAATTTTCCTTTCCTGGTACCTGTCCATGGCAGCATATGCACAATCCATGCATATGCTACCATGGTGGCACTTGGAAAGTAGCTTTAAGACAAATCAAACCTTTTTTTGTTTTGCCATACCAATCAGCCTAGTTAAGCTGCAGCTGGGAAATCTGTTGCATGAAAAGTAATAAAACATAAAAATTTGCTACAAATTTTATTGGTCAACAAAAACAGGACTTGGAAAAAAGCAAGGAAAGCAAAAAAACACATGTATGTTTGTACTCAGAGTCACTCTGTGGATAGTGGGGGAAAGGAACAACGAGCAACAAGGAAACAAAGACCTGAAGTGTGCCAGGGTCACGTGGTCAGTATGCCTAAAAGGGGGCATACGCAAGTATGAAATGTAATGAATGAAATTAAAGAAAAAGGGAATTCGTGGGTGGGACACAAGACGCAACGTCCACAAGGAGGAGGCAGAGTAGGGCAGGCTTTATGCAGCCCGACTCCTCCTACAAATACAGGCTTACCCTGCGGTCAGCCTTACACTTATTTGAGACACTAACAGAATATGGTTTTTGAGGTCTGACCATTTTGCATTGGACATTAACAGGAGTTAAAGGACTGCGCCCACAAATGGACATCTATTAAAAGCGGTTGTATAGTCAAATTTTTTACTTTCACCTACAGGTAAGTCTATAATAACGTTTACCTGTTGGTATAAAGAATATCTCTTAAACCTGTACGGTTTAGGAGATATTCCCCTTGCAATGAGCCGCTGACTTCAGCAGCGCATGCGCACCGGGGATTCCCGTCTGAAAGTCCAGCTGATGCCAGACCTTGCCAGGAAGAAAACTCACAGGCACATGCGCATGAGTGACGACATTGCGGCCCCGGCCACTCACAGCACCAGAGCTGCAATACCCAGAAGACACACCGAGGGAACATGTCGGCTCCCTCGGCGTGGACCGAGTGAGATGCCGGCTCCTCGTTATGAGGTTAGTATTTGATAATGAGCTAGTATGTGGTGCATGCTAGCTCATTATGCCTTTTCCCTTACAGGTGTAAAAAAAAAAAAAAAAAAAGTCGGCGGGTTTAATCCTGCTTTAAGGATTTCAACATTATTCACAACATCTTGAGAAAGATTTTACAAAATAATGCAGTACAGATAATTAAATCAAAGTGAACAACCTACAAAACGACACACATTGACAACATCAAAAATATTTCAGGGGAATATATCCCCCCACCCAAAAAAATACAACAAACAAAAAGTAAAAAAACTCACAACACAAAAAGCTGAACCCGCCCCCAGCACACTTCCTGTCCTAGGGTAACAATTCACACTGGCCTTACTGTGTCTAAGGAGGGGCAGCGTTGTCACCATAGGATAGGACTATGGAAAATCTTCCTCTCTTCTTCTGCATAGCATAGGTGAAAGTGTTCTGCAGTTGACAGAGATCGCTGGGAACTATGCTAAACAATAAGTCTTCGGTTACAGTGGTTCGACTTGTCATGCGATTTGACTGTTTTTAATGTCATGACAAGTCACACCCTATTGTCCGCAATGGAATTGGTTAAATCATTGTGACTCTGAGTCGCACCAATTTTGGAAGTAGTTCTAGCACTACTTTTTGCAAGTTCAGATGCGACTTGCATAGACATCTGTGCATGAAGTCACACAGATGTCTTCCAACTAGCACTGACATGCAACTTTGAAGTGAAGTTGCACTATTTCAAAGTCACATTCAGTTTGACCAAAGACATAAGCCTCGTACACACGATCAGACAAAAAAAACTCTGACTTTTAACCCAAAGGCGTGTGCCTGGATTTTGTCTTGCATACAAAATGGCAAGGAATTGTCGGCCAACAAACACAAACTTAGTGACATACTACATGTTTTTTCAGCGACACCCTTTGGGCTCCTGCCAATTTCATGTTAGTAGAAGTTTGCTGAGTGTTGATTTGCGCTTTTCATTTTGCGCTTTTCAGTTTGTTTCTGAACAGCCGTTCATCAACCAGACATGTTGCGGAATCAGAGGAGATAACGTGTTATTTATTATTGGCCTTGGAGTTATTTCTTTGACCCAAGTCCAGTCCAGGAACAGGAGGAGGAGGATTTCTTGGACCAAAAATTGGTTGCTTTATTAATCGTGACCAATTATGTCATATGCCTTTGATGCGGGAGCTCCAGGAGAATAATCCAGATGATTTTCGGAATTAATTCTGGATGATGGACCCCTGCTTTCACCAACTCTTGGCATTGCTGACCCCCTATATTAAGAAGCAGGACACATGCATGAGGCTTTTATTTTATTTTTTGGTTGAATAATAATGATTTGATTTGGTATATTTTCTATATTTTTGGATGCATAGAATGCACTTTTTGGTTAAGTTCTATTGGCAGATAGCATGTCTAATTTTATTTGTTTTTTTTTTAATGCACAATGAAAAAATTGTGGAGAATAATACTTGGCTATGTGTTTTACTTCACATGACAGTTTGGGAGTAGGCAGTTACATTTAAAAAAATAAATTGTAAAATTGACAAGGGACAACAACATAGTTGTACCTTTGCTCTTAAAAACTATGGGCTAATGGTGTTGTGGTAACTTGCCCCAAAAAAAAAAAAAAAAGCATAATATTATTTTTCATATCACTAGAAAAAAAAAACCTTTTAAAATTAATTTGCAACTCCATCAGTATCACCAGCATTTGTTGGCACTGCGTCGCATTGTTGCACCCAGACAAAAATCAACGTCCTTTTTTTCCCACAAATAGAGCTTTCTTTTGGTGGTATTTGATCACCTCTGCGGTTCTTATTTTTTGTGCTATAAACAAAAAAAAAGCGACAATTTGGGGGAAAAAAAACGTATTATTATTTACTTTTTGCTATAATAAATAGCACCCAAAAATATATAAATATTGATTGGTTTGCACAAAAGTTATAGCGTCTACAAAATAGGGAATAGTTTTATGGCATTTTTATTATTCTTTTTTGTTTTTTGATTAGTAAGGCCGGGTTCACACCGCTGCGATGCGGGAACGCCGCGAATCCGCGGCGTTTTCCCGCATCGCATTACTCCCGCCGGCAGTTCACACTGCCCTATGCGGACGGCTGGGAGTGTCAATGATATGTTAATGACACCCCCAGATCCATCCGCATATTGCAGTGCGATCTGCCGACTCGCACAGGAATCGGATCGCATGGTGTGAACCCCCATGCGATCCAATTCTGTTGCGGACCAAAAAAAGGGTCCCGTGCGAGTTTGCTGCGGGAGTGATGCGAATTCAACCATACTATCTGTATGGCTGAACTCGCATCGCTACGGAGATCGGATGTGATTTGCACTGCAGTGCGAGTGCGAATCACATCCGGATCTCCCCCCGCAGCAGTGTGAACCCAGCCTAATGGTGGCAATCTTTTTATTGGGACTGTGACATTATGGCAGACACATTGGACATTTTTGACACTATTTTGGGACCATTGTCATTTATACAGCGATCAGTGCTATAAAAATGCATTGATTACTGTGTAAATGGCAGTGAAGGGGTTAACCACTAGGGGCGATGAAGGGGTTAAGTGTGTCCTAGGGACTGATTCTAACTGTGGGGGGGGGGGGGTGGGCTACTAGTCACATGACAGTGATCACTGCTCTTGATGGCAGAAAGCAGTCATTTCTGCTGTCATCATACATTGATAGACATAAGACAATTGCAGAAAAAATATATATATATTATAATTAAATAAATAATAAAAGTCCCAATTAGATGCTAGAGAACAACAAAATATCCGCAGTCCATACAGTGATTCATTTAGTGATAAACTCCGTCTACATCCATATGCCAAAAAAACGACTGAAATCTTCTGCAAGATTGTGAAAACGTCCCTTCACCAATTATGGACACAGACAACACCCCAACCGTGAAGATAAAGTTGTCTTCTTACCAGATGGTGTTGACTACTTTACTTAAAAAGATAGTCAAATAAGCTTATGCAGGTGAATTCACTGCTCACATGGAATAAGATGGATCTCAAATGGAAAGAACCTTCCTCCTCATAGATTCAGACAGATCATAAAAAAGGAGAGCAAACAGAATCCATAGTGTAACACCGTTTAATTAAAAAAATCTTAAAACATAAAGCCAAATGGTTGCTTACAATTCCTGGTGCCCGACCTGGCACTGGGGCTGCTTGCTTAAATCAATCGTTTCGTGGTAGATGCGTAGTTCCTCGTTGTGTACATGTACATAGTTGTCATCACCCACAGTGGATAGGAGCAGTTCCGAAAGGACAATATATGCGATTAAAACGTAACTGCGAGGAAGAATCTGACTTCCACTCACAAGCCCAGGTTCTAACCAGTAGGTTCCTAGAAAAAGGTTACCCCCAAAAAACCCTAGAGAAAGTTTTAACACAGGTGTCCCAGATGGATAGAAAAACTCTATTGGTATCAAAAGCTAAACCAGAGCACCATGGAGCTACAGCTTTTGTGACCGGGTTCAATAGACAGTATAGACAGGTGGAAACCATTTTTAAAAAGCATTGGCCCATTTTACAGCAAGATAAGCATCTGGCATCTATAATCCCACAGAACCCCAAATTTATTTACAGAAGGGCACCAGGTTTGAGAAACCAAATAGCCCGTAATGTCCCAGACCCCCCAAAGAAGCTTTCAACCTTTTTGGATGGGTCCGGTTTTCATTATTGTACCAGATGTAAAGCCTGCAAGCTAACTAGAAGACCTGGCTCATCTAAAAAGGTCACTCAGTTTCAATCACAAGTTACAAAGATGGAGTATAAAATCAAACCATTAATTACATGTAACTCGGTTCATGTCACCTATGTGCTAGAATGCCCATGCTCAATACAGTACGTAGGCCGAACCACCAGACAGTTAAAAATCAGAATTAATGAACATCTCACAAATATTAAGAAAGGTTTTCCCAATCACAGTGTGTCAAGACATTTCAAATCACATCATGATAGCGATCCTTCACTTTGCAAATTTTATGGGATTGACAAGATTTCAAAACATTGGAGAGGAACACATATGAAAAGGGAAATATCAAAGAATGAAACAAAATGGATATATAAATTAAAGACAATGCAGCCGTTAGGAATGAACATAGAGCTTGATCTGAATTGTTTTTTGGCAAACGATTGAGGCTGTTCTTTTTCGCTTTTGAGCGTTTTCTTTTCAAATAGAATTTTTCTCATTATATGGGTTTTTTTTTTTTCCATACATATATAGAAATGATCCACATATAGTTGGTTAATAACATATTTGTAGGATTATGTTTCTAAATTCATTTTAATTTTAATTGGGTAAGAAACGAGATTGGTGATGGTTAATATGAATGGGTTTTAAAATTAACTTGGGTAATATATGAGGGCCCATTTGTGATGATATTCAATATATTTTCCATTGGGAATAAGCCCCAATAAATTTAAAATAAGTGCAATTAAACATTTAGGTTTAAAAGCAACTTTTTGCTCAATTAGTGGCATTAGATATTTTCGCCTGTAGACTGACATCTAGAGGACACTCTTGCTAATTACAAGAAGGCAATTCTCTCCCTCTTCTTTTTCAATGAATAGGAACTAATTGATAGGATCTTTATTTAATTCAAAACTATATACTTTTTTGTTATTTATGTTTTTTTTCCCTGTGATATAGGGCGTATTATGTTTGTTTTTTTATTTGTATTAAGAATTTTATATTTGTATTATGCAAGTCAGTCATGTGATATGAATAATGGATTATCCATTAAGCCTTGAGTGGGACTGAGGCTGCGTACAAAATTGAGTGTTTTTCATTGGTCTTTACGATCGATCGGGACACTTTAAAGAGCGTTGACCCTGTGACTAGGTACGCTTCCTGATGACGTGTTAAACGAAACGTACGTCGAGGCGATACCTAGTCACGTTCGTATACGTACAGTTCCGGACGTTTTGGTTGTCGGCTGTGGAACGCACGCCGTACACAACGAGGAACTACGCATCTACCACGAAACGATTGATTTAAGCAAGCAGCCCCAGTGCCAGGTCGGGCACCAGGAATTGTAAGCAACCATTTGGCTTTATGTTTTTAAAAAAATTTTAATTAAACGGTGTTACACTATGGATACTGTTTGCTCTCCGTTTTTATGATCTGTCTGAATCTATGAGGAGGAAGGTTCTTTCCATTTGAGATCCATCTTATTCCATGTGAGCAGTAGGGATGAGCTTCGTGTTCGAGTCGAACATACGTTCGACTCGAACATCGGCTGTTCGCCCGTTCGGCGTAGTCCGAACGTTTTGGTCCGTTCGCGCCAAATTCGTGTGGCGCTCACGGCCCACAATGCACTGCGATGGCGCAGTGCATTGCTGGCTCATGATTGGCCAAGCATGCACTGTGACCCCGCATGCTTGGCCAATCGCAGCGCCAGCAGCGAGGAGAGCCATGATTGGCCACAGGCATAGCTCAGGCAGTGTAGTGCACGCCCCACACTATATAAGGCCGCCATTGTGTAGTGTGTTGGCGTCTGAAGCAGCTGTGTACCTTCAACACAGTACACACCGATCGTTTTCAGCCGATTTTCGATCTTGCTATTGTGTAGTGGTTGTTGTCTGCGTGCCCTGACCGCAGTATACACCGCTTTATTCACCTCACCTATATAGCTAGTGATCTATCTTTTATAATAGAGCTTGCAGTCAGTAGTGTTAGGAGCTAGTGCGTGCTGTCTGCGTGCTCTGTACCCAGTACATACCGCTATATCCACCTACATAGCTCTTCTCTATTTGAGCCCACTTGCCATCTGCAGGAGTTTTTGGAAGTTGTGTGTGCCTCCAGCACAGCACAGTATACATCTGTATATACCCCTTTATCTCTGGTGTTCTATAATAAAGGCATCTGCAGGAGTTAGTGGGTGTTGTGTGCCTCTAGCACAATATACACTACCCAACTGCTTTTTTACCCAACTCCCTTCAGGCCATTACCATGTCTGGAAGGCCAGCAAGGAGAGGCAGACAGGCGCGAGCCGATAAAAGAGGGCAAGCAGGCTCTGTGTCTAGAGACAACAGTGCTGGTCAGGGACGCGGTGCATTGTCATCAGCACGTGGCCATGGGACACGCTTGTCCTTTTCGGCAGCTGGACATGTTGAGCCGCAACATGCCAACGACTTGGTAGAGTGGATGACCAAGCCCTCTTCATCCTCCTCATCCTCTCTCACCCAGTCTCAGGGTACTAGCAAAGCAGCTGCCAACGCATCGTCTTACCTCCTCTTAATGTCATCATCAGTGACTCCTTCCCTAGACCCACCACGTCCTCCTGAGGAGTCTCCTGAACTCTTTGAGCACAGTGTTGGGTACATGCTCCAGGAGAATGCCCAGTGTTTTGTAGCCTCTGATGATGACACTCAGCTAGAGGAAGGCAGTAGCGTGAATGCAGAGAGAGGGGATGCTTAAGAAGGACAGCAATATGGCAGTCATGTTCCACAAGCTGCAGCATACTGCCAGGTTTGCTACAGCGATGAAGAGGGAGGGGATGATGAGGGCACTGACTCCACGTGGGTGCCTGGTAGGAGAGAGGAGGAGGAGGAGGCACATGTCCAACGAGGCAGGATGCCCTCCGGGGGCCAGCTTAGGGGCAGCACACTGACTGAATCACACCGCAGAGCTCCGCCTGTGCAGGGCGCTGCCTCTGCACGTTATGCTAAAAGTTCTTTGGTGTGGGCCTTTTTTGAGACGAGTGCATCAGATCGCACCGCTGCTATTTGCAACATATGTCTCAAGCGTATCTCACGTGGCCAAAACATCAGCCGCTTGGGCACCACATGCTTGACCAGACATATGTTGACCTGCCATGCAGCTCGTTGGCAAGCGTACCTCAAACACCCACACCAAAGAACAAAGCGGCCCTCTCCTTGCTCCTCATCAGCTGGCATCTCCAACCCCACTAGACCTTCAGTCCTCTCTGAAACCTGCTCTGAGAGGAATGAAGGTGTAGAATTAGGTGTGTCACAGCCCCCACAGCACTCTGCTAGCAGTACACCCACGTCCGATTATAGCAGGCAAATGTCCCTGCCCCAGCTGCTGGACCGGCGAAAGAAGTTCACTCCCAGCCATCCACATGCCCAGCGGTTAAATGCTAGCTTGGCTAAATTGCTAGCACTTCAACTGCTGCCTTTTCAGTTGGTAGACTCGGCCCCCTTCCGTGAGATTGTACAATGTGCGGTTCATCAGTGGCAGGTCCCCAAACGCCACTTTTTCTCACGGAAGGCGATTCCAGCTCTCTACCGGCATGTGGAAGGCAATGTCCTTGCCTCGCTGGACAGGGCGGTCAGCGGTAAGGTGCATATTACCGCTGACTCATGGTCCAGCAGGCATGGACAGGGACGTTACCTGTCTTTCACGGCCCATTGGGTCACTCTTCTGGCAGCTGGGAAGGATGCAGGACAAGGTGCAGTAGTGTTGGAGGTTGTTCCGCCACCACGCCTCCAAAATGCTACTATTGGTTGTGACACACCTCTCTCCTCCACCCCCTCCTCTTCTTCTTCCTCCATGGCCTCTTCCAGTGCTCTGTCCTCAGAACCAGCGGTGCTCCGTAGGCGTTCCAGGGGCTACGCAAGTATGCAGGCAAAACGATGCCATGCCGTGCTTGCGCTGGTTTGTTTGGGGGACAGGAGCCACACTGGGGCGGATGTTTTGTCAGCTCTGCAGGGGCAGGCCGAGAGGTGGTTGACGCCACGCCAGCTTAAGCCAGGAATGGTGGTTTGCGACAATGGCACCAACCTCCTCTCCGCCCTCCGACAGGGACAACTGACCCATGTGCCCTGTGTAGCTCACGTCCTTAACCTGGTGGTGCAGCGGTTCTTGGGCAGGTTCTCCGGCTTACAGGATGTACTGAAGCAGGCCAGGAAAGTCTGTGTGCATTTCCGCCGATCATTTAATGCCTGTGCTCGGCTGGATGAGCTCCAAAAGGAGTTGAACCTGCCCAAGAACCGCCTTATATGTGACATGCCCACCAGGTGGAACTCAACGTTGGCCATGCTGCAGCGGCTGCACACGCAGCAGAGGGCCATCAATGAGTACCTGTGCGACTACGGCACCAGGACAGGGTCAGGGGAGCTCGGATTTTTCTCACCACGCCAGTGGGGCATGATCAGGGATGCATGCACTGTCCTGTCATCGTTTGAGGAGGCCACAAGGATGGTGAGCAGTGACAGTGCATGCATCAGTGACACTGTACCTCTTGTCCACCTCTTGGAGCATACGCTGTGTGGAATAATGGACAGGGCACTTGAGGCAGAACAGAGGCAGGAAGAGGAGGACTTCCTTGCCTCTCAAGGCCCCCTTTATCCAGACAGTGTTCCTGCTGTGCCACCCATTACACAGGAAGAGGATGAGGAGGAGGAAGAGGAGGAGGAGGAGGATGATTGTGTCAGCATGGAGGTGGAGGCTGGCACTCAGCATCAGCAGCAGCAGTCTTGTAGGGATGATTTACAGTCCCAAGAAACATGTGGACTTGTACGTGGCTGGGAGGAGGTAGCTGCGGATCATGTTGTCCTTAGTGACCCAGAGGACTCCGGACTGAATGCCTCAGCTAACCTACGCTGCATGGCCTCCCTGATCCTGCAAAGCCTGCGGAAGGATCCTCGTATTCTTCGGATCAAGGAGAGGGACCATCACTCTCCTTGATCCACGGTACAAGGGTAAGGTTGCCGACCTTATCTTGCCATCGCAGAGGGAGCAGAGGATGAGACATCTCCGGGAGGCCTTGCAGAAAGGTCTGTGCAACGCGTTCCCAGAGACTGGGAGGTTACAAACTCCTGGTCCTGGACAACGTGTTGCTGAGGCATCGGTCAGAAGGAGCGGTGGAGAAGGTGGCCGTCTGACTGATGCCTTCAGACAATTTTTTAGTCCGCAGCCCCAAGGTATGATCGGTTCCAGCAACCATTGCCAGCGTCTGATTTACATGGTGCAGGAATACCTAGGGGCAAGGTCAGACTTGGACACCTTTCCCACCGAAAATCCTCTGGCTTACTGGGTCTTGAGGATGGATCACTGGCCAGAGCTTGCACAGTATGCAATTGAGCTACTGGCCTGTCCTGCATCCAGCGTTCTTTCGGAACGCACCTTCAGTGCTGCTGGTGGCTTTGTTACCGATCACAGGGTGCGGCTGTCTACCGAATCAGTTGATCGACTGACCTTCATCAAGATGAATCAGTCTTGGATCGCCCACAGCTACCAAGCACCTGAAGCTGATGTAACCGAATATTTTTTTTTAAAATATCACATCCCTTCAAGAGTGCCTATGCTGATGCTGAGTGACTGTCCTGTTATGTTGATTGTCTATCCTCTTCCTCCTCCGATGATATGTTGGAAGAACATTTCTGTTTCTGGGTGATACCATCAGCCCAATTTTTCTGCCCCTGTTTAACAGGGGCGTTTAAGTACAATTTTTGATGCAATGCTTTTCAGCAAGGCTAATTCCTGAAATAAAACAAGAGTATATGGGAGAGGTTGCAGTGTTGTGGGACCAGCACCAGTGCCTAAGGCCCAATTTTTCTGCCCCTGTTTAACAGGGGCGTTTAATTACAATGTTTGATGCAATGCTTTGCAGCAGGGCTAATTCCTGCAATAAAACTAGAGTATATGGCAGAGGTTGCAGTGTCGTGGCACCAGCACCAGTGCCTAAGGCCCAATTTTTCTGCCCCTGTTTAACAGGGACATGCAATTACAATTCTTGATATAATATTTCACAGGAGGGCCCGTTCCTGTGCCCACCCAGTAACTGTGAGGACTTATAGTGTTGTGGCACCAGCACCACAACCACCAAAGGTCAATTTTTCTACCACTGCTCAACAATGACATGCAATTACAATTCTTGATATAATCGTTCACAGCAGGGCGCTCCAGCGCCCACCAAGAGTCACTTTGAGGGCTTACAATGTTGCGGCAAAACCAACACATTGTTCCGCCATTTCTGCAGAGCATATAGGGCAGGCCCCTACTTTCAAACATCCAACTTACAAACATCTCCTACTTGTAAACGGAAGGAGACAACAGCAAGTGAGATGAAAAAAGATGGACGACAAAACAAATTATACAGGGGTGATAACCCTTCCCTATGTTTTCCAAAAAGCTTAAACATTTTTTTTTTGACTGGAGCTACACTTTAAAAATGTACCAGTTGAAAATTACAAACAGATTGAAATTAACACAACAAACCTACACAGTCCCTGTCTTGTTTGCACAGCCTGTATACTGCTGTTCTGAGTATATAGGGCCTGGGGGCCACACGCATTTCCTTTTTTTAATATGGGTACGGGGTTCCCCTTAATATGCGTACAAGACCCAAAAGGGGCTGGTAATGGGCAGGGAGGGCTACCCATGCCATTTTTCTCAATGATTTTCAACCATATTGCAGGAACCAGATATAACATTAAAACCGCAAGCAGCTTTAAATGACGTTATTTCCGTTAAATGTCATTTTGTGTAGGGACTGTTATAAACACGGGAAACACGTGGCACTTCACAGGCATACTACAGACACCCCCCAGGCACCATATTTAAAGGAATATTTCACTTTTTTTTTCCACTTTAATCGTCATTAAAATCAGTGCTCCCGCCAAAACGGCCATTTTTAAAACTTTTTTTTGCATTGACCCATGTCCCCTGGGGCAGGAGCGCGGTCCCCAAACCCTTTTTAGGACAGTATCTTGCATATTAGCCGTTAAAATTAGCACTTTTAATTTCGAACGTTCGAGTCCCATAGACTTCAATGGGGTTCTAACGTTCGTACGAATTTGGGGTCCGTTCGAAAGTTCTGGTGCAAACCGAACAGGGGGGTGTTCGGCTCATCCCTAGTGAGCAGGGAATTCACCTGCATAAGCTTATTTGACTATCTTTTTAAGTAAAGTAGTCAACACCATCTGGTAAGAAGACAACTTTATCTTCACGGTTGGGGTGTTGTCTGTGTCCATAATTGGTGAAGGGACGTTTTCACAATCTTGCAGAAGATTTCAGTCGTTTTTTTGGCATATGGATGTAGAAGGAGTTTATCACTAAATGAATCACTGTATGGACTGCGGATATTTTGTTGTTCTCTAGCATCTAATTGGGACTTTTATTATTTATTTAATTATAATATATATATTTTTTCTGCAATTGTCTTATGTCTATCAATGTATGGTGATAGGCCGTCTATCACTCTAGTTGCTTATGACCAATAAGTCACACACTTTTTTGTAATTGAGGTGTTGTATTTTTTAGCGCCCCTATTACTACTATTCTCAGCACGACAAGTTTTTTTCTCTTGTTTCTAGGGAGCAGCTATTAGTGTTTCACTTAACCTAGTATTGAATCACTTATCATTCGTCTATATATGTTTTTTCACATAGTGTTTTATCAAGTGGCGCGGAGTTTAGTTGCTGTTGTTTTTCAGTCTTATTTTTCACATTTCTGCTGTCATGACACAAGCCAGAACGGGCAAGTGCCTTGTTGGCACTTCCCCATTCTGAGGCACCGTGACACGATCCCTGGGAGACCGGCGGACATAGGAGTCTGCCAGTCCCATGGGCGCGGCCACGCTATCCCTGGCTCTGAAAGGGGACGTACAGGTACAGCCATCTCCCCACTGCTGTCATTGTTCCGACTTATATCAGCATGCGGCGGTCGGCAACCGGTTTAAGTGCTTTTGAAGTAAGTTAACATGAAGTGCGTCACATGAAGCATGTTAGCTGTATCCTAATACATCCCTTATCCTTTCCATAATCCAGCTGTGCAGTAAATCCTTCATATTCTTCGACCAAAACTAAAATTACCCAAAGAACACTGATAAAAAAAAATAAAAATGACTACAGATACCATTATTCTGTATTACTTTGTATCCAATTCAATTTGACTATATTGTACTGTTTCATTATTATTTATTTTATATAGTTTTGATGCAAACATGTTTTTATACCTTTTTTTGTAAACAGTTTCTAGTTAATATATGCTAGATCTGTAAGGTGTTGCTGTGTCCCTGGTTGTTTTTTGTATGTTTTTTTTTTTTTTTAATAATGATTTTTGGTAACCCAACAACATTTTTTTTTCTTTTTTTTATCAAAAACCACACATATATACATACATACACACATACACACATACATACACACATACATACATACATACATACATACATACATATATATATATATATACACACATATATATATATATATATATATATATATATATATATATACACATATACACACACACACACACACACACACACATATACATTGTGACACCTGACTTAACATGCACATAAACTTTAATGGCACCCCAGTCTTAGTCTGTAGGGTTCAATATTGAGTTGGCCCACCCTTTCCAGCTATAACAGCTTCAACTCTTCTGGGAAGGCTGTCCACAAGGTTTAGGAGTGTGTCTATGGGAATGTTTTACCATTCTTCTGGAAGCGCATTTGTGAGGTCAGGTACTGATGTGGATGAGAAAGTCTGACTCACAGTCTCTGCTCTAATTCATCCCAAAGGGGTTCTATCATGTTGAGGTCAGGACTCGAGTTCCTCCACCCCAAACTCGCTCATCTATGTCTTTATGGACCTTTCTTTGTGCACTGGTCCAAATAATTTGGTGGAGAGGGGATTATGGTATGGAGTCGTTTTTCAGGTGTTGGACTTGGCCCCATAGTTTCAGTGAAGGGAACTCCTAAGGCATCAGCATACCAAGACATTTTGGACAATTTCATGCACCCAACTTTGTGGGAACAGTTTGGGGATGTACCCTTCCTGTTCAAACATGAAGGCGCACCAGTGCAAGGTCCATAAAGACATGGATGAGCAAGTTTGGGGTGGAGGAACTTGATTGGCCTGCACAGAGCCTTGACCTCAAACCGATACAATCTAGGATGGAAAAGGACCTGGGGGTCCTAGTAGATGATAGGCTCAGCAATGGGATGCAAAGCCAAGCTGCTGCTAACAAAGCAAACAGAATATTGGCAAGCATTAAAAAGGGGATCAACTCCAGAGATAAAACGATAATTCTCCTGCTCTACAAGACTTTGGTCCGGCCGCCGTAGTATGCTGTCCAGTTCTGGGCACCAGTCTTCAGGAAGGATGTACTGGAAATGGAGAGAGTACAAAGAAGGACAACTAAGCTAATAAAGGGTCTGGAGGATATTAGTTATGAGGAAAGGTTGTGAGCACCAAATATATTCCCTCTGGAGAAGAGAGGGGATATTATTTGCATTTATAAATACTGTACTGGTGACCCCACAATAGGGATAAAACTTTTTTTTGCAGAAGGGAGTTTAACAAGACACGTGGGCACTCATTAAAATTAGAAGAAAAGAGGTTTAACCTTAAACTGCATAGAGGGTTCTTTATTGTAAGAGCTGCAAAGATGAGGAATTGCCTTCCATAGGTGGTGGTCTCAGCGGAGAGCATCGATAGTTGGAAAAAACTATTAGCTAAGCATCTGGACAACCGCAACATACAGGGATATAAAATGTAATACTGACATAATCATACACATAGCTTGGACTTGATTATTTTTTCAACCTCACCTACTATGTAACCTGGGATAAATTAGAGCAGAGACTGCGAGCCAGGCCTTTTCGTCCAACATCAGTGACTGACCTCACAAATTCGCTTCTGGAAGAATGGCCAAACATTGCCATAGACATATTCCTAAACCTTGTAGACAGCCTTCCCAGAAGAGTTAAAGCTGTTATAGGTGAAAAGGGTGGGCCAACTCAATATGGAACCGTACAGACTAAGACTAGGTTGCCATTAAAGTTGTACGTGTAAAAGCAGGTGTCCCAATACTTTTGAAAATATAGTGTTTGTATATATTATATTAATATAGCAAATAATGTCCCCAGTGTAAGTGGTTTTAAAAAATACACCGCTATATACCTTATTTTTTTAGCTCCAGTCGGCACTCACATGACCAGCTGCCTCTCTCTTCTCTCTCAATTTGACAACTACAGCGGGCTGAAAATCCCCCACTGACATCAGCATGGAGGAGGAGAGGAGAGGAGAAGAGAGGTGGGCAGTCATGTGGCACTATGGAAAGGTATACAGTGGCTTATTTAAAAAAAAGAAAAACACATACCACTGGGGACATTACTGTATTTACTATAACAGAAGGGATTGTGGAAAGAACATGTTATTGCAGCAGGAGAGGAGGGCTGGGGAGCTGACAGGCAGGGAGGGGAGGGGGGAAGAGGATGGGGAAGAGCAGAGGAGAGCTGCGGATGACAGAGCCACATAAACTGACCTCAGTGTCAGGGCTCAGCAGCCATGATATACTGTGGCCAGTTTACAAGGGGGAGGTCAGAACCAGGCAGGAATAAACCAGATGTTACAGATGATACAGGCGGCCAAATGGCACAGCACAAACCATGCTTTACAGGAACAGGATCTATTTTTTTTCTTTAACTTACATAGGTTGCTCATATTTTAGTTATTCGTATGATAATGCCCTGCAGGGCCGTCTTTAAGGCAGGGCAAAAGGAGCAGCTGCCCTGTGCCCTGTCATTGTTGTGGGGCCCAAAGCAGCTGCCTCATACTTGCCAACTATCCCAGTTTACCTTCCCTTGTCCCTTGAGGTTTTAGCCCTGTTGTTGTGTACAGACGACTCACCTGCAGACCCTGTGTTTACATGTAAATAACCAGCATTCATATGTAAATAGCAGTGACATGCATATGTAAATAGCTGAGGCCAACGTCATTGATATGTAAATAAGGCAGCATTCATATGTATATCATGCCCCCTGCAGTGAGGAGATGATGTGCTGTAACCTACAGCAACCAGTGAGCAGTATTACTGTACAGTAATCTCTAGCAGACAATCAACAAGCCGAAATCATGTGCTGTAACCTCTAGCAACTAATCAGTGAGCCTTAAGGAGTGCTCTAACCTCTAGCAACCAGTCAGTAAGCAGTAATGATATGCTGTAACCTCTGGCAACCAATCGCAATCGCTGCCTGATCTGATACAGTAGACTGATTTTAAGTCTAGCTGCTATTTATTGTATGTCTCAGAGAAGGTGGAGAGTGAAATTGCATGGGGGGAGGGGGGCCCTAAGCAAATTTTTGCCCAGGGCCCAATCAATATTAAAGACAGCCCTGATGCCCTGTACACACAAATCAGACTTTCCAACAACAAAACCGTGGATTTTTGTTCGAAGAACGTTGGCTCCAACTTGTCTTGCATACACACAGTCACACAAATGTTGGCCAACAATTACGAACGCAGTGACGTACAAGACGTACGTGATATCTCCATTACGAACTCTAGTTATATCTCCAGCTCGTACTCGATTCCGAGCATGCGTGGACCTTTGTCCAACACGTGGACACATGACCGGAAAGTCCGACAAACATTTGTTGGCGGAAAATGTGACAACCTGCTAGCCAACATTTGTTGGCGGGAAGTCCGAAAACAAATGTTCGATGGAGCATACACATGTTCGGACTTTCCGCCAACAAGCTCACATCTAATATTTGTTGTCGGAAAATCCGATCAGGTGTACAGTGCATAAAAAAAACTCATTTTTATTTTTTCGCTTTGTAAATAAAAAAATGGATTCCAAGCAGAAGCTACGTGCCATCACGTAGGTCTTGATGAAGGAGGGGGCATGTTGTTTCAACATTCACAAAAGATTACAGAATGTTTACGGAGATGACACCTTTGCCAGGAGTCATCAATGAAAGTCATTACGCTTGTTAATGGTGTCCTCTCTGTAAAAGAGTAACTATAGAGCAGGTATCTCCAAACTATGACCCTCCAGCTTTTGCAGAACTACACGTCCCATGTGGCATTGTAAAACTCTCACATTCACAGACATGACTAGGCATGATGAGAATTGTAATTCCCAAATAGAGAGGAGCTCAATGTTCGGGTCGAACATCGGGTGTTTGGCAAAGAGCGAACATTATAGGGCGTTCGTCACAAATTTGAGCCCTGCGGAATGCCCCATAATGCACTGCGAGATCGCAGTTAATTTCTTTGGCCAATCCCAGCGTCCTCTGCTAATAGAGCCATAATTGGCCAAAGGAAGGGTGCCTTTGGCCAATCATGGCTCAGGGGGACTTAGTTCACGTCCCACACTATAGAAGACTGCCTACATGGCGGCCCTGTGTAGTGTTGGTGTGGACAGAGAGATAGCTTGATTTAGATTAAGAAGGCAGGTTATTCAGTTAGTGATTTATATTTATTTATATATATATATATATATATATATATATATATATATATATATATATATATATATATATATATATATATATACATACACACACACATACACACACACACATACATATACACATACACACATACACTCTGCATCCAGTCCTGCCTATGTCTACTCTGCATTCTGTGGTGTACTGTTTCTACTACACTTCTAGTGGTGTACACAATACAGCTCAGCTGTAGTACAGTTGCTACTACACTTCTGGTGGTATGCACAGTACACAATACAGTGCAGCCGTAGTACCCTCCCGCCGCCGATAAAAGTGATCTTGCGGCAAATCCGCCGAAGAGACCACTTTTATATGAAACCGGACCGCTCACTGAAGAAGAGCATACCGGGGTTATGGTAGCTATCTGCTGCCATAACAACGATAACCCTCTTCAAATTGTCGACGTATATCGGCACGATTTCCTGCATTACGGAATTATGCTATGGTCCCCTTCCTTTCTATATGCTGTATGATTTCAGTGACCGCATGTTCTATGGAAG
This sequence comes from Lithobates pipiens, assembly GCF_037356315.1. Classification (NCBI taxonomy): domain Eukaryota; kingdom Metazoa; phylum Chordata; class Amphibia; order Anura; family Ranidae; genus Lithobates; species Lithobates pipiens. The sequence goes on along the minus strand of NW_027507787.1, from coordinate 168,753,062 downwards.
GAGCCCAGCACCCTGCAGTATCTGAGAAGCATTCCTGGGGTCTTTCATTCTGATGTTAGAGGCCGTGGCTGGGTTATAGCCGAATGCTGGTGTGGGTTGGCCCTCTGGTAAGCGGCTTTTCATGTGTTGGTGGTTCCTCACACTCTAACTGTGGATTACAGAGGTGTTTTTATTCAGCCATATATTTGGAGATACGCTTTATCCAGAGACTGTAATGGTTCAATTCATTGTTTAATACCCAATTTGGATGATTTTTACCCTCCGGTCCGCCGGGCCTGGTTGGACTCATTGCAGGCGCAGTTTTTCTCCATTTGTATATCGGCGTGAGCTGGTTCGGTACGTAGTGCCGTATTGCAAAAAATGGCCTGGTAATTAAGGGGGTAAAACCCTCTGGGGCTAAAGGTTAATTAAAAGGTTATAACCACTTTTGAATTAATTACTTTTAGGTACATACAAAAAAAAACAAAAAAAAAAAAAACATTGTCATGTGTAGGGTTGATTTCCCTTCCAGTGTCAACTGTACGATTTTTTATTTCCCCATCACATTCTGGCTAGGTGACAATGGCAACCAGAACAAATGGGGACATTCTAAGGAATCCCTTTCCTAACCTATCGAAAAAACGTTTGGTCTACAGATACATTTTAACATCATCCAATCTAAAGTCAGCCATACACTAACAGAATGTTTGAAAATGTTTTCATTTTAAGAACCTTCATTTGATTTTCTAATGGTCAGTGGGGTCAATGTTCATTTTCAACTAGAGAAGAAGTAGGATGGAAAGTTTCTTGAAAAAACATAATTCTAAAAAATGTATGTCAGGACTTGACAAATCCTAGGCACCAGGTCTGAATTAGGATAAATGTATAAGCGGCGCTCACTCAACAAAAAAACTTCAAGTACAAATACTAAATATAAAGTGCAAATTGCATGTGCAATATGAACAAGTCCAAATAATGTAGATTCAATAGTCCATAATCCACAGAAACAAAATGTATATAGAGTGCAAAAACAATGTTAAAAAAAAAAAAGCAATGGGCAAACTAGCTTCAAAGTCCAATGACGGACACTCCAAAATGAAAGTGCAGTATTTCAAAGGCAATAAAGGTTAACTCAAAGAAAGACCCTAATGGGTTTTATGGCACTTCAGGTCACTGCAGACCATTAAGAAATCCTCTCCTTGTACGAACATATTTCTAATAATGTATGTCAGGAATTGACAAATCCTAGGTGCCAGGTCACCATGGTAGCTAGAAATTGAGCCCTAGTACCTGGGCTTTTGTCAGTCCATTCACTGTTTTAGGGATGCACAGTTTTATTCTACATTTAGCCCCGGGCAAGCAACAGCACTCACTTGTCAAGTGGAAGCATTCGGCAGCTCTGCTGCTGCCCAATCGCTTCCACACTTGCAGGTAAAATGCCCACCCCCCCCATGGGCTCGCCCCTGCTATGTATCCTGGCCTCCACATGCCCATTTGCAGGCCCAGGCCAGGCATAGTAGAGGGAGGGAGGAGAGCAGACATGTGTTCCTGACTTCCATCTTGTTCCTGACCCAGAAGCGACGTGTATGATGTCACTTCCTGGTTCCCGTTGACTGTTTCCCCCAGCCAACATGGCCTGGAAAGAATGCAATGCAATATGCACGGAATTACATTCAGGGGAGATGTGCAGGGTCTTTTAGAACCCGCATGTCTCATTAAAGAGAAGCTCACACCAAATAATTACCACATAGGGGATTTTTTGTTCCCTATGTGAAGAAAAAAAAGTTAAGTAAAAAAAAATTGTTTTAAATTGAAAAAAAAAAAAAAAAATGAAAGTTACACCCAAGCAGATAACATTTTCCCCCAAATGTTTTGAGGCCCCCCACCCCTACATATACGCATGCACAAATGTTAACACACGCGTTGGGGCACCTTCCCATCAAAACGTTGATTACAATACGCATGTAACATGTCGCTGCGCACGCCAGAACAAGAGCACTAATTCTAGTGCCAGACCTCCTCTGTAATGTTAAACTGGTGACCTATAGGGGGCTTTTTAAGCAATGCATGTACAAAATATAGTGGTACTGAAGTTTGTCGCCATTTCATGGGCACATGCAAATTTATGTAGCGCTGGCTCCTGACGAGCAGGTGTTATTGTTTTTGTAAGGTTAAGTTGCCTGAAGCCACAGTTGGGCTTCGGGATTATTTCTCTAAATTTATGGTTTCAGTACCAGTCTAGCTGGGTTGCACTAGGTTCTCCTTGACCGCAGGTTTCGCTGTCACCACCGGCAAGAGTAGAAACGCAGTCTAGCTGGATGCATTGAATGCCACATATCTCTCGGGAACCAGCCCAGTGGGAGTGTTTTCCTGTTGTGCATTCTGGGGGGTGGTATTTAAGGTACCGACGCCATGTTGGCGGAGGAGTAATTTCTGTCTGTTGGGTTCTGGTGGTCCTCCTGACCCAGCCCCATGGTCCTCCTGGCCTGGGGTGTGGAACTATGCATCCTGTGTCTCGGGGCTGGCTGACCCGGGGCGACTGAACTGAAGGGATAAGCCTGAGCAAATTTTGGGAGCCTACTGATCCAGGGATGGTCCGGTGCCGTCTCATCAGAAGGGAGAGGCAACTGAAGAACCCCAGGGGAGGACTCTTTCAGGAAAAGACCATGCGCAAGGCTGGTTTCTCTGAAGGAACCTGGAGACTTAGTTGAAGGACGCAACCTGGATCAACACTCATACGGTATTGCCGGATCGGCTGAGAGAAACTGGTACCGTATGTCAGTTCTTTAAATGTATCCACATCCCTCAGTAATGCTCAAGTGTACCTCACAAGTCTGTGGCAGAGACTTTACCAAGCATCCCACTGGCTGCTAGGCCTAGTGAGAGAGGTCTATCCAAGGGTTGTTGAATCCAGTTGTGAAACAGTTTTATTCTCTGGATTCTCTGAATATATTTTCACCTTGCAATTTAAGTGCCTGAACTCACCCCTAATCCTCTAACCTCCATTAAGAGACTTTGTTTGTTGTAAATAAATAACCCAAAAGAGGATTCAGTGTCAGTTTCAACATTCTTTGGGCCATTTACCACGGAATCCCCAAGACGGAGAAGCAAGCAGGTGAGGCAACGGTAAGCCCAAATAAAACCAGCGGCTCCTTCAGGGGTCAGTACTACATAGGGTTTGACATGTTGGGTATCTATTTACTCGGTGCAACCCTTATCTTTTATATTTTACCAAAGAATTGGGTACTTTATCGTGTTTTTGTGCCCTAAAATTAACTTTGTGGTAATTTTGTGTTGCATCCCTTGAAAATACCTAGTGAGAAAGCTGCCTCTTTCAGTAAAATTGTAACTGAATGAGACAGCTATCTGATTTTTTAAATATGTTAAATAAAACAAATGCTATATATTACTTATAATTGCCCACCTCATGGGACTGGCAGGGTAGGTATAAGTACCGGTAATTTATAGCTTTTATGTTATTCTACCATTTTATACTCTGAACAGAAACTAAAGCTTTGTTAGTTAAAAAAAAAAAAAAAAAAAAAAACTAGCTCCTAACTTTTTTAGCTTGCTCCTAGATTCAAAGCAAAGTTGTCAAGCCCTGATTTACGTGTTTTTGTTCAGGAAACTCCATTCATTCCAAAACAATGTTAAAAGCAAACAAATGTTTAAATACTTTTGAACAACATTCGTGGCCCATCACCAAATGTACAAATAATTTAAGAACATTTATTCAAAAACTACTAGTTAATGGCCAGCTTATAATAACTGACCCTCTAGCCTTCACATCTATATAGTTATAGATTGGAAAAGCTCAGCTAACAGTAGATTTTTTGTCTCATGTGTAGCCAAACCACTGTGGCTAGTATCCATCAAAGAGAAGATTTTTTATGCTTCAGATAGTGATCAAAAACAAAAATGGGGGGTATTTTTTAAGCAAATTAGTGACACAATTAGACAGAAAATCACTCATTACTGTTGGCATTACTGCAGTCAGGAGTTGGTAATTTTTTTTCCATTTAGTGGCAAAAAGTGCAACATGTACACTTGAATTCTGATACATTTAACTTTAATGGTTTTTGGATTCAGAACAGCATTACTGAGCTGGTGGTTTATATCCTGGAGGCTGGGCCACACATCATCCTTGGTTAGTATGGTGCAGGTGGCCATCTGCAACAGAACAATCATTGATGCTGTATGGACCAAATGTATGCATCCTAGAAGCCATTAAGCTGGGAGGACCTGTTTCCAGCTTGCTGACAACGAAAGAAGCATAGCCATACAGCACCACTGTGCCAGCATCCTGTAAGCCAAAGGAGTGAAGCAAAAATGAGATGGCATCCAGAGTGTCCACGGGGCACAGTATAGCAGAGATTGTACTAAGCTTTTTAATGGTTTAGGAGGAGGTAGCAGAAATGGTGGTCTCAGGCAGCCCATGAAGGTCAGCATGGCAGCCAAGCAACTTGAATTTCTAGAATGAAGGGTAAGCTATATATCCTAGAAGTTTTTCTAATGATGAGGGGGATGGAATCTATTGTTAAGTTAACTGAATTAAAAAGAAAATACCTTTTTAGTTGCCGTAAGCTGATCTCACATGTGGTTTCCTCCTTCTGCGCTTTCCAACATATGACCATCTTAACTCTCAAGCCACAAAATTCTTTTAAATCTTTGAACAGTTCAATCCCATGGATGCATTGACAAGGCGTTCCACCCAATAAAAAAGATCTCAGCCAGTCCTGGACAAACAGTCCACCTTGGAGACAATGGGCACATTACACCAGCTCTCCTTTCATCCTGTAGGCTGCGGAAAGGGTTTCCAATTACAAATGTACAGTGGGCTAATTCCTGGAGACTTCATGAATTAATATTGGCCTTTTTGGCTCTCAAGCTTTTCTTTGGATTCCTTTTAATGAATGTAGAGAGTCACCTGTTGGATTAGAATGTTGGGACAATTACCGAAGGCTCAGAAAACAAGACAATGTAACCACAATGCTTCCCATTTAATATAGTAAGTAATTAACAAAGCAACAATGGCAGCCATGCTAGATAGCAAGGGAAAGTTACACATGGATGGGGCAATACAAAGGGAGTCCCCAGGATGAGTTTAGGCTGGCCAGCAAAATAAATAAATAAAACCCAAATAATCTTTTTTCAACTCCGTAGGGTAAAAACAGATGTTTTAGTTGCATACCTTTGTAACCTTTGGAAACCACACTATGTCAAGAAACCTTTGATAAGGGTGGTCCCTACAGCTGGGCACACAAATCAATAGAATTTCAAAAAGTTTTCTTTTGGTTTGATTTTCTAATGGTTATTGGAGTAAATTCAGAGGTACTTTTAAATTTGAATGATAATAAAACTTGAAGGAGCATGATCAAATGTGGTTTTTGTTTGGGAAAAATCCTGCATACCATAATGAAACTTGTTGAATTACACCTTGGATTCCATTCAAATAGCAGGTCTGTACAAAATTCTAGGGTCAAACAAAATTAGTTGACTTAATAGTAGAAAAGAATGTCCTGATGAACATTTTTGTAGGAATGTTTGAAGGAAACTTATGACCAGGCTTTCTTTAAATCAGCCTTCCTCAACACAGAGGAACCCCTGAAATAACTTTAACCCCTGCTAAAAATTATATATACATTACATATACACACACACACCTCATGATACAATGATACAAGGGTGTGATGGTCAGTGGGATGAATGTTCCTTACATTTGTGTCATTGGGAACAATTACACCCTTAGGCCGCGTACACACGCGGGGACTGTTCGCTCAACTTTGTCCGCTGAACAGTGTTTCGGCGGACAGTCCGCTCGTGTGTGGGCTTTCAGCGGACAGTTTCAGCGAACAGTCTGCTGAACAAAGTTTTTCGGAATTTCCGAAAAACTGTCCGCTGAAACTTTGTTTCAGCGAACAGTCCCCTCGTGTGTAGGCTTGTTCGTCAAACTAAGTTCCGCGCATGCTCAGAAAGGATTTACACGCCGAAGTTTGCATTGCAGTGTATAGGACTTCGTTTTCTAGTCCCGTCGTACGTGCCGTTCACGTCATCGCGCACGGTTTCAGCGGACTGTTCGTTCGTCGTGTGTGGCCAAGTCCGTCCATGCTAATTTTGAGCGGACTGTCCGCTGAAACTGTTTGACGAACAAAGTTGAGCGAACAGTCCCCGCATGTGTACGCGGCCTTACAGATGGCTGAATAAAAAGGAAGATCAATGGTGCTAGTAGGAACATATCTGGAATGCAGAAATTTCTCATTGCTCAAGGAACCCATAGGAAGCTCTTGTTCCAACGGTTCCATGAATTCCTGGTTGAGAAACCCTTCTCTAAACTATCTGACTTGAACTATGGCTGACATATATAACAATGCACAAACAGAGAGCAAGTTCAAGTTCAACTGGAGGCAGTCCTTTCATCCCTAAAACATAACTAAACCCAAGGACAAAAATGTAATATAATGCAGAATACAAATTCTTAGATGTGGTGTCTGCATTTGTTTTATTTTTTCAGGCTTCTTTCCTTTTTTATCACATGGTGATCCTGCCAGTAACACACGTTCTGTCCTAGGGCGACAACACTCACTCAGGCCGCGTACACACGCGGGGACTGTTCGCTCAACTTTGTCCGTCAAACAGTTTCAGCGGACAGTCCGCTCAAAATTAGCATGGACGGACTTGCCCACACACGACGAACGAACAGTCCGCTGAAACCGTGCGCGATGACGTGAACGGCACGTACGACGGGACGAAAAATACGATGTCCTATACACTGCAATGCAAACTTCGGCGTGTAAATCCTTTCTGAGCATGCGCGGAACTTAGTTTGACGAACAAGCCTACACACGAGGGGACTGTTCGCTGAAACAAAGTTTCAGCGGACAGTTTTTCGGAATTTCCGAAAAACTTTGTTCAGCAGACTGTCCGCTGAAACTGTCCGCTGAAAGCCCACACACGAGCGGACTGTCCGCCGAAACACTGTTCAGCGGACAAAGTTGAGCAAACAGTCCCCGCGTGTGTACGTGGCCTCACTGTACTAGTGGAGCAGCATTGTTACCCTAAAAAATAGCACCCTGATAACAGTATACTGAACACAGGAATTTAGCAGCTCACAAGATATCTAGCAGGACCAATATTTTGCATTGACCGTATATATATATATATATATATATATAACAAATTGCTTTTAATGGGTAATTTGGAGCAAATAAGAGGTTCCTTCTTCGGGTTTGCATACACAGAAGAAATAGTGTTGTGCACTCAAAGCTAAAAACTGACAAGAGCATTTATCATTTTGTCGTAATCTAAAATACGATTATGGTTATTATTACTACCACTACTACTATTATTACTACTACATTTATAGCATTTATCCAAAGCTCTAATATTCTGACTATGCTCTCCTGTTGCATGTCCTTGATTTAAAGTGATTGTAAGGGTAATTTTATTTTCTTTTCTTAAATAACATACATATCATACTTACCTCCAATGTGAAGTTCGTTTTACACAGAGTGGTCCCTAACCTGCTCTTCTGGGGTCCCCCAGTGGCTCTCGCGTCTCCTCCCCTCTTCAGATAACCCCCTGGGAGAAGCACTCTTCCGGGGGATTGCCTTGCGGGTGTGCTCCCGAGTCCAGCATTCAGCGTCCATAGAGGCCTAATGCAGGACTTGGCCCTGCCCCCCTGGGAGCCAATGACTGTGCTGCTATCAATCTATCCAATCAAGAGCCGGGAGCCCATGGAGAGAAAGACAGCGTGTCCCTGCCGACTGAATGAAGGGGTTCAGGTGAGTAAAATGGGGGGAGGTGGTGACTGCCAGGTGCCTTTACAACCCCTTTAAGCCTAGTACACATGGACTGAATGTCAGGTGGCATCAGCCAGCTTCTATTGAACCAGCTGATGCCGCCTGACATTTGGGCCTTGTGTACAGCAGCCGGTCCGACAGAAGCCTGCCGAATGTCCGGCTTCTGCTGAAGGGTCATGACCGGAAAAGGTCTGCCGACTGGTTCCCAGTCGGCGCTCTCGGCCAATGGCTAAGAGTGCTGACCGGAGTGTTCTGGTGGGGGGGGGGGGGCTGTTCCCCCTGTCAGAATACAATAGCTCAGCAGGGTAGATCACTGTGCTAACATCAGATTGTTAGTACAGAGGCTCAGACCTGAGCGGTCAGGTTTTTTTGGTTCCACCCGATGCTGCATCTGTCCTCCGCCGGCTCTAAGATAAACAAGCTTTGGGTAAATGAGAACCGAGAGATCAAACACCTCTGATTGCTCAGTTCTCAGAGCTCTCTGTGTTGCCCTCCTGTGCGCCCACTGGAGTGCTAAGCTGGGGAGGGGGTGGGAGTGGCCGGCTCAGGCATGTGGGCGAATCCTGACTATATGGTCGCAATCTTTCCCCGAGTCTGAACCAACTCTGCTGTACTTTAAAAAAAAAAAAAAGGCTTTGGGCAGTTTAGCTACTCACCAGCATAAAATTACAATTGCCTTTGTAGCAAGTCACAACATGATGCAACGTTATTTCAATCCCCCTTGACTTAATGAATAATCCAAGCAACTTCCATAACAATTAAATAGTTTGTATGTCTTACGCCTTCATTTTATTCATTAGCACACCTTTTTAATTATCCAATGTTTCCACCTGGTATGGATGTAAAAGTCTTTAATTGGTAGTTAGACAGGATTATAAAAAGTAGGTCATTATTTTACCCTTAAAAAAGGATCTTTTATGTTGTAGCACTGACAGTGCCGAGACAAATTGGAAATGCCTCCATCTGAAAACTTTAATTTTAACCAAAACCCACGTTACATACATTCCCTTTGGCTTGATCGTTCCAAAGTACTGCATTTTATGCCCTATGAAAAACAGTGTACCCATGATCCAGGTCAAAAGGGGGGGTGTATCTAAAATGTATGGGCCATTACTCGATACTCCTAATAAAATGGTCAAATATGGTGCAGTAGGATAGGGACCTCTGGGTCGCTAATGAGTTAGATCAATGACATGGGTGGTATTACAGCTCTTTCAGAGGAATTGAATGTATTTTTGATGTAAGCCCATATTAAACTCCTAATGGGATGGTACCTGGCCCCCTATCGCCTCCCAAAACTTTACCCAATTTCCTCCCCTTTCTGCTTCAGGGAATGTGATCTCCAGAGCACCATGTATCATATTTGGTGGGAATGTCTTAAGATCAAAAGGATTCTGGAAGGGGATTTTTGCTTTACCGAGAATTTCACTGGAATACCAATATAATTAATATCAAATCAATCAATATCTCTTCAAATCACTAAATGAATGAGCCTGTTGAGAATATTCCACATCCACCCCCCCCCCCCCCCCAACCCCCCAACATATACTTATCTTCTTTATATTTTGGTGGCTAAGATAACTATAGAAAAATCATGGAGAAAAAATTAAATTTCCCTGTCTCAAGCCAAACAAAAAAATCTCTTAGAAAATGACCCCAAAAAAATAGATAGTATACTGAATGACACCAGAAATCAACTGTAAAAAAGTTTGGGAGCCATGAGCTCCAATATATGCACACCTCTCTATCCACTTAATGTGCAGCTTATGTTCAAGACAGTCAGGTCCTACATTTCTGTTTTTCTTCATTTCTAATCTTTGCTACTCTTCCTTTTTCATTCTACTTTTATTTTCAGTCAAATGTTTTTAAAGGGGTTGTTTTATGACTTTGGGAAATACAGTTGCTGAATACGTCTGTTCTTTTTAGATTTTAAATAGCATATTGCCTGATAACAATACCTGTTATGTACTTATTTTTATTTGGATGACTGTGCATCATAAATTTATAAATTTTAATACCTGAAAGCTTTCCTAGAATGCTTAAAGCTTTTGCTTTTTGTGGATTGTAATCCTAATCTTACTTGATAAAAAAATGATTGAATGTAAATAGTAAATAGTTTGTGGATTGGCTCTGTGATATCGGTAAACTCAAGTATGTTAAATGTCATATTAGAACTGCCCTACACTATTTTACCTTTTAAAAGATAGTTTGTCGATCTGGGATCTCCATTTCAACAAATTGCAAATTTAAATTTCTAACAATTTTTGTAGCAAATTGATGTCAATGGCAGTTACGATGCCTTGAAAAAGTATTCACACCCCTTGAAATTTTCCAAATTTTTTCATGTAACAGCAAAAAACAAATGGTGGTGGCAGCATTATGTTGTAAGGATGCTTTTCTATAACACCGACAGGAAAGCTGGTCAGAGTTGATGGGAAGGTGGATGGAGCCAAATACAGGGCAATCTTAAAAGAAAACCTGTTTGAGTCTGCAAAAGTCTTGAGACTGGGGTGGAGGTTCACCTTCCAGCAGGACAACGACCCTAATCATACAGCCAGAGCTATATTGGAATGGTTTAGATAAAAGCATATTTATGTGTTAGACTGGGCAAGTCAAAGTCCAGACCTAAATCCAATTGAGAATCAATGGTAAGACTTGAAAATTGCTCTTCACAGACACTCTCTATCCAATCTGACAGAGCTTGGCTATTTTGCAAAGCATGTGCAAAAATGTCACTCTAAAATGTTAAAAGCTGGTAGAGCCATCCCCAAAAAGACTTGCAGTTGTAATTGCAGCGATAGGTGGTTCACTCAGGGGGTTGAATACAAATTATTTGTAAACATTTTTGAAAACCATTTATTATTTTCCTTTCACTTCACAATTATCTGTCACTTTATGCTGGTCTATCACATAAAATCCCAATAAAATACATTTACGTTTTTGGATGCAACTCGACAAAATGTGGAAAATTGCAAGGGCAATGATTACTTTTTCAAGGCACTGTATATCTGAAACACTATAACAAGCATTTACAACATAGATGTGAAACAAGGCAGCTCACATCTAAGGAGCGTAGAAAAACAAAACAAAAAAAACAGATTCACCTACCTTGTTGGTCTTGGTAGAGGTCAACATTTTCAATTTATTTTCTGCGAGCACCTGACTTTAAAATATAATCCTTTTCCCTGGGTTTTTTGACAGAAATCTTGCTGTAACTTTTGTCACCTTCTCCCTGTATAATATGACTTTGTCAGACCCGGTTTATCCCCAAGCATTTTTTTTTATAGAAAGAATAGACTGAAACCTGCCAGACGAGTTACGTTGGGAGGAATGTTCATGTTCGAGTGTAACCACAAACACAACATACTAGAGTGGTTAACTTCAAACAAAGGGCATCCCCTTTACTAATTAGCTACTTACTTTATCAATGGTTTCTGTCTTTTAACCCCTTTGTGTTCATTGAGGACATGTGACCATAGCTGACCAAGATGAACTAGTCTATTGCCCACATGTGAATGTACAATATATATGTGAAGTGCTGTATAAACTAATGGCGTATATAATATAATATATATATATATATATATATATATATATATATATATATATATATATATATATATATATTTATTTATTTATTTATATTACACCATATTTACCGGCGTATAAGAAGACCCCCCACTTTTCGATTTAAAACTTTGGTTTTGTGCTGTACTCACTGTATAAGATGACCCCCTTGTGCAGTAATACCGTACGTCCAGAAGCGAAGTTGGTGCCGGGTAACATGCTGTCTCATAGTATACATACAGTATACCACCCTGAGCCACTCACGGCGAGCTATGCATTCTATTATTGAATACAATGCCTGCTCGGATTGGCAGAGGATGTAACATCATCAGCCCGTGCCTCTGACTCTCACAGCCAATCCGAGCAGGCTATTGTATGTAGCCTGCTCAGATTGGCAGAGGTTGTTACTCCAATCCGAGCAGGCACTGTATTCATTAATAGAATACATCGCTCGCCGGCATTGGCTCAGCAGTGTATACTGTATGTATACAGTATTAATGCACACTCCGGAGGGCTTAACATCCAGCGGGCGACTGGCATATGATAACCCCAGCTGTATATCTGGCGTATAAGACGACCCCCACTTTTTTCTACTGTCTTATACGCCGGAAAATACGGTATATATATATATATATATATATATATATATATATATATATATAAAAAATATATGATACACACACACATGGGTATAGTTAAGAATCACCCCCCTCTTTAAAGTAATCATATTTAGATTGTGTTGCTTTGCAGCCTGAAATTAAGACAGATAGTTTTTGTTTTATCCAGCTGTATTTACTAGTGAGCTGAATTGGATTTCCGCCAGAGATACCGTTTGGTGTTGAATCCAAATAATTCAATTTTAGTCCCATCTGACCACCTTAAAGTGGTTGTAAACCCTTACAAACCACTTTGACCTACAGGTAAACCTAGATTAAGGCTTACCTGTAGGTCCAAGAAATATCTCCTAAACCTATACGGTTTAGGAGATATTTACCTGAAGACAGCCACCGCTGTCTACGGCGCATGCGCCGTAGACAGCGGTGCGCAGGCGCACTGGGTAAGCCGCAGATCGCGGCGATATGCGGCGAGTGACGGCTACCGTGCGCATGTGCGGGAGTGACATCATCACTGCTCCGGTGAATCACAGCGCCGGAGCAGTGAGACCCACGGAGACACACCAAGAAGATGGATGCTTGGAACTACAGGGGACAGCAGTGACTTCGCTGGCTCCTGTGTCAGGTAAGTGACACATAATGGGCTACTATGCGATGCATAGTAGTCCATTATGCTTTACCTTTGCAGGGAATCAAAGAGGAAGTAAACCCATCATGGGGCGAGGTGGCAATATTCTGTTTTGTTTCTCTACAGCAGGGACTGGAGCAAATAGAAGAAAATTAGGATGGGGAAAAATACCGTCAAAATTATTGAGGAAAATCTGCTGCTCTCTACCAGAAAGTTGTCAATGGGAAAAAGGTTTACCTTCCAACATGACAATAACCCTAAGCACGCAGCAACAGTGGAAGAAAAATGTGATTGTCCTGGCCTAATCAGAGCCCAGACTTAAATCCATGGAGGGAAGCACGGACATCTACAGGCTAGACAATGGCATCCTGATTGCCATTAGGTATCGGGATGAAATCCTTGGACCTACTGTCAGACCCTACATTGGTGCAATTATGTGGCAAGACTATGCAGCCTGTTCCTGAGGGTTGAAGAAATTGTTAAATCTTCCCATTAGGAGCATTGTCAGGCATGATACAAGCATATGAGGGCCATGCAAACTACTGAGTACCATTTTGAGTTGCTGCAGTGAAATCTCAGCAAAAAATTGACTAGCTTGCTGCATCATTTTTTCACTTGGATTTTTGAGGTGTCTTTGAATTCGGCCCTCTATAGGTTGATAATTTCCATCAAACGATATGGCATCCTTTCATTCCTAACACATTACCCAGTCCATATCATATGGATATCCAGCATGATATTCTTCGTCATTGAGATCTGATGCGTTTGTAAAGTGTTCCTTACATTTTTGTGAGCATTGTATATTACTGTGCAAAAGTTGTTTGGGTAAAGTAGGAAATTATTACAACCCCTGTCCAGTTTTTTTTTTTTTTGCCATCTGTATCTGATTGGGGAAATTTCCTTTCAGTTCCTTTCAGTGAGAAGAAATGTCTCCAAAGTAAAAAAGGGATGTCCCTCTTAAGCTGGCCATACCTGTCCAGTGAGCTAAAAGAAAGAAAATGGATTCCTCCATTCAAACAAAGGAGGTGGAGGCATCAACCCCTGACAGGACACCGCAGGCAGTGGGACTGCCTGATCAGTAGCTGCAGCTGATTGGCTGCAGCAACTAATCTAGGAAAAATGTCCTATTCCTTAAGCTTAGTACATACAGACCGAATGTCGACCAGCTTAACCACTTGCCGACCGCCGCACGACGATATACGTCGGCAGAATGGCACGGGCAGGCATATGGGCGTATATATAAGTCCCTGCCTGCCCGCGGGTGGGGGGCCCGATCGGGCCCCCCCCCGGTGCCTGCGGCGGTCGGCATTCCTTCGAGAGCGATCCGGGATGAGGGGGCGGCCATTCATTCATGGCCACCCCCTTCGCGATCGCTCCCGACGAATAGGAATCCCCCGTGACATCACTTCCTCTCCTGTAATGTAAACACAGGAGAGGAAGTGATGTATTCTCTCCTCCGTGTCGGTATTTTTCGTTCCGACACGGAGGAGAGCATATCGGTGAGTTGCACCAACACTCTACACACACAGTAGAACATGCCAGGCACACTCACACCCCCCCTTTACCCCCCGATCACCCCCCCCAATTACCCCTGCCCCCCAGTCACAGTGACACCAATGTCATTTTTTTTTTTTTTTTTTTTTGCATTGGTGTCATTTGTGACTGTAATAACTGTTAGGGCAGTTAGAGTTAGCCCCCTTTAGTTCTAATGTACCCCCCTAACCCCCCCAATAAAGGTTTAACCCCGTGATCACCCCCCGTCGCCAGTGTCACTAAGGCTGGGTTCACATTGCAGCGGTTTATGAGAACGAATGTGATTCGCACCGCACTGCAGTGCAAATCACATCCGATCTCTGTGCGATTCGAGTTCAGCCATTCGCCGCACCCGCCACACCCGCCGCAAATTCGCACGGGACCCTTTTTTTGGCCCGCAGCAGAATCGGATCGCATGGGTGTTCACACCATGCGATCCGAGTTTGCAGATCGCACTGCGATATGCGAACTGATCTGGGGGTGTCAGTAACATTTCACTGACACTCCCAGCAGTTCGCATAGGGCAGTGTGAACTGCCGCCGGGAGGCATGCGATGCGGGAACCCGCCGCGGATTCGCGGCGTTTCCGCATCGCTCCAGTGTGAACCCAGCCTAATAAGCGATAATTTTTCTGATCGCCGTATTAGTGTCACAGGTGACGCTAGTTAGGCAGGTAGGTATTTAGGTTCGCCGCAGCTTTTTATAGCGCCAGGGACCCCCATATACTACCGCATAAAGCCCCCTGATTGCCCCCTAGTTAACCCTTTCACCTGTGATCACCATATAACTGTTACAGGTGACGCTGGTTGGTTAGTTATTTTTTTATAGTTTCAGGGCACCCGCCATTTATTACCTAATAAAGGTTTAACCCCCTGATCACCTGGCGGGTGTCATTTGTGACTAATAACTGTTAGGGCAGTTAGGGTTAGCCCCCTTTAGTTCTAAGGTACCCCCCTAACCCCCCCAATAAAGGTTTAACCCCGTGATCACCCCCCGTCACCAGTGTCACTAAGGCTGGGTTCACATTGCAGCGGTTTATGAGAACGGATGTGATTCGCACCGCACTGCAGTGCAAATCACATCCGATCTCTGTGCGATTCGAGTTCAGCCATTCGCCGCACCCGCCGCACCCGCCGCAAATTCGCACGGGACCCTTTTTTTGGCCCGCAGCAGAATCGGATCGCATGGGTGTTCACACCATGCGATCCGAGTTTGCAGATCGCACTGCGATATGCGAACTGATCTGGGGGTGTCAGTAACATTTCACTGACACTCCCAGCAGTTCGCATAGGGCAGTGTGAACTGCCGCCGGGAGGCATGTGATGCGGGAACCCGCCGCGCATTCGTGGCGTTCCCGCATCGCTCCAGTGTGAACCCAGCCTAATAAGCGATCGTTTTTCTGATCGCTGTATTAGTGTCACAGGTGACGCTAGTTAGGCAGGTAGGTATTTAGGTTCGCCGCAGCTTTTTATAGCGCCAGGGACCCCCATATACTACCGCATAAAGCCCCCTGATTGCCCCCTAGTTAACCCTTTCACCAGTGATCACCATATAACTGTTACAGGTGACGCTGGTTGGTTAGTTATTTTTTTATAGTTTCAGGGCACCCGCCATTTATTACCTAGTCTCACTAGTGTACCCCTAAATTTAGGGGTGTCTACTTTCCAAAATGGGGTCATTTGGGGGGCGTTTGTGCCATCTTGGCATTTTATGGCCTTCAAAACTGTAACGCCCTTAGAAAGCCTGAAGGCGGTGCTTGGTTTTCGGGGCCCCGTACGCGGCTAGGCTCCCAAAAAGTCCCACATATGTGGTATCCCCGTACTCAGGAGAAGCAGCAGAATTTATTTTGGGGTGTCATTTCACATATGCCCATGGCATGCGTGAGCAATATATCATTTAGTGACAACTTTGTGAAAAAAAAAAAAAAAAAAAAAAAAGTTTGTAATTTTCCCGCAACTTGTGGCAAAATATAAAATATTCCATGAACTCAACATGCCTCTCAGCAAATAGCTTGGGGTGTCTACTTTCTAAAATGGGGTCATTTGTGGGGGTTTTGTGCCATCTTGGCATTTTATGGCCTTCAAAACTGTAATAGGTAGTGAGAAGTGAACTCAAAAATTTACGCCCTTAGAAAGCCTGAAGGCGGTGCTTGGCTTTCGGGGCCCCGTACGCGGCTAGGCTCCCAAAAAGTCCCACATATGTGGTATCCCCGTACTCAGGAGAAGCAGCAGAATTTATTTTGGGGTGTCATTTCACATACGCCCATAGCATGTGTGAGCAATATATCATTTAGTGACAACTTTGTGTAAAAAAAAAAAAATATTTTTTTTTTTGTCATTATTCAATCGCTTGAGGCAAAAAAATAAAATATTCAATGGGCTCAACATGCCTCTTATCAATTTCCTTAGGGGGTCTACTTTCCAAAATGGGGTCATTTGGGGGGGTTTTGTACTGCCCTGCCATTTTAGCACCTCAAGAAATGAGATAGGCAGTCGTAAACTAAAAGCTGCGTAAATTCCAGAAAACGTACCTTAGTTTGTAGATGTGACAACTTTTGCGCAAACCAATAAATATACAATTATTGACTTTTTTTTTACCAAAGACATGTGGCTGAATACATTTTGGCCTAAATGTATGACTAAAATTGAGTTTATTGGATTTTTCTAATAACAAAAAGTAGAAAATATCATTTTTTTTCAAAATTTGCGGTCTTTTTACGTTTATATCGCAAAAAATAAAAATCGCAGAGGCAATCAAATACCATCAAAAGAAAGCTCTATTTGTGGGAAGAAAAGGACGCAAATTTTGTTTGGGTACAACATTGCATGACCGCGCAATTACCAGTTAAAGCAGCGCAGTGCCAAAGTGTAAAAAGACCTCTGGTCATTTACCAGCAAAATGGTCCGGTCTGAAAGTGGTTAATAGAAACCATCCACCAATGGCACTGACCAGAGCGTTCTGGCAGGGAGGCCACCCCCGTCAGAACTCAATAGCCCAGCAGGGGAGATCGCTGTACTAACATTGCATGGTTAGGACAGTGGCTCCTCTGGATCTGTCTTTTTGTTTTTTTATTCAGCCCAGCTGGGTTTGATGGAAAAAAAGCTAGCAGTGTGTACCAGGTTTAGGCAGAAGTCAATCAATTAAATGTTATGGAAATCTATTTGAATATAGTATAATCACTTTATAAAAAGGAATTGTAAATGATGTATGCACCTTCCTCTACCTGAAACTGTTCCACACTTTGTATACCAGAGCTCTTATTTTAAACATTTTGCACCCAATGATGTTTAAACTTGTGTTTTGGATAATAAAATTAAGGAACTTTTACAAATTATTTTGTTTCTCATTGCTGCAAAAAAAAAAAAAAAACACGGGGAATTTACCTGACCTTCCAATTTGATAACGGGGTGTGCAGCTAGCTCAGATTCCCCATGTGCCCCCCTCTTTCGCTAAACAAAGCAAACGTCCAACATAGGTTTCCCTCAAAGTATTTCTCTTTCAGCGATATGCACAACTGAAAATACTAGTCCACCTGTCTCTCTCTCTTTAGCTGTACCTCTTCCCTTTATGCTGGTCCTCGGATCACAGGTTTTTCTAAGCCAACAGCTTCACTCTGGCCTTAGTCCTTAGGCCATTACCCATCTCTTGCTGACACACACGTGCTCTCGCTGCCACCTTCAGCCTCTGACTCCTGGAGACCTCCTGTCTCCCTTGGATGAAGCAGAATCCAGCTGGGAGCCATGAGGTATTCCCACACCTTCATTATAAGGGCTGTGCTCACCGGAGCACATGCCCTGCTGGTCCTCAACAAAACCTGGACACAGGGTTGGAGATTTCCCATCCCACCCAAGACACGATGGAATCTCCAAACTATAGAGCCCCATGCAGGAATACCAAAACCCAGAGAAAGCTGCAAAAGCAGTTTTCTCCAGCCCACACCTATGCTCTGCAGTCCTGCACCGAGCCAACGTGCTCACCCTGTGTCCCCCAAACTACCAACTTCACTGTGACAGCATCTCATACAGTCACCGGAGCCATTCAAAACAAATGTGTGTTCCCAGAATGCATAGGTGTAAATAGGCCTTAAAGTGGTATTGATTAACTGCCGTTTTTTTTCCAATTATTTACAGCAAACATGAAGGTTGAAAAAACATATCTCTTACAAAGATCTAAAAGCTTACAGTAGAAGGTGTGACATGGATAGATCTGTTTTCACTTGAAGGAGAAGCTTTAACTTCAAACATATAATATACATAATAGGCAAACAGAATAAATTATACCTAAACAATGTGTACTGCAAATAATAATTAGGAGATAATTTAAGTAGCACTTAATACCATTAATGATTGATGTAGACAAAGATCAACACTAAACATATAACACCCCGTGATGACGTGCTATATAAATAAAGTCCATTGATAAAGTGCAAGAAAACAAAAGAAGTGAATATTCATCCAATCCTTTAATCTTCCACCCCACTGACGTGTCTGTGATTCCTCTCCCAATGAAAACGCACTCACCAGCTGATGTTGCCTCCCACTATCGTGTTTGGCAAAGGAGCAGGTAAACCCCCCCTGGGTAAGTATCATGATTACTTCCAACCAAACATATCCATATGTGAAAAATAAACAAAAAAAGTGCTTCACATAGCGTGATACTGTAAAATTAATTTATTCAAATATTCCACAACCACACTTCAATGTTTCCACTCACATGTTTTAAAACTTGGTGCCAGCAAAACAAAACCTCTCACAGCAAACTGTGTACAAACAACTTACGATGGTGCACTACAGTCGCGGCGGATCCGAAGTGTGCCTCAATTCTCACCCACTCCATGATCACCATTCGTTGGGAAGGTCTACGAGTCCCGAGCAGTCTAACTTCCATTCCGACCAGTTACAACCTGCTCCGACCGCAAATTCACATATAATTCAACATATACATATCAATGATGACTAGATCAATCACCTCCCATGGTACCTATAACTAGTATTCCAAATGGAGTGACATGACCCCCCCCAAGCAGATAGCGTAGCAGCTTTTTAGGACTACAATACAATACACCATAGGTTATTCAAAAGAAAATAGAAATAAAAATAAGAGTAAGACTAAAAATTAAAATACAATGAAACGTATATCCTCAATAGTCAACATGAATATATATAGCAATCCTTGTGTCCCTAATTCAGCATAATCTCTCCTGGTATATATACCTGCTCAGCATAATACTCTCTTAAAAGTTATTACTAAAGCATTTGAGGTCTACCTCAATATTCAACCCTCTCGGGGTCAAGCAATGCATAAAAAATAAAAATAAAAAAATAAAAATAAAAAAAAAAGAAGAAGAGAGACCCGCTGGATTTTTTTGATGTGTTGCTTGACCCCGAGAGGGTTGAATATTGAGGCAGACCTCAACTGCTTTATTAATAAGTTTAAGAGAGTATTATGCTGAGGAGAGATCTATCTATAATATATATATATATGTATATATATCTGTTTGGATTGCTGATGCAGCAAAATGTGAGGTTTAGGTGTGCTTTGGGGGCACATTTGAAACAGGAAGTCCAGGACAAGGTTTCCAAGGGTGAGTATGTGGAACTCTTCTCTTTACTACCCCTAGAGAAATTTTACTTGTATAGTCTCAAGCCCAATGACACCAAGAAGGAGGATGAGGAGAAGCGGCAGTACAGATTGATTCCGCAGACTTTCTCTAACTGGCTGCAGGCGTTTGCCATTATGGCAAGCATCATTGGGGAGAAGAGCCCGGAACACTGTTCAGCACTCTTGTTACATGGACGCCATTGGTAAGGCTCACAAAGTTTACGGGGGGGGGGGGGGGAAATTGGAGGGACTACAGTACGACGAGCAGTTCTGGCAGCGTAGGGCTGTCCGTTTCTCCGCTTCGGCCAAAAAGACATTAGCCTCTGGATGCGTCTGATATCCTTGGCACCAGCCCCGAATCAGTTTTTTTCTGGGGGGGGCGCAACTTCCCCTGGACAATGGCCACCAAGAAATTCGATTTTTGCTGGCAGTACAATGAGGTATCATGTAAGTTTGGGAGGGCATGCCATTTTAAACGTCAGTGCTCTTGCTGTGGAGGGTCTCATCCCGTGTCCCGCTACTTTAAAAAAGGCAAGGGCCATGCCGGAGAGTTTGCCAACAAGAGGGATGACACCGATGAGGGGGGGAAAGGATGCAACCTTTCCTAAATAGGTATCCAGACCGAGACACTGCGAGGCTGTTGGGCGCGGGATTCTTGGAGTGTTTTGGGATCCCATGTTCTATGGCTCCCACCTGTCTTTGCCGAAGGGAGGTTCAGTCAATGATGCCATAGATCCAGAAGTGTGTACGGTGTCTTATACCTCTTTCAACAGCAGTTGGTTGGGTTTGCCGATATGGAAAGGGGGCGCTGATGGCAAAATCCGACATTGAATCCGCTTTTCGCTTGCTTCCATTCCATCCGGACAGTTTCCGCCTGCTTGGGTGCTGCTGGCAAGAGGAATATGACGTGGATCGCTGGCTGCCCATGGGCTGCTCCTGAGCCGCTGTCAATGGCGATATGCCACGAGTGGCGGCTCCTGTGCACATGCGCGGGAGTGACGTCATTGCGGCTTCGTCGAACGACAGCGGCGGAGCAGCGAGACGCACCGAGACCTACAGAGAAGATGGATGCTCCGGACTACAGGGGACAGCGGTGACTTCGCTGGCTCCTGTGTCAGGTAAGTGACACATAATGGACTACTATGCGATGCATAGTAGTCCATTATGCTTTACCTTTGCAGGGAATCAAAGAGGAAGTAAAACTTATCAGGGTTTACTTCCTCTTTTAACTGTGACAACATGGGAGTGGTGCAAGTCATTAAACGCATCTCAGCGTTGTCGCAACCTGCAATACGGCTGCTGCACCACATGGTGCTGCATTGCTTGCAGTTGAATATTTTTCTATATTTTTCTGACCTTCCTGGTCGATAATACTTTGGCTGACTCCTTCTCTCGGTTTCAGTGGGACAGGTTCCTAAAGATGGCACCGAGGTGCCATGGGGGGTTCCTTGTCCCGAATGGCTGTAAGATATTGCCTTGGAGTCATCTCTGGATGGATCAGACGGTCTGTGAGTAGGGTCATGTGAGCGGCCTACACCAAGGTTTGGCAGGAATGGTTGGGGATGGTTTGGCAAGCCGGGGTTCATCAGGAAGGTCAAGAGGTAAGGCTGCTGGTACTTTACTTAATTTCCAGAAACCTGGAGCAAGGATGGTCAGTGTCTGCCATTGAGCGGAAACTGGCTGGCCTCGCATTTTTCTTCAAATTACAGGGCATGGTGGATTTTACTAAAGATTTTTGGGTCCGTCACGCTTTAAAGGGGTATTTCAGGTCGCATAAGTGCGATGATACTAGACGGCCTTTGTCCTTTGCTATTTTACAGGCCATTTTTGTTCAGCTGGGAACGTTGTGTACATCGGGTTACGAGGTCTCTTTATTTAAAGCAGCATTTTCTCTGGCCGTTTTCAGATCAGTGAACTGGTCAGCCCATCTAAGAGGGTTCCAGGTGAGGTTTGGTGCAGGATGTGATTTGCAGGGCATAGAGGGTACAGTTATTGCTGCGCAGGTCCAAGACAGACCAGTTTGGTAAAGGCACGCAGGTGCAGCTGTTCTCTGCCAGATTCCCACGTTTGCCCGGTGGGGGTGGTATGGGAGTTCTTAGCGGTTCGCCCGGTCCTGGAAGGGAAATTTTTATTACATGTGGATGGGTCTCCCTTATCTAAATTTCAGTTTGTGTCCATTTTCCGGCAGCAGGTTTAAATCATGCACAGTATGCCTCGCACTCCTTTCGCATCTGGGCGAGGTGGCTGTAAAACAGATTGGTAGATGGGATACCGTACCTACGTTCGCCCGCATTTGTTGGCAGATTGGAAGATGATGGCGGGGGGGGGGGGGGGGGGAGTAGCAGGTGCAAATCTTTATGTGGTTTTCATGTTGGGTGCACGTCCGTTGTTTGTATGGGTGTTATCCCATGTTGTTTTTGTTCTTTTCTTTCAGATGGAGAGCAGTTACGTCTCGTCTGGATCTTGGGCCACTCATGTTTTTTGGGGAACCAGACAAGCTCATGTTAGGCCTGATGGCAGGCAGCTGGGTATTTCCAGGCGGTAGGCATGTATTCGTTGGTTGGAGGTATCCGGGATGATGTGGAACAGTGTCATGCCAGAGGTGCATCGTTTTGCACCTCTTGACCAACCACCTGACATTCTGGTATTCCATGTTGGTGGAAATGATTTGGGGGTTTGTTCCATTAGGGAGCTCATTAACTTTGTCAGGTTTGATTTCCTGACATGCTGGTCTTGTGGTCCGACATTGTGGCGCGGACAACTTGACGCCTGGCGAGGCCAGTGGTAAGGCTCAAAAGGCCTCCATAAAAGGTAAATAAGGTGGTGGGCCGATTCATTATTCGTAATGGAGGCATGGTCATCCACCATATGGAATTAGAATCAATTACCAGAGTATACCTCTGGGGTGGTGGTTTCCACCTATCTGTGGGGGGTATTGATTTATGGTCCCTGGGGCTACAGGATGGGATTCAGCATGCTTTGCGGGTGTGGAGGGGCCCTTAAGGTAAGGTGTTACCCTTGCGGGTGGTGGCGTTGTGTTTTGGTCATTGATGGTGTAAGGAAAAAAAAAAAAAAACATACAAGATGGAAGTGTTGGGGACTCATCAGTGGTATGTGCCCCTCTGGTGTATTCCAGTTAGAACGGTTAGCTGGAATATGGTAATGGTTGCACTGCAGGTAGTGGGTTATCTCCAAGCTGGTGTGTTATGGCTGGAGGCCTATCATGGAAAAAGGTCCCACAGTGTAGAAGTGGAATATATTTAAATTTTGGGGTGCCATCAAAGACCAACAGGCTGAGTGACTGATAGAGATTGTGAAATTCTAATATTTTGTTAATAAAAGGCTGCTATGGCTATTTGAACTCCAATTACATGTTACATAGTTAGTCAGGTTGAAAAAAGACACAAGTCCATCCAGTTCAACCACAAAAATGTGCGATCTCATTAATTTTAGGTAGCGGTAAGGGAGGAGGTGGAGTACGAGTCGGGCAGATATCAAGAAGGTTGGGGACATCTGGTCTACACTGGTCAGGAAAATGATAAATGGTTTTCAAATTTTTTTACAAATAAAAAATATGTGAAAAGCATGGCGTGCATTTGTATTCAGCCCCCTTGAATCCATACTTTGTAGAACCTCCTTTCGCTACAATTACAGCTACAAGTCTTTTTTGGGTATGTCTCTACCAGCTTTGCACAGCTAGAGTGAAATTTTTGCCCATTCTTCTTTACAAAATAGCTTAAGCTCTGTCAGATTGGATGGAGCGCGTCTGTGTCCACTGTAACTCTGGCTGCGTGTTTAGGGTCGTTGTCCTGCTGGAAGGTGAACCGCCGCCTCAGCCTCCACTCTTTTGCAGACTCTAGCAGGTTTTCTTCTAAGATTGCCCTGTATTTGGCTCCATCCACCTTCCCCTCAACTCTGACCAGCTTCCCTGTCCCTGTTGAAGAAAAGCATCCCCACAACATGATGCTGCCACCACCATGTTTCACAGTAGGGATGGTGTGTTCAGGGCGATGTGCAGTTTTAGTTTTCTGACACACACAACTTTTAGACCAAAAAGTTCAATTTTGGTCTCATCTGACCAGAGCTTGCCTGTTTGCTGTGTCCTCTACATGGCTTCTTGCAAACTGCAAACCGGACTTCTTATGGCTTTCTTTCAACAATGGCTTACTTCTTGCCACTCTTCCATAAAGGCCAGATTTGTGAAGTGCATGACTAATAGTTGTCCTGTGGACAGATTCTCCCACCTGTGCTGTGGATCTCTGCAGCTCCTCCAGAGTTACCATGGGCCTCTTGGCTGCTTCTCTGATTAATGCTCTCCTTGCCCGGCCTGTCAGTTTAGGTGGACAGCCATTTCTTGGTAGGTTTGCAGTTGTGCCATACTCTTTCCATTTTCGGATGATGGATTGAACAGTGCTCTGTGAGATGTTCAAAACTTGAAATTTTTTGATAGCATAACTCTGCTTTAAACTTCTCCACAACTTCATCCCTGACTAAGGATGAGCCGAACACACCCCGGTTCGGTTCGCATGAGAACCTGCGAACAGACCTCAACTTTGTTTAAACTTTAGAACCCTATTAAAAAGTCTATGGGACTCGAACGTTTAAAATCTAAAGTGCTAATTTTAAAGGCTAATATGCAAGTTACTGTCCTAAAAAGTGTTTGGGGACCTGGGTCCTGCCCCAGGGGACATGTATCAATGCAAAAAAAAAAAAAAAAAAAAAGTAAAAAAACTGCAGTTTTTTCAGGAGCAGTGATTTTAATAATGATTAAAGTGAAACAATAAAAGTGTAATATTCCTTAAAATTTCATACCTGGGGGGTGTGTATAGTATACCTGTGAAGGGGCGCATGTTTCCCGTGCTTAGAACTGTCCCTGCACAAAGTGTAATTTCTGCAGGAAAAAAAGTCATTTAAAATCACTCGTGGCTATAATGAATTGTCGGCTCCCTTAATACAGAGAACACTCATTGAAAGTCATTGATAAAAAATTTAAAAAAAGCATGGGGTTCCCCCAAATTCAATTACCAGGCCCTTCAGGTCTGGTATGGATATTAAGGGGAACCCCGCGTCAAAAAAAAAAATTGACATGGGGTTCCCCCTAAAAATCCATACCAGACCCTTTATCCGAGCACGCAACCTGGCAGGCCACAGGAAAAGAGGGGGGGACGAGAGAGTGCCCCCCTCCTGAACTATACCAGGCCACATGCCCTCATCATTGGGAGGATGCTTTGGGGTCACCCCAAAGCACCATGTCCCCATGTTGATGGGGACAAGGGCCTCATCCCCACAACCCTGGCCGGTGGTTGTGGGGGTCTTCAGGTGGGGGGCTTATCAGAATCTGGAAGCCTCCTTTAACAAGGGGACCCCCAGATCCCGCCCCCCCGTTTGAAATGGTAAGGGGGTAAAAAAGTACCCCTACCATTTCACAAAAAAAAAAAGTGTACAAAATAGTTAAATAAGACAAACACACTTTTGAAAAAGTCCTTTATTACAAATAAAAAAAAAAAAAAAAAAAAAATTAAAAAAAGATTCCAGTGGTGGTAATCCACTCTTGCTATCCAGCGACGGATGATCATCTCTCCGTGAGGCCAGCGATGGCTGATCTCTCCCTCCAGTCCAGCGCAGTCCATCCATCCTTCCTCTGTCTCCACTGTCAGAAACAGAAAAGGTCAGAGGGGAGCTTTTCATCTTATATTCCGATTGTGTGTATGCCCCATCTGACTTTTTACATTTCTAAATTCTGCCAGACCTAGAAAGAGAACATGCTCTAAAATTTTTCCGACTGAACCAATTCCTATCGGGAAAACCGCTCGTCTGTATGCTGTTCCAACGTACCAAAAACAATGCATGCTCTGAAGCAAGTACGAGACGGAAGCTATTGGCTACTGGCTATTGAACTTCCTTTTTCTAGTCCCATTGTACTTGTTGTACGTCACCGCGTTCTTGATGGTCGGACTTTGGTGTGATCATGTGTATGCAAGACAGTTTCAGCGGAATTCCATAAGAAAAACCTTCAGAGTTTATTCTGATGGGAAAACCGGTCGTGTATACGCGGCATTAGAGCAAATCTCATTACAGCGGTGGCACCCTATAAGTAGACACGTTTTAACGCATTGTTTTTATGTCTAAGGGCTGGGAAAGGCCAATGTACCCTGGATGCAGTGCAATGGGGTGTCCAGATCAGTTTCGCTATGGATCTAATGTTGATCAAGAAAGAGGGCCAGAGGAAAAAGGGGTGGGTAGAGCAGGTTAGCATAAATGAGAAAGACAGTAGGGTGGGGGTGGAAAGTGAGTACAGGGGCTAGGGGGAAAGGGAAGGGAGTGGGAGTTTCCTGTAAGTGGCCAACACCAAGTGGGTTAAAGGAATGGCCACTCCCGTGCTGCTGTATTCTAAGAACCCTTCATGAGAGCATGGTAGTCATCTGACCTTGTAAAGTCTAACTAGAAAAACTCATTTTCCAAAACTGGTCCTTTTGATAAGAGTTAACTATATGTTCCAAAATCATCATAATTTCTACATCCTTGGCAAATCTAAACTAATGGGAGGAAGAGTGACTCATTTCCATTGCAGTGGCATGTATGCTTTTGCAGCATTGACAGGCCTTTTTTAATCACTTGCTACAGTGGAATTTGGTCATTGGAGTGAACTACATAAGAACCATGAGGCAGCAATCAGTCTGACATGCTTGCCCTCACAGTGCCAGGACAAGGTCTTCTGGCATTGGAGACAAGAATGCCAAAGTGAGCATCCACCTCCCACCAAACAGAGAAAGATGATCACACATCTGCACATATAATAGATGGGATGGTGCCAGGTGAAGAGTGAAGAAATTACAGCTGCTGTTGGCCAGCAGTAGGGTTGGAACCTTTTGGTCCATGGAAAACCAAAACTGCATTGCAGGAAGTATTGCATGAATCTGTGTGTCTAAAGCCTCATACACACAATCAGATGTTCCGTAGACAAAACTCTTGAAATTTTGTCCAAAGGCGTGTGCCTGGATTTTGTCTTGCATACAAACAGCAAGGAATTGTCGGCCAGCAAACACGAAGGTAGTGATGTACTACGTGGTTTTTCATCTCTTTAGCACCATTCTTTGGGCTCCTTCTGCTAACTTCATGTTAGCAGAAGTTTGGAGAGTGTTGATTCGTGCTTTTCATTTCACACTTTTCATTTCGCGTTTTTCAGTTTGTGCTTTTCATTTCATGCTTTTCGTTTCTGAACAGCCGTTCCTCAACCAGCAATGTTGCAGAATCAGAGGAGATAATGTGTTATTTATTATTGGCCTTGGAGTTATTGCTTTGACCTAAGTCGAGGAAGAGGAAGAGGAGGAGAAAGAGGAGTTCTTGGACCAAAAATTGGTTGCTTTATTAATAGTGACCAATTATGTCATATGCCTTTGCTGCGGGAGCTCCAAGAGAATAATCCAGATGATTTTCAAAATTATCTCTGGATAGCAGACCCCTCCTTCACCAATTCTTGGCATTGTTGATCCCTTATATTAAGAAGCAGGACACATGCATGTGGCTTTTATTTTATTTTTTGGTTGAATAAGGATTTGATTTGTTATATTTTTGGATGCATAGAATGCACTTTTTGGTTAAGTTCTATTGGTAGATTAGCACGTTTAATTTTGTTTTCTTTTTTTAATGCACAATAAAAATATTGTGGATCATAATAATTGGCTATGTGATTTACTTCAAAATGACAGTGTGGGAATAGGCAGTTACATTTAAACAAATACTTTGTAAAATTGACAAGGGACACCAACATAGTTGTATCCTTGATCTTAAAAATTACGGGATAATGGTGTTGTGGTAACTTGCCCAAAAAAAATAAAAAAGAAGAAGAAGAAGGAGGAGCATATTAATATTCTTGATATCACTAGAAATAAAAAGCTAGCAAAGCAGCTTCATTATTATCCCATTAAAGAAGAAGAGAATGTGCGCTGCATTTCGAGATTTCATAATTTGCCACGTCATAAATGTTAATTCTTCATTATGAACGCTAGTTTACAAGACTGACTGCTTCTGGCTCATCCTTGCTTCCGAGCATGTGTGTTTGTACTTTGGACCTTTGTCCGACTGACTTGTGTACACATGTTCGGAAAATCAGACAACAGACATTTGTCCGTGGAAAATTTAAAACCTGCCATCCAAAATTTGTTCATGGAATATCTGACAACAATTGTCCGATGGAGCGTTCAAATGGTCGGATTTTCCACCGACAGCCTATCATCACAAGTTTTCCCGTCGGAAAATCCAGTCGTGTGTACGAGGCTTAATAGTAGTTCGTCACATTCAGCTGGACTTGTTCTGTAATGTTGAATGCATTTTGTAGCTCAACCAAGCCACTTCAGCTAAGAACTTTCTTCAACATTATAGAATAATTAGAGTTGAATGTGTCCAACTACTACTAGATATACCATGGCCTGGATAAACAAGAACCTTCACAGACTTAAACTTTTGTGTTTTAGATATAATAAGAAAAATTTCCATAACCTTATCATGCACATTTTATTCTGTGATTTGTCTATTTTTAGAAAAAGCACTAGAATAATATCTTTTTTAGTAGCTAAAAAAGAACAAATTTTTGGGTAGATAAGCACAATATTGCCAAACTCAAATTTAACATGTTTGCATGCAAAGTAAAAGGAAAAAAAAGGGATTTAGTAGTAGTAGTAAAAAATAATTAGGGTTAAAACCCTTATGGCTATATACAGCTGATGATGTGTATCCTTATCACATGATATGCAATGTTGACACTTTACTCTGTAGCACTAACCCCCGAAGGAGCTACTGGCTTGATTGGGCTTACCGTTACCTTCTTCTCCTCGATTTACATCTAGGGGTTCCTGTGGTAGATGACCCAGAGACTGAAGACAGATTTGCATAAAGGGATTTTTATTTGCAAAAACGTAGTTAACGAACAGTCTCTTAAAATAGGATCAGAGGGTTAGGAAGAAAGTTCAGGTACTCTTATGCCACGTACACACGTAGTGGACTATCCGGCGGACTTCCCGCCGAACTTTCCGAACGGGCTACTTGCCCACACATGGCACTTTTTCAGCGGACTAATACGGCGTACTAAGTCCGCCGGACTATCCTCCGTACTTTTGAAATGAACGGACTCGCCCACACACGTGGAGGAAAAAAGCAAAAAGGGTAAAAGGTGCGCTATGGACCCTAATTTATTAATAAAACTACACCTATAGGTGAACAACCCAATCTACAAAAAAATTGAGAAAAAATGAAATAAAAGATAACAAGAAACAAAAACCCTAGTGGTGAAAGGAAGGGGCTGCCACTACCTTTTAAATTCACCCAAAAGGTGAATAATGTGAGTATATATCAAAGGTGGTAGTAACGGCGCACACCTGCTATTAATTGTACTTATTGCGAGTATTTGCTAATCAATATGCTATATATATGCCAGATTTTGTGTGAATACGTGGGAGAATAAAAATGTGACATAAAGATGTCTGCGTGATAAAGTTTTGCGTGAAATTGTGAAAATATTCTAATGACCAATAAAAGCCAATAGATATCAAGTAACCTATGCTATGTGAAACAAAATGCTCTGCAAGTATAAGTCGCTATCAATATGCGCAAGGGTATTGAAATTTTAATGTGCTTGGTGCAAAGCATTCATGGTAAAGTGCACAATGCTCCTGAAAAATGCTGGGATGAAGGAGTGTTTAGTGCAAAACATTAATTATAAAGTGCACGGTGCTCCTGAAAAAATGCTGAAATGACAAAAAGTGCTGCTTGCTATTTGAAGTGCCAAGATATAATTACAGTCTTTATGCATTTATGAGATCGCTAGGTAGAGACATGCAGTAAAAAAGTTGATAAAAAAATTGATATAAAAATAAAATTTAAATAAAAAGTCCAACATCAGAAAACCATAAACAATAAAGCTCCAATGAAACTTCAATAAAACTCAAATAAAACTCAAATAAAAAGTTCTTCTTAAACAAAGGTGACAAAGTGCTTCAGGATTCCTGGATAGCAACCGGTGCGATTTTGGTGTAAAAAAGACAATAATCCGCACTCACTAAATCCCAGCTCAGCATAGCGAC
The DNA here is from genome assembly GCF_037356315.1 of Lithobates pipiens. Classification (NCBI taxonomy): domain Eukaryota; kingdom Metazoa; phylum Chordata; class Amphibia; order Anura; family Ranidae; genus Lithobates; species Lithobates pipiens. The sequence goes on along the minus strand of NW_027507787.1, from coordinate 168,723,263 downwards.
ACAGGGGCTCACACTGTGAAGGCGCATTAACCCCTTAAGGGGATGGGAAGCTGGTGAGTGCGGATTATTGTCTTTGCACCAAGCACATTAAAATTTCAATACCCTTGCGCATATTGATAGCGACTTATACTTGCAGAGCATTTTGTTTCACATAGCATAGGTTACTTGATATCTATTGGCTTTTATTGGACATTAGAATATTTTCACAATTTCACGCAAGACTTTATCACGCAGACATCTTTATGTCCAATTTTTATTCTCCCACATATTCACACAAAATCAGGCATATATATAGCATATTGATTAGCAAATACTCGCAATAAGTACAATTAATAGCAGGTGTGCGCCGTTACTACCACCTTTGATATATACTCACACGTGGAGGAAAGTCCACTAATTTTGAGCACGTCTCCAGGTAGGCGGGGCCCGCGAAGGAGACATCGCTGGCCCCCGCCACCTGGTATGGACTTAAAGGGGAACCCCAACGCTGAAAAAAAAAATAAAAAATCTGCGTGGGGGTCCACATCAGACCCTTGTCCGAGCACGCTACCCGGCCTGAGCCGTACCAGGCCGCGTGCCCTCAACATGGGGGGTGCCAACCCAAAGCACCTTGTCCCCATGTTGATGAGGACAAGGGCCTCTTCCCGACAACCCTGGCCATTGGTTGTCAGGGTCTGCGGGCGGGGGGGCTTATGGGAACCTGGGAGCCACCTTTAATAAGGGGGCCCCCGGATACCGGCCCCCCACTCTATGTGAATTAGTATTGGGTACAATGTACCCCTACTCATTCACCTGTAAAAAAAAAAAAAAACACACAACACACAAGGGTTAAAATAGTTTATTGCACAGCTCCGGAGGTCTTCCGTCTTCGGGGGTCTTCTCGCTGGACTCCTCCGCTATCTTCTTCTAGCTCTTTTGCTAGCGGAGGAGCCCGGCTTTCTTCCTCGCCGCCGCCCTCTTCTTCCGACTTCGGGGGTCTTGTCCCCCTCTTCGGTTCTTCTTGCTGGGCCACCGCGCCTTCTTCTAGCTCTTTTACAGGCGGTGGCCCGGTCTTCTGTCGCCGCTGTCGCCGCTGTCGCCGCTGTCGTCGCCGCCTTCTCTTCTTCTGTTCAGATGTTGCCTCGCCGCATCCTCCGCTCACAATGGCACGGACGCGATGTGCGGCGACTTATATTGGGACATTACCGGATGATGTCCCCACCTAGCATCCTCTGGGACTGACACCATAATGGGCGGGGACATCATCCGGTGATGTCCCTATATAAGTCACCGCACGTCGCGTCCATGCCATTGTGGGCGGAGGATGCGACGAGGCAACATCTGAAGAGAACTAAATAAAAACAACAATACTGCGCAGTGGTCAGCGAAAAAGAAATACAGCTAAACTAAAGGCTGCTAACACGCTAAAATTGGGATCTTTTTAGCTGGGAAAAATGTCAAAGGTATAAAGTGTAAGCGCCCAACTTATGTGTATATAACTCTTGAAGTGATACAACAATATACAAACATATGTGCACACATGTGTAACAGATGAGTACAACGTGACCCCAAAAAGATGGGGATAATGTTGGTATATGAACCAAACAAGAACAAAAATGGTGAATATAAGTGTCAATCTAAAATATATATGTCAAAATAACTGAAAAATATAAATGCTTATCTCAGTGGAAAAAAACCAAGAAAAAATCAATCAATGTAAACACATAAAAGTGTAACTGATAAAGGTGATAAAGTCCATAATGAAAATTAAACGTGCAAAATATAAGTCCCAATATACTTCGGTGTCCACCGAGGTCCTATGTTACTGTAACCAAAAAGGTGTTCCACCCTGTGAAGCTCCCACCACCTTAAGAAGCGCAGGCTTACCGGATGGATATGACCCAAGTAGACATATGCCTCAGGGGTCAAAAATAGCTTGTAATCCCGGCTAAAGTAGTCCCGAATTGGGCGTTCCAATCGCACCACGTACGGTTCATACAGACGACTGTGTATAATTACTGGAGCTTGGACAATGAGGAATGTGGAAGGTGGAGTCATTCCTCATTGTCCAAGCTACTAGAAACACTCGAGATTTTATGGGATTGTATCACAAAAAGGACAGTGCCATCTTTGTTTAAGCACTTGAGGCTAACCATGGATCGAAATTTGGCTGTTTCAACAGCTGTTGTCGGAGTTGTCCATCTATATGAAAAGCAGTAATTATACACAGTCGTCTGTATGAACCGTACGTGGTGCGATTGGAACGCCCAATTCGGGACTACTTTAGCCGGGATTACAAGCTATTTTTGACCCCTGAGGCATATGTCTACTTGGGTCATATCTATCCGGTAAGCCTGCGCTTCTTAAGGTGGTGGGAGCTTCACAGGGTGGAACACCTTTTTGGTTACAGTAACATAGGACCTCGGTGGACACCGAAGTATATTGGGACTTATATTTTGCACGTTTAATTTTCATTATGGACTTTATCACCTTTATCAGTTACACTTTTATGTGTTTACATTGATTGATTTTTTCTTGGTTTTTTTCCACTGAGATAAGCATTTATATTTTTCAGTTATTTTGACATATATATTTTAGATTGACACTTATATTCACCATTTTTGTTCTTGTTTGGTTCATATACCAACATTATCCCCATCTTTTTGGGGTCACATTGTACTCATCTGTTACACATGTGTGCACATATGTTTGTATATTGTTGTATCACTTCAAGAGTTATATACACATAAGTTGGGCGCTTACACTTTATACCTTTAACATCTGAAGAGAAGAAGAGAAGAACAGAAGGCGGCGACGACAGCGGCGACAGAAGACCGAGCCACTCGGACAAGGGTCTGATGTGGACCTGGGGGGACCCCCACGCCATTTTTTTTGGCGTTGGGGTTCCCCTTTAAGTCCATACTAGGTGGCGGGGCCAGCGACGCATCTGCCGCGGGCCCCGCCTACCTGGAGACATGCTCAAAATGAATGGACTTTTCTCCGGGCGGGAAAAGTCCGTTCATTTCAAAAGGTACGGCGGACTGGCATACGCACGGCCGGATTGTCCGCCGAAATGATTGGAGTGCAAAAATACTTTCTAAGTCCGCCGTACTTTCGGGTAAAAAAAGTCTGCCGGAGGCTACACACGGGGGGATTGTCCGGCGGACTTGAGTTTGCCGGACTTTTCCACCCGATTGTTTGATTGTGTGTACGCGGCATTAGTGTCAAAGTCAATAATAAAGGACTTGCTTACTTTGACTAAATCCAGAGAATAGCCATTCACAACTGGATGTTCACTCAAGTTGGATAGTCCTTCTCTCACAAGGCCTAGTAGCCAACAAGGTGCTTAACTCAGGAACAAGTCTCTGCCACAGACGTTGTAGAACATGTAGAACATGTAGGAAACTAGAACTTGTAGCACCCTCGTGTGATACCTGGATCTTTCAGCCAGTTTGGCGATACCCACGAGATTGGATTCCCTTAGGTACTTCAGCCCCTCCAGGCTCTTGCTAAGAAGCCAACCCGTACGTGGCCTTCTTCTGAAGAGTCCTCCCCTGGATAGCTACGAAGTTGCTGGGCCTCTCCATGACCGGAGATAGCACCGGACCACCTCGGAATCCTTTTTTATCATTTCCTTACCTCAGGCTAGCCAGCCCGAGACAATAAGTTGGGAGGATCCGCACCCCAGGCCATAGCCTTCCTGGGGGCTGGTTAGGAGGACCAGGACCATGGAGTCAGAATTAAATTCTCGACCGGAACCCCGAACCATGTGACATCCGCATCTTAAGTACCCTCTCCCAGAAAGCACAGCAAGAGTGGCACTCCCACTGGGCGGGCTCCGAGAGAAAGCAACCTTAAAGCACCCAGCAAGACTGTGGTTCCATGCCTGCCAGAAGAGACAGTGCCCCCTATGGCTAGGCCGAACACCCTATAGCAGTGATGGCAAACCTTGGCACCCCAGATGTTTTGGAACTACATTTCCCATGATGCTCCACTACACTGCAGAGTGCATGAGCATCATGGGAAATGTAGTTCCAAAACATCTGGGGTGCCAAGGTTCGCCATCACTGCCCTATAGTACAGTCAGATTGATGCTGAGGTCCAAATTTGTAACAATTATACCCAAACCAAACTGCAGTTCAGGTGTAACATTAACTTTCAAAACATACAGCGCATGCTCTTCAGGAGCCAGCGCTACAACTCTACAATACCATATTGCTGTTTTTATACTCGTGTTAATGGTAACTTTGTTAATGGTAACAAGAAAAGTAGTAACATAGATCCCCACCAAGCCAGCAGCAATATCTCCCCCAGCAACAAAAGATTCCTCCAGCAACAATAGACCCCCTCAGCAAAAATGTACCCCTGCAAAAAAATATCCCCCCAGGAACAATAGACCCCCGGCTGCAACAACAGAACAGATCTCCCAGCAGCCAGCCAGCATCAATAGACTCTCCAGCAGCCAGGAACAATCCCTTTCATCAACTATTGACCGTCCCAGCAACATAAGCCCCCCCAACAACAATAGCCCTCCCCAGCAACAATAGACCACCACGCAAAAACAGATCCTCTCCAGCAACAATAGATTCCCAGCAGCCAGCATCAGTAGACCCTCAGGCACACCCCAGCACCCCTTGCCATTACATACATTCAGCGTTCCCCTGCGTTCTTGCTAAAAAAAAAAAACAACAACAAACAAACAAAACCCTGGATTTTTTCTAAACCCTATTAAAAATAAATAAAATATTACAAAAATAATTAGAATTAACTAAGGGGTAATAAAGGTGATCTTAAAATTATATATATATATATATATATATATATATATATTTTAGACATTAAATAATGCTCCTCAGACCAAAAGCTCCCAACTTACTCCCAATCAGCTCCTTGCTGCTCTGTCACAAACTACATCTGCCTCCTGCAGACATGCATGCTCCATGCAAAAGGTAACCAGATTTAAAAAATAAAAATAAAAATGTCCCTGGATTTCAGCAGTGCCACCACATGAGTGCCCATCAGTAGTGCCTATCAGTGCCATCGTATGAGTGCCCATCAGTGCCATCTGTCAGTGCCACTGCAGGAGTGCCCATAAGTACCCCTATCAGTGCCACCACATTAGTGCCCATCAGTGCCGCTTGTCAGTGCCACTGCAGAAGTGCCCAGCAGTGAAGCCTATCAGTGCCCTTGCACGAGTGCCCATCAGTGAAGCCTATCAGTGCCCTTGCATGAGTGCCCATCAGTGCCACCACATGAGTGCCCATCAGTACCGGGGGATGGATGGGGTCCAGGGACCATCTGGAAAATGGGGATGTTTGGTCACTGTGCGCCATGCAGCCTCTGACTCCTGCAGAGGAATGGGAGTCCACCTGACTCCCATGCACAGAATTCCTGTCTGTTGGGTGGGGCCTTGAGCCATTGTCAGGTAACAACTAAATAGCCCAGCACACAGCTGTGCAATCAGCGTGCCCATCTCTCCAAAATTTTGACATAAACCAGCATTCTTCCAGGTACCACAGGGTCCCACTGCCGCTATATATTTTCTTTTTTATAATATTAAGAGCTCATTTCACACCATTGCATTATGTGCATTGGTGCAGTGGTGTGCATGGTGACATATTACGTACTATGCATTGCAATAAGTTACCAAAAATGCAGCCTGTACTAATTTTGCACTGTTTTAGGCTTGATTCAAACTGCCACAACTCGGGATGCAACTTATGAGACCCCAAGTTGCGTGGCATGGGAAATCCCATATTAATCAATGAGAGTGGTCTTAATTAGCACTACTGAAGTTGCTCCGACTTTAGAAAAGTTTCCTGTACTACTTCAAGGGGACTTTTACCCAACTTATACTACAAGACTTTAGTTAAAGATGCCTCCAAGTCCGATCTTCATCATCTATATTGATGTGATTTGGATCTGACATTACAGAAAAATTACCCAGGCATTCCCGGAAGTTGCTTCAAAGTCACGCCAATGTCGTCCGCAGTCACGCTGAAGTCGCCTGGCAAAGTAGCAAAGTAAGTCTTGTGACTTTCAGGTCATGGCAGTGTTAACCAAGCCTTAGGGCCAATTGGTCATTGGTCAGCCAATTCATCTGAATAGTCTTCTTTAACGCCATGCATGTAAACCCCACTGACCAGCCTGATGTAAATTTATGACTTAAGACTTATTTTGAATATCATCCCAACTCACCTAGCCAATCTATCTCAATGCATGTGTGTTTCAGCTTACCAATTTACCAAATTCATAAATCAGGTTAAAAACATACTGGTAGGTTAATTGATTTCTGGGTTTCAGATGTGTGCAGCGTGATCTTGGCAAGGAGACCCTGTCAAGGAGGGATTACTGTAAGCCTAGGGCTATACTTGCTGTTAAGAGATTTAAAGTGAATCCAAGAAATGTTAAAGAATAAGTCTTGGGCAGAGAAGGAGAATGGGTGTTGGGGACTTTAGATATACCCTATAGTGTACAATTACATAGAAACACATTAACATAGAAATAGTGCTACTGAAAGTTTAGTGCTATATATTTCAGTGCATTACGTGCCGTTTAAAACTGTACATTTCTATGCGTTAGTGCGCGCTTAACACAGTATATTTCAGTGCGTTATTGCAAGTTTAACGTTGTATATTTCAATGCGTTTTACATGGCATTTAATGCAGTAAATTTATTTGCATTATTGCACACTTAACACAGTATATATCAGTGCGTTATGTTCCATTTAACACCGCATAGTTCAGTGCGTTACTGCAAGTTTATCACAGTATATTTTTGTACATTCGTGCACATTTGACACAGTATATTGCAGTGCGTCAGTGCAGTTTTACTGCAGTATAATATAGTGCATCAGAGGAGTGTGTCTGTGTGGTAGTGAGTACTCAAGTTACAGTGCACCAAACACCACTTTTCATTGATTAAACTGCATCCATGTACACATTTCCACATCTTTATTACATTTTGTTAATAAGCAATCCCCCATTATGGGAGGACAAAAATAAGAGGCAGATGTTCCCATGGCACTGTGAGGGGGCCAGTAGCTTATGTGCCCACAGACAAAGGTGGACATGATCAGTCCCCAGGCAGGGCATAATTTCCCCTGGTTACTGATGTTGCCCCTGCTATCCAACCACAGCATGCAGAGGAGGCGATGGACTATCCTCATCCTCCATCACCCAAGCAGAGACTGGTGCACAGTCCACTTCAGCTGCCAGAGTGGCTAAACCTGCCTCCTTGTCTACAGCTATTCCTGCCATAGCCCCAGCATCAGGCATGGAGGAGTCATCTGAGTTATTTGAACACAAGGTCAGCCACATGCTTCTTGATGATGCACAGCCATTATTGTTATTCCTGCCTTTGAATGAATGAATGAATGAATGAATGAAATACTTGTATATCGCACAATGCGAACTGAATCATCTCTAGGTTCTGAGGTTGGGGTTGAGAAAGGCAGGAACATGAGCCTATAGAGAGGAGAGAACACTGGTACACAAATTGGCAGTCATTAATGGAGGATGAAGGAGATGATGATGAGGTCACTGATGTGACTTGGGTGTCAAATAGAGCAGAGGAGGAAAGTGAGGGTGAGGCACAACCCCAACAAGGCAGCCATCATGGAATAGTAGAGAGCAGCCAACCTATTCCATCACATTGTGGAGCCGTTATCTCCAGGCCCACTTCCCACAGCTCCGCTGTCTGGGCCATTTTTAGCACATGTTTAGCTGATCGCACGGTTACAATTTGCAAACTTTGTCTCAAGCACAAAGCGTGGCAAAAACACCAGCCATTTGGGTACCACATGCTTGACAAGGCATTTAACCTCTCACCACTCAGACCGTTGGCAAGAGCCCTTGAAAGCCACACAAAAGGGGCACAAATCTGTTCCTCCTCCTTACTCACCCCAGTCTGCCCCCACTTTACCTCATGACCTCTTAGCAGCTTCCACTGACAGGGATGATAATATAGCGCAGGGTGTCCCAGGTCCTTACAGCACATCTGCCAGCAAACACAACACCAGCTGTAAACTATAGCCGACAATTTCTGCCCATCTGCTTCAGTGGAAAATAAAATAAAATGCAGTTACTGCCACCCACATGCCGAGTGTCTAAATGCAAGCTTCTCAAACCTGCTGGCTCTACAACATTTGCCTTTCCACGTGTTGGATTCTTCCCCCTTCCGTGAATTTGCAGAATGTGCTGTACCACAATGGCAGGTTCCCAGTCACAATTTTTTTCATGTAAGGCTCTTCCATCTCTGTACCATCATGTGGAAGACAATGTTGTGGCATCTTTGGGCAAGGCAGTCAGCCGCAAAGTCCAGGTTACTGCTGACACATGGTCCAGCAAGCATGTTCAGGGATGATATATTTAATTCACAGCACACTGGATAACTTTGCTGGCAACTCAGAAGGATTCAGGAGGTCAGCTCTACCCCCTCCTCCGCCTCCATGCCCTCCTCTGCTGAATTGTCATATGAACCACAAGTACCCCCTAATGCCGCGTACACACAACCGTTTTTTTCCGTAAGAAAAAACTCTGACGGTCTTTCCAACGGAGTTCCGTCGAACCAGACTTTACTACACACGATCACACCAAAGTCCGTTAGTTTAGAATGAGATGATGTACAACAGGACTAGAAAAAGGAAGTTCAATAGCTAGTAGCCAATAGCTGCCCTTGCGTCGTTTTTGGTCCATCGGAATAGCATACAGACAAATGGTTTTCCCGTTGGTAAGATTTAAAACATGTTCTATTTCTAGGACCATTCGAATTTTCAGCACAGTATCTCACAAAAGTGAGTATACCCCTTCACATTTTTGTAAATATTTTGTAGATATAAGATATTTTATCTTTTCATGTGACAACACTGAAGAAATTACACTTTGCTACAATGTAAAGTAGTAAACGTACATCTTGTATAACAGTGTAAATTTGCCGTCCCCTCAAAATAACTCACATAGCCATTATGTGTAAACCACTGGCAACAAAATTGGGTCCAATTAGCTATTTTTCCTCCCCGGTGTCATGCGACTCTTTAGTGTTACAAGGTCTCAGGTGTGAATGGGAAGCAGGTGTGTTCAATTTGGGGTTATCACTCTCGCTCGCTCATACTGGTCACTGGAAGTTCAACATAGCACCTCATGGCAAAGATCTCTGAGGATCTGAAAAAAATTGATTGATGGCCTAGGCTATAAGATTGCCAAGACCCTGAAACTGAGCTGCAGCATAGTGGCCAAGACCATACAGCAGTTTAATAGGACACGTTCCACTCAGAACAGGCCTCGCCATGGTCGACCAAAGATGTTGAGTGAACATGCTCAGCGTCATATCCAGATTTTGTCTTTGGGAAATAAATGTATGAGTGCTGCCAGCATTGCTGCAGAGGTTTAAGGGGTGGGGGCTCAGCCTGTCAGTGCTCAGACCATACGCCGCACACTGCATCACATATATCAACATGGGGACAAGGTGCTTTCGAGGGGACCCCAAAAGCACCCTCCCATGGTGAGGGCATGTGGCCTGGTACGGTTCAGGAGGGGGGGGTGCTCTCTTGTCCCCTTTTTTCCTGTGGCCTGCCAGGTTGCCTATAAGGGTCTGGTATGTATTTTGGGGGGGACCCCAACACCATTTTTTTTTTTTACATTTTGGCACGGGGACCTGAGGGACCACACCATTTTCTTTATGTATATTCCCGGGCTTTGACATTACATTAAAGCAATTTTAAATGACAATTTTTTCCTTTAGAAATGTCATTTTGCTGCGGGACACTTATGAACATGGGAAAAATTTGCTACTTTACAGGCAGACTAAAGGCCCCCCCCCCCCCCAGAAACACTATTTAAAGGAATATTTAATTTTTATTGTTTTATTGTTTTGTATTAAAATCACTGCTTCTGAAAAACTTCAGTTTTTAAAACTTTTTTTTTGCTTTGAGAAGTGTCCCCTGGGGCGGTGCCCAGGTCCCCATACACTTTTTATAGAATAACTTGCATACAAGCTGTTAAAATTAGCACTTTTGATTTTTCACACTCGTGTCCTATAGACTTCAACAGTGTTCGCACAAATATTTTGTCTGTTTGCATGTTCTTGTGCGGACCGAACAGGGAGGTGTTTAGCTCATTCCTATGCCTGACACCCAAAGACAACTTTTTCTGCACCTGTCTGACAAGTGCATATCATTGCAATTTTTGACAGCAAGGTCAAATTCTTGCTTTCATCAAAAGTACCCCAATAGGGCTACAGTGTGAAGGCATCACAACACCCAAAGACCAATTTTTCCACATCTGTTTCTATCCAAGGTCTGTGGAAGAGACACCAGAATTTATTCAGAAGACAGTGATTATCGCTAGCAGCTATAGCAGCCGCTAGCAATAATCACAAGAGAATGCAGATGCTGGTTGTACCCAAGTGGATCAATCAGCTTTACATTCTGCCTGTCCATTAATGGTTCGAAACGTGGCCAGTTCCTGCTGAACGGGGCAGGATTTGAACTATGTATGGCTGGGCTAACACTGCTCCAACTCTCTCCCTAACCAGCAGGGACCTGTTCCTGACCTACTACCCTACTGCCGGTGCGCCAAATGATGCAGAAGCTGCTACTTAAAACCCTCTGTGTCAAGATGACTGCCCAAATCTCCAATATGAGACGCAAGCCTCCCCAAGATAGCCACCTGGAGCCCATTATAAGAGAATATTAGTCCCCAATGGTTCCCCATCAATCGGATGAGGCGCCACACTGCCATTTTCAGGTCAGTGGACAAAATCCAGCCCAAGACCTAGATTTCTGCTCTCCAGAGAGGTTTTTGCTGCTGTTTTGACTATGCTGCATCCCTAACCCTCTCTCTCCAAGATGATCGATCCAATAAAACTGCAGAAAGATGATTTAAGGATCTGAAGTCTGTCAGTCTGCTACCCTCAATGGGTTGGTGAGTTGTTGGGTGCAGCTATAGGGAGGGTCACCATGAGGAAGGCTGAGGACGTTTATAGAGCTATATGGAGCCTATTGTTTTTAACTACTTCCTGATTTGGGAAGCTTGTATTGAGAGGGAGGAACAGTGAAATTGCCAATTGGCATTAGAGCCAGCTTCGGTCAAAGTGCTGAAGAACGCTTTGTAAGCATCTCAATAAAGGAGGGGTGACAAAGAGAGATCAATGTTCACACTGGCTTTTTGTAAGGAGAACAAGAGAAGCTGGGACAGGTTTTGACCACCCTCACAGGGGCATAACTATAAGGGTCGTAAGAGTCGCAATCGCGATCTGGCCCCAGACTGCAGGGGGCCCATGCGGCTCCTCTGTTAGGTTTGTCTGCACTTGTGTCTGAGCCAGAGCTGGAGTCAGGAGGCGGAGCTGGCGGTCCTAGGTACGGATGACTGTTTGACTCTTAATTTTACACTGTGGATGCACCTAGCACAAGGCTGGATAGGAGGACCAGCAGGGCGGCACATAGTGTGGCTGCAAGAGCAGGATCGGTTCTCCTATATGCCGCCCCACTGGCCCTCCTATCTAGCCTTGTGATAGCTGCATCCACAGTGTAGAGTCAAGAGGCAAGCAGTCATCCGGACCCAGAACAGCCTTCTCAACCTCCCAGCTCCGCCCCTGACTCCAGCTTCTTGCCTCAAGGCTGATCCTGCTGCCCAAACAGTAGAAGAAATGATCCCTGCCCCGAGGCCACTCATGGTAAGCAACAAACTTTGTCACAGCAGAGTATAAAAGATTACACTGCCCAGCGAGTATAGTGTTCCAGGTGTCCTACTGACTGTCACTCTGCTCCTTCTCATACTACCGCCTCCGGTCATGCCGTTCCCCCATACTGCCCTCCATTACCCCCCCTCCTAGAATGCGGTCCCCCATTATACTCTCCATGACCCCCACTCCCATCATGTTGTCCCGCTATACTGCCCTCCACTGCTTCCCTCCCATCAAAAATAAAAAAAAAAAAAAAAACACAAAAACAAAAACACATACACACACACACACTATAAAAAATAAAATAAAAAAATTGTAGAACTAAAAATAAAAAGGTAACAAAAGAATAAAAATTAAAATTAAAAACTACTGACCCCATCCACTGCCCTACTGACCACGTCCACCACCCTACTGGCCCAATTCACAGTCCACACTGGCATAATTACCAGGGTTGCAAAGATCGCACTTGCGACTGGACCCTGGCCTTCCACCACCATAGCGGGGCGCAAAGCTGCAGGACTGCACAACATGTGAAAGGGATCCACTACAGGATCGTAAAAGGTCGTGAGATCAGTGGGAAGGGCTTTGGGCTTGAAGGGAATGTCCCAAGCTGGAGGTCGGGGGCCCCTTCATGGTTTCTTGCACAGGGTCCTGAAGGTTAAGCCTAGTTACGCCTCTGCACCCCCAGGTACTTCAGTCTGCAGGTAAGTCACACATTTGTGATATCTCGCAGTCACCAGCATCCAACAGACTTGAGGGCCACCCATTGACACAAGACATTATTACAGTTCCCTTAAGAGTCTGTAAAAACACGAAGTGGCAGTTGTCTGATCTGGAAGAGGTCAGACCGGACAATTGTCATGTCTATAGGTACCAGTATACACAATTATCTTATAGCACTGCTAAGCCGGAAACAGAACCTGCATAGGTAATGAAACTAGAAGGTAAGAGAGTGGAGTTTAAAAAAGGCACATGGGTAGACTATCTAAAAATAATTCGATTTGTTTATTGAATACAAATTTGATTGAAAACAGTTATTACATATAAATACGTATAAAAAAAATTCATGAACTCAGTATTAAATGCCGCACACAAACTCTGACACCACTCAGTGTGATAGAAAAGTACGATAATACATCCAAAAGAACTGAAATCAAAATTCCCATAACAATAATATTATATATATATATATATATATATATATATATATATATATATAAAGAGGAGCTGTGTTGATACTTACTTACCTGTCTCTGGACATACCCAGATAATCTTGCTTAAATGTCTGATGCTACTTATGTTCACTCTATGTGAACACCATTGACTCCCTTTTGGTGATCTAGATCTAATTTATATCATGGTGTACTGTGGTTGCTCATTTGGTTACATATTTGAGTGTTGGCTAGACTTGTTTAATTTTAAAAAAAACTTTCTATACCAATAAATCTTCATTTAATGCAATCACCATATTACTCTATAATTATGCTTCTCAGCTGTCTGGCTTTGCTTTTTGCCTCCAGGTGCCCAATTTTTTTCTGGGTGGGGGGGGGGGGGGGGGGGGGGCTTGGGGAATATGTGCGGCCAGCTGACCTAGCTAGAACACCTTTTGTATATATTTTTTGTTTATGTATTTTTTTGTTCAGTTTATAAACTGTATATTTACGTGTTCCTCTTTATATATATATATTCATTAGAACTTTTTTATGCTCCTGAAGAAGCGTACCTTTACCTGCAACATGTCGAGGGAATGAAAGAATATTTGTGGACGGATCCACATCCTGACCCACAAGCCTTTTTCCACATCCTTATCTGGATATTGTTACGGGAATTCTGATTTCCGTTGTTTTGGATGTATTATTGTACTTTTCTTTCACAAGTTATAAGTGACGTCAGAGTTTATGTATGGGGCATTTAATACACAGTTAATTAATTTTTTTATACGTATTTATATGTAATAGCCGTTTTCAATTAAATTTGTATTCAATAAACAAATCTAATTATTTTTAGACAGTCTACCCATGTGCCTTTAAAGTCCACTCTCTTAGTTTCTAGTTTTCATATGCCCATTATTGGGACGTTGGCACACTGCTATCTGTGTACCTACAGTGTCACCCTGTGAAAGTACATAAAATCCATGAGTTTTTAAGAATGTGGTCATGAGTTGTGCTTTAAAGTAAAACATTTAATTCAAAACTGCACCTATGATAAAATACTTAGAGACTGTCACCAGAACATCCAGTTCCCACCAGAACATCCAGTTCCCACCAGAACATGCAGTTTGCACAAGAACAACCAGTTTCCACCAGAATCTTCCCATAAGATTTTATGTAAATCCAAAAGTCCTGAGGCTGCTGTTTTCCAGCAGACTTGGAGTTGTCACCCAAGTAACACTAAAGTATTCATATTATTTCCTTGCCTTACAACAGGGGTGTTCAACCCATGGCCCATGGATCTAGGGTATCAAAGTGCAGTGACTCCTGTCCCAGGTGGAGTGATACCAAATGCACTCTGTCTCTAGTCCCAACAGTCTGGAGAGCAATGCCAGCAGCAGCTGTGAGAGGAAAAGCAGGTCAGGGTATTAAGCACTTGCCTATCAGACACTTTTACCCCTTTCCTGACCAGGCCAATTTTCAACTTTCAGCAATGTCACACTTTGAATGACAATTGTACAGTCGTGTAACACTGTACCCAAACAAAATTTTTATAATTTTTTTTCACACAAATATAACTTTCTTTTGGTGATATTTAATCAAATATTTTGAAAAAAAAAATAAACAGAGACAACCTTATTTTACAGTTTTTTACAAGATTTTGGAAACAGGTAATTTTTCTCGTTGACTGATGTGCACTGATGAGGCTGCACTGATGGTCACTGGTGAGGCAGCACTGATGGGCATTTATGGACACTGATGGGCTGCACTAATGAAGCAGCTCTGGTGGGCACTGATGAGGAGGCACTGGTTGGACCTGAGGAGGCTGCACCGATAAGTAGCACTGATGGGCAACACTGATGAGGCGGTGCTGATGGACACTAACTGGCAGTATTTGTGGGCAATAACTGGCAGCACTGGTGGGACTGCACTGATATTCAGGACACTGATAATCAGTACCCTGAATATCAATGTAGATGTTGCCTTTGTTATTGGCCATCTTCTCCTCTCCTCTCCTCTCCTCGTGCAATTAGCATGAGGAAAGGAGTGCCGATAATTGGCTTCTATTTACATCCCTGATCAGCAGTGACTCAAAACAGCTGATCACGTGGTAAAGAGCCTCAATCTGTGATCAGCAGTGTCCTCTGGATCACGATCATGGGAGGCCATCATACCACGGCCTCAAAGGAAACTAGCCGTTCATGCTGTAGTTGTCATTCAGCAAGTGGTTAAATAACACATACACTGGGCATAGTAGCTTTTGCAAAGGGCATATTAGCAGCTATAAAAAAGAGGTTAACTGTGGGTGTAGCACAGTGCACCTGCAGATTTTCTACATGTTGGCTGCACTGAGACTTCTATTATATCCTGGTTTGGTGCACTTTCAGAATACACACCACACCGCAAGATGTAATAGAAGTCTATAGCAAAATGCAGCTAACCCACAGGAAAGCCGTAGGTGCACTGTGCTGCAGGTAAACTGTAGCACATCAGTGTGAAAGCAGCCTTATAGGGTGCTCAGTGAGAGCAAGGACTCACTAACATTTGCAATTTGGGAGGAAGTTCATTGTGGCCCACGACCAGCTACCAAATCCCTTAAGTGGCCCTAGCTCTTCAAAAGGCTGAGCGTCCCTGGACTATAACAACATAAAAGTTTATGTAGGGAGGTGAATGGAGGCGTGGAGGATCTGGGCCAGCAAAGACAGTAATAAACACTTCTTGAGGAGCAGAAGGCTATAACGTGCAAGAAGGAAGGGTGATGCGTTAGGGAACTAACTTACGTTAACACTCATGGTGTCACGCATAATCACATTGTGTTAGAGTAGCTCATTATTTTGAATAGGCTGCCCAATGCACCAAAACAGACCAAACGTTATATGTTGCAGCCTGGATTGCAATGAGTGGCAAAGAGTACTGGGGTGCCATTGAGAATGAATAACACCATATTGCACCAACGCATGTGATGTGCATGTCTGCTCTCATTGCAGTAGAACAATGGTGTGGATGGACCCTTAGCAAAGTATAATCTCTATATTCTAAGCCACCTTCCTCCTCCATAAAACATGAAAAAATACCCCAAAAAAAAAAAAAGTTTGTTGAAAAGGAAATCGGTGACAGTTACGAGTCTTGTGTACAGTGCTGAGTCAGTACTGCCGGAGGCTCTGGGTAAACGTGTGCATTCCAAAACATAATTAAAACATTCAATCCCTTTAAGCATGCCATTACTATACAGTCTGTTCAAAAGTTCTGGAAAATGTTTTTAGCTGCAATGTGCTGGTATATTGACATTCTATTTTAAAAGGTTTTAAAACAGAAGCGGCACACATTTCTTTGTAAAAGGTTATGTGCAGGTTAAATGATTTGTTAAAATTTTGGGCAACCAGAAAGACAGACAGACAGACAGACAGACAGACAATCTCAACGTTCTAGCGCTCTAGGTACAATTGATGGTGAGCAAAAATGAGAGTTACTAGAGCCAAGGGTTTTTTTTTATTATCTTGTTGGAAAACCATTTCCTGTAAATAGATGTTTAGAGAAGTGTTTCCACTTTTAGATAATTTGTAGATATAAGATATTTTTGGATATAATAGTCCCGTTTCTAGAAATTTTTTTTCCTAAGTGAGTCAGCCTTAGGCACTTAGAGAAAAATAGCCCCCCCCCCACCAACACTAGCAGGGATCCTCTTCCAACAGCACAGATCTACCCTCCAGTAAAGATCTCTCCCCAGTACAGCCCCCCTCCCAATCTGTGAAGCTTCTTCCAGTATAAATCTCCCCTCCAGTAAAGATCTCTTCCAGTACAGCCCCCTCCCAATCTGTGAAGCTTCTTCCAGTACAAATCTCCCCTCCAGTAATGATCTCACCCCTGTACAGCCCCCCCCCCCCCAATCTGTGAAGCTTCTTCCAGTACAAATCTTCCCTCCAGTAAAGATCACTCCCCAGTAAAGACCCCCCCCCAATCAGTGAAGCTTTTTCCAGTACCAATCCCCTCCATCAGTGAAGCTTATTCCAGTAAAGTTCTCTCCCCAGTACAGACCCCCTTCCCCCAGTGCAGTCCCCCCCCCCCCATCAGTAAAGCTTCTTTCAGTACCAACCTCCCTTCCCCTCCATTAAAGAGCTCCCTCTCACCAGCACAGCTCCCCCTCCCCACCAGTACAGATCTCTCTTTTACCAGTACTGTTCCCCCTACCAGTTCAGCTGCTCCCTCCAAAGAAATCCACAAACCAGACCAGACATTTCTGAGTGAGATGTAACCCTCCCTCTGTTGGTCCTTTAACCAGGTGAAAATAAAGCAAACTTAAAAGCTTAAAAAAAAGAAAACAAATGCAGCCACCACATCTGTGGACTGGAAAGCTCCAAATCCATTTGTTGTTCTTGGGTACACTAACATTTTATGGATACACTTTAAATCTCTTAGGCGATAGCCCTGAGGCTCAAAATAGTCCTTCAATGACAGGTTCTCCCTACAGGGTCACACTACACACGTGACACCAGAAAACAAATTAACCTACCAGTATGTTGCTTTTTATTTAACTGCGGGAACATCAAGAACCTTTACAGAAAAAGGTGTATGAGAAAATGTTTCCGATTAAAAAACAAACAAACAAAGGGCTATCTATGAGTGCATTATATGTAAAAATGCTCCCTCTAAAAAAAAAAAAAAAAAAAAAAAAAAAAATCTATCTATATATGTGCAGTATATATATATATATATATATATATATATATATATATATATATATATATATATATATATATATATATATATATATATATATATGATACCTATGTAAAAATGCTCCTTCCAAAGAAAAAAAAAAAGTCAATCTACATACATTAGGGAATAACTAACAAAGCCTGGGGAAAGCCCAGGAAAAAAAAACCAAGCCTACTTACCAACCAGCTCACAGACAACCGAATGAACCCGTCTAACAGTATGTGTTAAAAAATAGGGGTTTAGCCTGCACACACCCTGCTATCTGTGGTCCCAACACTAAAATATGAGTGTTCCCACAGTGAAGGCACATGCATTCTGATGGATAAATGAGGACAGGTGGCTGAAGAAGAGCCTACCCCTTCTTAAAGGTGCAGGAACACACCAAACACCCAGCAAGCAGCACAATGGCTGCAAAGGTGTTGGTGCATTGCTGGACCAATACAAACACCAAAGTGATAACAAAAAACTTGCCACCGCCCTCATCTATAGCTGGCTATAGCAGTAAGCGGCATTGGAAGACTAAAGCAGATAACAAAGCCTGGGGAATGCCCAGGAAAAAACCCAAGCCTACTTACCAACCAGCTTGCAGACAACCAAATTAACCTGTCTAACAATATGCGTTAAAAACAGGGGTTTAGTCAAACGCATGCGTAAGCCACAGAGCCTCATTACGGCACCCTGGTTTCTGTGATCCTAACACTAAAATATGAGTGTCCCCACAGTGGTGGCACAAGTATTCTGATGGCTAAATGAGGACAGGTGGCTACCTACATTAGCAGTATATAATACCTATGTAAAAAAGCTAAAATGCTCTCTCAAATAAAAAAATATAATATAATATATAGTGGCGGCTCCTGAAGAGCACGCGCTATAAGTTTTTCAAAGTTATACTTTGCCTAAACTGCAGTTTGGTTTGGGTTTGTGTAAATTGGACCTCTACATCAGTCTGACTGGACTGTGAGATGTTCAGCCTGGCCACAGGCAGGGGGCACTGTCTCTTGTGGCAGGCGTGGAATTATGGTCTTTTTAGGTGCTTAAGTTACTCTTTTTCGGAGCCAGGTCAGTGGGAGACTATCGCTGCGCCCTCTGGGAGTGGGTATTTAAGATGTGGATGTCCCATTGTTTGGGGGTTCCGGTCCAGTATGATGTGCTGACTTCATGGTCCTGGTCCTCCTGACCAGCCCCCAGGAAGACTATGGCCTGGGGTGCGGATCCACCCGAATTTAATGCCTCGGGGCTGGCTAGCCCGAGGTAAGGAAACTAAAGGAGGATTCTGAGGTAGTTGGGTGCCGTCTCTGGTTAGGGAGAGACCCAGAGTACTTCAAGCATTCCAGGGGAGGACTCTTTAGAAGAACACCACGTTTGGGTTGGTTTTATTAACAAGAGCCTGGAAGGGCTGAAGTAACCGAGAGAATCCGGTCTTGTGGATATCGCCAAGCGGGCTGAAAGATCCAGGTATCCTACAAGCGTTTCAAGTTTAGTTTCCCTACATGTTCTACAACAACGTCTGTGGTAGAGACTTGTTCCTGAGTAAGCACCTTGTTGGCTGCTAGGCCTTGTGAGAGAGGGACTGTCCAACCTGGGTGACCATCCAGCTGCGCATGGCTATTCTCTGGATGCAGTCAAAGCAAGCAAGTTTGTCAACTTTTTTTGACTTAGCACTAAGAGTAGCTGAACTTCCTTCCAAACCCTCTGATCCCAAGTTGAAAGACCATTTTAATTGACTGAGTTTTGCAAATAAAATCCATTCAAGTGGATCTGTCGTCAGTCTTGAATTACTGAGCTATTTACCATGGGACATCCCCTAGACATGCCGCAAGGAAAGCAAGGTAATGGTAAGCCTCGGTCACCCTTTAGTGAAATAGTGCAAATTCCCAACTGTACGCAGTAATATTGTAGCTTTTCAGCAGAACATCACTCTGTTCTGACACTTGCAGATACTACCAGCCCACCTGGCTGCTCTGAAGAACTCCAAGGGATCAGGATTTAGCACAATGTTGTCCTTGGAAAGTATGCTACATCCGGCAGTCTTTCCCCTTGTATGCCCTTGGGTGTGCTGAGGTTCTCACACGGTCCTTTACTCCTCAGTGAAATGGCCAAGCCTCCTGTGCAGGCAAACAGACTGCATTTTTGATCTGTGCTTGGGGTGTCAATAGGATTCAATTGATGCCTGCAGCAGATCCCACACCCAGTGCGTTTTGAATGCAGTTCAGCAAACACACATGGAATGTGGGTTTCCCGAACCATGTTCTAGTGTGAACAACGCAATCTGTAATCCGTCCAGTGCCAATCCACCTCTATATATTATATCCATACTAATCCTGGGACTACAATTCATGAAATCTTAAAATGATGGTAATATGGGAACTAAAAAAAAAAAGCATCACTATGTACTTAAAGCAGTTGTAAACTTTGTTATTTTTACCTACAGGTAAGCATATAAGACTTGATAACGAGTTGGTGGGTATATAGATGTGTATGACACACCAGTATGATATCAAATACTCAAATTTTCCAGAATTTTGAGCAAGTATTCAAATAAAATTCTAGCAGTATATGGCCATCTTTATATATTGATATTTCATCTGTGTATCTATCTAGCTTGGTTGGCAAAAGAAAAAGGAAAGCAGCGCTGATCTAAAAAAACTATAAGTCACCCCTCTAAATAAGTGTCTATCCCTGTAGTGATAAAGATCACCATAAATTACACTTAAAAAGAATCCTAAATACGGTAATGCAGTACAGTGCAAAAATAAAGTGCAAACAGTGCTCACGATACCAATCTATAATATATACAATAAATTTAATAGTGTAAATAAATAAAACCCAAAGCTCATACAGTTTTACTAAAAAATTAAAAAATATTAAATATGAAAAAAACACATTTATAATTATATATATATATATATACATACACACATATATATATATTATATATATATATATATATATATATATATATATATATATATATATATATATATATATATATATATATATATATATATATATATATATATACACACATACATATACATACATACATACATACACACACACACATACACATGATAATCATAAAGTTCATCAATTCAGAAAAATGGCGACACTCAGTGATATCTTGTAAGGTGATCAATTTTGTGAACACCCAGTGTGATCCTTCACAAGTCGTACCAAACAAACTCACCAGATAAAATGGCTGGTATGATTATAAAGCAGCAGCCGCACCTTTAAGCAACAAATGCTTTATTCCAAAAATCTATTTAAACTGCACGCTGTCCTCTCCAGATCTCGTGCCATGACCCACATATGTATAAAATGGAAGAGGGAGGCTCCAATAAATGTGATGACGTTTTTTTAAAAGGATTAAAACATCCACTCACATTATATAAGTGCCAGACCCAACAATAGGGATTGAATGCATCTGTGTATTCCAAATCGTCTCCGGCCGTATCAGAAACCATGAAATCAGGCCGAGACAGAAGTACAGTTAAATCACACTTGTTTAATAATAAAAGTAAAAAGAACAAACTTAGTCAAAAACATAGCCAAAGTTCAGTAACCGGAATGGATAGTCAGCCAAGCCAGAAGTCAGGAAGCAACGTAGATAAACAGCAAGCAGGATCTGGAGCCAGAAGGGATGTCAGAAAAGCAAGTCTTTAAACAGGAAAGCAGGAGATCGTCACTGTGATGTTGACCAAGGTGAAGTCAGAACTCCTCTGGACTGGATGGCTTAAGTAGGCAGGACTGATGAGCAGGATATCAATCAACAGCTGAGTAACTGTGGAGAGTGATGGGAGCTGGCAATTAGACAGCTGAGAAGGAAGAGCTGAGCCCAGCCCTGACAGGCTGCTATAGCGTGTTGACGTCAATGTCCTTGCCCCTCCCTACACATTTAGTAATTTAGTCTTCCCGGAGCGGCAGGACATCTGATGTCTCCATGGAGCGGAAGGACGCCTGATGTCTCCATGCCATTTTATGTATGAGCGAGCCACCCTTGAATTGATCACCAACCCACACAACATATTTAATATTATCAATTTTTAAAAGAAACTGCAGTATTAACCTAAACAATGTATCATAACCCACATATCGCACTCTATTGATGCAACAATATATGAAACAAAACTCACTTAGTGTTATACAAGCCAATTATGCAAATGATAATGACTCAAACGGCTATGCTTATGACAAAGGTAACTCTAGCCTTTAATTAACGGTCACAAAATATGTAAACTATTGCTAGAAACTCAATCAATAAAAATAACTCTACCCTCATGAAGTGAACCTATGTTGTATAATTAAATAATCAATGTTAATTTTTTTAAGGATGATTAAAAAGATTATTCAAAAATGTATTATGCAAAAAAAAATTAAAAAATTATTTTCAATATTACATTTTAATTAAGAAATTCATCCACGTAATATTTTTAGCCAATAATGTTTAAAGTTATAGTTTTCAATATATATTTTAATTTTTAATAATATCATGTTGTTAGACAAAATATAAATTAATATGTGTTGTAATAAACGCTACCTAAATAAAAAACAATATTGAATGAATGAAATACTTGTATAGCGCACAATGCGAACTGAATCACCTCTAGGCGCTGTGGCGAGCTTTGATCATCTGCTAAAAGAGGAAGGTCTTGAGTTTTTTTCTAAAAGCCAGGTGATTTTCTTCCAGGCGGATGTTGATTGGTAGAGCATTCCATAGCCGAGGCCCTTGTATGATTTTCTTTAACATTAGATATCTATCTATAAATTATGATATATATCAAAATAGAGAAACAAATAATTTATATATATATATATATATATATATATATATATATATATATATATATATATATATATATATATATATTTATATTTAGTAAATAATATATAACATTATAATTATACAACCGATTTACAATGAATACCTTTATTTAAATAAATCCAATGCTTGATTTAATATTACATTTTTTATTTATTTACGTATTTTATCCAGGTTATTACATATAAATTATGTGTTTAATTAATCTATAATGCCAATGTTAGATTAATAAATTTGTCATGCTAATATATCAGCCTTGATTGTCATTTCATGTTATGAGATGCTCTGTTGCTGTAGTAATGGCAATGGAGATCGAGGCTTGGTTATGGCGCATGCGCGAGATTTCGGGAGGGCTACCAACTAAGGGCAGAAATTACATCCGCAATGGCTTCAGAAATCAGCACTAACAATGGCGCGGGCGACCCGAAAGATAGTGAAAAATAAAAGTTCACTTAATATATATTACGATTGCAGATGTTAAGAAACATACAAACATTTGAAAAATAGAATTTTTTTGGCGGGGTTTACTTCCTCTTTAACCACTTGCTTACTGGGCACTTAAACCCCCCTCAGTCCCAGAGCAATTTTCAGCTTTCAGCGCTGATGCACTTTGAATGACAATTGCGTGGGCATACAACACTGTACCCAAATTTTTATCATTTTTTTCCCCACAAATAGAGCTTTCTTTTGGTGGTATTTAATTACAGCTGGGAGTTTTATTTTTTGCTAAACAAACAAAAAAAAAAAATCATGTTTAATAGTTGGTTATAAAATTTAGCAAACAGGTCATTTTTCTCCTTCATTGAAGTGCGCTGATGAGGCGGCACTGATAGGCTGCATTGGTGGGCACTGATAGGCATAGTTAAGGCGGCACCGATGGGCACAGATAAGGCAGCACTGATGGGCAAAGATGGGCACAGATAAGATGGCACGGATGGGTGGCACGGATGGGTGGCACTGATAGGTACCACTGATAGATGGGACTGATGGACACTGATAGGTGGCACTGCTGGGCACTGATGGACGGCACTGCTGGGAACTGATGGGCACTGGTAGATGACACTGATGGGCACGGATATGTGGCACTGGGGTGCAGCACCTTTGTTGAGGCAGATTGTGGGCACTGCTGGGTGGCACTGTGGGCACTGCTGGGTGGCACTGTGGGCACTGCTGGGTGGCACTGACGGGGGGCACTTATTTTTTAATGATGTTTAGTGATGAGGGGGCAGGTGGGCACTGGCAGGGGGCAGGTGGGCACTGGCAGGGCTGGCCGTGATCGGGACTGATGTCCCGATCACGGCCGCCGGCTTTTTTTTTTTCTCCTCGCGCTGTCAGCGCGAGGAGGAATAATAGCCGATTACCGGCTCCGTTATATCACATGATCAGCTGTCATTGGCTGACAGCTGATAACGTGATAAGGGGTCGGGATCGACCCCTTGCTCGGATCGGTGATCAGGCGAGTCAATAGACGTAGTCCCGGCAAAGGAGATCCACGCTGTAGCCGTCATTCGGCTATAGCGCGGGTCTCAAGTACTTAAGCAATACTATAAACCACTAAAAACACATGGTAGTAAAGATATTTAAGATTCTTTTTAGGTCTCATTTATGGTTATCTTCTTTACTATAGGGATAGACATTTACTTAGAGGGGTGACTTGTAGGAATTTTGGATCAGCACTGCTTTCCTTTTTCTTTTGCAACTTTGGTTTTTGGTTCACCAAAAATCAGGGCAACTGCGATCTACAGTTTTATCTCTACTATATCTCAGTTCCCATTAACCTTTGGAGCTGTGTTAATCTTTTTTTTTTACTTTTTGTAACTTTTTAGGTTATACAATACTAGCAGCCATGAACATTTTTGGGTATATGGATAAAGGAATGGTTGACCTGGACGAAATTTTCAATTCCACTAAAGAAAAAACTTGCATATATTTGGAAGCCAGCTTTAAAAAGCTGAGATACAGTATCTCACAAAAGTGAGTACACCCATCACATTTTTGTAAATATTTTATTACATAATTTCATGTGACAACACTGAAGAAATTACACTTTGCTACAATGTAAAAGTAGCGAGTGTACAGATTATATAACAGTGTAAACGTGTAAACTTGCTTTTCCCTCTAAATAAGCTTGTGGAATATGGGACAGAGAACAGGAACCCACCGAGAGAACAAGAGGAGTTAGAGGAGGAAGGAGGAAGAAAGGAAGAGAGAGACAATTAGAGACAGGCATTTTTAATCTGATCAGTGTTATTTTAAAACGGAAGCCAAAGTCAGAGTACTTGATTTAGGTTTAAATTTTATACCTCATGTAAATATGGAAAAATGTAACACTTACACACACACACACACTAATTATATATATATATATATTTATTTATTTATTTATTATATAGAATAAATAGAATTTGAATGCAAAAAAAATTGTAGTACGGGATATCAACAAAGTGGTTTAAGAAATGCTTCAGGTCTTTAACCCTAAGAGTAAAAAGAACGAATTCTTGGAGGTATTCAAGGTTATGGTTGAAAAGGGCATCAAGGATATAAAAATGTATGATAAGTGCAAAACTCCTAAGGATATAGAAGAAAGCATTAGAAAACTGGAAAAAAGGAAAAATGTTGTGATATGAGCAGCCGACAAAGGGGGAGCCATTGTCATTCTTAATAACAAAAGACTATGAAGATGAAATAAGATTACTCTCAGTTAAGGACACATAAAAAAAATTGAATTTCACAACAGTGTTGGAGATGTGAATCCGAACCAGGTTCCTTATTACATCTGTGGTGGTCATGCACTAAGATTCAACCATTTTGGAGGAAAGTCCATGAATTGATACATCATGTTACAACCTACAAATTAGAATTTACCCCTGCACAATTTTTACTCCACCACCCTAATATTCCTAGCCGATCGTACCGGCATTCACTGGTTATGCATATGATTTCTGCTGCCAATATGTGCATCCCCAAACATTGGCGCTCGCAAACTCCACCTTCCGTGAGGGATTGGCTCGAGCGCATCCAAAAAACTGCTGACATGGAAGATTTGATTCATCAGGCGAAAGACACGCCTTCTAAATATGTTCAGACCTGGTCTTGTTGGAAGCATTTTATCACCACACCTAAATACCGAGCGTTCCTTACCTGATGTGTTAACTTTATCGCCACATTTCCTTTACTCACTGTATCACCTGGCATAACCGGTCTCATCATCTCACTTACTTCACAGATACACTTACGGTATTATATTCTCTGCACGCTAATTCCCAGCTCACAGGGATCCCTTCTATGACGCCAGAGACCTCTCTCATTGCTTAGATCCTCTTTTCCCTTGGTGACACCATAACTAACTAACTAGATGAAGTTCTTATGGGCTCTATACATAGCACTCCTGCCCTTCATTTGTTACCCCTTTTTCCCGTTACCCTTAACTGACCTCCCTTTATAGTCCTGATTGATGCCTTTGAAATATGTATTATATGTTTTTTTTTTTCTTTGGTTTTTTTTTTGGGGAATAGCGGCTGGTTCCAGTTTTTTTGGATCAGCTCTGCTTTCCTTTTCCTTTTGTCAACTAAGCTAGATACACAGATGAAATATCAATATATAAAGATGGCCATACACTGATAGAATCTGATTTGAATACTTGCTCAAAATTCTGGAAAATTAGAGTATTTGATGATGTAAACGCATCATGATACAATTGCAGTCATGTTGTAATTGCACAAGGATTTCAAGGAAAGGGGAGGTTCTGATGAGAAGGGGGGGAGGACTTCTGATGTGAAAGTGACATCTCTGACATGATAGAGAAACCTCTTACGTGATTAGGAGACCTCCAATATGATGGGGGAGCATTTAATATGATCAAGGAAACTCTACTGTAATGGGAGGGAACTGTGATGTGATAGGGAAACCTCCAGCGAGAAAGGGGAATCTCTCTTTGGATCAGTGCTGCTTTCCTTTTTCTTTTTCAATTTATTTTTTGGTTCACCAAAAATCAGGGCAGCTGCAAACTGCAGTTTTATTATATCCCATTAATAACCTTTGGTGCTATGTTTTATGCTTTTTTTTTTACTAGTTTGATTGATGTTCCGCTTTGGGTCGTGGCATGTAGTTGTACCAGACACATTTTCTGGTACTACAGCATTGATATCTACATACAGTTCCAAGTGAGAGGGTGTAGGGCCCTGTATATACAGCCCTGCCCCGAAACCACGGACACATTGTTCAGGAAATGTTCTGACAACAAAATGAATCTACCAAATAGTTTCCACTGAAACACAACTTCTCTTAAGGACAACTTAGTATAAACATTTCATGCTTTAAAATAGTGAATGTGGCCAGAGGCTGTGTGTTAAAAGAGGAGTTCCATTAGCAGCGAAGCCCACAAGAATATTGTTCCGGGATGTGGTGCTGCTGAATAACCAGCACGTACCACCTGTTCTCGCACATGCGCAGTATGGACACATCACATCGCTGGAAATGAGATGCTCGCCTTCGGCGCTGCCCACTGACGGGGAAATGATGACAAGCATTTCCCAGGAGCGCAGGCGCTGAGGCAAACGACATCAGGCACCATGGAGAGGAAGTGGCAGAATACAAAGGACCCCATAGCAACAGCGCTAAAGGGGCAAGTAAAAAAAAAAACAAAAAACATTCCAAATGTTTTTTGCTGATGTCCAAGCCCTTGTACACACGGTCGGAGAATCCATCGGAATGTGTCCTATCGGACCATGTCGTCGGATAATCCGACTGTGTGTGGTATGCATCGGACTGATTCTGTCTGAATATCCGTCAGACCCAATTTTCCAACATGTTGGAAATATTTCCCAACCAACTGGGCCGATCGGACATACTCCGATCATGTGTAGAGAATTTTGATCGGACCAAGTGCCACGCATGCTCAGATCAAATTCCTACATCAAAGCTATTGGCTACTAGCCTGAATGTAGTCCCATTGTAACGAAATTACGTCATCACGTTCTGAAAGATCGGATTTTTCGCAAACTTTGTCCGACCGTGTGTATGCAACAGTTTCGGACAAGATCCGACGGACAAAATCCAACGGATTTGGTTGTGGAAATCTCTGACCGTGTGTACAGGGGCTAAGGCTGTTGATTTCTGCAAAGTTGATTTTATGGGTGGAACTCCGCTTTAAGCACGTAAATAGATCAGCTGCTCTTGTCTGAACCAGATGGGGCAGGTAGTCAGTTGACAATCAGCGTGGGTGAAAAATGAAGTCGTTTAAACTGATCTGATGCCAAAACAATGATCTAGCATTTTATCTCCTGACTTGCTGGTTGTCAGTCACACCTTGTTAGCACTGACGTCTTGTTGTCATAAACTGTGTGAACTTTTATATAACTGTTTCCTTTTTGCCCCATTTTACCTTTACTCAAGCCAATAAATAAATAACAGAATATTCTCTCTCTCATCAAAAGTATTGATACGCCTGCTTTTACACGCACATGAACTTTAATGGCATCCCAGTCTTAGTCCGTAGGGCTTAATATTGAGTTGGCCCACCCTTTGCAGCTATAACAGCTTCAGCTCCTCTGGGAAGGCTGTCCACAAGGTTTAGAAGTGTGTCTGACCATTCTTCCAAAAGTCGCATGTGTCAGGCCTGGCTCGCAGTCTCCGCTTTAAATAATCCCAAAGGGTGTTATATATCGGATTGAGGTCAGGACTCTGTTCAGGCCAGCCAAGTTCCTCCACCCCATGTCTTTATGGACCTAGATTTGTGCACTAGTGTGCAGTTGTGCTGGAACAGGAAGGAGCCATCTCCAAACCATTACCACAAAGTTGGGAGCATGAAATTGTCCAAAATGTCTTGGTATTCTGACGCCTTAAGAGTTCCCTTCACTGGAATTAAGGGGCCAATCCCAACCCCTGAAAAACAGTTCCACACCTTAACCCCCCCCCCCCTCCACCAAATGATTTGGACCTGTGCACAAAGAAAGGTCCATAAAGACATGGGTGGTGTGTTTTAGGGGGGGGGGGGGGGGTTGACTGGCCTGCACAGAATCCTGACCTCAACCCGCTAGAACATTGGGAGGAATTAGAGCAGAGACTGCGAGCCAGTCCTTCTCGTCCACATCAGTGCTTCTGGAAGAATTGTCAAACATTCCCATAGACACACTCCTAAACCTTGTGGACAGCCTTCCCAGAAGAGTTGAAGCTGTTATAGCTGCAAAGGGTGGGCCAACTCAATACTGAACCCTACAGACTAAGAACGGGATGCCATTAAAGTTAATGTTCAATATTACCATATTTTTGGTAATATAGTTTATATATAGGGATGCTGTTTCACTGTACCTGCCAAAGGATTTGTATTTTGTCTACCCAGTCCTGAAATTTGTACAGCTCTTCCACACAGTACAGCCTTGTCTGACAGTACAGGGGACCTGGTCTTTCTATGCTGACCTCAAGTTAACATGTGCAGATATTGTCCCTCCCCCTGCCTATAGGTTTTTGCCCATCTACCGATATACATCTAATATAGGTATTTTATTCTTCCTCGTCTTTGCCTGCAAGGGAAATGGCATAATGAGCTAGTATGCACCGCATACTAGCTCATTATGAAATACCCTAGAACAGTGATGGCGAACCTTGGCACCCCAGATGTTTTGCAACTACATTTCCCATGATGCTTACCTACAGTGCAGAGTGCACGAGCATCATGGGAAATGTAGTTCAAAAACATCTGGGGTGCCAAGGTTCGCCATCACTGCCCTAGAACGAGACCCCGACATCTCACCCGATCCACGCCGAGGGAGCTGACATGTTCCCTCAGCGTGTCTTCCAGGTATTTCGGTGCAGCGCTATGAGTGGCCGGAGCTGCGATATCATCGCTCCCATGCATGCGCGTAGGAGAGATTTCTTTCCGGCAAAGTACCGCGTCTGCCGGGCTTTCAGCCGAGAATCCCCTGTGCGCATGCGCCACTGCAGTCAGCGGCTCATTGCGAGGGGAATATTTCCTAAACCATACAGGTTTAGGAGATATTTTTTTACCTACAGGTAAGCCTTATTATAGGCTTACCTGCAGGTAAAAGTTATAAAAAAAAAAAAGAAGACTATACAACCGCTTTAAACTGCACCTGAACTTTGTGGGTTCCTGATATAAAGTGGTCTTTTCAGCATAAAAACCATGTAGTGATAGGTATGCATTTCATGGATCAGACCATCTCCCTTTTTGAAAAAAAAATATTATTATTTCTTCATTTGGTTCATTATCATGATTAGCCAAACTTCTTTATTATACTCAACTTTTTTTTAAATCAGATTTATACCTTGACTAAAGGTTGCACAGCAGCCATCAAGGAGTGTCTCGGATATCTGTCTTGCTCTTGCACTTGTGTGCTTTGCCTTCCCTTCCCCTTCCCTTTCCTCCCTTCTTCACCTCATCCTCCTTTATGAGCGATACCCTGGTGGCACATGGGGGGGCGCTCTGCATCTGACATGACATTTTCTTGCTCTCTGTGTGGGCACTCCTTTTCCTCTTCTCTTGAGCGTTTGATCTCCGGTGCTTAAAGCATTTCAACACATGAGGTCAGTACAGACATTAATAGATTTAGTCATCGTGTTTCGCATAAATGGATAGTATTGTGTGTATAATCATGATCTTTGTATCAACTTCATATATTGTTCATAGTTATATGGAAGTTTTAGAGCCCTGAAGAAGACCCTCACCCCACATGTCAAAACGTGTTGATTTCATATGTCTGCTTGACAGTTGGTTTGGGCCTCTTCCATTTTCCATGTTTCAATCCCATGTGCTAACGATCTTAGTGTTATCATGCGTTTTAGATTTGCGCTATATGATGTAAATTATTTATTGACATAAACTTTCTATTTTTACAAATATATTCTTTTGAGTGTTCATAGCCCATTTTACTGAGGAAACCTTATTTTACAAGAAACGTGGACCTGAACCTCTCCTTTCCTATCCAATTAGTTTCAAGCAGAGAAGTCCTAGACCTCAAGGGGAAAAGCAAAACAAAAAAACAAAGAAATGTGTAAACTATTTATATCAAGAGGGAAGTACCAGGGGGAACCATAAGTGGCTACCTCTCTGATTTTACCCATACCATGCAATCGTATCCATTTATCCCCCCTTCACACCATCCTATTAAACCATTCCAGCCCAATTTGGGCATTCTCTTTCAGTGAGCATATTCCCTATACCCATTTGCTATAAAATGAGAAAAAAAAAAAAAAAGAAGAAGAAGGAGGAGAGAAGAAGGGGGAGGGACCTTGCGCACCAAACGCAAAAAAAGAAAATATCTCACAAAAGAAGAAACAAAAAAACAAAACGAAAAAAAAATAAAAAACACACAAATCCAAAAACATGTAAACTATTTGTTGCTGATTAAGGGGGAAGGACCAAGGAGAGCTACCTATAGCTATCACCCCAATTCTACCCTAGACACCTCCTATGGAGTACTCCTCTAACACAATGAAACTTTAAATGAAACTGTATTACTTGACAATAAAAACGACCCCTCTATCGGTATTCTACAGGGGAACAAGTGTACTTGACCCCTCTTCTGATGCCAAGACTATAATTGATTGTTGAGCCTTAGGTCCGATTCACACTTTAACATTTTTAGGGCTTTTTGCATTTTTTCAGATTTGCACTACAGTCTATTTAACATGGTTTCCCATGGAACACGTTCTGTAGTGCAAATCTGCAAAATGCAAAAGGCACCAAAAATGCATTGGTGTGAATCTAGCCTTATAGTTGACTATTGAATTCTCCATAAAAGAAATTGTGCCAAGTCACCCCGTTTTGTGGTTGTTCCACAAGCCTGGTACACCACTTAGGCCTTGCTTAGATGCTTCTAGATAGCTGTGGGTCATTTCCCACTCTGCAGCATACAAACAAAAGGGAAGGGAGTTTGGTAACATATATGCACACACACACACACACACACACGAGCATGTATCAATATAAGGGCACTGATGTCACAAGCATCCCACCCCTTTGTTTATGTGTGTTGCAGGGTGGCAAATGACCCAGCCCGCAGTTGATTGGACTTGGAAAGATTAAGAAAAGATGGACTGCTTAGAAGTGATGGAACATGTAGGCAAGGGGTTAAGAGTTTCTGCTGTGATGCACTTGTGGGTGTGACTTCCAGTTCCCTGTTGGGTGGCGAGATCAGAGCAGGAACAATCAAGGTCGAGTGGAGCTGGCGCTTTGCAGAACCGAGTTGGTTACTGCTATAATGACTTTGTTACCCCTTTGTGGGAACCCATCATAGGAATAAAGTACTTGAACCTGTGTGGATGGAGGAATGTGCTCATTTTATTTGATCAGCTTGCTGGCTGATGGGGAAAAAAAAATAAAAAAATCATTCATGGGCAGTCTGAGAGTAATGTAAAAGTGCAGGAAGGGAGGAGGAGTGATCAGCTAAGGATGATCATGGGAGCACTGGTGGCCCAGTATTGGAGTGTCCCAATGGTGGGGTAGTCCAGGTGGTTGGGCTACAACATATTGTCCCCAGCCTTGGAAGAGGGCTGGTCCTAGGAACATGACCTGAAACCACCTAGAAGCAAGGCCGTGCATGTGCAATGGAGTGGCTCCCTGCCTTGCCTTCAAGCAAAAGCTGCAAAAAAATCTGTATCAGTAAAAGCTGGTGGGAGGGCTAGTGTTCTGCACTGTATCTTCCAAATTGTCTCAGATTCATGGAGGGGACAAGGTGGTCACTGGCCGTGCATTTGTATTCAGCCCCCGAATCAATACTTTGTAGAACCACCTTTCACTGCATTTACAGCTGCAAGTCTTTTGGGGGGGATGTCTCTACCAGCTTTGCACATCTAGAGTAATATTTTTGCCCATTCTTCTTGGCAAAATAGCTCAAGCTCTGTCAGATTGGATTGAGAGCATCTATGAACAGCAGTTTTTAAGTCTTGCCACAGATTCTCAATTGGATTTAGGTCTGGACTTTGACTGGTTCATTCAAACATGAATATGCTTTGATCTAAACTATTCCATTGTAGCGCTGGCTCTGGCTGTAAGTTTAGGTCATTGTCCTGCTGGAAGAGAACCTCTGCCCCGTCTCAAGTTTTTTGCTGACTCTAACAGATTTTCCTCTAATGCCACGTACGGTCTTTCGGCGGAGGTCCGACAGACTTTCTGAAGGAGCGGACTTGGCCACACATGACCGGATTAAGTCCATTCAAAAGTCTGCTCATTTTGAACATGGTGATGTAAACAGTAATAAACAAGGAAGCTCAATAGCCAGTAGCCAATAGCTGCCCTTGTGTCATATTTGGTCCGTCGGACTAGCACACACAGGCGAATGGTTTTTCCTGATTTTTAGTCCTTCAGACTTGAGTGAGTCTGTCAGATAGATTTGAAACATGTTCTATTTCTAGGTCCGTCTGATTTTTTTAAATTTTTTTTTATATAAAAAGCGGTCGGACTAGCCCACACACATGATCGGGTTGTCTGACATACTGTTCCTGTTGGACCTAGTCTGCCGGAAAACCGGAGTTAGACTTACTGGTAACTCTTTTTCTAGGAGTCTTCCAGGACAGCCTCTGAGACATAGGGCTCCTCCCTCCGGGACAGGAAACACATTCACCCAAAAGGTTAAAAGGCGGTCCTCCAGGCCTTCCCCTTCAGTTTCCACAAGAACCGCCGGAAGGCTCTGAAAGACATAACACACTGGCACAACATTAGTATATCTCCTTTATACTCCAACCAAAAAACTCTGGGTGGGAATCCAGGCTGTCCTGGAAGACTCCTAGAAAAAGTTACCGGTAAGTCTAACTCCGGTTTTCTCTTATCGTCTTCCAGGACAGCCTCTGAGATGATAAGCAAGAAACTCTGCTAGGGCGGGACCACTGCCTGGAGGACCTTTCTCCCAAATGCCTGATCCTTATCAGCAGCCAGGTCCAAGCGGTAATGCTTTGCAAACGGAGTAGCTGGACCACGTCGCCGCTCTGCAGATCTCCTCCGGAGTGGCACCGGTCTTCTCTGCCCACGAAGCTGACACCGCCCTAGTTGAATGTGCCTTAAATAGAGGCGCTTGCCTCCCTGCCAACCGTCATTCTAATCCATCTGGTGACGGTGGATTAAGGCCGCGTACACACGCGCGGACTGTTCGCCCAACTTTGTCCGCTGAACAGTGTTTGGGCGGACAGTCCGCTCGTGTGTGGGCTTTCAGCGGACAGTTTGACGAACAAGGTTTTTCGGAAATTCCGTAAAACTGTCCGCTGAAACCTTGTTTGAGCGAACAGTCCGCCCGTGTGTAGGCTTGTTCGTCAAACTAAGTTCCGCGCATGCTCAGAAAGGATTTACACGCCGAAAGTTATAATGCAGTGTATAGGACGTCGTATTTTTCGTCCCGTCGTACGTGCCGTTCACGTCATCGCGCACGGTTTCAGCAAACTGTTCGTTCGTCGTGTGTGGCCATGTCCGTCCATGCTAATTTTGAGCGGACTGTTTGCCGAAACTGTTTGACGGACAAAGTTGGGCGAACAGTCCCCGCGTGTGTACGCGGCCTTAGATGCCTTAAGTCCTTTGCGTGACCCCGCAAAATTTACAAACAAAGATTCTGACTTCCTGAATTCTTTGCTGATTTTTAAATAAACTAAGGCTATGCCTAACATCAACTAAAATAAATCCTCCTTCCTCATCACAAAAAAGGCTCTCTAATCGAGAGCGCCTGCAACTCACTCACTCTCCTAGCTGAAGTAATTGCAATCAAAAAAGCCGTTTTTAGGGAAACCCATTTAACATCAGATTTCTCCAGAGGCTCGAAGGGACTTCTTGTGAGCATCAAGCACCAAGGTTAAGTCCCAGGGGGGAAAAGCTCTGACCTTTACAGGCCTGGACCTGCAGAGGACTTTAAAGAAATTCTTTATGAAATGATCTTGCTGCAGGGGGAC
This sequence comes from Lithobates pipiens, assembly GCF_037356315.1. NCBI lineage: Eukaryota > Metazoa > Chordata > Amphibia > Anura > Ranidae > Lithobates > Lithobates pipiens. Next base: position 168,689,027 of record NW_027507787.1, on the reverse strand, counting down.
CTGAAGAAAGGCAGCCTGGACCTTCAGGGTGCTGACAGAAAGCCCTAATTCCACCCCTGCCTGGAAAAAGTCCAGCACTGCTGGAATACCTGGATCTTTCTGGCCCTGTTCCATCAGCCAGGAATTGAACCTCTTACACACCTTGGTGTAAATGGCCCTGGTCACTGGCTTATGGCATTCTAAAAGAGTCTTAATGACCCTTTCTGAAAAACCTTGGGCCCTCAGCAGCTGTTCCTCAGATACCACGCTGCAAGCCTGAGGGTCTCTATTTAAAGGATGCCGGAATGGACCCTGTGTAAGTAGATCCTCCCTCCTCGGAAGATGAATCAGAGGATATATTGCCAATTTCTGTAGGACTGCAAACCAAGCCCTTCTTGGCCAAAACTGAGCTATTAGGATGAGATCCGTTGCCTGGGTCTGAAATTTTTTGAAGGACTGCCGCCACCAGTCTTACTGGGGGAAAGGCATAGCACAGGCCGAAGTGCCACGCACTGGCGAAGGCATCTATCCCTTTGGCTTGATCCTGAGAGTGCAGGGAAAAGAACTGAGCAACCTTCTTGTTGCTTTCTGAAGCGAACAAATCCACCCCTGGTATGCCCCAAATCCTCACCACCTGCTCGAACACATCCTGGTTGAGAGACCATTCGTCCTGTTTTACACACTGGCGACTGAGAAAGTCCGCCAGCGAGTTCTGAATCCCCTTTAGATGAACCGCTGATAACGATGCTAGATTGATCTTGGCCCAAGAGAAAATCTCTCCCGCTATCTTCTGCAAAGCAGGGCTCCTGGTCCCCCCCTGCTTGTTTATATAAGCGACAACAGCTGCATTGTCTTATCTTACTTGGAGGTGTTGTCCCCTTATTTTTTGCTGGAAGGCCGCCATCACTCTCTGAACTGCCAGCAATTCCCTCTGATTCCGCCTGGCTTCTGCCTGAGAGCAGGATCCTTGAGCCAGATCTTTCTCCTGGCGCCTCTTGACCCTTGTGGGTATTGGTATGGGATGATCCAAACTCTGTTGACTGTCATCCCAGCAATGCACCAAAAGAGGCTGCAGTGGGCGCTGGTGGATCCTTGCCCAAAGGGACTGCTGGGAAACAGGATGTCATTAAGCCTACCACTCTCATGACATCTCTGATCTGGGCTTCCCGATTGGTCTGAAGCCGTGCTACTGCCAGACCTACCTTCTCTCTCTTCTCCGATGGGAGAAACACCTTCCTCTCCACAGAGGAAATTCTGTAACCCAGATAAAGTACTTTCTGGATTGGGATCATCTGGGACTTGTCCTGATTGATCAGCCAAACAAGAGAACGCAGGAAGAGTTGCGCCTCCTGTAGATCCTCTTCTAGCTGCCGATAGGACCAGGCGACAAACAGAAGAAGATCTTACAAATAGGGGATCACTGTAATGGCCCTGACACATAGCAGAGCTAGAGCTTCTGCTAGGACCTTCGTAAAGATCCTGGGAGAAGACGCCAGGCCAAACGGAAGAGCCCTGAACTGGAAGTGGAGGATTTCCGAGTTCACCCTTACAGCCAACCTGAGGAATGTCTGGAATTCCTGGTGTATCGGTACACGCAAATATGCATCCCTGAGGTCGAGTGTTGCCATAAAGCATTCGGGAAACAGGAGGTTCGTAATAATAAAAATGGACTCCTTCCTGAACCGTTTGTACCTGATAAACCTGTTCAGGGGCCTGAGGTTGAGGATCAGCCTGAATTTGCTTGATGGCTTTCGAACCACGAACACATGGGAATATACCCCCTGTCCGTGTTCTGCCTCTGGTGCCCGGCTGATGACCTGTTGATCCAACAGCTCTCCCAACATCAGACTCAGGGCCTCTGTCTTCTCCCGGTCTCTGGGTAACTTGGTTACTAGGAAGGTAGGTGGGGGAATCGCACTGAACTCCAACTTGTAACCATTTTTTATTATTTCTAATATAAACGGACTTGAAGTTGCGTTTATCCATTGTGGGAGAAGTCCCCCAACCTTCCTCCCACTGGAACACAGGAGTCACTGGGATTTTGAGGTGGCTTGAGGAGGATTGAATAATATTCCTTCTCTGCCATGTCCCTTGTGACCCGACCAGTGCTTCTAAGGCTCTCTCTCCTGCTGGGACTGTTGCCTAAGGCCTTGAAAAAGACGCCTTCTCGCTATTGACGGGGAGGCGCGAGAGGGGGCGACCACTAGGGTCCCCATAGCCTGGGTGCAAGAAATTAAATACTTGGGAGTGAGAGTTTCAGCACGAGTGGGCGACTTTATGTCTCTGAATCTCCTCCCCTTGCTGGCCAGGGTTAAGGTGCAGCTGGAAGCTTGGAAGCATCTGCCGCTGTCCCTCATTGGTCGGGTTAACCTGCTCAAAATGAAGGTTCTGCCTGTATTCCTTTACCTCTTACGTAATTCTCCCATTTGGGTTCCCTGCTCATTTTTTAGGAGGGTTAATAGTCTTTTTGGATCCTTTTTATGGGCCGCTACGCATCCCCGAATAGGTCTCAGGGTTTTGCAGGAGCCGTGGGGCCAGGGTGGCTTGGCATTGCCGGATCTTTTTAAGTATTATCTGGCTGGGCAAATGGTAGTCGCTAGACGGTGGCTGACACGGGAGGACGGGGATTCGGCAAATGTACTGGAGGCGGCCCTTTTGGGCTCGTATGAGAGTCTGTCCCATTTGGTGTATAGAGGTCCAGGGGCTTCACCAGTTCTGACGGCTTCTATGCGGGCAACGATCCGGGCCTGGGGGAAAGCACAGACCTTGATGAAACAGCCGGAAGGGAGTTGGTCTCCCGACACTCCTCTATGGTTCAATCCTAATTTGTCACATTTTGGGGGTATACCGGATCCGGTGATATGGGCCAGGGTAGGTGTTAAAATGCTAAAGCATGTGGTAGGAGGGGGGCAGCTTTTGACGTTTGATCAGCTTAAGGTACAACATGATCTTCCCAATTGGTATTTTTTTCGGTACTTACAGTTGCGACATGCTTTTCTTTCTCAGTTCGGTCCGGGGGCTCTGCAGTTGGGGGTGTCACCTCTGGAAATTGTGCTGCGGACAGAGGATCTAAAACAGCCTCTCTCCGTTGTGTACAAACTGTTGTTCTCGGACAGGCCGAAACCTGTACAACAATGTAGAGAAGTTTGGAGTGCCTTGGTACCTGACTTTGGAGGGGAGGATTGGGACGACATGTGGGGATACCCGTTTCAGACCCTAGTATCGGCTAGAGACAGACTTATACAGTTTAAAATCTTACATAGAGTATACTACACCCCAGCCAGACTGGCTAGAATTTACGGTACCGGGATGGGGGGCTGCTGGCGCTGCACAGCTGACCGGGCTGATTTTGACCATGTGTTTTGGCTGTGTCCGCGGATTGAGGAGTTCTGGAATGGAGTGACGCAGGTTATACAATCTGTCCTTTCGGTGCCGATTCCAGTCACAGTTGCGGTATGTTTGCTCGGACTGGTGGAGGAGTTGGCACCTCGAAGGGCGCAGAGGACTCTGATCTCTCTGGCGTTGTTTTATGCCCGCAAATCTATCCTGCTATGTTGGAAGAAACCCGAACCTCCTACGGTTTCTTATTGGAAAGGTTTAATTAATAAAGCTTTACCGTTATACAAAGCCACTTATCTCAGCAGAGGGTGTCCTAACAAATTTGAGAAGGTGTGGAGGTGTTGGCTTGATGCCGCGGACACTGTGAATTGATTGCTTGGCTGGTGGTGTACTCCTGGTATGTCGGGGGAGGGGCGGGGTGGGAGGGTGCTACCTCTCGGATTGGATAACATCCCCATCTTGGGTAGCTAAATACTCAGTAACGGTACAAATAATGTGTTTCTTATATATGTGATGCTGTCAATGATTACAGACTGAGCTCCGGAAGGAGAATGGAGGGCTGCACGGGTGGGAGTTTGGTCGGGTGGGGGGTGGGTATGGTTGGGATGGGCGGGGGGGAGGTTATGTTTGTATGTTATTACTGTGTTGAAAAACTTTCAATAAAAATAAATTTAAAAAAAAAAAAAAGAAAAAGACGCCTTCTCTCAAGCTTCTTTTTCTCAGGAAAAGTTCTCTTTTTGTCCTGGGTACGTTCCAGGGCCTCCTGGAGACCAGGACCAAAAAGGTGATCGCCTAAAAAAGGCAATCCACAAAGCCTAAGCTTAGATGCTGCATCTCCCGACCAGGCCTTTAGCCATGCAGCCCTTCTTGCCGCGTTAACCAAAGCCGCAGACCTAGCCGCAAGCTTAACTGACTCTGCAGAAGCATCGGCTAGGAAACCAACAGCCTTAAAACAAAGGGAAAGGTCTTTAACGGCTGCTGTCGGGACGTCCCTGCAGAAATATGTGTCTGTAACTGGGTTAACCAGCACTCCAAATTTCTAGCCACACAGGTGGCTGCAAAGGCAGGCTTGAGTGTAATAGAGGAGGCGTCCCAAGCCCTCTTCAACACCACATCACCCCTCTTGTCCATTGGGTCCTTGAGGGATCCCAGGTCATCAAAGGCCAGATCAGTCTTCTTAGAGACTTCTACGCTTGAGACTGCTCGAAAAGAATGGTCTCCTCTCAGGGTGCTCCCACTCCAGCAAGATCACTTCCACTAGAGATTTAGGCACAGGAAAAACTCTGTATTTCGGAGCAGACACCCCCTGATACATGAGGTCATGCTTAGAAAGCTGTACTGACTCCTCTCTGATCTCTAGGGTGTCATAGATCGCTTTTAACAGATCCCCCACATCATCCAATGTTAATTTGTACCTGGACCCTCTGGAGTAATCTTCCTCAGAGTCAGACCCTGAGTTCACCTGGGAAGAGGCCTGCGACCTGGGCTCCCTCTCCGTCTTCCCTAGCCTCCTGACTGGGCTCAGACAGGGAAGGTAAACTTGCTGCCCTAGATAAGGGCACCGAGGGACCCTGCATCCTAGCCATCATTCCTCTAAACGATTTGAAGGTGGATGCAATCTTGTCATTAACTGACGAAAGGATCTTCTGACACTCAGTCATGGAGTCATCAGATAGATTACTGACACATTCGGGGCAAACTGGCTTCTCCCAATTGGGCCCGAGTTTTGTCCCACAGACAGCACACTTTCTCCTTGGAGGCTGTATCTGAGCTGTCCTGCGCTTTACCCTGAAAGCAAGAGAAAAGACAGAAAACAACCATGAAAGCCTACTCCCAACCATTGCCACCACTGTGCTCAGCGGAAGGAGAGAAGTGCCCAGCCCTTCACCTGTGGTTCCCCACCCAGGGAAAGGCCTTGGCCACAAGGACCTTATTCCATCTTAGAGTAAGCCATGGTCTTCCCTCACCACGCTTACCTGAGAGGTGCCGGTGCCAGAAGAACCGGAGATGACCGCCTGAACTGCTGCAGTGAGCTCCATGGCTCCTCAATGTCTGTTACAGCCTCTGCTGGATCTACACAGGCTCTGGACGCCCACCAAACCACACCACTGTGCCTGGAAACTGTAACCTTTGTTTCCTGGCGCCCTATAAAGAAGTGGTTCCGCCGGAAGCAGCATCACTTCCGTTCGTTGGAACGTGGAAACACCCCTCCTCGGACGAACGCACGTTCGTAACCATACCCTCGTGGACGCGGTTCGTTCCTTTCAGATTCCACCGACCGGACTGTGCGAAAATGGAGCTAGGGAACTTTTTTTCAGAGGTCCAACTCTCTCCGAGCTTATAGGCAGTGGGGGTCTAAGCAGCCCTCTCGTCACTGCACCTAGACAGAGGGGCGCTTTGGGCAGAGAAGGTACTTCAGAGGCTCCTTTCTAGGACAGTCCTGGAACCTGGGGCTCCCCAGGTTCCTCACATGCCTCCTTACCGTCCGGGAGGAAACACAAAAAGTGAAGGGGAAGGCCTGGAGGACCGCCTTTTAACCTTTTGGGTGAATGTGTTTCCTGTCCCGGAGGGAGGAGCCCTATGTCTCAGAGGCTGTCCTGGAAGATGATAAGAGAAAGTCCGGTCATGTGTACGTGGCATTAGATTGCCCTGTATTTGGCTCCATCCATCTTCCCATCAACTCTGACCAGCTTCCCTGTCCTGCTGAAGAAAAGCATCCCCACAACATGATGCTGCCACCACAATGTTTCACGATGGGGATGGTGTGTTCAGTGTGATGTGCAGTCTTCGTTTTCAGCCACACGTAGGGTTTTGCTTTTAGATCCAAAAGATCAATTTAGGTCTCATCTCACCAGAGCACCTCCTTACACATGTTTGTGTCCCCCACATGGCTTTTGGCAAACTGGTTAAGGCATTCTTTCAAAAATAGCTTGCCACTCTTCCATAAAGGCCAGATTTGTGAAGTGTACGACTAATGCCACGTACACACGATTGGAAAAAGCTCTAATGGTTTTCCTGATGGAATTCTGTGGGGATTTCGCTCAAGCTGTCTTGCATACACACGGTCACACCAAATTCCAACCATCAAGAATATGGTGACATAAAATGGAACTAGAAAAAGGAGGTTCAATAGCCAGTAGCTGATAGCTTCCGTCTCGTAGTTGAATCTGAGCATGTGTGAGTTTTTGCGCATCGGAATTGCATACACAAGATCGGAATTTCCATCGGAAAAATTGAGAACCTGCTCTCAATCTTTTGCTGGCGGAAATTTGGCCAGCAAAATTCCGATGGAGCATACAAGTCTCATCTGTCTTTTGCTGGCCAAAATTCTAACCGTGTGTATCATAGTTGTCCTGTGGACAGATTCTCCCACCTGCAGAGTTACCATGTGCCTCTGCTTCCCCGATTAATACTCTCCTTGCCTGGCCTGTCAGTTTAGGTGGACAGCCATGTCTTAGTAGGTTTTCAATTGTGCCATATACTTTACATTTTCGGATGATGGATTGAACAATGCTTGGAATATTTTTTTATTTTATTTTTTACAACCTAACCCTGCTTTAAACTTCTCCACAACTTTATTCCTGGGCATTCTGGTGTGTTATTTGGCCTTCATGTTCCAGTTTGTTCACTAAAAGGTCCTCTAATACAGTGGTCATCAACCCTGTCCTCAGGGCCCACTAACAGGCCAGGTTTTATGTATTACCATGGGGAGATGCAGACTAGAATAATACTGCAATCACTGAGCAGCAAATTATATCACCTGTAAAGTATTTCAGTTATCTTGCAAACCTGGCCTGTTAGTGGGCCCCGAGGACAGGAGTTGATGACCACTTCTCTAACAAACCTCTAAAGGGCTTTCAGAGAACAGCTGTATTTATACTGAGATTCAATTGCACACAGGTGGACTCTATTTACTAGTTAGGTGACTTCTGAAGGCAATTGGTTCCACTAGATTTTAGTTAGGGGTATCAGAGTAAAGGGGGCTGAATGCAAATGCACACCACACTTTTCAGATATTTGTTTTCTAAATTTTTTTTTTTTTTTTTTTACAAACTGTTTATCATTTTCCTTACAATTCACAATTATGTGCCACTTTGTGTTGGTCTATCAAATAAAATAAATTTACGTTTTTTGGTTGTAACATGACAAAATGTGGAAAATTGTATGAATACTTTTTAAAGGCACTTTAGGGGTAGAAAAAGAAATTAGGGTTTAGATACACTTTTCTGTTTCATGGATTTCTAAGACTACGTTTTTTGAACCCAGCAGTCTTTGAATTTTAGTTACATGAAACCAACTTTTTTTTTTTTTGTAAAACTTTTACTCACAAGAAAAAAACAAAACAAAATGAAGGGATTGCCCAATATCTGTCAGGTTAAACTTGTTAACAAGGTAGCCTGAAGGCTAAGTAAACTTAAAATTACTGGAATAGACCAGCAAGAATCAAAAAGGTCCAATGGCCAGTTGCAGCAGGTTTAAATGACAATGCAACCCTTGCTCACTGTCTGATAAACATTTTAAATTATAAATGATTATTTCCTATATAGGTTAATTGTAGTGCTGTAGAAGTATTTATTTATATAACAATCAAGGCCACTGCCAAAATGTGTTAGCTGCCTTCCGTTTTTACTTTTGTCTACTACAGAATCATTAAAATCCTTCTGGACTCTTTAAGATTTGTTTGGAACTGCTCCTGGTTCAACTACATGTAAGCTTTTCTGTTTGGGTGACCCCTGTCCCTGGGGGATCCTTGCTTTGGTGAGAGCTACCAAGCCCAAAGCCGTCGGGCTCCATCAAGGCTGCCCTGTTTCTACTAAGCTAAAAGATCCGTATATCCAGTGCCCCCTTCTTGCCTTTTTTGAATTATCCTTGCAAAGGCTTTGGAGCACCAGGCACGACTGTACAGTGAAGAACGTAGGAATGGGGATGAAGAAGTATTATACTGGTGGGCTGCATTGGGGGGGGGGGGGGGGGGGGGTATTAAATAAAAAGGACAACTGTACTAAAAAGGTGCAGTTAAACTTTAACCAATATCTGTTCATTATTTATGAACATTCCAGGAGCAGGGACTGGAATGACATGTTTTGATCACATCTGAAACTCATATAACATTTCACAAGCCAGGAAAATTATCTGTCTCTTTAGAGTAGACACAACCTATGTCTTTCACAACTTCATCACATGTTTTCATCTCATATTTCTGTGATCCTGATTCTCTGGCTTCTGGAACAGGAATGCAGATAAGGGACTAAAATACAGTCTTGTTCTGGGTCACTGGATACTAAGGCTGTGTTCACACTATTGCGAATTGGATGACTTTATAGGCACCCAAATAAAAAGTTGAAGTATAGTTATTATAATAACATAAGATACAGTTAATTTAATAGTATACCATATACATATAGACATTGACATCACATAGTAACCATATTCATAATCATAAAACAGGAGCGGTCCCTAGAGCACTGCCTGATATGGGTATCTGATGAGTTGTGTGTCCGAGTCTACATCCAGGTATATCAGAAATTTCAATTCAGAGGCTCGACATGTTGCGCGTGAATCATGCTTCCTCAGGAGCAGCAATTTTCATGATAGTTGCACAGGACTCTCAGCGTAGAAGTATGTAATATAATAATATAGCCTCAAAAAACATGGGTTAAGCTTCAAAAAGAATGTCATAATAAAAATTACCATAAAAGCAGTCAGTTTCCTGAAGGGCAGAGGTAGGGGTAATAGAGGACCCATCCAATATTATAATGCCTTGTCAATAAAACGAACGTGTCACTGCACAGCATCAAGTCATCACCGTTCGGATAAAAATGGCAATTGTCGCTTTTATCCGAAGTTCATTTCTTTTATGTCAATTTTACATTTAGTCAATTTCGGGACGTTGGCACCCCGCTACTGGTACTCTCATAGTGTCCCCATATGTCCACTGCGACTCCAGTGCGAATTTGCACAGGAGCCCTGTGCGTCTTTTGGTCTGTTTAAGGTCCAAATCCAGCCAAATATTTGGGCCGAAATCGGACCTGAAATGGTCAATGAGGACGCACAGGACTTATGCTGTGAGCTGCATGTGAAGATAGTGTAAACCCAGCTTTAAGCTAAAGGAAGGTCAGCATGACAACCAGTCAACTAGCATTTTTTTTTTTAAAGAAATGCTACGCGTTTCCTGCTATTTATTTGATGTTGCATTGCTATGCACTGATAGTACATTGCATTGTTTAGAGGCGTATGCATAGCCCACCAGTTTTTTTTTTTTTTTTTTTTCTTCAATAGAGTGAGGATTTGTTAAAACTAATATCATGTAACTTTTTTTGCAGTATGTACTGTATACTACACTTGTTAAGTTTTTACATTCATGAATACCTCCACCTCAACCCTATCATGCATACATAAACAGTATACCTGTACGTATATACACTCACTGGCCACTTTATTAGGTACACCTGTTCAATTGCTTAGTAACACATATTGCATAATCACATGGCAGCAACTCAATGCATTTAGGTATCTAGCCGTGGTGAAGACAACTTGCTGAAGTTCAAACAGAGCATCAGAATGGAAAAGAAAGGATATTTAAGCAGTGGCGGCTGGTGGAATTTTTTTTGGGGGGTGGCGAACAGTATGACACCCCCCCCCCCCCCCCCCAGTCGGTTGCACTTACTGCATCACCGGCAGCATTCCCTGCTCTCCATAGGTCATCACAGCGTGGTTTTCTTTTCCTCCCCCCTCGGCGGGAAGTCGGGAGTCTTCTCTTTTCGGCCAATCGGAAAAGAAGTCTCACACCCGATTCTGATTGGCCAGATTGAGGATCAGTGTTTCAACAGCAAATATTCATTCCCTTTTGTAACACACCTGGGTGGGATCAGAGCGCATTCTCTGCGACCTGAGCCCCCCCTATTTTGAAGCCAATTAGAGCCTCTTACTCTAATCAGGCATTATATATAAAAAATATAAAACCTGGCCACTGTAATTCATGCGCCCGGTGCCCTGAAAGGGGTCGGACACATGAATACGGGGTGGCCGTGGATAGATTCACACTATGCATGAATCTATCAATTGGATATAGGTGGTGGTGTGGAGACAGGGGGCGGGGCCCAGGCACCTTTAAATGGATGGGCTGCCACTGGATTTAAGTGACTTTGAACATGGCCTGGTTGTTAGTGCAGACTAAGGATAAGCTCAGGCGTGTTCGCAAACAGCACGTGCAGAGCCCACCAGGAAGTTGGCACTGCACAGCGCTAATCACAAGCTGTGAGACATTGTCCCGATGTGCAGTTGCAGAGATCAGGAAATGTCTCACTGCCTGTGATTAGCGCTGTGCAGTGCCGACTTCCTGGCGGGCTCTGCACGTGCTGTTTGCGAACACGCCTGAGCTAATCCTTAGTGCTGTCTGGTTTGAGATTATAGAAAGGCAACAGTAACTCAAATAACAACTGGTTACAACCAAGGGATACAGAATAACCCCTCTGAACACACAACACATCAAACCTTGAAGCAGATGGACTACAGAATAGGGATGAGCTCAAGCGTGTTTGCATGGTCCACGTGCAGAGCCCGTCAGGAAGTCGGCGCAGCATTGCGCTAATCACAGGCAGTGAGACATTGCCGGTTTTTGAAGCCGCGCATCGGGGCAATGTCTCACTGCCTGTGATCAGTGCAGCGCTGCGCCTGGCGGGCTCTGCACGTGGACCATGCGAACACGCCTGAGCTCATCCTTACTACAGAAGGCCACACCGGGTGCAACTCCTGTCAGCTAAGAACAGGAAACTGAGGCTACAATTAGCATTTCTCTCGGGCGGCCCCTCTTCTTTTTTCCGGGTTTGATCTGTGGTCCATGGCTGAGTACCTGGAGTGAATTGCCTGGGGTGTCTATATCAGCTGAGGACATACACCTTAACCATTGGAGCGTATTGCTGTTTAACCACTTTCAGACCGGACCATTTTGCTGGTCAATGACCAGAGGTCTTTTTACAATTTGGCACTGCGCTGCTTTAACTGGTAATTGCGCGGTCATGCAATGTTGTACCCAAACAAAATTTGCGTCCTTTTTTTCCAACAAATAGAGCTTTCTTTTAAAAAGGTATTTGACTGACTCTGCGATTTTTATTTTTTGCGATATAAACGTAAAAAGACCACAAATTAAAAAAAAAAAAAAAAAGATATTTTCTTCTTTTTGTTATTAGAAAAATCCAATAAACTAAATTTTAGTCATACATTTAGGCCAAAATGTATTCAGCCACATGTCTTTGGTAAAAAAAAAAGTCAATAACTGTATATTTATTGGTTTGCGCAAAAGTTGTCACATCTACAAACTAAGGTACGTTTTCTGGAATTTACGCAGCTTTTAGTTTATGACTGCCCATCTCATTTCTTGAGGTGCTAAAATGGCAGGGCAGTACAAAACCTCCCCAAATGACCCAATTTTGGAAAGTAGATACCCTAAGGAAATTGATAAGAGGCATGTTGAGCCCATTGAATATTTTATTTTTTTGCCTCAAACGATTGAATAATGACAAAAAAAAATTTTTTTATTTTTTTTTTTTACACAAAGTTGTCACTAAATGATATATTGCTCACACATGCCATGGTTATATGTGGAATTGTACCCCAAAATACATTCTGCTGCTTCTCTTGAGTACGGGGATACCACATGTGGTCGACTTTTTGGAAGCCTAGCCGCGTACGGGGCCCCGAAAACCAAGCACCGCCTTCAGGATTTCTAAGGGCATACATTTGTAATTTCACTCCTCACTACCTATCACAGTTTTGAAGGCCATAAAATGCCAAGATGGCACAAAACACCCACAAATGACCCCATTTTAGAAAGTAGACACCCCAAGCTATTTGCTGAGAGGCATGGAATATTTTATATTTTGCCACAAGTTGCGGGAAAATTACAAACTTTTATTTATTTATTTATTTTTTCCACAAAGTTGTCACTAAATGATATATTGCTCACACATGCTATGGGCATATGTGAAATGACACCCCAAAATAAATTTTGCTGCTTCTCCTGAGTACGGGGATACCACATGTGTGGGATTTTTTGGGAGCCTAGCCGGTACGGGGCCCCGAAATTCAAGAACCGCCTTCAAGCTTTCTAAGGGCGTAAATTTTTGATTTCACTCCTCACCACCTATTACAGTTTTGAAGGCCATAAAATGCCAAGATGGCACAAAACCCCCCCAAATGACCCCATTTTAGAAAGTAGACACCCCAAACTATTTACTGAGAGGCATGTTGAGTCCATGGAATATTTTATATTTTGCCACAAGTTGCGGGAAAATTACAAACTTTTTATTTTATTTTTTATTTTTTTTCACAAAATTGTCACTAAATGATATATTGCTCACACATGCCATGGGCATATGTGAAATGACACCCCAAAATAAATTCTGCTGCTTCTCCTGAGTAAGGGGATACCACATGTGTGGGATTTTTTGGGAGCCTAGCCGCGTACGGGGCCCCGAAAACCAAGCACTGCCTTCAGGATTTCTAAGGGTGTAAATTTTTGATTTCACTCCTCACTACCTATCGCAGTTTTGAAGGCCATAAAATGCCAAGATGGCACAAACCCCCCCCCCCCAAATGACCCCATTTTGGAAAGTAGACACCCCTAAATTTAGGGGTACACTAGTGAGACTAACAGGTAAAAAAGCACCTAGGCTGTCAGCGACTGTAATAAAAAAAACGCTACAGAAAAAACTGTTAGCGATCGCAGGGATCAGGCCTGACTCTGCGAACGCTGCAGTTGTGTGTTGTGTTTTGTAAGTGACAGTGATCAATCGATACTGCACTTGGGTGGGCTGGGCTGGGCTTGGCGGATGGGCTAAACGCAGGTGCTAGCAGGTATCTGGGCTGATCCCGCTAACAATGCGTTTTGGGAAACCTAAACTGCTGGTGACGCTAATATAGATCTGATCAGATACTACATTACTAAGGGAGGTGTACGCTTTGCGCGTGGGTGTTAGCGGTACTGGCACTAACCTGACGCTGCCTGGGGCGACGCAGACCCTATCTGACCCTCAAACTTATATCACCCACCGGGTGATCAGGGGGTTAAACCTTTATTAGGTAATAAATGGCGGGTGCCCTGAAACTATAAAAAAATAACTAACCAACCAACGTCACCTGTAACAGTTATATGGTGATCACTGGTGAAAGGGTTAACTAGGGGGCAATCAGGGGGCTTTATGCAGTAGTATATGGGGGTCCCTGGTGCTATAAAAAGCTGTGGCGAACCTAAATACCTACCTGCCTAACTAGCGTCACCTGTGACACTAATACAGCGATCAGAAAAACGATCGCTTATTAGGCTGGGTTCACACTGGAGCAATGCGGGAACGCCACACATCCGCGGCGGGTTCCCGCATCACACTGCCCTATGCGAACTGCTGGGAGTGTCAGTGAAATGTTAATGACACCCCCAGATCAGTTCGCATATCGGAGTGCGATCTGCAAACTCGGACAGGAATCGGATCGCATGGTGTGAACACCCATGCGATCCGATTCTGCTGCGGACCAAAAAAGGGTCCCGTGCGAGTTTGCGGCGGGTGCGGCGGATGCGATGTGAATTCAGCCATACTATCTGTATGGCTGAACTCGCATCGCACAGAGATCGGATGTGATTTGCACTGCAGTGCGGTGCGAATCACATCCGTTCTCATAAACCGCTGCAATGTGAACCCAGCCTTAGTGACACTGGCGACGGGGGGTGATCACGGGGTTAAACCTTTATTGGGGGGTTAGGGGGGTACCCTAGAACTAAAGGGGGCTAACCCTAACTGCTCTAACAGTTATTACAGTCACAAATGACACCAATGCAATAAAAAAAAATTGGTGTCACTGTGACTGGGGGTGCAGGGGTGATTGGGGGGGTGAGAGTGTGCCTGGCATGCTCTACTGTGTAGTGTAGTGTTGGTGCAACTCACCGATCCTCTCTCCTCGGTGCCGGAACGAAAAATACCGACACGGAGGAGAGATTACATCACTTCCTCTGCCTGTGTTTACATTACAGGAGAGGAAGTGATATCATGCTGCACTTCCATTCGTCAGGAGCGATCTCGAGGGGGTGGCCATGAATGAATGGCCGCCCCCCTCATCCCGGATCGCTCCTGAACGGATTCCGACCGCCGCTGGCACGGGGGGGAGGGGCCCGATCGGGCCCCCCACCCGCGGGAAGGCAGGGACGTACATGTACGCCCATATGCCTGCCCGTGCCATTCTGTCGACGTACATCGTCGTGCGGTGGTCAGCAACTGGTTAACTGACAGCAGTGAGGTAAGGTACCCACTGCACTCAGTGTGCGAGCACCTGTCTTGAGGAGTTGTAAGATCACCGGTGGAACTATCCCGTGTTTGCTCACAGAATTAGTCTATTACACAGCACAGTGTGGACTCACTTATTTGCATGACCTGATACGGATTGCCATTTTTTTCTACAAATAGAGACACTTTAAGAATCTTTTTTTGGATTGTGTTTTATATCTATTTTTACTTTTCTTGTTTATTTATTTATTGGATCTTACTTTTATACAATTTTTTAACGTATATATTTTTTTCACTTGGATGCACTTTTATGGATTGAGACACATTTTGGATTGCACACGCTTTTGGATTATTATTATTATTATTATTATTATCTGCGATTCCGCTACCTATTGTTTCACTTGCACTTTTATTAGTAAAACGTGTACTACTTGAATTTCTATACTGGTCACTTTATAAATGATACTAGGAATATGTGTACTACCTGAATATCTTACTGGTCACTTTATAATGATTTTATGTATATAGGGTATTGATACAGTTTAAATCAATTGTTTGTGATAATCGCACAGGTGTGCTTTTTAGATTTTGTATGCGATTATTTATTCACTATTATTGGATTTAATTTAGTTTTTGTGTGGAGCGCAACACCATTCTTTATCATTATTACAATTAGCACAGGCTCACCAAAATTGGCCAATAGAAGATTGGAAAAACATTGCCTGGTCCAACGAGTCTCAATTTCAGCTGCAACATTCAGATGGTGGGGTCAGAATTTAGCTTAAACAACATGAAAGCATGGATCCATCCTGCCTTGTATCAATGGTTCAGGCTGGTGGTGGTGGTGTTGTAATGGTGTGGGGGATAGTTTCTTGGCACACTTTGACCCCCTTAGCACCAACTGAGCTTTGTTAAAAGCCACTGTCCACCTGAGTATTGTTGCTGACCATGTCCATCTCTTTAGGACTACAGAGTACCCATCTTCTGATGGCTCCTTCCAGCAAGATAATGCACCACGTCACAAAGCTCAAATCATCTCACTACTAAGGATGAGCTCAGGTGTGTTTGTATGGTCCACAGAGCCTGCTAGGAAGTCAGCGCAGCACTAATCACAGGCAGTGGGACATTGCCCCGATGCGCAGCTGCAGAGATCGGGCAATGTCTCACTGCCTGTGATTAGCGCAGCACTGCGCCAACTTCCTGGCAGGCTCTGCACGTGGACCATGCAAACACGCTTGCGCTCATCCCTACTCACCACAGGTTTCTTGAACATGACAAGGAGTTCTATGTACTCCAATGGCCTCCACAGTCACCAGATTCTCATCCAATAAAGGACCTTTGGGATTTGGTGAAACAGGAGATTGGCATTATGGATGTGCAGCTGACAAATCTGCAGCAACTGTGTGATGCCATCATGTCACTATGGACCAAAATCTCTGAGGAATGTTTCCAACCACTTGTTAAATCTATGCCACAAAGAATTAAGGCAGTTCTGAAGGAAAAAGAAGGTCCGACCTGATACTAGCAAGGTGTACCTAATAAAGTGGCCTGGTGAGTGTATACAGTGTATAATGGGCCAAGTAATCAATAAAATGTGTCCATTTGGTCTCAATAGCCGAGAATAACCCTCATGGGATTTAAAAGTCAGTAGATAGCACTTAGGATTTTTAAAACACTCATCAGGTTACATATAAAAATATAGTTCATTGAAAATGAGCCTAAGACCAAAAAAAAGCTACACTTAACCTGCACAAAGCACATTTAAAAAAAAAAAAAAAAAAAAAAAATTTAATATTTGCAAGAAGACCCCCATAACAAACTCCATCCTCCTTTATGTAATCAATAAATAAAAGATACAATTTTGTGCAGTAAGGACTTTCACAGCCCAATACAAGATTCCATACCCTTAGAATTGGCTCAGTTTCATCACCTTTGATAGACGTTCAATATAAAACAAGGTTAATTGCTGCTGTTCATCATATAAAAGTCTTGCTACACATAGACATAAGACAGTGGAGTTGATTTGAAACCAATCAGCTTCCAGGTTTTTGTTAAAGCTTAAATTGAACAAGCTGAAGTTAGAAGCTGATTGGCTGCTATGCACAGCTGCACCAGATTTTGCACTCTGCGGTTCTAGTAAATCAACCCCATTGTCTTTATGTTAAAGCTTCTTAGCATTTAAATAAAATCAGGATTCAAGACAAGGCAACTTCTTCAGAAATGAACCAGATCCTTGATCTTTGGCATGTCCTCCCAAAGTTTTCAGTATCCATGTCCTCTCTTCCAGAATGACTATAGGCTCAATTCACAAAGAGGTGTTTTCCTTTTTAAAATCGGAGATCAAATAGCTCATAGTGTTTTTCCAATCATTTTTTGCAAATGCATTTTTAAAAAGTGTCAGGGACTTTTTTTTTTTTTAAACCCAAAACGGTGTGCTTTTGGTTCAATACACTTCAATGGAGAATGAGCAGAAAAGCATGTAGTGCATTTTTTGCTGCAATTTGCATTTTTTTAATCTGCCTAACAACAATTTGGCTACAAAAAAAAAAATAACACATAAAAAAATGCATTAAAACCATGTGAAAAATACGTCAAACACGCGTGTACAAAATGCACCACAACAAGCTTTGCAGAAATGGATCAAAAGCAAACTGCATAGATGTGAAACCCTGTCCATTTTTATTGCTAATAGGAAATAAAATGAGATGAACTGATATATCGGCCAAAAATAGGGTTATCTGCATTTTGCTGATAGAAAAAAAGCTTGCTGATAATGGTCTTTTAAAAACAGGTGATTTTCCTGCGATTTTTTTTTTTTTGCCAGGATTTCAATTAGGGAGGTACATTTTTTGTGACTGTCCATATATGCACCAACGGAAGCTTAAAGGACTAGTATTAATTATAAAGAGTCAAATATAATATATATCTTTTGAGATATATATATATAATAAATTTGTAGAAAACTGTCCATTCTGGTTTCAGTTTTCGGACAAGTGCATCCTGAATTTCCGGTTTCTGTCCAGAGTTTTCGCTTTGCACCACTAAAACCGTAGCAATAAGCCAACTCACTAGTCAGTTCAGTCCCTGCAGCATATGTATTAATACAAAAGAAAGAAGGTGACTGGAATACTCGACAATGAGAATTTGCTTTCGCAGGACACAGTTGGGTTGATTTAGTAAAACTGGAGAGTGCAAAACCTGGTGCAGCTGTACATGGTAGCCAATCCGCTTCTGACTTCAGCTTCTTCAATCAAGCATTGACCAGTGGCGGCTGGTGCTCAAAATTTTTGGGGGGGCACAAACAAACTGGAAAAAAAACCCCATCAATTGCAGCTTCAGTGTGCCCCCATGTCCGCTGTCTGTCTGGCACTTACCCTGTCTCTGTGGGGCAGTAGGTCCTCCATGCTCCTCGATGTCTTCTCCTGTCCTCTGCTATGATTGGACGCCTGATAGGTGTCCAATCACAGTGCCAGTCGTTTCAGCCAATCAGGTGACAGATAACAGATCCAAGCACCCGATTGGCGGAGAGGCGGTTCAGTGTTAGGAAAGCGAATATTCATCCGTTTTTGAGTGAACTGCGAGCGCCAAGCAATGCATGAATCTATGCGGTGATAGAGGGGGTGTCTGGAGAGAGGGGGCAGCGCCCATGCGCCCTTATGGACACACCGCCACTGGCTTTAACAGGAAAAAACCTGCACACTGATTGGTTTCTATTTAGAGCATCAGTTCAATTAAAGCGGGAGTCCGCCGGGAGTGCGCGTTTTTTTTTTTTTTTTAAAAGCCAGCAGCTACAAATACTGCAGCTGCTGACTTTTAAAATAGTGACACTTACCTGTCCAGCGCGCCCGCGATGACGGCACCCGAAGCCGATCTCTCGATCGTCTCTCAGGTGCTGCCGCCGCCATCTTGGGTATGGGAATCAGGAAGTGGAGCCTTTCGGCTTCATTTCCCGGTTCCCTACTGCGCATGCGTGAGTCGCGCTGCGCAATGAGGATGGACCCGCTGCCTCTGGGATCTGTGAGTTTCCCAGCAGGCAGCGGGGGACTTTCGGAAAGGGGCGTAATCTACGCCCCTTTCCGCAGAGAGCTATCCAGGAAGTGGGTGCAGATACCTGTACTGTAGGAGGATTCCAATGAGCGGAAGGTCCACTTTAGGGTGGACCTCCGCTTTAAGTAAATACAAATTACCTTTTTATAAATGTCAAATATTGAATGAAAATGGTATAAAAAATTACACACATATAAAAATACCCTTCTTCCACCACAGCCGATCACATGGTTAAAGAGCTGTGGCCATGGCTCTTTACAAAGATTGAAGTCGCGCGGGGTTCTAGCAACAAAGCGTGGCCACGATCGCTATGCTGTGCATCCGTTCTGGAGCGCTGTCCACCCAGAACGAGAGCCGCGCTGTCCCTCCATCATTTGACATGGGCGGGCAGCAAGTGGTTAAATATCACATGCCTGGACCATTACTTAAAGTAGAACTATAGGAAAACCTTTTTCCTGGTGCCTATCCATGGGAGTATACCTGTGACACACTCCGCCTTGGCTCCTCCCTCAGGACCAGTGAATATTATAAAAGAAAAGGATTAGTGCGCTCCCAGCGTTCTCCTTTTTTTCCTCATACCTCTTAGTCAGTGAATGGTGGTGGATCGTCCCTCACCTCTGCAGTCGCAGCTTCCAGCTGGGTTCAAGTCTCTCCCAGGTCCAGTCCCTGTTCTTGGCCAGCTAAATGCGCTGATAAGATAGGGAGTCCCTTCTGTGGGTCTTTTGGGAGAGCAGTTGTCTCTTAACTAAGAGCTCCTATCTGCATTTATATACTGGCATTTGCTGAAGACTCCAGCAGACAAAGCAGCTATATCTATTTTTCACTTTCTCCCTCCTGTCATCCATTCTGTCTCGCTTTCCTTTCCTTGCATTCCTCTCTCTCTTTTTCGCTTTCTTCCTCCCAAACCACCTTCCCCGCCTTGTAATATTGTACCTTCATTCCTGGTTACTATAGTGGGTGGCGCACACCTCGTGCCGGCTTTTCCTCAGCGTCTTCCTGCCCGCTCTGCGCATGTGTGGCAGTCAGGAGCCAGCTCGCTGGGCCGGGCTGAGTTGGGCAGGCCACGTAGGTCCTAGTGTGCATGTGCAGTCTGGCTGGAGGTCTTGGTGGTCATCTTGAATAGGGGCAAATTTTTCATTTTTTGCCCTTATTTGTCAAAATCATTTTTTAGAGGGTTGTATCTTCCGCAAGATGTCCCTCCCCTCTCCATTGTTTTATTACTGGGGGGGGGGGGGGGGCTTTCAGCATGGCAGCCTGTTGTCATCTGAGGTTGCCTATGCGTGGAGCCCATGGAGGGGACACTGTTTTTGCCAATGGTAAATGTAATTTCTTTCTTTTTCTTGACTCGGGAATACCGCTTCCTTGCTCCAGCTGAAATACCAGCTGCTAACTCCCTTATCTTTCTCTAGCTCAGTGATTCTCAACCAGGGTTCCTCCAAAGGTTGTTAGGCGTTCCTTCAGCATTGGGCAATTTCTGCCTCTTAGATAAATTCCCACTGACACCAATGAACTTTTTAGCCATCTGTACGGAGGTAATTCTTCCCAATGACCACAAGTGTAAGGACCATTCTTCCCACTGACCATCACACTATTGTATCATGAGTTGCAGACCTCTAATTTTTGCAGGGGTTCCACGAGACCGGAGAACTATTTCAAGGGTTCCTCTGTGTTGAAAAGGTTGACAAAGGCTGCTTTAGCTGCTTTTTCTGTCTGTTGCCTATAATAAGCAGTATGCCACCCAAACAAGACCCTCTCCAACATTTAAGGTAGGGACTGTCGTCCCTGTGAGTAAAAAAATAAAAAAAAATTAAAAAGAATAAAAAAAAGAGAGCACTTATGCTGGTACGTTTATCTATTTCAGCCTTGTATGCCAGAAGAAGTCCAAGGTGACATAAACAAGCCTATGAAGGCCCCAACCAGTTCAGGATACCATGCAAGCAGTGAGGGTTCATCAGATAAAATACATAGTTCTTCACATCCATCAACGCTTAAATCCCTAAGGCTCCATGCACACTGAAGCTCATAAACGTTCAAGAGTAGTTTTTCTGACCACAAAAAACGTCAAACGCTGATGAACGTTGATAAACGCTCAAAAACATGGCTTAACGTTAACGTTTTTGATCCATTGAAGAAAAAAGCTAACGTGGAAAAAAACTAACACCATTTTCATAAAGTTATTTTAACATCCAGTGTGCATGGAGCCTAAATGCTGAGCATGCGGGGTCATCCAATTCCCAGTCAATTGGTCTGTAAAAGCTGTGTAATGCCGCGTACACATGAGCAGACTTTTTGACGGACTAGGTCCGACGGTCTTTCCGACGGACTTTCGGTAGAGTTCCAATGGACTTTCCGAATGAACGGACTTGGCCACACACAATCAAACCAAAGTCAACGGATTCAAATGTGATGACGTACGACCGAACTAGAATAAGGAAGTTCATAGTCAGTAGCCAATAGCTGCCCATGAGTGGATTTCTCGATAGGAACTGGGTCCAGGGGAGACATGGAAACATGTTCTATTTCTAAAGTCCGTCAGATTTTTGGACAGCAAAGGTCTGATGGAGCCCACACACGATCGATTTGTCAGATGGATTCGCTCTGTCGGACCTTTGCTGTCACAAAGTCCGGTTGTATGTTCGTGGCATTAGAGTCTATACAGCAGACAGAGAGTCAGAGGGTTAACAGGTAAGCTGTCCTACGCAAAAATGGGCAGGGAATACATAGTGGAACGAGCAACAGCCGTTCCATTGCAGCAATTAGCTCAATCTCTTCCAGAGAAGTTAATTCTTCCTGGCCCATCCTCGAAAGAATCCTCTCACCACGCAGCAAATATCCCTCCTAGACATCTGGATGATGGAGGGCCATCTGAGGACACCTCAGAAGAGCTCGACCCTCGGATTTAAACTCTCCCTAGTTCAACGCTATGTCCAGGCTGTAAAACCAGCTATTGGCTGGGAGAAAGCCGACACTACATCTGAGTAGTCAAAAGTAGACATGTGCATTCGTTTTCGTCCGAATGTATTTTTGTCCAAATTTCAGGTATTTTCGTTTTCGTTTTGACAAACGATAACAAAAGGGCAGAATCTGAAAAATCTGACATAAATAAATGCTTTATTTTCGTTTTCATTGTTACAACAGTTTGATATAGAATAGGAGATTCAACGTGACTCTGACAATAACAAACTTTGTCTATTGAACCTGTGGTCGAATGTGCCTAACCTTACCTCTATTAGTTCAACATTATATAGAGAAAAGATTTGACAGAGAGAAAATATTCGATATAGAGAGAAAAGATTCTGGAATTGGGTGGGGGAAGTAAAATTAAAAATAATGATAATGATGAATAATGAATAATATATATATATATATATACAGAAACACTTGTAGATGGCCCAGGAACGTCCTCCAATGCCTCCATGTCGCTCTCACAATGGGTTGCTGCCATAATCATTATTATCAGTCACTCACTATCTGACACCTGACACTGTGAGACTTAGACCATTCATTCAACACGATGAGATTAGACAAAGCAACGAAAAACACACACGGTTATAATAATATTCAACGGAGCATCAAAACTGTACGATGCTGCAATCGTACATTTCCGGAGTCAAATGCTCCGCCTATAGGCTATATAGAGTTTAGCAGCTCTGTTGAATCTTCTTTACACATTCTACAGACACCATAAGCCTTCAAAGACAGATTTTCGGCCGAATGCAATTTTTGAACGAAAAACTAAATAAATAAAAACGAATTTCGGGAGTAACTAAATAAATTTATTTTTTCGAATGAAAACGAAATTCCGAAACAAAATATTTCACTCTGCACATGTCTAGTCAAAAGATGTACTTGCCATTTCTAAAGAAGCAGGTTTCCTTCTTTCGACTCCACTAGTGCGAGTTGTCTTGCAACTTGGAACTGAAAAGTCGCATGACAAGTTGTACCCATGATTTCCTATGAGTAATGTTTATCTGTGCAATTTCAAGTCGCAGCAACTTCAGAGTAATCCCTGCACTACTTTGGTCCTACTTTGATAAGACTTGAGATCCATAGACCTCAAGAATACACAGGCATTGTTTCAAGTCACAACAAAATCGTGGCATTCATGTGACTTTCAGTTTGCAAGAGTGGAAACATAGGCTTACTCTGATGGATGATATCAGAGACATTGTTGAAGAGGAAAGTGAAAAAAAAAAAAAAATTATTATTTTTTTCCTCTCAATTGCCTAGGAAAATTTTATCCATGGTCGGAACAAGATTCTGGAATGCCAGATGTTCCGCTGGGGGTAGACGTGGCAGTGGTTCGTATAACAAAGAATTTAATCTCACCAATCGATAATTCAGCCTCAATTGAGGATCCTTTAGACAGATGAAGAGAGCCCAACTTAAAGGAGCTTACCAAATGGCGGGTAAATGCCTGGAAGCCAGCAATTGTCTTATCTGTATCCAGAGCCCTGTGGGCATGGACCGAAAACATGGAACCAGCTGTAGCGCCCTGCTCCTAATGGGCAGACGCTATTGTTTTTCAGATTTAGTTGTCTGAAGCTGTAGTTGGCTCAGACTAATTTTCTCTAAAAGTTCTGGTTTCTGTACCAGTCCAGCTGGGTTGCACTGGTTCCCACTTGACCGTAAGTGTCGCTGCCACTGCCGGTAAGTGTGAAAATGCAGAAGGCTGGATGTATTGAATACCACCTCTTGCTCGGAAATGGCTCAGTGGGAGGGGTTTCCCTGCTGTGCATTCTGGGAGAAGGTATTTAAGGTACCAACGCCATTTTTGGTGGTTAGTTTTCCGGGGTCCTCTATCCCAACCTCATGGCCCTCCTAGCTTGGGGTCTGTGTCGCATGATCCTGCGCCTCGGGGCCGGCTGGCCCAAGGCTCTGCAACTAAGAGTGTAGGCCTACAAATGTCTTGGGGCCTACTGATCCAGGGGTGGTCCTGTGAGGTATCGTCTGTGGGGAGAAGCCAAGAAAACTGGAGGATCTAAGAGAGGACTTTTCCGGTAGAGGACCGAGCGCAAGGCTGGTGTCTCTGGAGGAGCCTGGAAACTCAGTTGGAGGACGCAACCCGGATCAAAATGAAAGAGTCTGGTACTGTATGGTAGTTCTTTTTAGTTCTTCTTATCGGCTGCTAGGTCAAGTGAGAGGGGCCTATCCGGGGATTGCTGGATCCAGTCTGTGGAGCTGTTTGTCCTCTGGATTTACCCAATACCTCTATCCCGCAATTACTAGCTGCCTGAACTCCCCTTTATCCTCTGGCCCTCTCTTGAAGGACTTTTGTGCTATTCCTGAATAAATCTTAAAAAAAGGACTAAGTGTCAGAATTCATCATCATTTGGGCTACTTTCCAAAGGGACCCCTCAAAACAGAGAGTCGAGCAGGTGAGGTAACGGTAGGCCCAAATAAAACCAGCAGCTCCTTCGGGGGTTAGTGCTACACAGTGATTCATCAAAATGTTCCTAGGGAAAATATAGTCAAGGCTTTGGATGAATTATGGCTCTCAGCAGACTTCACCGGTGAGATGGCGATGGATACAATTCATTACTCCACAAGATCAATGTCACTACTTGTGATAGCCATATGGGTATTGTGGTCAGAACTACGGGCAGCTGATTCTGTGTCAAAATAAAAAAAATTTTTTTATGGTAAATCACTGTTTGCAGTAAGGTTACAGAAAGACATTTCCTGTGTCACATAAGGAAAGTCAGACACGATTCCCTAGAACAGCAGAATTAGATGTACCTGGGGATTCAGGGATGCTTACTTGCGCACACACCCATACTACAACTGTTACAGAAGTATCTGAGATTTTCGGTCAACTAGGCCCATCTACAATTCCAGTCTCCCCTTCGGACCCTGCTCTTCCCTCAGAGCCCTCACGAGGGCTTGGATCACTATCCAAGCTTCTGGGTCTCAGTTCTTATCACTAACCAGACGATATCCTCCTTTTATCAAAAGATCCAGCCCAGATAGTGGAACACAGGTGGATGCTGTGGCCCACATCAAGATACAGTTGGATGGTAAATCATCAAGTCAGCTTTTCTCGTTTAGGCACCTTATTCGGCAGAATCTGAAAAATCTGACATAAATAAATGCTTTATTTTCGTTTTCATTGTTACAACAGTTTGATATAGAATAGGAGATTCAACGTGACTCTGACAATAACAAACTTTGTCTATTGAACCTGTGGTCGAATGTGCCTAACCTTACCTCTATTAGTTCAACATTATATAGAGAAAAGATTTGACAGAGAGAAAATATTCGATATAGAGAGAAAAGATTCTGGAATTGGGTGGGGGAAGTAAAATTAAAAATAATGATAATGATGAATAATGAATAATATATATATATATATATACAGAAACACTTGTAGATGGCCCAGGAACGTCCTCCAATGCCTCCATGTCGCTCTCACAATGGGTTGCTGCCATAATCATTATTATCAGTCACTCACTATCTGACACCTGACACTGTGAGACTTAGACCATTCATTCAACACGATGAGATTAGACAAAGCAACGAAAAACACACACGGTTATAATAATATTCAACGGAGCATCAAAACTGTACGATGCTGCAATCGTACATTTCCGGAGTCAAATGCTCCGCCTATAGGCTATATAGAGTTTAGCAGCTCTGTTGAATCTTCTTTACACATTCTACAGACACCATAAGCCTTCAAAGACAGATTTTCGGCCGAATGCAATTTTTGAACGAAAAACTAAATAAATAAAAACGAATTTCGGGAGTAACTAAATAAATTTATTTTTTCGAATGAAAACGAAATTCCGAAACAAAATATTTCACTCTGCACATGTCTAGTCAAAAGATGTACTTGCCATTTCTAAAGAAGCAGGTTTCCTTCTTTCGACTCCACTAGTGCGAGTTGTCTTGCAACTTGGAACTGAAAAGTCGCATGACAAGTTGTACCCATGATTTCCTATGAGTAATGTTTATCTGTGCAATTTCAAGTCGCAGCAACTTCAGAGTAATCCCTGCACTACTTTGGTCCTACTTTGATAAGACTTATCCTCCTTTTATCAAAAGAATCCCTGCACTACTTTGGTCCTACTTTGATAAGACTTATCCTCCTTTTATCAAAAGATCCAGCCCAGATAGTGGAACACAGGTGGATGCTGTGGCCCACATCAAGATACAGTTGGATGGTAAATCATCAAGTCAGCTTTTCTCGTTTAGGCACCTTATTCAACACCGCAAAAGGGACGGCGTCCCTGCCGTCTCAGAAAGTGTGGGCAATCATTCAGTAAGTAAAGAGAGTGAGGACATGGTCCTACATAACAGCCTCAAACTAACTCAACTTTAATAGGGATTTTAGTCTTTTTATATCCAGATGATCACAAGGACACATGAATACCTCAGGCACCTTTTAGTTATAATTTCTGAAGCAATGGAGCAAACTCTCTATCCCCATATATCAAACAAGTTTGATGCACAGGGGTCTGCACTAGTGGATGGAAATGCCTGTAAAGCCATGCCCATCAAGGCATGTCTTCTGGACCACAGTTACCACATATGCCAATACAATGGGCTAGGAGGCACATTGCAACTAGATGTTGGTTCAAGAGAGATCGCCGTTCAATGCGGCAGACATAATTGCAAATATCCTGGAAATCTAGGCGGCTTATCTCGCATCAACAACATTTGCTCTCTCAGATCAAGGACAAATCAGTTCTGATTCAGTTCTGATTTGGATAGACAATAGAGCTGCAATATCATACATACATCACCATGGCGGAACCAACAGCGGTTCCTTACTAAGGAAAGTGGAACCCATCTTCATTTGGGAGAGGGGAATCTGAAGGACCTTAGAGTAGTCTATCTTCCAGCCCACTTAAACACAGACGCTGATCAGCTATCCCAAGGATTCCCGGATCACGACAAATTGTCCCTACAACCAAAGTTATTCAGTTGGATTGTGGGCCAGTGGACCTTTCCCGAACTCCATCTTTTTGCTACAGCAAGAAATGCCAAGCTACGGAGATTTATTTCACATCTACCTCATTCTTGGGCAGAAGCAACAGATGCCCTGTCAAGTCATTGGGCATGCAATCTACTTTAGGCCTCCTGCCACTAATTCTCTCAAGACTTGCCTAGAGGCGATTCAGTTCGCATTGTGCGCTATATAAGTATTTCATTCATTCATTCATTCACTTGCAATATCAATAATAAATGGTGATAACAGTCCTGCCATATTTGCAGGGAAACCCATTATTCCCTAGGGCAGTGTTTCTCAAATCCAGTCCTCAGGCCCCCCCAACAGGTCATGTTTTCAGGATTTCCCTCAGATGAAACGGCTGTGGTAATTGCTAAGGCAGTGAAACTGATCAAATCACCTGTGAAAAATAATGGAAAACCTGAAAACATGACCTGTTGGGGGGGCCTGAGGACTGGATTTGAGAAACACTGCCCTAGGGCAACATTTCTTAGTGTCCAGCCACCGGTAAATATTCCTCTGATACCTTTTCTTCTGGCTTGAGGCATCACACCCATCAGCATCCTCACAGATTGAACCTTCACATTAGAATGTTAAAACAGGCTTTAATCATTAGGATGTTCCTCCCAGAGTTGTTTCAACTCTGCTCAATGCACAGGAGCCTTCAATGAACAATACAAGTGACAAAGTTTGACATAAGTTTTACATTTTTCAGGAATGGCAAAACTTCAATCCTGATGTACCTTCTTCCTTCCAACTCCTTGACTTCCTGAAAGCAGACCTTGATTTAGGAATAGGATTAAGCAATTTTAAAGGTACAGCTGGTGGCAATCTCTGCTGTGACATCAAGAGATGGGCCGAAGTTCCTTTTAATAATTGAAGTCTTCAACACAGTCAAGAAGATAAGCCCACTCTTTAAAACAAATCTTTTCCACTTGGGATCTCTCTATAACTCTGGAGCCCTTATCCAAACAGCCTTTTGCCCCATCTGATTCAGCATCTTTGTGGAATGTCACTTGGAAACTATTTTTCTTTTTGGCGATGGCATCGGACTGGGAAGTATCAGAATTTCAGGCTCTGGGATCAGAAGACAATAATATTATTTTTTTGTATTCGGATAGAGTTGAACTTAGAACGCTACATGGATTCATCCCTAAGTTCTCCTCTTCCTCTACTATCTCCGAGCCTTGGGCCCTGCCAATCTTTTCAGATCCAATTTTGACCTTCTTCACAAAGTCGATATAACACTATCTTCAAGCCACAACTCCCTTCAGACTTTCATCTAACCTATTTGTAATACTCCAAAAAAAAAAAAAAAGACAGGGGCAAAGAAGCATCATCTGGGGCCCTCCGGCCATTCCAGAACCGCAGTATCCATCATGACTAGTCATGTCTGAATATCAGAGCTTTACAATATCTCATAGGACATGTGGTTCTGCAGCAGCTAGGGAGCCATAGTTTGCAGTTTCCTGCTCTAGTACAATAGTTTAATGGGTAATCCAGTTGGTTAAGAAGGTGTACAGGGATAGGGGACTGGAAGCCCCTCTTCAGTTGGGCTGTATACCACCCAGTTGTTTTCTGCTTCTTGGACGGCTAGAGCAGACGTATCCATCAAAACGATCTAAAGGGTAGCATTATGGTCATCCCTGCATGCGTTTATGAGATGTTAGAGTAGACGGCTTCTCCCAGCATCTTTCTTATCTGTAGAAACTGTCAGACAGGCTATTAGGCTGGCGTGTCCCTATTTTTAATTATTTTACAAATCTTTATGCATCATCCCACCCATTTCAGCTAGTTATTTGTCACAGATACAGTGCCTTGCGAAAGTATTCGGCCCCCTTGAACTTTTCAACCTTTTGCCACATTTCAGGCTTCAAACATAAAGATATAACATTTTTATTTTTGTGAAGAATCACCAACAAGTGGGACACAATTGTGAAGTGGAACAAAATCTATTGGATAATTTAAACTTTTTTAGCAAATAAAAAATTGAAAAGTGGTGAGTGCAAAATTATTGGGCCCCTTTACTTTCAGTGCAGCAAACTCACTCCAGAAGTTCAGCGAGGATCTCTGAATGATCCAATGTTGTCCTAAATGACTGATGGTGATAAATAGAATCCACCTGTGTGTAATCAAGTCTCTGTATAAATGCACCTGCTCTGTGATAGTCTCAGGGTTCTGTTGAAAGTGCAGAGAGCATCATGTAGAAAGGAACACACCAGGCAGGTCCGTAATACTGTTGTGGAGAAGTTTAAAGCCGGATTTGGATACAAAAAGATTTCCCAAGCTTTAAACATCCCTAGGAGCACTGTGCAAGCGATTATTTTGAAATGGGATGAGTATCAGACCACTGCAAATCTACCAAGACCTGGCCGTCCCTCTAAACTTTCAGCTCAGACAAGGAGAAGACTGATCAGAGATGCAGCCAAGAGGCCCATGATCACTCTGGATGAACTGCAGAGGACTACAGCTGAGGTGGGAGAGTCTGTCCATAGGACAACAATCAGTCGTAGACTGCACAAATCTGGCCTTTATGGAAGAGTGGCAAGAAGAAAACGGAAAATTGTATACTCACCTTTCCGTAATTTTCCTTTCCTGTTGCATCTCATGGCAGCATACACCTATGGGTTGTGGCTCCGCCCCCGCAACCTGATAGGACCGTTTAACTATTAAATCTTGAGAGGGCCCCTGCTTCAGCATTCTCAATATATAGATACCTCACCTTAGACGGGTGGGCATCTGTATGCTGCCATGAGATGCAACAGGAAAGGAAAATTACGGAAAGGTGAGTATACAATTTTCCGTTTTCCTGTCGCATCATGGCAGCATACACCTATGGGGAATAACTCGCAAAACTGGGTGGGTCTAAGCAGAAAAAGTTTATTTACAAGGAATGGAGGAATTGGACTGAATAATCGCTCTACCAAATTCCACCGTGGACAACCTAGCGGAGTCCACTTTGTAGTGGGATATAAAAGTACTTTTTGAAGACCATGTGGCTGCCTTGCAGATGGTTTCTGAGGAGACTTTGCAGAAAGCTGCCCAGGAGGTTGCCATTGCCCTTGTAGAGTGCGCCTTTAAGCCCTCAGGTATCTGAGCTTGATTAGAAGAGTAGGATTTCTTTATGATTTTCACAAGCCATGCTGCGATGGTGCGGGAAGTAGCTGCCTGTCCTCTTCTGGAGCCATGAGGGATGACTAGGAGGTTTTCCACTTTCCTGAAGTCACTGGTCTTCGAGAGGTAGGCCAGTAAGTTCGATTTTACATCCAGTGGATGAGGGTCGCCCTGCTCTGTAGAAAGAGTGGGAAGGCATATTTCCTGATTAAAATGAAAGGAGGAAGCCACTTTGGGGACGAAGCGGTCTGGAGGTTTCAGAACTACCTTGTCTGGGTAGATGGTAAGGTATGGTTCCTTTGCCATTAGTGCATGCATTTCCGACACCCTCTTGGCTGATGTAATCGCTATCAGAAAGGTGATTTTGAGGGTTAGATTCCAAAGGGAAGCTTTTTCAACTGGAAAGAATGGATCATGGGATAGGAAGTCCAGTACTATCGAAAGATCCCAAGTTGGAAATGAGGGCTTTCTGGGAGGTCTCAATCTTAGACAAGCCTTCTGGAATTGAGAAATAAGAGGTTCTTGAGCCCATTTCACCCCCGTTATGGCAGATAGAGCTGATACGTGTACTTTCAAGGTGCTTGAACCAAGACCTTTGTCAAGACCTAGCTGAAGGAACTCTAGTACCTGAGCAACTGTAGGGGATGAAGGGTCCCAGGCTTGTTGTTGTGCGATCGAGAGGAACTTATCCCAGATTCTCTTGTAAGTGTTATTAGTGGTAAACCTTCTGGCTTGGAGAAAGGTGTTTATCACTTTGTGGGAGCATCCGTGAGCTATGAACCTAGCCCTTTCAGTCTCCATGCTGTTAGGTGTAACTTCTCCGGGCATGGATGGAGGAATTGACCTTGAGAGAGTAGATCCGCTGTCACAGGGAGCGGCAATGGTTCTGCTGTGCTCAGTTGGAGTAGGGTCGTGAACCACGGCCTCCTCGGCCAAAAGGGCAGGACTGCTAAGACTGTGGAACTTGATTTCCTGAGTCTGAGTAGAAGCCTCGATATGATTGGAGTTGGTGGAAACACGTAACCTAGGTGGAAATTCCAGTTGTGTTGTAAACAATCCGTGCCTTCCGCCGAAGAAAAGGGAACTCTCGCCAGGTACCTCTGACACTTTGCGTTGTTCGGAGTTGCTGCCAGATCGATATCCGGAACCCCCCAAGT
This sequence comes from Lithobates pipiens, assembly GCF_037356315.1. Classification (NCBI taxonomy): domain Eukaryota; kingdom Metazoa; phylum Chordata; class Amphibia; order Anura; family Ranidae; genus Lithobates; species Lithobates pipiens. The sequence goes on along the minus strand of NW_027507787.1, from coordinate 168,658,167 downwards.
CCTCGTTATCAGAGAAAAGGCCTGACTGCTTAAGGCCCATTCGTGGTTGGATACGAACTGTCGACTCAAGGTGTCTGCTATCTGATTCTGGACACCTGGCACGTATGTTGCCCTGAGACTGGTTAAATTCAGTTGCGCCCATTGGAAGACTGGTTGGACTTCTTGCAACATGGAGCGACTCCTGGTGCCTCCTTGCCTGTTGATATAGGCCACAGCCACTCGAATGTCCATCTTTAGTAGGACATCTTTTCCCTCCAGAAATGGGCTGAAGGCTAGTAGTGCCTGGAATGCTGCTTTCATCTCCAATAAGTTGGAAACCACATCGTGTGTCCTGAATGGCCAACAACCTTGGGCTGCATGGTGACGATAGTGTGCTCCCCATCCTTCCATGCTGGCATCCGAGGTGACTACTTCTTGAGAGAGAAGGACTAAGCGTTTGCACCTCTTCAGATTGTGTGGTTTTGTCCACCATGATAGCGATTGCTTCACCTCTTCCCGGACCACTATCGGCTGGGTCATTGACACGCCGTTCCATTGTTTGAGGAATGATATTTGAAGAGGCCTGGCATTCCACTGGGCCCATTGTACCATTGGGATAGTTGCCGAGAATGACCCTAAAATACTGAGACATTCCCTGGCGGGGATGGTAGTGGCCACGAGTAGTCTCTTTACTTTCCGGATTAGGATAGGAACTTTCTCCTCCGGGAGTTCTACCGTATTGAGTCGGGTATCCAGCTCTGCCCCCAGAAAAATCATTCGCTGTGTGGGATTTAGACTGCTCTTTCCCCAATTTATCAGCCACCCAAATTTTTGCAGGGTGGAAATTAGGATTGCACGATGAAGTAGGAGGGAATCTCGGTTGTCGGCCAGGAGAAGGATATCGTCTAGGTAGTGGTGCACCCTCAGGCCTTGCTCCCTTAATAGGGCAATTACTGGCAGTAACACTTTTGTAAATGTTCTTGGAGCAGTGGATATTCCGAACGGGAGACTTTGGAATTGGAAATGTTGATGACCTACAACAAAACGGAGAAATTTCTGAAATGAGGTGTGAATGGGAACGTGCAGGTAGGCGTCTTGTAAATCGATGGAGAGCATCCAATCTCCTATGTTGATGGCCTGGAGGATTGTTTGCAGACTCTCCATTTTGAATGCCTCCACCAGGATTCGGTGATTGAGTTTTTTTAAGTCCATGACAGGACGTAGGTCTCCTGTTTTCTTTTTTACCAGGAATAGAGGAGAATAGAATCCTCTCCCTCTCTGTGGTAGAGGAACTTCCCTTATAGCTTGCTTCTGGATTAGGTCCTGAACATATCCGTTCAGTATTACTCTCTTTTGGTGAGATGATGGTATCTTTGTTATTTGGAAATGGTCCCTTGGGTGCTTTCGGAACCTCCATCTGTGTCCGAATTGGACAGTCGCCACTGCCCATGGATCCTTTATTGTCCCCGCCCATACCTGCTTGAACAACCTTAGCCTGGCTCCTACTACAGCTGGTTGGGCGGGCGCACCTTCAAAAAGACTTTTGATCCCCTGAAGTAGGGGTCTTGGCTTTCTGGAGCTTGAGGAAGGATGATTGAGGGTTCTTCCAGTTTCTCCTGTACTCCTTGCCAGGTCTATAGGATCTTGCCTCCCTATATTTGTCTGGGAGGTTACGTCTGGGGGCTGACGGTCTTTGCTGTTTAGATCTTCTATCTGAAGGGATCAGACCCGATTTTCCCCCGGTAACTTTAGAAATCGCAGAATCTAGCTTTTCTCCAAAGAGATTTGCTCCGTCAAAGGGAATCTTGCACCAGTTCGTCTTTGAGGATGGGTCTGCAGACCAGGGTTTCAGCCAAAGTGCCCTTCTGGCCATTACTGAGCTCAGCATTGCTCTAGATGTAGATTTAATTATATCTACAGAGGCTTCTGCGACAAAGTCGCCTGCGAGAGATAGTTCCTGTAGGGCTGAGATTACCTTCTCTTGTTCCCCTCCTTCTGACACCAGTCTCTCGGTATTGGCGGACCAGTTGGAAATGGCTCTACCGACAGCTGCTAGGGCCACAGCTGGTCTGCATGCGCCTCCTGCTGATAGGTAAGATCTTTTCAGATCTAGGTCAATTTTCCTATCTAGCACATCTTTAAATGTAACCGCATCTTCGATTGGAAGTGTCACATGTCTGGCAAGACGCATCAGAGAAGAATCCACCACTGGCGGGGTCACTAATGGAGTGACACTAGGCTCCTTCAGGGGATAAAGTTTTGTTAACCTGTTAGTTAGACTGATCTTCTTATCCGGCTTTTGCCATTCCTCTTTAATCAAATCCTCTAGTTCCTCAATAAATGGGAAGGTCTCAGGATCTTTCTTGAGATTTGGAAAATATTTCCTCAGCTTCTGAGGAGTTTGTTTCTCTTCCACCCAATTGATCGCTTCCTTCACTGATTTAATGAAGGGTTCAACTAATGCAAAGTCGAAGCCGGTAGAGGCGTCAATGTCATCATTATCTGACAAGGGATCTGACATCCTTGAAGTGGAGGGAACAGCAGATGTAGTGCCTTGCAAAGGTCTGCTAGTTTCTGGCCCTGCGATTTGGAGGGGCAATTCAGTGGCTGGAATACTAGGATCTAATTCCCTGTCTTTTGTTGCTTCATTGAAGCATGAACGACAGGCCAGCTTATCTGGGAGTGCTATTGCGCCACAAACCCAGCATGAGTTTCCAGAGGGATGGAGACTTTGAGCGCGAGAAGAATGTCTGCTAGTAGGGGATCTTCTGTGGTAGGAGTGTCCATGTCGAGAGTAGGACCTTGATCGCCTCCTCCTGCGATCTCCGCTCTCTCTGCGCCTTGAGCGGCTTCTGCTATGGTCTCGGTCCCGCCTATGACTTGAGCGGCTTCTTCTTGAGCGCCTTGAGTGCGATGATCTGGATGACCTGATAGGGCTGTGCAATTTAGACAGCGTTAGTGACAGGCTCTCTTTTTCCTCTTCGTACTTACCAAGTTGACCCCACTTACCTAATAGGCTGGCGATGGTCTGCTGGGGCAGCGGCCTCCATGAAGAGTGAATCCTAAAAACGAACGGAAATCAGTGTGCAAAGACAGATAGGGAGATATGCAAGTTGCAGAAAAAGAATTTTAGAAACGAAGGGACTGACCTGAGATCCGAAGGGAACGATATGTATATGAAAGAAACGATCGGAATGACGAAAGACGATCTTGGCCGTGAAGCAGCAGCAGCCACGGTACACAAAGCAAAAATTCCATTTTTAAACCCCGCGCCAACGCCGTCGTAACGTCGACGTCATCCCGCACATGCGCAGAAATGTCCCACGACGTTCGGCTCCATTTTGGAAAGTGGCAAACCGACAAGACAACGAGGCACTGAACGCCAGAGCATGTGCAGAGGAGTTCAATCATCGGCGCCCGAGGAGCGAGGTTCTACAGAGCTTGACAAGAAAGGAACAGAAAATACCTAGAAAGTACAGGTTAGAGGCCGCTGCATAATAAATCTGTTTAAGATTTGTAAAGATAAATAACGATACCCCTGAGACCATCAGAGTGGGGATTCCTCCATTAAGCTCATTTAGAGGCTGTACAGGTAGGACTTCCACCCAGGAGAGGCTTGAACCTGGCTGGGGCGATAGCGGTAAGGGGTGATGTCCGGTCTTCTCAGGTGAGGAAAAAAAGGAGAATGCTGAAGCAGGGGCCCTCTCAAGATTTAATAGTTAAACGGTCCTATCAGGTTGCGGGGGCGGAGCCACAACCCATAGGTGTATGCTGCCATGATGCGACAGGAAAGCCATTTCTCAAAGATATCCATAAAAAGTCTCGTCTAAAGTTTGCCACAAGCCACCTGGGAGACACACCAAACATGTGGAAGAAGGTGCTCTGGTCAGATGAAACCAAAATCAAACTTTTTGCCCACAATGCAAAACGATATGTTTGGTGTAAAAGCAACACAGCTCATCACCCTCAACACACCATCCCCACTGTCAAACATGGTGGTGGCAGCATCATGGTTTGGGCCTGCTTTTCTTCAGCAGGGACAGGGAAGATGGTTAAAATTGGGGGGAAGATGGATGCAGCCAAATACAGGACCATTCTGGATGAAAACCTCTTGGAGTCTGCAAAAGACCTGAAACTGGGACGGAGATTTATCTTCCATCAAGACAATGATCCCAAACATGCAGCAAAATCTACAAAGGAATGGTTCACAAATAAACGTATCCAGGTGTTAGAATGGCCAAGTCAAAGTCCAGGCCTGAATCCAATCGAGAATCTGTGGAAAGAGCTGAAAACTGCTGTTCACAAACGCTCTCCATCCAACCTCACTGAGCTCGAGCTGTTTTGCAAGGAAGAATGGGCAAGAATTTCAGTCTCTCGATGTGCAAAACTGCTAGAGACATACCCCAAGCGACTTGCAGCTGTAATCGCAGCAAAAGGTGGCTCTACAAAGTATTAACGCAAGGGGGCCGAATAATTTTGCACGCCCCGCTTTTCATTTTTTTATTAGTTAAAAAAGTTTCAAAAATCCAATAGATTTCGTTCCACTTCACAATTGTGTCCCACTTGGTGATTCTTCACAAAAAATAAAAATGTTATATCTTTATGTTTGAAGCCTGAAATGTGGCAAAAGGTTGAAAAGTTCAAGGGGGCCGAATACTTTCGCAAGGCACTGTATGGAGGCACCAGGAAAACAGAAAATTGTTTCCTACTTACCATAATTTTATTTTCCTGGTGCCTACAATCCCACCCTTGGTATGCTATATTATGTAGAATTCTGGGAGTGCACTAATCCTTTTCTTTTATATTATTCACTGGTCCTGAGGGAGGAGCCAAGGCGGAGCTTATCACAGGTATGCTGCCATGGATAGGCACCAGGAAAAGAAAATTACAGTAAATACGATACAATTTTCAGTTTTTTTTTTTTATTTGTTTTTTTTCCCATTTTTGGATAGAGTAACCCAGTTGAAGTCACGGGAAGTGATAGGATACGGAGACCGGAAGTGACGCCTACACCCGAGCTCGTAGTCTGCTGTTATTGTGTGACTCACCTTGCTGTTTTGTGAGTAGTTTTAAATTGTTGAATAAATTCACTAAATTTTAAATTTACTACACTATGGTCGTCTTCATATCTATTCCTTGAGCAACATCTGAATCCACCTATGGAGCAATTATATGGATGGTGATACCAATAGGAGTATCTGAAGTCCCCCTCCTGATTCCCTGTGTGTCTCTGAAAAGGCTATAGATATGCTGTATACCTTACAGCGGTGAGGTACTGTAATTACCTGGTGTGCCTAGCAAACACGGTGAATCACTGAAGTGGAGAAAGAATTTTTTTTTTTCTGCACGTTGCAAGCACTAAGTCACTTTACTTCTGCATTTGATACCTTCACTACAATATTCACCTAGTTGGACTATTGTGTGTGTTTTTTTTATTTTTTTGCTGTTTTTTTCTGTTTTGTTCATTATATGCACTTAGCACTTTATGTGTTTGATCATTTTGTTAATTGTTTATGCATATATACATTGGTTATGCGGTTTATATACACTTGAGTAATTTTATATATACACTTGAGCACCTTAGTGGGGGTTAGTCCTTGTTATAGTGGACTAAGTCACGTTTAATATATGTTGTTTGACACTTCAATTTTAGGCTGATATTTTTTGCCTTGGCTTTTAGATACACATATATGAAGATTTTATATATATATATATATATATATATATATATATATATATGTGGTTTCTTGGCTAGTCCAGAGTATATCCATACGTGCTATAAGGGGACAAAGGTTTTATATCATAGTTTTTTACTACTTTTTTCACTTTGGTAGCGCAGCACTATTCTTTTATTATCTATTTAATTCACATGAGAGTGTGTCTCGTGCAAGATCTTGCTGCATCCAGTAATTAGACCCAACCACCTTTTACAGATCAGGAGCCCTAACAAACACTTATTTTTTAACCACTTACAGACCGGACCATTTTGCTGGTCAAAGACCAGACCACTTTTTGCGATTCGGCACTGCCTCGCTTTAACTGACAATTGCGCGGACGTGCGACGTGGCTCCCAAACAAAAATGACGTCCTTTTTTTCCCACAAATAGAGCTTTCTTTTGGTGGTATTTGATCACCTCTGCGGTTTTTATTTTTTGCGCTATTAACAAAAATAGAGCGACAATTTTGAAAAAAACGCATTATTTTTTACTTTTTGTTATAATAAATATCCCCCAAAAATATATAAAAAACATTTTTTCCCTCAGTTTAAGCCGATACGTATTCTTCTACATATTTTTGGTAAAAAAAATCGCAATAAGCGATTATTGATTGCTTTGTGCAAAAGTTATAGCGTTTACAAAATAGGGATATTTTTTTGGCATTTTTATTAATAATTTTTTATTATTTTTTTTTTACTAGTAATGGCGGCGATCAGCGATTTTTATTGTGACTGCGTCATTATGGCGGACACATCGGACATTTTTGACACATTTTAGGGACCATTGTCATTTATACAGTAATCACTGCTATATAAATGCAGTGATTCCTGTGTAAATGACACTGGCAGTGAAAGGGTTAACCAGTGGGTGGCAGTGTAGGGGTTAAGTGTTCCTAGGGGTGTGTTACTAACTGTGGGGGGGTTGGGCTTTAGTTTAGTGAACACTGATCTCTGCTGCAATCACATGGAGCAGAGATCAGCGTCACTAATTGCTAGGCAGAATGGAGAAATGCTGTTTACAACGGCATTTCTTCATTCGGCCACTCCGCGAGACGATCGCGGGTATGCCCGCAGCAATCGAGTCCGCAGGACCCGCGACCGGACTCACGGGGGTCCCTACCAGCGCGGGAGCGCGCCGCCGGCGGTGCGCTCCCGATGGCAGGGTGGCAAATTTAAAGGGACGTACAGGTACGCCCATTTGCCTGCCCATGCCATTGGTCGGCAAGTGGTTAAACATCGTCTATGGAGATTTTTAAGGGTAAAAGTTTGTCGCCATTCCACGGGTGGGCGCAGCTTTGAAGTGTGATATGTTGGGTATCAATTTACTCGACGTAACATCATCTTTCACAATCTAAAATAAAAAGTCTCACAATCTCAAAAAAGTGATTTTCTAGCAAAAAAAAATGTTTTTAACTTGTAAACACCAAATCTCAGAGGCTCAGCCTCGTTAATTACTCGCCTTACCTGGTATTTGTGGCATTTCATTATTTACTTCCTTCTATGAATTGAGTTTAACGCCTTTTCATGTGGTATTCACTGAGTGTTTTCAGCGTTTTGCGGTAAACATGTCAAAATAGTATAAAGCATTGACAGTTTCAGGATCGCATGCTATATTTAGGATAAATGTGTCCGGACACCTAAATATCGCATGCGATCTGCTGTAGTCAATGGAGCCCTTTGTGTCATGTGATTCAGTTGAGATATTCTTTAGTGAATTGAGCCCTAAAATACTGGCAAAAGCTTAACACAAGTTTTCAGATTAAATGAGTAAACCAGCTCATTGCGTTAAGATTTTCAAGAAGAAAAATCTCTACTTCCTTCATTGAGGGTCTTTTGCCCCAGGAAATGTGCCTGGTTACTTACACATTATTAACACTATTTCTGAATGGAGAAAAAAAAACATTTTTGTTTTTCTCTAGGATGATTCCTAGATTGGAATCTGGAGTCCAGACACTTTGAAGAGTCTTGGGATGAAAGCCTCTAACTCAGGGATCTCAAACTGGTGGCCCTCCAGCTGTTGCAAAACTACAAGTCCCATGAGGCATTGCAAAGCTAACAGTTATAAGCATGACTACCACAGGCAAAAGCATGATGGGACTTGTAGTTTTGCAACAGCTGGAGGGCCACAAGTTTGAGACCCCTGCTCTAACTCCATCTGTCCACATATTACTGGATACCAGCTGCCTGACTGCGCAGGTTTATACAACATTTTTAGGCAAGGCGCTTTGTCTGTGGTTGAGAGCTCCTTCCCCTGGAGATAAGCTTCTACAGGAGCAGTAGGTGTATGGAAAGACAATACCCGGACCTTAAAGCGGGATTCCACCCTAAAGTGGAACCTCCGCTGATCGGAACCCCCCCCCCCCCTCCGGTGTCACAATTGACACCTTTCAGGGGGGAGGGGGTGGAGATACCTGTCAAAGACAGGTATTTTCACCCACTTCCGGGCATAGACTCCCACGGGAGTCTACGCCATTTCCTGCCCTGCCGCGCTGTCTGCTGGGACACACACGGGTCCCAGTGACAGCGCGGAGATTTCCGATTGCGCGGCCGGCTCGCGCATGCGCAGTAGGGAACCGGGAAGTGAAGCCGATTCGCTTTACTTCCTGATTCCCTCACCTCGAATGGCGGCGGCAGCAGCCGAGGCCCGAGCAGTCGATCGGCCTCGGCTGCCGGCATCGCTGGAACCCGGGACAGGTGAGTGTCCATTTATTAAAAGTCAGCAGCTGTAGTATTTATAGCTGCTGGCTTTTAATATTTTTTTTTTTGGGCGAAATCCCTCTTTAAAGAGAGGTAACCAGATCTTACCAAGCTTAGGCCTGAAAGCAATATTAAGAGACTTTGGGGTTGATTTACTAAAAGCAATCAGGCTGTGAACTTTGCAAAGTGCAGTTGCTCCAGAGCTTAATAAATGAGGAAAAATTTGCTTTGCAAAGAATACCCAATCACATGCAAGATAAAAAAAAATGCATTTTTCTTGCACATGATTGGATGATGGAAGTCAGCAGAGCTTCTGCTCATTTACTAAGCTCTGGAGCAACTGCAGCCTGTGCAAGGATGGCAGAATTGCAATAGTCAAGAGGCTGCAAATGTATGTTCTGTTGTGGTGATGCGCAAAAACTCTGTGAAGGTAAACTTGTGAGTTGTTTTGAACTTTACTTTTAAATAAAAGTGTCTCACAAGCCTTGAAAATTTACTTCCCTGGCTTAACCAGAGTTGATGAAAAGCACAACATACTACATTTGAATGAAACCCCCACATTTAATACATAGTTTCTTTTAAGTGACCCATGAATAATGAATTTAACGAACGACTAATGAAGTTCAAGTATCAGACATTTCTTCCTCCTCACTGTGGATGACTTGAGAGGTGTGTACTTGTAAATTGTTGTAGTGGAATTGACCTTAAGATTTTCCAGCCATGTCCACTGGCCTTCCTAAACACTGGCACTTCACGTTCTAAAGACTGAAGTCCAGGCCTAGACCGTTCCATGCTTTCTCGTGGTATGTCCACAAGCCACATGTGAAGCACTTTGTATCTTCACTGTTTCCTCATGTAGCAACCCACTTGGTGTTTCAGAAGTCTTTAATTGCCCATATGGGGTACTTGGCGGTTCATCTGCCTCAGTGGGAAGATGTGACTTTACAATTTGGTCTTCCTTAAATCATTTAGTGATTCCTTGTTGGATTATTTGTTGTCTTCTTGTCCTTGGAAAGCTTCCACATAACGACGGATCTTCTGTTGATTGAGGTCTTTTCTTACCACCACCCTGTAGAACCAGAAGATTAGGTTAGAGCGTGTTGTGTTTTGAGGAAATTTGTTGAAAGTAGAACTATAGGCAAAACTTTTTCACTTCCTATCCCATAGTCAAACAGGAAGTGAAAGTGAATCCCTGCAAATTAAAGGAATTCCTTGGGGAACCCCAGGTCACCAGAACTAGTGTACCTATTGGAAGATAATACTTTCAGTTTCAATGATAATGGTAAATAGAGAAAATAGAGAAGGTGGATCTCCCTAATGAGGACACAGACGGCAGTAAAAACTGACAGGAGTTCGATTCACGCTATCCATTATTAACCACTTGAGATCCGCGCTATAGCCAAATGACGGCTACAGCACGGATCTCCTTTTCCGGGACGACGTCAATAGACATAGTCCCGTGCACGAGCGCCCTGCGCGCCCCCTGAGGGGCGCGCTCTGTGATCGGCGAGTCTACGAGACTCGCCTGATCACCGATCCGTGCAAGGGGTCGATCCCGACCCCTTATCACGTGATCAGCTGTCAGCCAATGACAGCTGATCATGTGATATAACGGAGCCGGTAATCGGCTATTATTCCTCCTCGCGCTGACAGCGCGAGGAGAAAAAAAAAAGCTGATTGCCGGCGGCCGTGATCGGGACATCAGTCCCGATCATGGCCAGCCCTGTTAGTGACCACCTGCCCCCTGCCAGTGCCCACCTGCCCCCTGCCAGTGCCACAATAGAAAAAATAAAGGGCCCCCCGTCAGTGCCACCCAGCAGTGCCCACAGTGCCACCCAGCAGTGCCCACAGTGCCACCCAGCAGTGCCCACAATCTGCCTCAACATATCCGTGCCCATCAGTGTCATCTACCAGTGCCCAGCAGTGCCGCCCATCAGTGCCCAGCAGTGCCACCTATCAGAGCCACCTATCAGTGCCCATCAGTCCCATCTACCAGTGGTACCTATCAGTGCCCATCCATGCCACCCATCCGTGCCACCCATCTGTGCCACCCATCCATGCCACCTTATCTGTGCCCATCTTTGCCCATCAGTGCCGCCTTATCTGTGCCCATCGGTGCCGCCTTATCTGTGCCTATTAGTGCCGCCTTAACTATGCCTATCAGTGCCCACCAGTGCAGCCTATCAGTGCCCACCAATGCAGCCTATCAGTGCCCACCAATGCAGCCCATCAGTGCCCACCAGTGCAGCCTATCAGTGCCGCCTCATCAGCGCACTTCAATGAAGGAGAAAAATTACCCGTTTGCAAAATTTTATAACAAACTATTAAACATGATTTTTTATTTTTTTTGCATCTTTTTTTGTTTGTTTAGCAAAAAATAAAACTCCGAGCTGTAATTAAATACCACCAAAAGAAAGCTCTATTTGTGGGAAAAAATGATAAAAATTTCATTTGGGTACAGTGTTGTATGCCCGCGCAATTGTCATTCAAAGTGCATCAGTGCTGAAAGCTGAAAATTGGTCTGGGACTGAGGGGGGTTTAAGTGCCCAGTAAGCAAGTGATTAAGAAAAAAAAAAAAAGTTTTGCCCTAAGTCATACTTTAAAAAATTCTACAATAATTTGTTTCATCTCTTCTCATAGTGCACGTGTCTACAAGCAACTAAATATGTAATATCCATGAGTATGGCTCTAAAACAAGTAGAATGTAGCAACCCATACCTATCAAACAATCATTTTTAAATTACTGGTGTACTGAATGTATGCTTATTTGTAGAGAGTGCAGAAACCCCTGGTACCATGGCAAAGCCAAACTTTCAAAATCAAATACCCCCTTAATAAATATTAAAAGGGGATTTCTTGTTCTTGTAATACCAGTAGACATAAATGACTGGACTGAGCAATGAGGATCTTATACAAAAAAAAATCCCCAACCACAGTTATAATGTGTGGATGCACGCAAAGACATGCACCAACATCTAGAGTAGCAACAAAGATCCTATCCATCCTTCTAACAATGGCTTTGCAAAAGCAGAATATACAGCAGTGGCAGTGCGTCCATAAGGGCGCACGGGCACTGCTCCCTCTCTTGACTTGCCGATTAATGGTTTGCTGACCCCCAGTTTACATTTAACTGTGAATAAGGGGCTTAGAATTATTGCTCCCACCGCAGCGTGTGCAGAAATATGCGCATTCCATGTGTTTTTTTTATATGTGAGTTTACATACGTATGTACACTACATTGTCAAAAGTATTGGGACACCTGCCTTTACACGCACATGAATTTTAATGGCATCCCAGACTTGGTCCATAGGGTTCAATACTGAGTTGGCTCACCCTTTGCAGCTATAACATCTTAAAATTTTCTGGGAAGGCTGTCCACAAGTTTTAGGAGTGTGTCTATGGGAATGTTTTAGCATTCTTCCAGAAGCACATTTGTGAGGTCAGGCACTGATGTGGACAAGAAGGCCTGGCTCACAGTCTCCGGTCTAATTCATCCCAAAGGTGTTCTATTGGGTTGAGGTCAAGATTTTGTTCAGGTCAGTTAAGTTCGTCCACCCCAAAGTCACTCATCCATGTTTTTATGGGCCTTTGGGATGCATTAGAGCAGAGACTGCAAGCCAGGACTTCTCGTCCAACAATGCCTGACCTCACAAATGCGCTTCTGGAAGAATGGTCAAACATTCCCATAGACACACTCCTAAAAATTGTGGCCAGCCTTCCCAGGGAAGTTAAAGCTGTTACAGTTGCAAAGGGTGGGCCAACGCAATATGGAACCCTACAGACTAAGACTTTATTTTTACTTTTCATTTTTATTTTTATGTAATTTTTCCCATTTTGTTACCTTTAAAATTTTTCTTTTCATCCCATGCCAAACTTACATACTCCCCCTCTCAACTGTAAAAAACGTTCTGAATTGCCACACACAACCCCCCCCCCCCCCCCCATTTTTTATCATCCATCTTATGACTGTTCACTAGCAGCTCCCACCAGCGCTCCATCCTCCTCCTTTTTTACAAAATTTGTGGCCAGCCTTCCCAGGGTAATTAAAGCTGTTATAGTTGCAAAGGGTGGGCCAACGCAATATGAAACCCTACAGACTAAGACTGGGATGCCATTAAAGTTCATGTTCAGGTGTCCCAATACTTTTGATAATATAGTGTATGTGGGGGTGAGGCAGGCTGAAAACATTTTTTGGGGGGGGATTTAAGTGCTTGGGTGTACCTTTTTACCACTTCTTTTTTTTTTTCTCTCTCTTATCGTTAATGCTATCACATAGGTGACCAATAGCCCATTATGTGATAGAATTTTTACTTTAACAGCATCCCTTTATTAATTTATCAGGGGTCTATCAGACCCTGATGTCTCCCCTGCACTCCACACAGATTGCAATCAATTTGCTCCTTCCCTGGCCTCAGCGGTTAGGGAAAGTGACAGTAGTTACCAGAACTGATGAACAGAGTTCGACGGGAGATCTTTAATATGGGAATAAACATTTGCTGGTTTCTCTCCACCCTACCCGGTGAGACCCACCATGATTGTTCTGCACTGGTGGGTTTGATGGACGCCGGGTCACTTCCACCTGAAAGCCAACAGACGGTATGCAAAATTTACACACACACTCTTGGCTTCTGTAACAGCTGGAAGTGTGCAAAATGTCCTGCTCCCAACGTGTTAAGAGTTAAAACACATACTGAAGATCTCCGTTCAGCAAAAGAAAAAAGTCAGCTACAGCAATCAAACTCACTGTAAGTACCAACGGTCTCCTAATCCATATTTTCCACCACAGAAGCCCGATCGAGCCCAGAGGAATCTTGGGAGCTTTCTCTCCAGCCTCACTGTGGTTGCAGCAACCTGATATATAGAGAGGCAAGAAAAATGTCTTTATTATGATGGTGAATTAACTTGTATAATACACTTCAATTAGATTTTTAGAAATAATAAAACAGGACACATATGTATATACTGTATGTCCAAAGATTCTTAGTTATCAACCCTTATTCTACCTGAGCTCTCCACAGTTCATCTCTCTCCTGTGCCACCCTCCAGTGTGTGTCTCCCACCATGGCAATCAGCAGATTCAGCATCATGAGGTTGGTGAGGATTGCGAAGGAAAAATATAAAATATGGAAAATGTTCGGAAGGTTCACGGCATAGTTGGTGGGGGAGTTGATGACATTGAGGAACAACTCAAAGGTACTAAAAATAGACATGAGGTAGTCATAGAACCATCCAAACTGGTCAGGATCTTCTGTCTGGAAGATGATGTAAAATGCTGGCAGAAAGAAAACACAAACAAAGGGATTGATGAACATGATCAGTTACACTTTAATATAGAAGAAGAAACTCCATTTTAATTTAAAAGAAAAAAAACTGTTTTAAATATTGGCTTACATGCATTCTGGTGCATCAATACATGGAAGCTGCATTGTAGGAACAAGGGTTCCAGAGGTCACAGCCAAGCCAAGGCTCCTGCAGGGATAGATTCCGTTCTCTGCAACTTTCTACTTTGCTCTTCCCTTGACGTTTTATCAGTGCAATCATGTATTTAGGGATTTGTGTATCTGTTCTATAAAGCTTCCATCATTTAACTAAACAAGTACTTGTGACTCCGACCTTCAATATCCCCACTGCATGTTTTTCAGTTTACTTTACAGCCAGTTGGGATTAGTCCACTAGGCAGTTTCAGGCTTGGATGGGAGGTACTCAGTGAGCAGATGCGAGTACCCAGCCAAATTAATTCAATTTAGGTTAAAGTACCTTAAAAACAAAAAATGCCAGCAGGTATGGTATTGGTGGAAGAGAACTGATATACTTTAAAATCAGTTTTTGTTAAAGAGGACAAAAAATAAAGGTTACAATAAATAAAGTGATGGGGGGGGGGGGGGTTGTCCCAAATCTATGACAAAGTGCCCTGATTAACACTGTAAGCATTTAGGTGAATTGAAATTATGCAGATCACTGGGTTATTTATACCATCAAGATATGATTTTGAAATTCCTTTCTTGATGTCTAGTAGACCTTGCGAGTTAACAGCAAGGATTTATTCTAATCCGATGGAGAAATGTGTGTACCAAGTTCTTTTTCCCATTTTGATAGAAAGAATGAGGCCTGGGGATTAAGATCTTGAGGGAGCATTTTATATAACATAAACAGTACATGGATTGGTTGCTGCTCCTGTAAGAGAAGACTCTCAAATCCAGAAAGGGATCTTTGAATGGAAAAGAAAATTATCCCACAAACTATAATATGTACTGTATACTACACATGAATTCCTCGGAAGCTCAATTTGGTACATAACCCATGCTTATTCTCTCTGAGGCGTCACTCATCTTCTGTGACATACAAGCTGGGTCCTTAGGATACCCCGTGCCATGAGTTGGACCCAGCATTGAGGTTCTAGTCGCTAGGGAAAGAGCCTAGGCACATAAGTCCTTTCACTAACAGGGCCCTCCATCACCTTTGCCAAGTCACACCACTCCTTGGCTGGCTGGTTACGAATGCACTCGACACTAGTACTGTAATTTTCGGCAATGCTAATACAGCCTTCTCTATTTAGCTTCACTGCACATTAGACATCTGTACTGCATCTTCATCTATCTCATATTGTCCCTGGGTGTGAACCCTGTTCTGTGATATGCCAAGCTTGCATGCACACCTTTAAGATTGTCCTGAAGTGGTGTCAGACCAGGCAAAGTTTTATATAACAACAAAGTTCTTTACTGAAGTTAGATAAGTATAACAAATAAACATGTTTCCAGCATATATTCCTGTACAAGGTCTTCTAAATGCCCCTTGGCGTCCATTAAGTATTTTCCTGAGAGGTAGTGAGGTTGATACTTCCCAAAAAGCCTGGAAAAAGCTGGCCAGCTGTGTTAACCCTTACCTCTCAGGGAGCACAACCTCAGCAGGGAAACACAACAAAACAATAACTACCATACTGAAGTTTAATGAACTTTAAAACTATGCAACATTTTACCAAACATAAGACTGCACCTGCTTACACGCCTTCTGTGCCCATTTTGAGGGGCTCACACCACCTCTGTTGAAATCTTTATTTTATTTTATTGAGAATGTAAAAAAAGAGGAACCTGTACACACAAAAGTAAGAAGGAGCACCCAAAGCTAGTAGGGAGATTGCACTGCTGAAATATTCGACCTATAAGAACCATTAAAGGGCTGACTCACCAGACTCAACCTAAAGGTACAACAAAGAAATTGAGTGTATTGATCATTTAGGCTTTAATATCTACTGTTCATCTTCAGGACTCTTTTACTTACCAGTTGTATATCCAAAAATTACCACAATCATCAACCAGCAAAACCGTAGCAAGTCTCCAAAAATCATCTGCAAAAACAAAAAGAGTAGGATTTTTTTTCACACACCCAATATATTGGGCACATATCAGATTTCCTATCAGTTCATTTGATGGATGTGTTACAAATGAAAGCTCCACAGAAAAGGGAACAATTTGCTTTTGGCAAGAACTTTCCTAACATCTCATCAATTCACAAAACAACACAGCACTTACTTTATGAATCATGATGGTGAAAGGTCCAAGCATTTGGAATCCACGTGCAAAATACATGACATAGCACCAGCCCAGCACAATTAATATGCACATCGGTACCACCTCTCCATCCGTGTCTGTCAGACGGAGAACGAGGGTCACAAGCACAAAACAAGGCAAAGCAATTCTGTTGGCAAAAAATATTTTAGTTGCTTTGCTCATATACACAAAATGCATACCAAACCCCCAAAAACAGAAAAAAATGCAACTAATGGCTTTTTAAAATAGTTGTAAAGGCTCCTATATGCCTGGCAAATGCCTATGAAAAGCTATCTGCAGTACCACTGCTGAACATGACCCATTAAAATGAGCGGGGTCACAAGGCAACTTTGTGCAGTGCGTGCAGTTGAGATGCAGTGGTGTACCATTTACAGGGTTAGAACAGGCAGCAAGGAGGAGACATATAACTTCTTTATAGCATGTGAAATGCTTTTGAAAAGCAATTTGAGTTCAGATTGTGTTTCAAAAGGCACAGCAGAGGCAGCCACATGGGTAAACATGATCTAAAGCCTTGTACATACAGGGCTGAATGAAAAAAAAAAAACAGAGGTCACTGTACTAACTATGCAATGTTAGTACAGTGATCTCCCCGCTGTGCTTTTGTGTTCTGACAAGAGGACCACCGCCCCCCCCCCCCCCCCCCCCACCAAAACACACTGGTCGGCACTTGCAGACATTGGCTGCAAGCTCTGATCAGATGCCGTCGGCTGCTGGTTTTCCAGCATGCTTGAAGCAGTTGTGAGGCCGGCTTCTGTCAGATGAGGAGGTACCAAAAGACAGCCGGTAGTTTGTGGGTGGATGGATTATATAAGGGGTGGGGCTTATGAGAAGTGGGAGTGGACAAAAAGGAAGGGCAGGGTCTAGCGCCCCTCCCCATCCTAAAATGTCACCAGCCGCCACTGCTTTGAAGTGTTCTAATCTGTGATTGTGTGACCACTGCATAGCACGTTATGGATTGTTCTGCACTGCAAATTGCTTTTGGTGAGTCTTCTGCAAATTGCCTGTAACCTAAGAGTTGTATTGGAGTGACGTATGTACAGTTAAAATGTTTCTGGACTGGACATTTATTTTTTCCAGGTAACCGGCTAGAAGAAGGTGTCTGACTGTCCAATCGAGAAGGAGCATGGTGGATCCAAGTCCAAATAGCACCAACAGCCAGCCAATGTGGGCCCTCCTTACCGGAAGACTTTCTGATCATCACCTCATATTTTTGGCTAGCTTACATAAAATTCTTCCCCGTGGTTCTTACATGATAAGTGTGAATGGTCTTCCATGAACAGCTTGTGTTAGGTCCTTTGGATCTCTCATCTGGAACAGGTCCGGAATCTAAAGAGTTTAGAGAAAATAACAGAATATATTGGAGATAAACATGACTACAGAATTTTCTGGATAATAAACTCCCTTTTCATTTTTTATTTCACCAAATGGCACAGGATCTGCCACAGTCAGTTTGCAATCCTCTGATATGGGTACCCACTGCTTATTGTCAGCAGTTGAAAAATATTTCTTATTCTTTAATGGACTACCTTGGGCCCTTATTATATAAATTTAACGAGCCTGATGTTGATATTCCCAAGCATATTCAAACTTCATTCATAATTCACTATGTTTCTCGTTGTGAAAATCGCTATAGTGACCGCTTGGAAGAAACCAGTGGTAGATTTAGCTGTTATTAAAAATAAACTGACATGGATCATGCTCAATGAAAAACTGGACATTTTGAGTGTACTTTATTTCAACTTATGTTATGTAATGTTCTGTAATGTTTATGCACGCATGTTACGTGCACTTTCGCTGTAATCATTGCATTTTTTTTCTAATAAAAAATTTTGAATGAAAAAAAAAAAAAAAAAAAAAAAGAAAAACTGGTCAGTATTTTGCAGGATAAAACTGCTAAGTTTGACGATGTTTGAAATCCTTGGATTAAGTATCTCCATCTTCCAGCTGACTGAGGAGTGTGAGCAGTGTGTTCACTTTGTCTCACTCTTCTTCCCTTCCTTTCCTTCCTTCCTTTCTTTCATTCTCTTTCTTTTCTCTGTCTTTCTTCCTTTTATTTCCTCTCCCCCCCCCCCCCCCCTTTGCTCTTTCTTGAACTCACACTTCCCCTTTTAATCTAGTTGTGTTGCAACCACTTGTGGTTGCGCATTATGTTTACTCATACCCATTCAGGCGTGCCGGTGGGTGGTGGCGAAGTTTGGGTTCTAATGTTTTTCCCTGGTGGGAGGTCTTCCAAGTACGATGGCTGTTTGCTCCCTATTGCCACGTACACATGATCAGACTATCTGGCGGACTTGGTCCGGCGGACAATCCACCAGTGTGTGGGCTCCGGCTGACTTTTTTTCCCCAAAAGTCAGGCGGACTTAGAAAGTAGTTTTGACTCAATAATTTTCTCCCAGACTGAGAGTCCGGCGGACAATCCAGCCGTCTGTGTTCTAGTCCGCCGGACTTTTGAAATGAACAGACTTTCCCACACATGGAGAAAAGTCCATTCATTTTGAACGTGGCTCCAGGTAGACGGGACTAGCGGCGAAGGAGGTCAATGTCGCCGTCTCCATGGGCGAGATTGACACGTCACTGGCCCTGTCACCTGGAATGGACTTAAAGGGGAAGCCCTATGCCGGAAAAACGGCACAGGGGTCCCCCCCAAAGTCCATATCAGACCCTTATCCGAGCACGCAACCCGGCCGGTCAGGAAAGGAGGTGGGGAGGAGCGAGCGCCCCCCACTCCTCAGCTGTACCAGGCCACGTGCCCTCAACATGGGGGGGTGCTTTGCGGAAGGGGGGGGAGCACGACAGAAGACCGGGCCACCACTAGTAAAAGAGCTGGAAGAAGGAGCGGAGGCCCGGCAAGAAGAACTGAAGAGGGGGACAGGACCTCCGAAGTCAGACGACTGGGCCCCCACTAGTAAAAGAGCTAAAGGAGGAAAGCGGAGGCCGGCAAGTCCCCCGAAATTGGAAGAAGACCCCCAGGTGGCGTCGAAGAAGAAAGCCGGGCTCCTCCGCTAGTAAAAGAGCTAGCAGAAGATAGCGGAGGAGCCCAGCGGAAAGACCCCCTAAGACGGAAGGAGCTGTGCAATAAATTATTTTGAAACCTTGTGTTGTGTTTTATCTGGGGGCTTCCGGATTCCGATGAGCCCCCCACCCGCAGACCCCGACAACCAATGGCCAGGGTTGTCGGGAAGAGGCCCTTGTCTTCATCAACATGGGGACAAAGTGCTTTGGGGTGGGAGGGCAAGCAGCCTGGTACGGCTCAGGAGGGGGGGGGGGCGCTCGCTTGTCCCCACTCCCTTTCCTGACTGGCCAGGCTGCGTGCTTGGATAAGGGTCTGATATGGACTTTGGGGGGACCCTCACGCCGTTTTTTCGGCGTAGGGCTTCCCCTTTAAGTCCATACCAGGTGACGGGGCCAGCAACATGTCAATCTCGCCCATGGAGGCGCCGACATTGACTTCCTTCACTAGTCCCGGCTACCTGGAGCCGCGTTCAAAATTAACAGACTTTCCTCCGTGTTTGTGGGCAAGTCCGTTCATTTCAAAAGTACGGCGGACTCCCGCCACAGTCCGGTTGCGCGTGGGCAGGTCCGCTCATTCGGAAAGTCTGACAGACTTTCCAGCGGTTTATCCGCCAGACTAATTCTGCTGGATAGCCTGATCATGTGTACGTGGCATAAGACCCTTTTCTTTATATTGAATTCTTACTTTATCTGATATCCCCTTGGGTCGGGAGTAACTGTTGGTAAAATATTAGATTCCCCTTTTTATACCTGCTCTTAATTTTTTTTGATATACACCACCTCCTGTTCTTCGAAAAATTTTCAATAAAAATATTAAAACAGAATTTTTTAATTTCGTTTTTATGGAGACCAGGCCTTTCACTACCCTTCCTATTTCCCCTTTGTCCTCTCTTTCCCTGACCTGGGACCAGCCTCCAACGCAATTACCTAGGTGTGAGAGGCATGCCATACATGAGTTGCGAAGTCTGTGACACCTGCGCGTATGCCATGCACCGTGATGTCATACATCATACCGCAGGATGGGGCAGCTTGTTGCGATGTGCAGCAGGGTGGGGAAAAGGTTGGGAATTTTGCATGTGGGCTTTGGAGGGTTGGAGGACTGCTCTGGGGGTTCTTATACTGTACTTCCCCACTCTATCCAAAACTAGAAAAAATGGCTTGGAATATACTTTAAATTCTGTGTTTACCTTGAGAAATAAAAGTACAATTGCCCCGATAACACCAATGATCTCTCCTGCCAGGCGGAGGTGGTCTTCAGAAGTGAGGTATGATTCCTGGTGAGATGGAGAAGAAAATATTGAGAAGGTAGGGGTGATATGACAGGCCTGAAACTTGCCAACATTCCTTCATGTACCAAATGAACATCCAAGTGTATATCATGAAACACGTATTTTTATTTTTAACATCATAAAAACATAACATTACATAAAATCATATAGCAGCTAACATATTGTACATCAGATCAAATCCATTCTTTGCACAACTTGCTATCCCTGTAGAGATCATGCATAAAATTAGTTGTACTTTATGTGTCTACACAGATCCCCATATCGGGACAGGTCAATTTCAAACGATGTAGGTGTTAAGGGTATATGGTATATACCAGTGAAGAAGACGTTCAAATAGCAGCAGACCTGTCCCATTATGGGGATCTGTGCAGAAACTTCAAGTACAATAAATTTTAATGTGTACAAAAAAAATAAAAAATTGCCCCAGTAGAAAAGAGTTTAAAGTTCTTACCTTTAGAGATTTTTGGATCAACAAGGTGATGTCCCTTGGATTAGTTATGTTGTCCGGTCTTGGTTTAAGGGGTCGGTTGGCACAAGCAAGAGAAACAACAATCATGTAAAGAATGTAAATAAAGGCCATCGTCCAGAAATATGGCCGACCAAACCTCTGCCATTTTCTGTTGACCAGCTCCTGGACTGGAGAGAGGTCCAAAATCCGACGAGCCTAAGAAAAGATGAAGTATTCAGTCAATAAGACTTGAAATATCGACTACCACATACTAGCTCAACAATAGAGACAACAAGGAATTTGATTGGCCTCAACGTTACGGGACAATTTTAAAGCTCATATTGGGAGGAGGGATAGAGTTAAAGTGTATGCAAAGATAACAGCAGTTGCGTCGCTGCTTGGGTTGGTCCCTATATAGCAGCTTTATGAATTGTCATATCCTTGAGCAACAGTTTTGGGACCTGATTGCTGCAGAACTGGATGTGCAGGCTAGCCTGGAACATGCCTCTTTTGGGGACTGGGCTTTGCATGGTGGGGCTTTCCAGACTGAGTATGTTGGTTAACCACAGAGTGGTTTCTGGGTGAAAAGCTGAAGTGCAGCCTCTGATAGGAACCTGTCTCTGCAGAATCACAGAGTAAGGCTGGTTGAACTAAAACATCAGGGGCTACGTCACTAGTTCACCGCTGGGCACCTCGTTCAAAATGCTCCCTACTTCAGTTTAGTTTAGTAAGCTACCTGGGTTTGACTTACATTGGGCCTAGTTGCTTAACAATGTGGGGTGCAACATGCGCACCTGTAATAGAGACTTCTCTTGTCGTAAGGTCATCATCAACTAAATCTCCTGCAACTCCATTGGTCCACAAGGATCTCGCTGTCCACTATGGATTTCCTATATGTCTGTGCCCAACTGCTACAGCAGTCTAACTGAAGATGCTTTAAACTTGCCCCAGCCTTATCTCTAGCAGAGTCTGCCTCTAACCCTACTGAGTTCCTAATTCAAAACAAGCCTGAGGGCCCTGATACCAGATCAGATTCAATGTCCCTTTAGTCTACTACTGGAGAGGTTAGTTTTGAGCCACCTGCAAATTATGCAGATTTGCAAGGGGTTGTTTTAAACCTGATATTTGCAGTACATAATCATTCTACCCTACCTCTTTGGGATTATCCTGCTGCCACAGGCCTTTGTTAATTTAGAGCTCCTACAACTGGTTACTTCCCCCACCTTTTGGAGAGCTTCTCTAGCTGCTGTGTCCCAATACTTGGGACTTTTTTTTGTTCAGAAGAGACAATTGATGGGAGAGCCTCCACAGAGAGTAAGCTGGTCTTCATTCACCTTCAGGTAGGTTTGTGGGCTCTCCCTGTGACAGGTCAAGTGATTTAATCTTGGGTTACACTGACTGGCAACTCTCAACCACACTAT
Organism: Lithobates pipiens; assembly: GCF_037356315.1. Classification (NCBI taxonomy): domain Eukaryota; kingdom Metazoa; phylum Chordata; class Amphibia; order Anura; family Ranidae; genus Lithobates; species Lithobates pipiens. Next base: position 168,636,037 of record NW_027507787.1, on the reverse strand, counting down.
CACTACTAGAGAAAGGGTATCATTCTTTGGATCTGCTTAACTGAGAATCTCCACTTTGGATACTGCCTGAGTGCCCCTCTGTTACTGCTAGGAAAAAAGTATTCATCTAAAGTATTCATCGTTGGATGATCATATGCTTTTCTGGATTACCAGCATGCAGAAGACACTGAAACCTTGCTACAAACATCCCTTCTGGGGGATAATGTAAGTCCAAAAGCCTTTGTAGAACTCAGACACCAGGTCCTCCTTCTGTGACTAAGTAGCAGCCTTTTGAGGCTCCAACCTCATTCCTGTTCCTAATCTGGTTAATTTTCTTGTGACCAACATTCTTGATCCTTGCTTCTCAGAGGAGGCTATAGTGTTGCTCTGACGCAGGTTGGATGATTCTTGGAATCATATGTTAGAGCAAATTTGCAATGTTTCCTGCCACATCCCAGGAACACCCTTGGGTGTTTGGTTGGTAGGTACCCTACTCATCCTTCTGCTTCTGGTGCTCATGTACCATGGAAACACACTCAGGGTGGGTCAAAAGGAACCACCCAATCCATGCCAAAGACATGGGGGGCACCTGGCACTTTTTGGTCCAAAGAGACCATCTGGATGTCTTGTCCTAAGTCTGGTCTGAGAGTTCCCACGAGAAGGGGAGACCATGCTAGGAGGATATTCTAGGTGGATATTCATCCATAGCTACCCTTAACTTCTTTAGGCTCATTTTATGGATGGTACCTTTTGGTTTTTCCCTAGATTTATTTTGTCATTATTGATCCATTCTGATAATATGCTGTGATGGCTCTCACAATCATGCCAAGCCTGGTTGTTTGCTCAGACAACCTCCTTATCAAGAAACCCTTTTTCTGAATTCAAAGGGCTAGGAGTGCAAGGCTTTGACATTTTTTTTTATTGACCAGCTGATCTGCTCTTTTGGACTTACTTGCTGTCCAAACTTGCCTCTAGGGACATGTTTTTCCTGAGACTTGGCCCTGTGAATAGTTAACGTTGACCGATTCTAGATGGGCCAGTTTCCTCCTTTTCAGGAAGTATTTTATTCCTCCACTCTCATGCTGATTTAAACCCATTATTCTTTAAGGTGAATGCCTACCCCATTGGGGGTATTTTTTTCTGTCCTGGACTGTAGCACCAGGTCGATTCTCAGTGCTCTCCCTATGATGTGGTAGTTCCAATGTCTGGATCATAAATACCTTTTTGGACTTCTCTGTGGCTATTGCCCACCACTCAGTTGGACTGCTTTTAGACATCCCAGCTCTTATTGAATTCCTTACTGGGGCAAACATTTTTGCACTTACCCTGGGGTTTCTTTCTTTGAGTCTATTGAGGGAAATATGTCCTACCCTTTGTGTTTTTCTTTTAGCCCTGTGCACCACTTTCTCACAAATTGGAGGCATGCTGAGTGGAAGAGGGCTGACTTAAAATGTATTCTGTTTGGCGGTGTCCCACGTGCTTATAGGCAGCAGTATATCCCAACTGTTGCTGAATTCCTGGGTCCCTTAATAGGCTGAGTGAAAAAGATTCTATGGTATGTACATTTGTATTTTCCTAGCTTTTCCTAGCTGCTCAGAAAGGGTTAGGACCCTACCTGTTTTTTTATTGCTTAATGGGCTCTGTCATAGAGATCTTTTGCTTCCTGTCCTGCTAACAACTTTTACCAGGCAGGAAAGTGGGGGAAACTCTCCAAAAGCAACATAGACAGAAATAAAAATGTTGTTTTTTTTGCCCTCTGTCCCAGTTACAGAATTCCATTCTCAAATGGAGCCCCCGAACAGCAGTAAGAACAGCCCGTCTTGGTGCGAATCTATACTACACTACATACTCCACCCCACCTGTTCATAGGACTTCTTGCTACCCTGGGTACCACGATAACCCTTGAGTAGGGATGAGCCGAACACCCCCCGGTTCGGTTCGCACCAGAACTTTCGAACGGACCCCAAATTCGTACGAACTTTAGAACCCCATTGAAGTCTATGGGACTCGAACGTTCGAAATTAAAAGTGCTAATTTTAACAGCTAATATGCAAGATACTGTCCTAAAAAGGGTTTGGGGACTTGGCTCCTGCCCCAGGGGACATGGGTCAATGCCTAAAATGTTTTTAAAAATGGCCGTTTTGGCGGGAGAACTGATTTTAATGACGATTAAAGTGAAAAAATATTCCTTTAAATATGGTGCCTGGGGGGTGTCTGTAGTATGCCTGTGAAGTGCCACGTGTTTCCCGTGTTTAGAACAGTCCCTGCACAAAATGACATTAAACGGAAATAACATCATTTAAAACTGCTTGCGGTTTTAATGTTATATCTGGTTCCTGCAATATGGTTGAAAATCATTGAGAAAAATGGCATGGGTAGCCCTCCCTGCCCATTACCAGCCCTTTTGGGTCTTGTACGCATATTAAGGGGAACCGAGTACCCATATTAAAAAAAGGAAATGCGTGTGGCCCCCAGGCCCTATATACTCAGAACAGCAGTATACAGGCAGTGAAAAAAAGACAGGGACTGTGTAGGTTTGTTGTGTTAAGTTGAATCTGTTTGTAATTTTCAACTGGTTCAGTGTAGCTCCAGTCAAAAAAACTATTTTTAAGCTTTTTGGAAAACATAGGGAAGGGTTATCACCCCTGTATAATTTGCTTTGTCGTCCATCTTTTTTCATCTCACTTGCTGTTGTCTCCTTCCGTTTGCAAGTAGGAGATGTTTGTAAGTTGGATGTTTGAAAGTAGGGGCCTGCCCTATATGCTCTGCAGAAATGGCGGAACAAGGTGTTGGTTTTGCCACAACATTGTAAGCCCTCAAAGTGACTCTTGGTGGGCGCTGGAGCGCCCTGCTGTGAACGATTATATCAAGAATTGTAATTACATGCCATTGTTGAACATTGGTAGAAAAATTGACCTTTGGTGGTTGTGGTGCTGGTGCAACAACGCTATAAGTCCTCACAGTTACTCTGGGTGGGCACAGGAATGGGCCCTCCTGTGAAATATTATATCAAGAATTGTAATTACATGTCCCTGTTAAACAGGGGCAGAAAAATTGGGCCTTAGGCACTGGTGCTGGTGCCACGACACTGCAACCTCTCCCATATACTCTATTTTTATTTCAGGAATTAGCCCTGCTGCAAAGCATTGCATCAAAAATTGTAATTAAACTCCCCTGTTAAACAGGGGCAGAAAAATTGGGCCTTAGGCACTGGTGCTGGTGCCACCACACTGCAACCTCTCCCATATACTCTAGTTTTATTGCAGGAATTAGCCCTGCTGCAAAGCATTGCATCAAAAATTGTAATTAAACGCCGCTGTTAAACAGAGGCAGAAAAATTGGGCCTTAGGCACTGGTGCTGGTGCCACCACACTGCAACCTCTCCCATATACTCTAGTTTTATTGCAGGAATTAGCCCTGCTGCAAAGCATTGCATCAACAATTGTAATTAAACGCCCCTGTTAAACAGGGGCAGAAAAATTGGGCTGATGGCATAACCCAGAACCAGAAATGTTCTTCCAACATATCAGCGGAGGAGGAAGAGGATAGACAATCAACATAACAGGACAGTCACTCAGCAACAGCATAGGCAGTCTTGAAGGGATGTGATATTTCAAAAAAAATTATTCGGTTACATCAGCTTCAGGTGCTTGGTAGCTGTGGGTGATCCAAGACTGATTCATCTTGATGAAGGTCAGTCGATCAACTGATTCGGTGGACAGGCGCACCCTGTGATCGGTAACAAAGCCACCAGCAGCACTGAAGGTGCGTTCCGAAAGAACGCTGGATGCAGGACAGGTCAGTAGCTCAATTGCATACTGTGCAAGCTCTGGCCAGTGATCCATCCTCAAGACCCAGTAAGCCAGAGGATTTTCGGTGGGAAAGGTGTCCAAGTCTGACCTTGCCCCTAGGTATTCCTGCACCATGTAAATCAGACGCTGGCGATGGTTGCTGGAACCAATCATACCTTGGGGCTGCGGACTAAAAAATTGTCTGAAAGCATCAGTCAGACGGCCACCTTCTCCACCGCTCCTTCTGACCGATGCCTCAGCAACACGTTGTCCAGGACCAGGAGTTTGTAACCTCCCAGTCTCTGGGAACGCGTTGCACAGACCTTTCTGCAAGGCCTCCCGGAGATGTCTCATCCTCTGCTCCCTCTGCGATGGCAAGATAAGGTCGGCAACCTTACCCTTGTACCGTGGATCAAGGAGAGTGGCCAGCCAGTAATGGTCCCTCGCCTTGATCCGAAGAATACGAGGATCCTTCCGCAGGCTTTGCAGGATCAAGGAGGCCATGCAGCGTAGGTTAGCTGAGGCATTCGGTCCGGAGTCCTCTGGGTCACTAAGGACAACATGATCCGCAGCTACCTCCACCCAGCCACGTACAAGTCCACATGTTTCTTGGGACTGTAAATCATCCCTACAAGACTGCTGCTGCTGCTGATGCTGAGTGCCAGCCTCCACCTCCATGCTGACACAATCATCCTCCTCTTCCTCCTCCTCATCCTCTTCCTGTGTGATGGGTGGCACAGCAGGAACACTGTCTGGATAAAGGGGGCCTTGAGAGGCAAGGAAGTCCTCCTCTTCCTGCCTCTGTTCTGCCTCAAGTGCCCTGTCCATTATTCCACGCAGCGTATGCTCCAAGAGGTGGACAAGAGGTACAGTGTCACTGATGCATGCACTGTCACTGCTCACCATCCTTGTGGCCTCCTCAAACAGAGACAGGACAGTGCATGCATCCCTGATCATGCCCCACTGGCGTGGTGAGAAAAAACCGAGCTCCCCTGACCCTGTCCTGGTGCCGTAGTCGCACAGATACTCATTGATGGCCCTCTGCTGCGTGTGCAGCCGCTGCAGCATGGCCAACGTTGAGTTCCACCTGGTGGGCATTTCACATCACATATAAGGCGGTTCTTGGGCAGGTTCAACTCCTTTTGGAGCTCAGCCAGCCGAGCACAGGCATTAAATGATCGGCGGACATGCACACAGACTTTCCTGGCCTGCTTCAGGACATCCTGTAAGCCCGGGTACCTGCCCAAGAACCACTACACCACCAGGTTAAGGACGTGAGCTACACAGGGCATATGGGTCAGTTGTCCCTGTCGGAGGGCGGAGAGGAGGTTGGTGCCATTGTCGCAAACCACCATTCCTGGCTTAAGCTGGCATGGCGTCAACCATCTCTCGGCCTGCCCCTGCGGAGCTGACAAAACATCCACCCCAGTGTGGCTCCTGTCCCCCAAACAAACCAGCGCAAGCACGGCATGGCATCGTTTTGCCTGCGTACTTGCGTAGCCCCTGGAACGCCTACGAAGCACCGCTGGTTCTGAGGACAGAGCACTGGAAGAGGCCATGGAGGAAGAAGAAGAGGAGGGGGTGGAGGAGAGAGGTGTGTCACAACCTATAGTAGCATTTTGGAGGCGTGGTGGCGGAACAACCTCCAACACTACTGCACCTTGTCCTGCATCCTTCCCAGCAGCCAGAAGAGTGACCCAATGGGCCGTGAAAGACAGGTAACGTCCCTGTCCATGCCTGCTGGACCATGAGTCAGCGGTAATATGCACCTTACCGCTGACCGCCCTGTCCAGCGAGGCAAGGACATTGCCTTCCACATGCCGGTAGAGAGCTGGAATCACCTTCCGTGAGAAAAAGTGGCGTTTGGGGACCTGCCACTGAGGAACCGCACATTGTACAAACTCACGGAAGGGGGCCGAGTCTACCAACTGAAAAGGCAGTAGTTGAAGTGCTAGCAATTTAGCCAAGCTAGCATTCAACCGCTGGGCATGTGGATGGCTGGGAGTGAACTTCTTTCGCCGGTCCAGCAGCTGGGGCAGGGACATTTGCCTGCTATAATCGGACGTGGGTGTACTGCTAGCAGAGTGCCCGGAAGCACTTGGCTGTGACACACCTAATTCTACACCTCCATTCCTCTCAGAGCAGGTTTCAGAGAGGACTGAAGGTCTAGTGGGGTTAGAGATGCCAGCTGATGAGGAGCAAGGAGAGGTCCGCTTTGTTCTTTGGTGTGGGTCTTTGAGGTACGCTTGCCAACGAGCTGCATGGCAGGTCAACATATGTCTGGTCAAGCATGTGGTGCCCTAGCGACTGATGTTTTGGCCACGCTAGATACGCTTGAGACATATGTTGCAAATAGCAGCGGTGCGATCTGATGCACTCGTCTCAAAAAAGGCCCACACCAAAGAACTTTTAGAATAGCGCGCAGAGGTAGCGCCCTGCACAGGCGGAGCTCTGCGGTGTGATTCAGTCGGTGTGCTGCCCCTAAGCTGGCCCCCGGAGGGCATCCTGCCTCGTTGGACATGTGCCTCCTCCTCCTCCTCCTCTCTCCTACCAGGCACCCACGTGGAGTCAGTGCCCTCATTATCCCCTCCCTCTTCATCGCTGTAGCAAACCTGGCAGTATGCTGCAGCTTGTGGAACATGACTGCCAGATTGCTGTCCTTCTTGAGCATCCCCTCTCTCTGCATTCACGCTACTGCCTTCCTCTAGCTGAGTGTCATCATCAGAGGCTACAAAACACTGGGCATCCTCCTGGAGCATGTACCCAACACTGTGCTCAAAGAGTTCAGGAGACTCCTCAGGAGGACGTGGTGGGTCTAGGGAAGGAGTCACTGATGATGACATTGAGACGAGGGAAGACGATGCGTTGGCAGCTGCTTTGCTAGTACCCTGAGACTGGGTGAGAGAGGATGAGGAGGATGAAGAGGGCTTGGTCATCCACTCTACCAAGTCGTTGGCATGTTGCGGTTCAACATGTCCAGCTGCCGAAAAGAAGGACAAGCGTGTCCCATGGCCACGTGCTGAGGACAATGCACCGCGTCCACGACCAGCACTGTTGTCTCTAGACACAGAGCCTGCTTGCCCTCTTTTATCAGCTCGCGCATGTCTGCCTCTCCTTGCTAGCCTTCCAGACATGGCAATGGCCTGAAGGGAGTTGGGTAAAACAGCAGTTGGGTAGTGTATATTGTGCTGGAGGCACACAACACCCACTAAGCCCTGCAGATGGCTCTATTAGAGAACAGCAATAAAGGGTAGATACAGGTGTATATTGTGCTGGAGGTACAAAACACCCACTAATTCCTGCAGATGCCTTTATTATAGAACACCAGAGATAAAGGGGTATATACAGATGTATACTGTGCTGTGCTGGAGGCACACACAACTTCCAATAACTCCTGCAGATGGCAAGTGGGCTCAAATAGAGAAGAGCTATGTAGGTGGATATAGCGGTGTGTACTGGGTACAGAGCACGCAGACAGCACGCACAAGCTCCTAGCACTACTGACTGCAAGCTCTATTATAAAAGATAGATCACTAGCTATATAGGTGAGGTGAATATAGCGGTGTATACTGCGGTCAGGGCACGCAGACAACAACCACTACAGAAGAGCAAGATCGAAAATCGGCCGATAACGATCGGTGTATACTGTGTTGAAGGTACACAGAACACCCACTAACTGCTTTAGACGCCAACACACTACACAAGGCCGCTGTGCTGGCAGCCTTATATAGTGTGGGGCGTGTACTACACAGCCTGAGCTATGATTGGCCAATCATGGCTCTCCTCGCTGCTGGCGCTGTGATTGGCCAAGCATGCGGGGTCACAGTGCATGCTTGGCCAATCATGAGCCAGCAATGCACTGCGATGACGCAGTGCATTGTGGGCCATGAGCGCCAGACGAATTTGGCGCGAACGGCCCATAACGTTCGGAATTCGCCGAACGGGCGAACAGCCGATGTTCGAGTCAAACGTATGTTCGACTCGAACACGAAGCTCATCCCTACCCTTGAGATACTGATTTGTCTTTTCTTAGCACTCCTCATAAATTCTTAGCATTAAACTACAGAACGCTCATAGACCTACCTAGAATGCGATAACTACCATAGTCAAGTGAATATCTGCTTACAATATACTTGTTTTCAGTATTACTGTCTCGCTGTAAAATTTTGACTTTTGACTTTTATAACTTGTACTGCAATATTCCTGTTACTTATACCTCTGTTATTGTGAAAACCTAATAAAATATAAAAAAAAAAAAGATGTTCTATTCCTTACGCTATCCAAAACGGAAAAAAAATTATGCAAATATTGTGCGGATTTTATAGAGGTTGAAAGGGGATCACTCATCAGCACACAAATATTTACATACACACCTCTCTTTTTTTTGCAGAGACCACCAGATCCAATACAGACTTAGGATCCCCCCATACATCGATCTCAGTCAGGTCATAAAGATAGCAGCTAATAGGGCCAAATGTCCACTGCAGTTGTCTCCTCTTCTGTACAATGTGCCGGAACATCTAGGGAGAGAATATTAAGTCAGGCTTATTCAATAAAGCAATGTTAAAAACACTAAATGTACAAAATTATACCAATGAATGCAAGCAGTCAAAACTAAGCTTACCATATTCAGATCAATACATTTTTTTTTTTTTTTTTACTCCTTAATGGTTGTGTGTTAAGTTATTTTGAGGGGACAGCAAATTTACACTGTTATACAAGCTGTACACCCACTACTTTACATTGTAGCAAAGTGTCATTTTTTCAGTGTTGTCACATGAAAAGATATAATAAAATATTTACAAAAATATGAGGGGTGTACTTATTTTTGTGAGATACTGTAAATCCAAATTTCTGAATAACAAAAAAAATGTCTGAATTTCGGAGCGAAAACTAACCACACATGTCTATTTGCAACTCCACAATACAATAATAATGAATGTCTGCGCTACACAGGATCCTTCCAAATACATACCACGGTGTTACCTTCCACTGCCGCCATCTTCAGTGTGGTCAACCCATCATTGTTGGTGATTTCTTCTAAACCAGGGCCAAACTTCTCCCTGTGATGGCCCAGGATGAGGTCATACATCTGACAGGCTGACATTTTGTTGGGCTGTAAGGCCAGAATATTGAGGATGGTGTTTCCTGCAGGAGGTGGGGGAAAAAAAAATCTGAAAACTAGGATTGGATAATGAATTGTTCAAATATTTGTTATATTTAGGTGGGACGTCATATTTTTTAAAAATTAACATTATTTTTATTTTTTTAACCTAATAGAATTTTTGTTTCCTAGCAAAAATTGTGTTCATATTAACTCCCCCCACACTTGATTCAGTGCCTGCACAGATGGACCACAGGGATTTTGGTTTGAGCAGAGCCTTGTGGTGCATCTGTGTACATGCATGTTTCCCATGCCTGTGCAAAGATGGGGCTCATATGGATGTCCCAAAGCTTGGGGTGTCTCCCACACAGATGTGTCGCAGAGCTTCAGGTCCCAGAATACCCTTGCAGCCTATCTGCAGAGGTGTGAGTTTCCAGCATATGCACAAAGATGGGGCTCATCTGAATGTCCCAAAGCTTGGCTTGTCTCCAGGGGTCAAGTCCTGGGGAAAAAAGTGTGGGAACTTCCACCCAAGATCCACTCCCCCACCAAAAAAAAAACTGATACGCTCATATGCACGAACACTTCAAAAGTGCTATTTTTCTCCCTTCGTCTTTCAGGACAGCACCTGAGAGAGCGCAGCTCCACCCACTTTCCCAGGAAACACTGCAGATCACTTTAAAGACCGGACACTTCCACCATGGCCTCAGTTGTAGTGTTTCCTCCGGCCATGGTGGAAGCGCTGCAGGGAACCAAGGGGTGCTGCGCTCTCTCCAGGTGGGGAGGGTTGGAGGCATGCCACTGTTTTTCGTTTGTACAGACCTGGCCCAGCTTCCTCCCTTCACGCGCGGGGGTCGCTTCGGTGTCCGCTCTCCTTCATACCCAGGGGGGTCAGGCCGTGGAGGTTCCTCCTTCCTCTAGACCGGCGGCTGGGTCTGGTACGCGGCAGAGATTTATATCTCGCGCCGTTCGTTAGGCTCATGCCTTCCGGGTCCGGATGGCGAGTGCGTCATTTCCGGCCCGGGGGCGGAACTTCCGACGGTGCGACACGGCTTCCGGTTCTGGCCGCTGGAACGCAGGGAGAGGGGGCGGTCTCCTCGGCTGACATCACTTCCGGGACTGGCACGGAATTCAAACAGATAAAGCGCCCAGACGCCATTTGATCCTTGCTGACGATGGAGGAGGATCAATCGGCGGTGGCAGGAGCAGGAGCCACAATTGTCAGCCAGGCTCAGGTAAGCAGAGACAGTGGTCTCTGTCATTACTGTTAGAGCCTTGTTTGTTTTTCTCCCTTCCTGACTTGGGGAAGCCTGCAGCATTGTTTTCCTAGAATGTTATGTAGGAATAATGCTTTCAATGATTGTTTAGTGAGTCTGTGGGGGGATTCACTGGCTGAAGAGCAAATAGAATGTGAAATCTGTTAAATCTGTTCTATTTGGCAGCATATCTTCCTTGTTTCTACTTTGTGTTTTGTAACTCAGGTTTGGCATCTTTTCTCCTTGGCATATTTCAGAAAGCAAAAGAAAAGACCAAACATGTGTCCCCTCCCAGCAAGAGGAGGTGCCCATCATGTAGAAATGTTCTAAGAGATTCTTGGACTAAGGTGTTATGCAGGTCCTGCATAAGCGACTTGGTCAAAGAAGAAGCAGCTTCCAGTACCCCTGCGTCTCAGCAGGGAGAGCTACTAAGTTCTTTCAGGAAAGAATTATCAGATACCTTTGAATCTTTCCGGTCTTATTTAGACAGACGCCCAGCTGCGGGCAGTAGCTCAGCGCCCCGTTCTCACTCTTCAGCATCTGCATCCAGGGGGGGCAGTGACTCGGAGGAGGAGGAACACGCTACGTCCTCTGTCTCAGAGGAGGAGGCAGAGGAAGCAAAGGAGGCTTCTGCTTCTTCATCCCGGTATAAATTATCCTTAGAGGAGGTGGATGACTTACTGAGAAATATCCACACGACTCTAAATATCACAGAGGATAAGGCCCAACTGTCACTACATGACAAGATGTTTCAGGGTTTGGGCGAGGTGAAACGCAGAGTTTTCCCAGTGCATAAGTTTCTATCCGAAACTGTCAAAAAGGAATGGAGAGACCCTGAGAGGCCTCCTTACTTTTCTAGGTCTCTCAAACGCAGGTTCCCCTTTGAGGAGGATAGCTCACAGGTGTGGAACAAGAAACCTAAGCTCGACGCAGCCTTTTTCCAGGTCTCAAGGAATACAGATCTTGCGTTCGAGGACATGGGTATCCTCAAGGATCCCATGGACAAAAGAGCTGATTCCCTGCTAAGGAAGGCCTGGGACTCAACATTGGCAAACCTCAAGCCAGCAATGGCTTCAACTGTAGTAGCTAGAAATTTGGAGCACTGGCTAGAACAGCTAAAGGATCATATTGAGGCAGGAACACCTAGAAACGACCTGCTCGATACTTTGCCTGTTCTCTTAAAAGCAGTAGGGTATATGGCGGATGCCTCGGCGGAGTCAATTAAAATGTCAGCCAGGTCCTCAGCCCTTATAATCTCAGCCCGTGGGCCTTATGGGTAAGACATGGACAGGAGATACTGCCTCAAAAGCCAAGTTATGTGGTCTTCCGTTCGAGGGAGACTTGGTGTTCGGCCCTGACCTCGAAGCCATTCTGGATAGAACGGCTGACAAGAAGAAGGGTTTTCCTGTTAAAAAGAAGGTGATTCCCCAGAGCACAAAATTTTTTCGTGCTTTTCAAAAAGCCTCAGAGACCAAAGAGACAGGATATAGGAGGCCCTGGAAGCCTCAGAGGGGAAGGGGCAAGTCGGGAGTGTTATTCCGCCCCCCTACCCCGAACCCAAAAAAACAGTGACAGTCTTCCAGCTGTGGGAGGGAGGTTACAGGCCTTCCTTCCACAGTGGAAGTCAGTGACGGACAGTCTGTTTATCCTCAGTATAATAGAAAGGGGTTACAGTCTGGAATTCGATCACCCCCCTCCCGCACGGTTTTATGTAACCCAGGCTCCTCAGGACTCGGAAAAGTCTGTAGCCATGATCTCTATTCTGGGGGAACTGATGCAGCAAAAGGTGATCATGTACGTTCCCCCCGAGGAGATAGGGTTGGGCTGTTACTCACACATTTTTCTTGTAAGAAAACCATCGGGCAAATTCAGATTGATCCTGAATCTGAAGATTTTAAACAAATCAATCAAATACAAAAGATTCAGGATGGACACAATCTTCTCGGTGAAGAGTCTTTTGATGCCAAACTGTTTTATGGCGTCCATAGACTTAAGAGATGCATATCTCCATGTGCCCATGGCCATAGCTTCACAGAAGTATCTGAGGTTTGCACTCAGGACGGGAGGCTCGTGATACATCTCCAGTTCAGAGCTCTCCCGTTCAGTCTATCCTCATCCCCAAGGATATTTACCAAGATCGTAGCAGAGGCCCTAGCCCCCCTCAGGGTAGAAGGTATATCAATCGTTCCATACTTGGACGACCTTCTAATCTTTGCCAATACAAAACATCTATTGGAGAAGGACCTGGGGAGAACAGTAAGACACTTAGAGGGCCTCGGATGGCTGATAAACAGGGAAAAATCATGCATGATTGCATCCCAGTCGATAAAGTTCCTGGGGTACACCATCGACTCCAGGCAGGAAAAGATTTTTCTTCCAGTAGAGAAGATAGAAAAGGTCCAGAGTGCTGTGAAGAGGACCCAGACAAACCTGCCTATTTCTGTCAGGGCAGCCATGTCTGTGTTGGGCCTCCTCACATCATCCATTCCCGCAGTACAGTGGGCACGCTTGCATGCAAGGGAGCTCCAACAGGCAATTTTGACGAATTGGTCCTACAGGGACTCCCTGGAGAAACAATTCAAGATGCCCCCTCAGGTCCAGAGAAAGCTCTGGTGGTGGAGGGATCACTCAAATCTGGACAAGGGTCTACTTTGGTGTTTTCCAGTAGACCTGAGGCTGACTACAGACGCAACCTCCTGGGGGTGGGGTGCCCACCTGCAAGGGCAGATGGCCCAGGGGAGCTGGACAGTCAGGGAGTCCAAGAGATCCTCCAACTGGAGGGAACTCAGGGCCATTCTGCTCGGGCTATGGGCCTTCGAGGGAGTGGTTCAAGGGCTCCATGTCCAGATCCTATCCGACAACGCCACAGATGTATCCTATATAACAAGGCAGGGGGGCACAAGGAGCAGGGTGCTGCTATCCTTGGCCAGCCAGATTCTGTCATGGGCAGAGGGCAACCTGAGGTCCATATCAGCAGTGCACCTCAAAGGGGACCTGAATGTGGTAGCGGATTTTCTGAGCAGGGAAAAAGTTCGGGAATCAGAATGGAGTCTGAACCATGAAGTTTTTCAAGATCTGACAGCGAGATGGGGTCTGCCTCAGATAGACCTATTTGCGTCACGAAGCAACACCAAGGTGAGGGCCTTCTTCTCTTTAAGCAGACAAGATCAGGCAAGCGGACTCGATGCCCTAGCACACCCGTGGGATTTCCGCCTGTGCTATGCTTTTCCCCCCTTTCAAATGATCCCTCTGGTTCTAAAGAAATTGCAGGGGGAATCCACGAGTCTAATCTTAGTGGCCCCCTTCTGGCCCAAAAGGTCATGGTTTGCTACCATACAGAGGATGGCGGTGGGACCCCACTGGGTTCTTCCGCTTCGAAGGGATCTCCTAACCCAGGGACCTCTTCAGCATCCGAACATCGGGCAACTCAATTTGACCGGGTGGTTACTGAGGAGCAAATTTTAAAGAGAAAAGGGTTATCTGATAAGCTAGTCACAACCCTCCTAGGAAGTAGAAAAGATACTACTAGGGCAATTTATTTTAAAAAGTGGAAACGTTTTAACTCCTGGTGCCTATCAAAGGAATTCCCTCCCCAGGAGTTTTTTTTCAGTTCTTAAATTTCTCCATGAGGGCATGGAACTAGGGTTGGCAGCCAGTACCCTAAAGACACAGGTGGCTGCTTTATCGTTTTTTCTTGAGAGACGATTATCTCAAGAACCGCTTATTATTAGATTTTTTAAAGCTTTGGCCAGAGCTAGGCCCGTACCATTTAAATTTTTCCCTAAATGGGACCTGTCCTTGGTTCTACGGGCATTGACAAGGGAATCTTTTGAACCCCCAGTAGCAGCGACTCTCAGGTTGTGGTCGCTTAAGTTAGTCCTTTTAGTGGCTATTACATCTGCTAGAAGAGTAAGCGAATTACAAGCCTTATCAATAATGGAGCCTTTCTGTTGCATATTCCCGGACCGGGTTGTTCTTAAAACTGACCCGGGCTTCCTTCCAAAGGTCTCAACAGCCTTCCATAGGACGCAAGAAATAGTTCTACCTACCTTTTGTCCTTCACCTGCAAACGCTAAAGAGAAATCTTTCCATAGCCTAGATGTTAGAAGGTGTCTATTACACTATCTAGAGATCACAAGTGAGTTTAGGAAGTCAAACTCCCTTTTCATAGCATTCTCAGGACCACGGAAGGGCTATAGTGCGTCCAAAAATACTATAGCTAGGTGGCTACGAATGGCTATTAGGGAGGCCTATATTGCATCCGGGGTTGAGCCCCCCGCAGGGGTTGTCGCCCATTCTACTCGGGCAGTAGCAACTTCCTGGGCGGAAAGAGCAGGGGCTTCTCCGAATCTAATCTGTAAAGCCGCTACATGGACAAGCTTCGCCACCTTCACCCGCCACTACAGGTTGGACCTGCTCTCAGCTTCAGACCAGGCGTTTGGCAGAAAGGTTCTGCAGGCGGTGGTCCCTCCCTAGAGTAAGTACTCTCTTATCATCCCCAGGTGCTGTCCTGAAAGACGAAGGGAGAAAAACCCTAGTTAGACTTACCGGTAACGGTATTTCTACGAGTCTTTCAGGACAGCGCCAATGACCCACCCTATATTGTGTTTGATAAATGTGGTGTTATTGCTATGTTCTGCTTATTTAATTTCAGCATGGCTGGAGGTACTCTATGAACAACTGAGGCCATGGTGGAAGTGTCCGGTCTTTAAAGTGATCTGCAGTGTTTCCTGGGAAAGTGGGTGGAGCTGCGCTCTCTCAGGTGCTGTCCTGAAAGACTCGTAGAAATACTGTTACCGGTAAGTCTAACTAGGGTTTTTTGTCATCCAATTTTCGTATTGTGTGTATGAAGCTTAACTGTTAGTAGTTAGTAAAAAAGTTAGTTAGTAAAAAGAATACAATCCTCAATAAACATAAATACGGTAATTCTCTGAATAATCAGCATTCGTTCATTTGTGCTTCCATGCAAATGTGAACATCATGTTCTGATCTTTATTGGGGAATGTTATTTTGTATATAGAGTGTTTATGTGGTGAGTTTACACTTTTCATTGAACAGAGTTTGGATAACACAGGGTTAAACGGAAAGGTCATAAATGCACTGCACATTATCTGGACAGAATGCTTGGGGAGATATTGATGTGTTCCTGCTTAGGAGATGTATGTTAGCTTGGGGGACTACAAACTCTGCAGGGCTCCAACACACACTCGCTGCTATTCCAACCCTTCACATATTTCCACATAAACTTCCCTCCTGGCATTAAACTTTGCCAGGTATTGTGCTCAGCTTACCACCCCAAACTGATGTTCCTCCCTCAGCTCACCTCTCTCCCTGCGTGTCCTGTGAGCAGAATAGCTGTGCTCCTCCTCTGGGTTTTCTCATCATATGGCACTGAAGATAGAGGAGGGGGGATTCAGCGGGGCACACAGAGCAAGTATGCAGGAGACTGGGGGAGGGGATGAGGAGAGAGAGAATCAGAAGGGGCCGGGGGGGAGGAGCGCATCACAAGAGGTCTGACTAAATACAATCTATTATCAGCAGGAACCTGATCTACCCATCAGCTAGCTGTGATTGACAGGTAGATCGAAGAGGAAGCTGCCATGGGGCCCCCTACTGGCAATGCCTGAATGGTCAGTCCACCCCTGGTGTGCGCCACTTACTATTGCAAGCTGTGTCGGCTGCTGTTGGTGTAGCACCTGCCACACAGCTCACATACTTCAAAGTCTCGCAGGACGAAGCTGCTAACAGGAACTGAGTTCCTGTTGTGGAAAAAGTACAGGAACTCCGTTCCCATGCGTTCCCGCAGGACTTGAGCCCTGCTTGTCTCCCACTCATGCGCAGATGGGCTGCAGGGCTCTGCTGTGACCCGAAGGCCGGGCAAAGCCTTTTGGCACATCTACGCAGGTTCTGGATTAACAAAGATAGATGTTTCCAAGGGCAGGAGAGGGCATAAAGCATTTGTTACCCCAATATTTCATATTCCTGATATGTGCCTGCTGTACCATGTACTTGTATGAGAAAGTCTCCTGTTCTCTTTGTATTGTTTCCTTTGTGTGAAATGTCTGGCATTCATCCTAGTTACCTTGCTTTCCTATTAAAAGCTGACCACACTAAGCAGGAGAACACACTGTGTTCAGTTCTCTAACTATGCTGGGAACTCAGTGTGCTCTCCTCCATTGATGAGACATGTCCTGACAGTCCCCCCCCCCTCTTTCTCAGCCTGTTACTGGGAAGCTCAGTGTGCTGCTGCCTCTCCACCCCAAGCTCTTATGCAGCTGAGAACAGAGGGAATGTGATCACTTAAAAAAAGGGAAAAAATTATTTAATTATTTATAATGTACTTTTATTTGTATACACAAATGTTTTGCCTTTCATTTCTATTTCAAACTGAATGGGTTGTTTTACAAGGTGATCATTTACAATCACTTTAAGAGGACTAAAGTTTCTCCTTAAGTTTCACAGTTTTCCTGCTTTTGTAGTTTTGTATCTCTTTCTTGCTTGCTAAATAAAAAAAAGAAAGGCAATGGATCATTTCCAAACTGAAGATGAACTAATCATTTATTGTATCAGAGATGTCAACTTGGAGGAAAAGGTTATACAGTGGCAAAAAAATGTGATACGGAGTTCAGCAAAAACTGGGTGTGGCTAAGTTTCATAATTGGCTTGGCTTTCCACAGGATTGTGATTGCTAAAAATCCAAATTACATTTATTTACTGTACATAAGCATTTAACACTGTTAGTGCAGATGTCATCCATATTATCCAACATCATTGTTGAAACTTGTGGATTAACGGTTTCTGTACCCCTCAACACACATTTACTGCAGCGGGGCAGCCTCTCTATGCGAAATCACGTACCTGTACGTGATCACTAGGGATGAGCCGAACACCCCCCGGTTCGGTTCGCACCAGAACTTGCGAACGACCCCCGCGTTCGGCACGAACGTTAGAACCCCATTGAAGTCTATGGGACTCGAACGTTCGAATTGGAAAGTGCTAATTTTAACGGCTAATATGCAAGATAGTGTGCTAAAAAGGGTTTGGCGATCTGCCTCCTGCCTCAGGGGACATGGGTCACTGCAAAAAAAAGTTTTAAAAACTACCGTTTTGGCGGGAGCACTGATTTTAATGACGATTAAAGTGAAAAAAAAAAAGTGAAATATTCCTTTAAATATGGTGCCTGGGGGGTGTCTATAGTATGCCTGTGAAGTGCCACGTGTTTCCCGTGTTTAGAACAGTCCCTGCACAAAATGACATTAAACGGAAATAACACCATTTAAAACTGCTTGCGGTTTTAATGTTATATCTGGTTCCTGTAATATGGTTGAAAATCATTCAGAAAAATGGCATGGGTAGCCCTCCCTGCCCATTACCAGCCTATTTGGGTCTTGTACGCATATTAAGGGGAACCCCGTACCCATATTAAAAAAAGGAAATGCGTGTGGCCCCCAGGCCCTATATACTCAGAACAGCAGTATACAGGCGGTGCAAACAAGACAGGGACTGTGTAGGTTTGTTGTGTTAAGTTGAATCTGTTTGTCATTTTCAAGCGGTACATTTTTAAAGTGTAGCTCCAGTCAAAAAAAATATCTTTAAGCTTTTTGGAAAACATAGGGAAGGGTTATCACCCCTGTATAATTTGTTTTGTCGTCCATCTTTTTTCATCTCACTTGCTGTTGTCTCCTTCCGTTTGCAAGTAGGAGATGTTTGTAAATTGGATGTTTGAAAGTAGGGGCCTGCCCTATATGCTCTGCAGAAATGGCGGAACAAGGTGTTGGTTTTGCAACAACATTGTAAGCCCTCAAAGTGACTCTTGGTGGCCGCTGGAGCGCCCTGCTGTGAACGATTATATCAAGAATTGTAATTACATGCCATTGTTGAACAGTGGTAGAAAAATTGACCTTTGGTGGTTGTGGTGCTGGTGCCACAACACTATAAGTCCTCACAGTTACTCTGGGTGGGCACAGGAAGGGGCCCTCCTGTGAAATATTATATCAAGAATTGTAATTACATGTCCCTGTTAAACAGGGGCAGAAAAATTGGGCCTTAGGCACTGGTGCCATCACACTGCAACCTCTGCCATACACTCTAGTTTTATTGCAGGAATTAGCCCTGCTGCAAAGCATTGCATCAAAAATTGTACTTAAACGCCCCTGTTAAACAGGGGCAGAAAAATTGGGCCTTAGGCACTGGTGCCATCACACTGCAACCTCTGCCATACACTCTAGTTTTATTGCAGGAATTAGCCCTGCTGCAAAGCATTGCATCAAAAATTGTACTTAAACGCCCCTGTTAAACAGGGGCAGAAAAATTGGGCCTTAGGCACTGGTGCCATCACACTGCAACCTCTGCCATACACTCTAGTTTTATTGCAGGAATTAGCCCTGCTGCAAAGCATTGCATCAAAAATTGTACTTAAACGCCCCTGTTAAACAGGGGCAGAAAAATTGGGCCTTAGGCACTGGTGCCATCACACTGCAACCTCTGCCATACACTCTAGTTTTTTTGCAGGAATTAGCCCTGCTGCAAAGCATTGCATCAAAAATTGTACTTAAACGCCCCTGTTAAACAGGGGCAGAAAAATTGGGCCTTAGGCACTGGTGCCATCACACTGCAACCTCTGCCATACACTCTAGTTTTATTGCAGGAATTAGCCCTGCTGCAAAGCATTGCATCAAAAATTGTACTTAAACGCCCCTGTTAAACAGGGGCAGAAAAATTGGGCCTTAGGCACTGGTGCCATCACACTGCAACCTCTGCCATACACTCTATTTTTTTTGCAGGAATTAGCCCTGCTGCAAAGCATTGCATCAAAAATTGTACTTAAACGCCCCTGTTAAACAGGGGCAGAAAAATTGGGCCTTAGGCACTGGTGCCATCACACTGCAACCTCTGCCATACACTCTAGTTTTATTGCAGGAATTAGCCCTGCTGCAAAGCATTGCATCAAAAATTGTACTTAAACGCCCCTGTTAAACAGGGGCAGAAAAATTGGGCCTTAGGCACTGGTGCCATCACACTGCAACCTCCGCCATACACTCTAGTTTTTTTGCAGGAATTAGCCCTGCTGCAAAGCATTGCATCAAAAATTGTACTTAAACACCCCTGTTAAACAGGGGCAGAAAAATTGGGCTGCTGGCATCACCCAGAACCAAAAATGTTCTTCCAACATATCAGCGGAGGAGGAAGAGGATAGACAATCAACATAACAGGACAGTCACTCAGCATCAGCATAGGCAGTCTTGAAGGGATGTGGTATTTCAAAAAAAATTATTCGGTTACATCAGCTTCAGGTGCTTGGTAGCTGTGGGTGATCCAAGACTGATTCATCTTGATGAAGGTCAGTCGATCAACTGATTCGGTGGACAGGCGCACCCTGTGATCGGTAACGAAGCCACCAGCAGCACTGAAGGTGCGTTCCGAAAGAACGCTGGATGCAGGACAGGCCAGGAGCTCAATTGCATACTGTGCAAGCTCTGGCCAGTGATCCATCCTCAAGACCCAGTAAGCCAGAGGATTTTCAGTGGGAAAGCTGTCCAAGTCTGACCTTGCCCCTAGGTATTCCTGCACCATGTAAATTAGACGCTGGCGATGGGTGCTGGAACCAATCATACCTTGGGGCTGCGGACTAAAAAATTGTCTGAACGCATCAGTCAGACGGCCACCTTCTCCACCGCTCCTTCTGACTGATGCCTCAGCAACACGTTGTCCAGGACCAGGAGTTTGTGACCTCCCAGTCTCTGGGAACGCGTTGCACAGAGCTTTCTGCAAGGCCTCCCGGAGATGTCTCATCCTCTGCTCCCTCTGCGATGGCAAGATAAGGTCGGCAACCTTACCCTTGTACCGTGGATCAAGGAGAGTGGCCAGCCAGTAATGGTCCCTCTCCTTGATCCGAAGAATACGAGGATCCTTCCGCAGGCTTTGCAGGATCAGGGAGGCCATGCAGCGTAGGTTAGCTGAGGCATTCGGTCCGGAGTCCTCTGGGTCACTAAGGACAACATGATCCGCAGCTACCTCCTCCCAGCCACGTACAAGTCCACGTGTTTCTTGGGACTGTAAATCATCCCTATAAGACTGCTGCTGCTGATGCTGAGTGCCAGCCTCCACCTCCATGCTGACACAATCATCCTCCTCCTCCTCTTCCTCCTCCTCACCCTCTTCCTGTGTGATGGGTGGCACAGCAGGAACACTGTCTGGATAAAGGGGGCCTTGAGAGGCAAGGAAGTCCTCCTCTTCCTGCCTCTGTTCTGCCTCAAGTGCCCTGTCCATTATTCCACGCAGCGTATGCTCCAAGAGGTGGACAAGAGGTATAGTGTCACTGATGCATGCACTGTCACTGCTCACCATCCTTGTGGCCTCCTCAAACGGTGACAGGACAGTGCATGCATCCCTGATCATGCCCCACTGGCGTGGTGAGAAAAAACCAAGCTCTCCTGACCCTGTCCTGGTGCCGTAGTCGCACAGGTACTCATTGATGGCCCTCTGCTGCGTGTGCAGCCGCTGCAGCATGGCCAATGTTGAGTTCCATCTGGTGGGCATGTCACATATAAGGCGGTTCTTGGGCAGGTTCAACTCCTTTTGGAGCTCAGCCAGCCGAGCACAGGCATTAAATGATCGGCGGAAATGCACACAGACTCTCCTGGCCTGTTTCAGGACATCCTGTAAGCCGGGGTACCTGCCCAAGAACCGCTGCACCACCAGGTTAAGGACGTGAGCTACACAGGGCACATGGGTCAGTTGTCCCTGTCGGAGGGCGGAGAGGAGGTTGGTGCCATTGTCGCAAACCACCATTCCTGGCTTAAGCTGGCGTGGCGTCAACCACCTCTCGGCCTGCCCCTGCAGAGCTGACAAAACATCCGCCCCAGTGTGGCTCCTGTCCCCCAAACAAACCAGCGCAAGCACGGCATGGCATCGTTTTGCCTGCGTACTTGCGTAGCCCCTGCAACGCCTACGGAGCACCGCTGGTTCTGAGGACAGAGCACTGGAAGAGGCCGTGGAGGAAGAAGAAGAGGAGGGGGTGGAGGAGAGAGGTGTGTCACAACCAATAGTAGCATTTTGGAGGCGTGGTGGCGGAACAACCTCCAATACTACTGCACCTTGTCCTGCATCCTTCCCAGCAGCCAGAAGAGTGACCCAATGGGCCGTGAAAGACAGGTAACGTCCCTGTCCATGCCTGCTGGACCATGAGTCAGCGGTAATATGCACCTTACCGCTGACCGCCCTGTCCAGCGAGGCAAGGACATTGCCTTCCACATGCCGGTAGAGAGCCGGAATTGCCTTCCGTGAGAAAAAGTGGCGTTTGGGGACCTGCCACTGAGGAACCGCACATTGTACAAACTCACGGAAGGGGGCCGAATCTACCAACTGAAAAGGCAGCAGTTGAAGTGCTAGCAATTTAGCCAAGCTAGCATTCAACCGCTGGGCATGTGGATGGCTGGGAGTAAATTTCTTCCGCCGGTCCAGCAGCTGGGGCAGGGACATTTGTCTGCTATAATCGGACGTGGATGTACCACTAGCAGAGTTCCCGGAAGCACTTGGCTGTGACACACCTAATTCTACACCTTCATTCCTCTCAGAGCAGGTTTCAGAGAGGACTGAAGGTCTAGTGGGGTTGGAGATGCCAGCTGATGAGGAGCAAGGAGAGGTCCGCTTTGTTCTTTGGTGTGGGTCTTTGAGGTATGCTTGCCAACGAGCTGCATGGCAGGTCAACATATGTCTGGTCAAGCATGTGGTGCCCAAGCGGCTGATGTTTTGGCCACGTGAGATACGCTTGAGACATATGTTGCAAATAGCAGCGGTGCGATCTGATGCACTCGTCTCAAAAAAGGCCCACACCAAAGAACTTTTAGAATAACGCGCAGAGGAAGCGCTCTGCGCAGAGGAAGCGCTCTGCGCAGGCGGAGCTCTGCGGTGTGATTCAGTCGGTGTGCTGCCCCTAAGCTGGCCCCCGGAGGGCATCCTGCCTCGTTGGACATGTGCCTCCTCCTCCTCCTCCTCCTCCTCCTCCCTCCTTCCAGGCACCCACGTGGAGTCAGTGCCCTCATCATCCCCTCCCTCTTCATCGCTGTAGCAAACCTGGCAGTATGCTGCAGCTTGTGGAACATTACTGCCAGATTGCTGTCCTTCTTGAGCATCCCCTCTCTCTGTGCTCACGCTACTGCCTTCCTCTAGCTGAGTGTCATCATCAGAGCCCACCAAACACTGGGCATCCTCCTGGAGCATGTACCCAACACTGTGCTCAAAGAGTTCAGGAGACTCCTCAGGAGGACGTGGTGGGTCTAGGGAAGGAGTCACTGATGATGACATTGAGAGGAGGGACGACGATGTGTTGGCAGCTGCTTTTCTACTACCCTGAGACTGGGTGAGAGAGGATGAGGAGGATGAAGAGGGCTTGGTCATCCACTCTACCAAGTCGTTGGCATGTTGCGGTTCAACATGTCCAGCTGCAGAAAAGAAGGACAAGCATGTCCCATGGCCACGTGCTGATGACAATGCACCGCGTCCCCGACCAGCACTGTTGTCTCTAGACACAGAGCCTGCTTGCCCTCTTTTATCGGCTCGCGCCTGTCTGCCTCTCCTTGCTGGCCTTCCAGACATGGTAATGGCCTGAAGGGAGTTGGGTAAAACAGTAGTTGGGTAGTTTATATTGTGCTGGAGGCGCACAACACCCACTAACTCCTGCAGATGCCTTTTTTATAGAACAGCAGAGTTAAAGGGGTATATACAGATGTATACTGTGCTGTGCTGGAAGCACACACAACTTCCAATAACTCCAGCAGATGCCAATCGGGCCCAAATACAGAACAGCTATGTAGGTGGATAATAGCGGTATGTACTGGGTACAGAGCAGGCACACAGCACGCACTATCTCCTGAGTGACACTGCTGACTGCAAGCTCTATTGTTAAAGATGGACCACTAGCTATATAGGTGAGGTGAATATCACGGTGTATACTGCGGTCAGGGCACGCAGACAATAACAAGAAAACAGCAGAGTTAAAGGGGTATATACAGCTGTATACTGTGCTGTGCTGGAGGCACACACAACTTCCAATAACTCCAGCAGATGTCAATCGGGCCCAAATAGAGAACAGCTATGTAGGTGGATAATAGCGGTATGTACTGGGTACAGAGCAGGCACACAGCACGCACTATCTCCTGAGTGACACTGCTGACTGCAAGCTCTATTGTTAAAGATGGACCACTAGCTATATAGGTGAGGTGAATATCACGGTGTATACTGCGGTCAGGGCACGCAGACAATAACAAGAAAACAGCAGAGTTAAAGGGGTATATACAGCTGTATACTGTGCTGTGCTGGAGGCACACACAACTTCCAATAACTCCAGCAGATGTCAATCGGGCCCAAATAGAGAACAGCTATGTAGGTGGATAATAGCGGTATGTACTGGGTACAGAGCAGGCACACAGCACGCACTATCTCCTGAGTGACACTGCTGACTGCAAGCTCTATTGTTAAAGATGGACCACTAGCTATATAGGTGAGGTGAATATCACGGTGTATACTGCGGTCAGGGCACGCAGACAATAACAAGAAAACAGCAGAGTTAAAGGGGCATATACAGCTGTATACTGTGCTGTGCTGGAGGCACACACAACTTCCAATAACTCCAGCAAATGACAATCGGGCTCAAATAGAGAACAGCTATGTAGGTGTATATAGTGGTATGTACTGGGTACAGAGCACGCAGACAGCACGCACTAACACTACTGACTGCAAGCTCTATTATTAAAGCTAGATCACTAGCTATATAGGTGAGGTGAATATAGTGGTGTATACTGCGGTCAGGGCACAGACAGTAACCACTACACAAGAGCAAAATAGTAAATCAGCCAAAAACGATTGGTGTGTAACTGTGTTGAAGGTACACAGAACACCCACTGCTTCAGATGCTAACAAACACTACACGAGGCCGCCTGAAAGGCAGCTTTATATAGTGTGGGGCGTGCACTACACTGTCTGAGCTATGATTGGCCACAGGCAGGATGCCTGTGACCAACCATTGCTCTTCCCGCTACTGGCGCTGCGATTGGCCAAGCATGCGGGGTCACAGTGCATGCTTGGCCAATCGTGAGACAGCAATGCATTGCGCCATCGCAGTGCATTGTGGGCCACACGAATTTTGCCGCGAACGGCCCAAACGTTCGGAATTCGGCGAACGCACGAACGACCGATGTTCGAGTCGAACATGCGTTCGAATCGAACACGAAGCTCATCCCTAGTGATCACCACCATTACTAGTAAAAAATAATAAATAAATAAAAACTCCATAAAAATATCCCATAGTTTGTAGACACTAACTTTTATGCAACCCAATCAGTATAGGCTTATTGGGATTTTTTTTTACCAAAAATTTGTATTGGGATACATATTGGCCTAAATTGAAGAAGAAATTAGATTTTTTACATTTTTTTTTTAAATTGGGTAAGTTTTATAGCAGAAAGTAAAAAATATTTGTTTTTGTTTTTTTTTTTTCAAAATTGTCTGTATTTTTTTGTTTATAGTGCAAAAAATAAAAACCCACAGAGGTGATCAAATACCACCAAAAGAAAGCTCTCTTTGAGGAAAAAAAAAAAAAAGACATCAATTTTATTTGTGTGCAAAGTTGCACAACCGTGCAAATGTCCATTAATTAAAATAATGCAGTGCCATATCGCAAAAAATGACCTGGTCATGAAGGGAGGGAAACCTTCCGGGGCTAAAGTGGCTAATCTGGTGAAGGAATAATTGTTTTCTTTTAAATTCCCCCCGAAGTATTTATACCTATACTGTATATTTACTTGATCTTGTGAAGGGGGACCTGATCTAGACCCAATATGTAGCTCCAATCAGCCAAGCCAGCAGTAGATCACTATAGCGATAGTGATCTACTGCTGCAAAGAGACCCTGGACAGAGCTGCAAAAGAGGAAGTGTCATATAGTCACTCATGATGTCACTTCATTTCCAATGTAAATACATTGCAAAACCATTGTATATACCAGGGGTCAGCAACCTTTTTCTACTTAAGGACCAGATTCAATGTGTATGAATGCATGGAGGGTCGCATTCATCTGCTAATAAATGAAGATAATAATCTGGACCCATTTACATTACACAGCCCCACACATCTGGACCCCTTTACATTACACAGCCCCACACATCTGGACCCCTTTACATTACACAGCCCCCGTACCTCTGGACCCCTTTACATTACACAGCCCCCGTACCTCTGGACCCCTTTACATTACACGGCCCACACGTCTGGACCCCTTTACAATACACAGCTCCCATACCTCTGGACCCCTTTACATTTTACAGCTCCCCCTGCACATCACACAGGTACCCCTTACCCAACCCCTTGTATATTACACAGCCCCTCCCCCTTACAGAGGAGGTCTTGTGCTAAAATTATTACTCACGCTCTAACAATTGCGGCGATACCTCACGTGTGCGTCTAACACTGTTTACATTTGTGGTGGCGACTTATGTAAGCGTTTGCTTATGCGCGTGAGCATGGAGGGACGGGGCGCTTTACTTTTTTTTTAATTATTATTTATTTATATTTTACACTGTCCCTTTTAAAAATAAAAATTCTGATCAATTTTATTGTTGTCCGAAGGAATGTAAACATCCCTTGTGACAGTAATAGGCAGTGACAGGTACTCTTTATGGAGGGCTCTGTGGTCTCTAAGACCCTAAATCTCTCCTCTGCACTTAAAAGTATTCAAAATGGCAAATTTGACTGTTGAATACTGTAATTTTTAAAAAAAAATCTGGCGCCTTTAAGTCTTCTGTAAACTGGAAATGATCTCCGGGTTGCTAGATCTGAGACCCGAGCAAAGCTGATTCCAGCTTCATTCGGGTCTCTGGCCAGCCAATGGACATGCCCGGCTGGTCGCTCGGGCCTCCCGGTGGGAGAGAAAAGCCCAGGTGAGCTACAGAGGCAGGAGGGGGGGGGGAGGACAGCCACTCCTGCCAACCGCCGGCACAAAAAAAAAGCTGCAGGCATCACCCCAGTACCACCCCTTCAAGCCAAGGCCACATATTAATGTACAGTCAGCGTTAAAATGTCCACAGGATGGGTGCACGTGAATTCATCACGTGCACTGACTGGCCAGACATTTAGCGATGGAGGACCGGGTGCGGCTCACGGGCCATGGGTTGCCGACCCCTGGTATGTACATTGGTCTGCTACAAGTGCTTATATGGAGTGTTTGTTTAGCAAAATCAGATTCCCTGAAGCTGAAAATTTCCATTCTTGAGGATACCCAGCTGTCACTGACAGCTTGCTGTTTCAGCCTGCACCCCAATTAGGACTTGACAGTACTGCTGATTCCTAGGTCTTGGTATCCCCCTATTCTTTACAACCAAGGAAGCTGCCATCTTGGCCTCTCACATGTGATCAGTTATGGTACCAGCCATTTGATAGCTGGCAGTTTGGTTGCACAGAAGCAGCTGTGACATTTATCATTCATGGCTTGCCTTGAAAGTATCAGTTTTGGGAAACTTTCTGCTTCTGCTTTCAGGACCCAAGAACAGAAAGATGTTTAAGTAATGACAAAATGTGTGCATCAGGGTAATAAACCTCACCGTGGAAATCCTTGGCCTCTGCATCGGCTCCATGTTGTAGTAATAATCGGACCAATTCTGCATTCCCCACACAGGCAGCAAAGGAAAGAATGTGTTCTCCTGTCATATAAAAATAAAGAACGCTTTACATCCGATAATTTATAATATTACTGGGTTTGCTAAGATCTGTAACCGATCACAAACAACTCGTACACGCTTTTCTATGTTCATGTAAATTCATATATTTATATATTTTTTTTATATTTATAATGAGGGTGTGCATACTTAAGCAACCACATTATTTTAGTTTTTTAGTTTTAGCCCGCCCCACCAAAAAAAAAAAAAAAAAATTATATATATATATATATATATATATATATATATATATATATATATATATATATACATATATATATATATATACATATATATATATATATATATATATATATATATATATATATATATATATATATATATATATAATCATTTTAAATCTGCAGATTTCATGAAAATAATAAGTGCTCCTGCCATGAAGTCCTCATTCATGCCCTTTCTGTTATAGGGACTGCTCTGTGCTCCAGTTTTCCAATTTTCTTCAATATTCTGCATAATATTGTAGCAAAATACATGTGATTAAAGCAAGGTTTACATTTACCTTAACTTTTTTTCCATGAATACAAATCTGTATTAGTCCAACCCATATGTGTGCGCAGCCTATTGCATTAGGGTGTGCACCCCACAGCGTAAAACACAAGTATGTATATGGGCGTCCGCAGAACTTTTTTCGGGGGGGGGGGGGCATAATTTTAGGTCACCCCTGCTCCACCCCTTTTTGACAATTTGATGAAGAGGAGGGGCTTTATCATTATCACATAAAGCGTGATAACCCCCCCCCCCCCTTCAACTGCAACATTTGGCACTTTTTGGGGGTGAGATGTACCTGGTTTTGCTGTGGCAATCTGAGCCACATACTGTACACAACCATGCAAAATATGCTGCGACCACAGCAAGTGAAGGTATAAATAAACATACAATTAGGCAATCGATCAGTTACAAAAAAAAAAAAACACCTGCATGGTGCAGCATTGGCTTAAGCCAGTGGAGATCTTAAATTCTATATGGGCACAATAGCATTTTTATGGGCACAACAGCAGCTATAGCTATATGGGCACAATAGCTTTATGGGCATTTATGTTATGTTGCTGTGCTTAACCACTTGCCTACAGGTCACTTTCACCCCCAGTCTTGCCCAGACCAAGTTTCACCTTTCAGTGCTGTCGCACTTTGAATGACAATTGCGCGGTCATGCAACACTGTACCCAAATACAATGTTTATCATTTTTTTTCACACAGATAAAGCTTTCTTTTGGTGGTATTTAATCACCACTGGGTATTTTATTTTTTGCTAAACAAACAAAAAAGACTGACAATTAAAAAAAAAAAAGTTTTGCTTAGCTTCTATTATAAACTTTGCAAATACGTAATTTTTCACCTTCACTGATTTGCACTGATAGGCACTGATAAGGGGCACTGATTGGCAGCACTGATAGAACCGGTTAAACAGCATGTTGCTTTTAGTGGGTGGTGCTGTGAAAAAGAATAATGGAGTGTGGCCACCGTATGGCAATTGTTTGGTTAAATCAGGTGGTGAGGAGGCAATATATTGTCTGCTCACCACCTCTTAAACAGCTCTGAAAAGCGATCCCAGCATGGATCTTTTCAGAGGAGTAACAGTCACTTCCACACATGTGAAGGAGCCCTAATGCCTCATATACACGGTTGGACATTCCGACCACAAAATCCGTTGGATTTTTTCTGACGGATTTTGTCAGAAACTGGTGTTGCATACACATGGTCGGACAAAATTGTCTGAAAATCTGATCGTTCGGAACGTAGTGAAGTTCGTTGCGTACAACGGGACTACGTAGAGGCTAGTAGCCAATAGCTTTGGTCTCATAATTTGACCTGGGCATGCGTGGCACTTTGTCCGTCTGAATATTTTTGTTGGAAAATTTTAGATCCTGCTCTCAAAAGTCTGATAGAGCCCACACACAATTGGATTTTCCGACAATATAATCCGATTGGACCTTTTCCGTCAGAATTTCCGACAGTGTGTACCGGGCATAAGAGTAGCCAAGCCAAAGCATGCAGGAAAGTAAAGTGTTAAATCTCTTCACATGATAACAGAAGGTTCAGCCTGATGTCCAACCACAATGACAGTGTAAGGTGATACACAGTCTATGATTCTATGATGACAGGTAGCAGTCCGGTGCTCTGCCAAAAACTGTCGCCCCATTGGATAGAGGACAAGGAGACTCTGAAAGTCTCCGAAGATGAACAGCACCTGCGCACTGAGTCTAGGTTCAAGCCCCACCATCCAAGTGGTGATATGGCAGCACTTAGTAACAGGGCCCCTCACGGGCTCGCTTCGCTCGTCACGCTTCGGGCACGGCCTCGATTCGCTCGGCAATTTGTTATTCTAACTCTACATCCACTTGGATGGTGGCGCTTGAACCTGGACTCAACGCGCAGGCGCCGTTCATCTTCGGAGACCTTCGGCGTCTCGTTGTCCTCCGTACTGCGCAACACCGGCATTTGGAGGCACATTCCACAAGCAGATAACAGAAGATAAAAGCAATTCGCAGCCTGTGACAGTTAAAATGCACTTTTTATCGTTCAAAAAGTGTTTGCCAGTGCTAAACCTTTCATCCAAATTCTAAATTTCTGCATTTGTACATTTTAAAAAGCCGATATAAAGGGATAGTACTGGTTAAAAAAAGCCCTTGTGGACTTTATAAAAAAAAATTGGGGTCAATTCTGCTTTAAGGGGGTGTAGCAAGGGGCGTGTCCTATGCCTACATACGTTTGCTAGTAGGTGTCCCTCGTTCCCATCTCAAAATGTTGGGAGGTGTGGGTGAGGTGACGTCTTTTTGTTTTCCATTGCATTCTCTGGCGTTTTGCTTCTGGCTCATACTGGAAACACCTTGTATCCTCACCAGTAATAACCCAATCAAACATCTCTGCATTCTTCAAAAGTTTGGATAAAAGTTGAAGACAACATTTCTTCTGATTTTCTGTCAAGATTTGAGACACCAACTTTACAGAAATCTTTCTCATCCCCAAATCCTCTGTTAGAATCGGCTTCACTGTTTCCCTATTCACGTTCAATTCTTCTGCCATCATTCACACAATCAGTCATGATCTGAACATAAGAGGGTTTGTAATCTGTCCACATTTGCAACCATCCTTTGCATTTTTGGCTGCCCACTTCTTGCGTCATTGTGGGCATCTTTCTGCTTCTCCTTAAACTGGCTATGCCATTCAAAACCACTTGATTTCTTAACAGATTTTTTTTTTTCCGGAAGCTTGATATAACACTTACACTTTTTTAAATTTTCACTCAAAATTGGATGTTGATCGACTTCTCCAGATTCCTGTCACTCGTTTTCCGCCAAAAGCGCAATGCACACATGTGTTATTTCTTCTACCACTCTGGTCAACTGGTCTGTGACCCAGGCAAGTGCAAGTTAGAACATGTCAGAATATGTGTGTGACTCGCCACCATAGTGCTACGGCACCGGCATTCCCAGGAATTAAATTGTCACACCTCTTATAGAGTATTTAAAGCCTAAAAACACAGTTCACTTTTGTTATCATCTGGTCTATTAACCACCCGCTGACCACTGACAGTAAATAAACTGCGAGCAGATGGCAGGTACAAGCACATTCACCTACATGTACGTCACCCGCCTTTTTCCAGGTTTGGGGCGCGTATGCCCCCTGCCAATCCATGATGTGATTGGACACAGCACACGTTTGGCAGTAGATTTCAGCCAATGATTTTGGCTGAAACCTGCTAATCAGCAGAACCCTGTGTGCATAGGCAAAGTTATCTGGCTGTTGCTCCCCCTTGAAAAGCAGGGAGAAAAAACAGCCAGATCAGAAAAAAACACACATTACACTTGTTAGATGCACAGTTAACCCCTTGATTGCCCCTAGAAAGTTACCCTTTCCCTGCCAGTGTCATTGGTACAGTGACAGTGTATACTATTATCGCTGGTCACTGCATTAGTGTCACTAGCGACGTCAGTGTCAGTTCGTGACTCTCCCAGCTAGTGTCTGTTAGCACCAGATTGCTCACCACCCTATCACGATCACACTAGTTGCTAATCACTGTCAATTACAGTATAGCATCATAGCTGTGTAAATTCCAGTCTATACTGTATACTATAGTTTGTAGATGCTATAACTTTTGCACAAACCAGTTAACCACTTGATCTCCAGAAGATTTACCCCCCTTATGACCAGGCCATTTTTTGAGATACGGCACTGCATTACTTTAACTGACAATTGTGCGGTCATGAGACACTGTACCCAAATAAAATTGATGTAATTTTCCCCCACAAATATAGCTTTCTTTGAGTGGAATTTGATCACCTCTGTGTTTTTTATTCTTTGTGCTATAAACAAAAAAAAGGCAGAGAATTTTGAAAAAAGGGAAAAAAAATAATATATATATATATATATATATATATATATATATATATATATATACACACACACACACACACACACACACACACACACACACACACACACATATACACATATACATATATATATATATATATATATATATATATATATATATATATATATATATATATATAAATATGTAGCACTGACCCCCGAAGGAGCTGCTGGTTTTACTGGGCTTACCATTACCTTCTTGATCTCCATCTAGGGCAGGGATATGCAATTAACGGACCTCCAGCTGTTGCAAAACTACAAGTCCCATCATGCCTCTGCCTCTGGATGTCATGCTTGTGGCTGTCAGAGTCTTGCAATGCCTCATGGGACTTGTAGTTCTGAAACAGCTGGAGGTCCGCTAATTGCATATCCCTGATCTAGGGTTTCCCGTGGTAGATGGCCCAAAGAAATTGACACTAGATCTTATTTTGGGTTATTTATTTAGAAGATAAAACAGTCTCTTAATGAAGGGTAGAGGGTTTAGGAGAAAGTTCATGTACTTTTCGACTGCAAAAATAGAAAGTCTCTTATAGAAGAAATCCAGAGAATAAACGTTTCACAGCTGGATTCTCACAACCTCCGTATAGACCTCCTCTCGCTAGGCCTAGCAGCCGGTAGGGTGTTAGACCCCTTTCACACTACAACGCCCATAGCGTCAGCGGTAAAACGCCACTGTCTCTGTCACAGACTTGGATGTGAATTACTTTAGACTTGAACATAACCGAGGGTCATAGACAAATTTAGAGAACTATCATACAGTACCAGTATCTCTCAGCCAGTCCGGCGATACCGTATGAATGTGAATCCATGAAGTGTCCTTCAACTGAGCCTCCAGGCTCCTTCAGAGAAACCAGTCTTGTGCATGGCCTCCTCCTCAAGAGTCCTCCCTTTGTTGCTTCTCCAGTTGCTGGGTCTCTCCTTAGATGAGACGGTACCGGACCACCTTTGAATCCTCAGGCCTCGATATCCAGTCAGGCCTGTCCCTGCAGTTACTTTGCCTCAGGCCATCCAGCCCCAAGACTTGGAATTGCATGGATCCGCACCCCAGGCCAAGAGGGCCATGGGGGCTGGTCAGGAGGACCAGGACCAAACAGACAGAAAATATCTCCTGGACCGGAATCCTGAAGCACGTGATGTCAGTACCTTAAATACCACCTCGCAGAGTGCATAGCAGGAGAACACTCCCACTGGGCTGTTTCTGAGAAAACGTGGCACTCAATACACCAAGCTAAACTGCATTCTCACATTTGCCGGTGGTGACAGCGACACCTGCAATCCAGCCAGACTGGTACTGAAACCATAATTTAGCAAAATTAGCCCCAAAACCCAACTGTGGTTTCAGGAATATTAATTTTAAAAAACATATAGCGCATGCTCGTCAGGAGCATATATATATATATATATATATTATGTTTTACTTTCTGCTATTAAACCTACTGTATACAATAAAACATTTTTTTAAATCTAATTTTTTCATAAGTTATGTATTTATGTATTCTGCTGCATATATTTGGTAAAAAAATCCCAATAATTGTACATTGATTGGTTTACATGAACGTTATAGTGTCTACAAACTGTGTTATATATTTATGGAATTCTTATTTTTTATTTTTTATACTAGTAATGGCAACAAACAGCGATTCATATCGGGACTGCAATATTGAGGAGGACAATCAGATACTAATGGACACTGCCTGGAACCAGTGACACTAATACACTGTAATAATGACACTGGCCGGGAAGTGGTTAAAGTGGTTAAACCTCTATGGCGATCAAAGGGTTAACTGTGTGCCTAGCCAGTGTTTTTGTGTACTGTATGTTCTGCTTTTACTAGGGGAAGAGATTGATTGTATTCCCTGCTTTGCAGGGACACAAAATCCATCCCTCCCCCCTTGTTAGAATGGCGGCCTTTTGTACATAGGGAGATCTGTGTAAAGAGGATTGGCGGGTGCCGGCAGACATCTAGTGCTCAGCACCCACAGATCAGCTTGTGCTGTAAATAATCACAGGAGAAGCAACCCGTGCGTTTGAGCCCCGTAGGCAGAAGTGCAGAATCACGTACATCTATATGTGACCCTGCACAGGAGGGCCACCCTGTAGCAGTAAATCTGCTATAGAGAGGTTCGGAAGTGGTTCATTTATACACCTCCCAAAGAATAGAGCACACCTCCTATGAGCCCTGGCTCAAAAGCCAGGGATCATAGTCAGAAGGTAAGAGGCTACCCTGAAGTCCCCTCCAAAAGTCCCTGTCCCAGATGGATCTATCACACAATACATTGACAACGTTGTCACCCTAAGATAGAAAAGGTGTTAATTACAAGATCACCAGATGACCATAAAGGGAAAAAAAAAACCTTAAAGTGGTGTTGCCACCAAAAAATAATAAAAAAAATAATAATTGGAAAAAAAATGTTTTTACGCACCTCTAAATACCTGTTGCTAGGGGGTCCCTCGTAGTCTACCTTCTTCCTTGCCTGGGCTGGTGACATCACTTCCCCTCGCGCCGCACAGTCATCTGGGACCTGTCACGTGTCCCAGGTGACTGTGCGGCGTATCACGGTGCCCTGCGCCGCTCACGCATGCACAGTGGGTGCCCGGCTGTGGAGCCACAGCCGGGTGCCCACAGTACGAATGACGGTGCCCCGCGAGCGGAGCGGGGAACGAGGGGGGGCTTCATTCCCTCGCATTGCTGGACCCTGGGACAGGTAAGTGTCCAATTACTAAAAGTCAGCAGCTGCAGTATTTGTAGCTACTGACTTTAATTTTTTTTTTTCTTTTAGGGGCATCTCACTTTAAAGAAGAAAACAAATGCAGCCACCATATCTAAGGACTGGTAAGCTGCATATATTCCAGTTTTGTTCTTGGGTTTAGATTCACAAACAATTTCCTCTGCTTATATACCATTACATTTACATCCTTCTGTACCACAAACACTGGTAAAAAAGTCAGGGACTAATTCCAACTCCAATTTTAATTCTTATCTGTTTTAATTATCTTCTTCTGTTTTGTACCAATGCACGATAGCTAAAGACAGAAGTGCAAGAAGTGAAAGGTTTTATTTAGTAAAATAACTCATATAATGAAATATGCCCACGTTATGGTGTTTTTCTTTTTCTTTTTTCCATGGTGGCTAGACTTTGATGACTGATAAAATATTCTGCAGCTTTTTTAGCCTATTCTGTTTTCTAAATTCCCAAAATTCTTGATAAAATACACAATCTTGCATGCCCTATGTCATAGACCTGTGAACATGTCTGTCATGCTTCAGTAAGAACAACATGCAGAACTAAATGTTAAATATTTTATCATTTGGTCAAATCAGCAATTGATATACTGCTGACACATTTATTTTGCTTTTTGCCTTATTTTTTTTATTTTGTACAAAATATGCTGACTCACCTCCAGGTCAGAAGTCTTGAAGATAAAGGGCAATACATTGCTTTATTCAGGATCAGAAGTCGCTAATAGGATTGAGTTATACGTGCAAAGCACAAACCCAGTCAAGACGAATTTATGTTTTGGGCAGAGAAGGGTCCCAAACCTCCTTCAGGTTTTTCTTTGGTTCAGTTTGGACCAATTTAACCATTCGTGGTATTATTTATATTTTCTATTGATATACTGCACTATTGTCTTTAAATTGAACAGCTGCAAGCACCACAACTTGACAAAACGTTGTACAATCACAGAAAAAAGATTAGAAAGTGCTGCGCTTATATATATGGTGATATAAAGTGGCTTATACCAAAATTATAATGATGCAAAAATGTGTATTCAAAAAATAATATACATATGATCATATCAAATATGAATATCCACACTAAACCAGCGACTGTGACTTAAAAAAATAAAATGTACATGTGTAACATCAGCAAAGAAATCTTTAAAGGTGAAAGTCATAGGTGTATTAAACTTCAGTTTTGATAGAAGGGAACCAAGCCAATGCAACCCAGAAGTCACCCTGGTGTGTAAGCCGCTACCGATACAAAGGTTTAATTGTGTTTACCAGATTGTGTTGGATTGTTCTGCCATGGAGCAATAAATTCGGGAGAGCTCATTCTCCTGATGCCTATTTGACGCAGTGTTGATAGCATTGGAATCCATATAATCTGGTAAGCACAATTAAATCTTTGTATCGGTAGCAGCTTACACACCAGGGTGACTTCTGGGTTGCCCATGGTTACAGATGGACTTTTTGTAATTTTAATTCACATTTACTGGTTTAGTGTGGATATTCATATTTGATATGATCATATGTTATATTATTATTTTGTTGGATATACATTTTTGCATCATTATAAATTTGGTATAAGTCATGGTATTATTTTCTGATTCCAGGCATCTAGAAGCTGGAGATGACTGTAGTAGGCACCCTACTCCAATGATTAGTATTACAGATACTTATACAGATATTTATTTAGCACCATCAATTTACGAATCGTGTCCCTGCCCTCAAGGAGCTTACAATCTAAGGTCCCTAACTCACATCATACATACACAGGCTTTGGCCAGTTTAGACGGGAGCCAATTAACCTACCAGTACGTCTTTGGAGTGTGAGAGGAAACCAGAGTAGGCACAGGGACCCATTAGCTTCCAAGTCCTGTGCCGAACAGCTGCCCTGCCCCATTGTAAACCAAGAAGGTTGCATGGGCGTCATTCAGAAAACTATTCGTACTCTCTCTTTAATTGAAAAGTGTTCTCAACTTGGATATCACACTTTCTGAAGAGCAGCGGGACTATATTCTTTTGGCTACTTTCACACTGGGGCGTTGCGGGCGCTGGCGGTAAAGCGGCGCTATATTTAGCTGCGCTTTACCTGCGCTATTTGGCTGCTAGCGGGGCAGTTTTAACCCCTCTAGCAGCCAAAAGAGGGTTAAAGGTTTGCAGCGCTGCCCCATTGTTTTCTATGGGGAGAGGCACTTTAGGAGCGGTACATACACCGCTCCTACAGTGCTCCAAAGATGTGGCTTGCAGGCCTTCTTTTACCATCCTGCAAGCGCACCACTCCAGTGTGAAAGCCCTCCGGCTTTTACACTGGAGAGACAGCAGCGGCTGTTTCAGGGTGATTTGCAGGTGCTATTTTTAGCGCTGTAGGGCCTGCAAAGCGTCCCAGTGTGAAAGGGGCCTTATTGTGCTCATTGCTCATTCCTCAGTAGATAGTAAATACCAAGCTATAAGATCCTTACACAGTGGTACAAGGTCCCATCTCTCTTACAGAAAATCTACCCCGACGTGATAAATATCTGCTGGCGCTGCAGAGAGGCAGAGGGTACCGTGCTGCATATTTTCTGGTCCTGCCCGATATTATAAAAGCGCTCACTGAACTTGATTTGGGATTAGACTTGGCCAGATACCTTCCCCACCTCTCAGATTTCTCAAAGCATAAATATAAAAACAAAATGATGGCCTACTTTTTGAATGCAGCTAAGGCCTGCATTCCGGCCCTATGGAAGCACTTCCCTTGATCTTGATATGGCTTACTAAAACAGCTGACATACATGCTATAAAAATATTGCTGCAACGATGCAAGGCAAAGAGGATCAATTTAACAATAAATGGTCCAATTGGTCCCTCTTTACCAGTTCCAGGGAGTATGGCCATGCTCTAGTGGAGGTGGATTAGGAGTATTTCTATATCTTTTAGACATGTGCATTTCGTTTCGTTCCGAATTTGAAATTCGGGCGAATTTTCAATATTCGGACATTCGGATGCAACCAAATTACAATGCTAAAGAATTCAACCGAATTCAGACGAAATTAGATTCAAATTCTAAAAAAAAAATTGAATTTGAAAACAATTCAAATCAAATTCAAAAACAATTTTAGTCAAATCAAATTTGAAAACAATTTGAATCGAATTCGAATAAAAAAATCTAAAAAATATAAATCGATTTCTAAAAAAGAATACAGTAAAATAGAATATAAAATAATAACACAATAGAATGAAAATAAAAGAATAGTAAAGAACAGAACAGACTTTAATAGAATGTAATAAAATACAATAGAAGAATATTATTATAATTTCAAATAGTATAAATTCAAATTCGAGAATAGATTTGAAAATAACTCAAAATGATGGAAACTAAATTAATATATATTATATTTTATTATAGTCTATTCTTAATTTATTTACTTTATTTATTTACTATTCTTAGTCTATTATTTTATATTCTAATATTTTCTATTCGAATTTGATCCAAATTTTTATGCTAAATTAGAATTTCAGAAGATGGTTTATATATATATATATATATATATATATATATATATATATATATATATATATATATATAACCATCTTCCAAAATTCAAATTTTCTATGGAATGAATTAGAATAGAAAAGATTTGAATAGAAGAGAATAGACTAGAAAAACAATTGACCGGAATAGTATAAAATATTATTTTATATTTTATTCTATTCCAATCACTTATTCTTCAAGGGGAAACCCTAACCCCAACCCTAAGCCTAACCCAAACCCCAAGCCCCAAACCCCAAGTTGTGTATTGTCCACTTGCCACATCATCTGCCACAAGTTGTGTATTGTCCACTTGCCACAACACCTGCCACAAGTGCCACGACACCTGCCACCTGCCCTAACCCAAACACCAAGTTGTGGATTGTCCACTTGCCACGTCACCTGCCACAAGTTGTGTATTGTCCACTTGCCACATCACCTGCCACAAGTTGTGGATTGTCCACTTGCCACAAGTTATGTATTGTCCACTTGCCGCGACACCTGCCATGAGTGCCACGACACCTGCCATGAGTGCCACGACACCTGCCACGAGTGCCAAGTGACCAGCCACGAGTGCCAAGTGACCTGCCATGTGACCAAGTTGTGGATTATCCACTTGCCACATCACCTGCCACAAGTTCTGGGGTTCCTAGCACCAAGTGACCCGAGATATGGGCAATATGCCAAGTACTTTTCTGCAGCAGAGAATGACATTTTGCGACCTGAATTTGGGGCCACGTATCTCGGGGCCACTTATAGCTAGAAACCCCAAAACATGCAAACACAGTAGAACTAGCACTACAACATCTACACATTTGGGGTTTCTAGCACCAAGTGACCCCGAGATACGTGGCCCCAAAGTCGGGTCATAAAATGTCATTCTCTGCTGCAGAAAAGTGCTTGACATTTTGCGACCCAAATTTGGGGCCACATATTTCGGGGCCACTTGTAGCTAGATACCCTAAATTTGGTATGCAAACACAATAGAACTAGCACTACAACATCTACATTTTGGGGTTTCTAGCACCAAGTGACCCCGAGATACGTGGCCCCAAAGTTGAGTCACAAAATATTTTCGAATCCGGTTGAAATCGTTTTGAATGTGATTGAAATAATTTCGAATCATGTTGAAATAATTCTGAATCCGGTAAAAATATTTTCGAGTTCGGTTGAAATATTTTCAAATGCGACCGATTTTTTTTAATTCGGTAGAAAACGAAATTTTTTTAATTCGGTAGAAAACGAAATCCGAAAACGAATTTAATGAATTTAACAAATATAACTAAACTTAATTAATTAACAAAATAAAACCAAAACGAACTAAACAAATTTTTTCCTTTTGCACTTGTCTAATATCTTTTATATATATATATATATATATATATATATATATATATATATATATATATATAACATTTTTTTTGGACCACCGGAAAGTCAGGACGGCAGAGGCCTGAGAGCCTGTTAACATTGTTAACACAAGGAATATGACTGTATGATTTTGTGTACCAACTTAGGAAATCATTCCTGTTTAAGCCTTATCTCAAAGTCTATATGCAATTGCTTCTTTTGTTTCTGTGTAAAAGCTGTTTATTTTTATTTAAAAAATAAAAAATAATAAAAAAATGAAAGTGTTGTCAGATTGGATGAGATAAAGAGGCAGGATGGTGATGTTAGCCCAGTCTTGGAGAAACTCAGTGCAAAAAAATACTATGATCAGTGAAGGTCATCAGTGCCCTTCAACAAGGTTTGTTGTGATTGCTGCCAACACCTATCAAAGTGTGTCCACATGTGACTCTCAAACTAAAAGTCAATATAACATAACCAGTGCAGCACAACCAATATAAAACACAACCAATATATATTCAAAAAAAGTAAATTTTTTGTGAAAAAAATTACATTGTTGTGCAACTTTAGGACCTCAATCAATCGTGTGTGGCCATAAAATAAGGGGAAACCATAGTGCTCTCTGGGTGTCCCTGGACCATGCTGACCCCCTCTTTTGATCTCAATCAATCATGCGTGGCCATAAAATAACAAAGGGTAACCATAGTGCTCTCTGCTATGAATCTTTATTAAAAACTACACACAGGGATTACAAATGCTCACATACAGTAGATATGTGAAAAACATGTATACCATCAACTCTCCACGTTGACATACAAACAAAAATATTTCCTGAATAATGGCACCTCACACCTGTACACGTTACGCTCTCTATTGAGCTTCTTCAGCGGGGGGTGGGAGCCATCAGTAATCAGAGTGTTATGTAGGTGTCATTCTGATCAACAATCTTCCTAAAAGATAGGAGGGTAGAAAGAGGGTTGGCAGACACTGAGCGGTTGGTAAGGTGGATAAGTCTGGCAGCCGCATTCATGATAGACTGAAGAGGGGACAGCCTATGGAGAGGCCGGCCAATGAAAAGGGAGTTGCAATAGTCAAGGCGAGAGATAACAAGGGAGTGAATGAGGAGCTTGGTAGTTTCATTTGTTAAAAATGGGCGAATTTTAGAGATGTTACGGAGGTGAATTCTACAAACATTTGACTATGACTGGACTTGGGGCTGAAATGAAAAGTCAGAGTCTAGGATTACACCTAGTACTCTGGCATGAGGAGAGGGCCTGATGGTTGCATTGTTGATTTTGATGGAAAAGTCATGGAGGGTAGCACGTGCAGGTGGGAATTTTAATAGCTCAGTTTTAGAGAGATTTAGTTTAAGAAAGTGGTGTGACATCCATGCTGATATGTCAGTTAGTAAGTTAGTAATGCGAGAGGAGACTGAAGGAGTGAGGTGAGGAGTAGACAGATTTGGGTGTCATCGGCATATAAGTGGTATTGGAAGCCATGGGTAGTTATCAAGTGACCAATGGATGAGGTGTAGATAGAGAAGAGAAGGGGTCCAAGAACAGAGCCTTGGGGGACCCCCACAGAAAGGGACAATGAAGAGGAGGAGACAGAGTTGTAGGTGACACTGAAGGAGCGCTGGGATAGATAGACAGAGAACAAGGATAAAGCAGAATCTCTGAGGCCAAGGGAATGTAGTTTATTGAGAAGGAGCGGGTGGTCAACAGTACATCACCAGACATCACCGGAATGGTATTCTGGACCCAGCTCTAATATCCAGCTATGTTTACTTCTGCCCTTACTGGATGCCCTGATCCTAGGACACTAATAAAATAAATAAAAACATGCCAGTCGCGGTACTACAAGATACCTATCGCGGTTCCCTTCATTTTGGTCTAAAGGTCACTCTGGACCCACAGGGACATTATTTCCTGCTGGTGTAAACTCATGCTCCACTGAGTCCAGTATCCAGAGTGTCCACACCCCCAGGAGTACCTCATAAAATACATAAAAACCAAAATCAATATATAATGTACAATATGTAAAATATTCATATAAAATAACACATAGTAAAAAAAAAAAAAAAAAAAATTGTCTACCAACATATTAATTCTATCTGAGGACCACTGGAAACTCAAACAGTGCTATTATGTAATATGTTCCAACCAGGTATTCTTTATTTAGTGCTGATGAAACAATTTTAATCAAATTCTGTATTGATACCAAAAGAGGCTAGAACCTTAGTCTCATAGATCCAAAAGGATTCACGTTGACTAAACTGTCTAATGAAATTACCACCTCTCCAATGTTTGACCTTTTCCAACCCCCCAAAATCAAACTCAAAAGTATATCTGGAGTTAGATTTTGGAGATCTAAAAGCTCACCAAACATTGGAGAGGTGGTAAGTTCATAAGACAGTTAAGTCAACATTAATCTTTTTGGATCTATAAAACTAAGGTTCTGGCCCCTTTTTGGTATCAATACGGAATTTGATTTAAATTGTTTCATCAGCACTAAATAAAGAATACCTCTTTAGAACCTATTAGATAATAGTACTGTTTGAGTTTGCAGTGGTTCTCAGATAGAAGTG
Organism: Lithobates pipiens; assembly: GCF_037356315.1. NCBI lineage: Eukaryota > Metazoa > Chordata > Amphibia > Anura > Ranidae > Lithobates > Lithobates pipiens. The sequence continues at coordinate 168,594,637 of NW_027507787.1, read as the reverse complement.
ATATGGTGGTAGCCATTTTTGTTTACTATCTATGTGTTATTTTATATAAATACTTTACAGATTGTACATTATATATTCATTTAGATGTTATATATTTAATAAGGTACTCCTGGGGGTGTGGACAGTCTGGATACTGGGCTCAGTGGAGAGTGGGTTTGCACCAACACGGAATAAAAAAACCTGCGGGTCCAGGGTATCCTTTAGCCAATATGGAGGGGACAGCTATAGGTATCTTGTAGTGCCGCGATTGGCATGTTTTTATTTATTTTATTAGTGTTCTAGGACCAGGGCATCCAGTAAGGGTGGAAGTAAACATAACTGTATATTAGAGCTGAGTCCGGAACGTAATTTCCAGTGATGTCACTTCTGGCTCCTTCCTAGTCCTGCGTGATAGGTCCATCCACTGATACGTCACTTCAGGTCTACGGGAGTTGGGCGGAAGTGCCCATAGTTAAGACACAGAGCAGGGAGGAAGAGGAAATGAGGCATGGTGAAACAGATTCTAGAGTCACCTGTAGCGAATCCCATCCTCCTAGCCTAGTGCACAGGTGTCCACACTTTTAGGAAGATTGCTGATCAGAACAGTACCTATATAACCCTCTATTTACTGATGGCTCCCTACCTGCTGAAGAAGCCCAAAAGAGAGTATAGTGCATACAGGTGTGAGGTGCCGTGATTCAGGATGTTTTTTCATTTGTATGTCAACGTGGAGAGTTGATGGTATGCATGTTTTTCACATATCTACTGTATGTGAGTATTTGTAATCCATGTGTGTAGTTTTTAATAAATATTCATAGCAGAGAGCACTATGGTTTCCCTTTGTTATTTTATGGCCAAGCACGATTGATTGAGATCCAAAGAGGGAGTCAGCATGGTCCAGGGACACCCTGAGGAGGAGCATCCCCATGGATCCCCATCCTGGGCATCTCCATCCCCATTAGGAGCATTCTAACAGACATAATAACAGGCAATTGGGACTCTGTAGTGGGGTCATTATTTGGAGGTGAGCAGGCATTCCAGCTAGAGATGGTGGTCACTGAAGTCATTGGATTATATACATTTTTGAATTATTATTTTTTGAACTATTATCTAAAGTCGCACAACGGTGGAATTTTCACACAAAATTAGAACTTTTTGAATATATAGATTGTGTTTTATATTGGTTGCACTACACTGGTTATGTTATATCGATTTTAGGTCAACAGCTCAGCATGGAACCTGGAAGCTAGTGGAGATCGATGTAGCGGTACCTACTATACAGGGATTTCAGGATTCCAGAGGGGTTTGGCTCGGTATGCTACATGCATATTTACATTGGCCCACGAAGGACCAATGTAACTATGTAAAGATGTTAATACCTGGAATCCTTATTTAAAGGAAGTCCATCAAGAATAATACCAAATTAAAATCGTGGGAGTCCAACATGTTTATTTTTCTACTCGTGACGGCAAGAAAAGCAAAGGACATCCAACATATTTCAGAGGTCTCAAAATCTCTTCATAAGTGTTGAGTGGAGCAGCACAATATTTTATGGACCTGAAAGTGCTCCTATGCAGATTGGTTGGCAGACAGGGGATATTAAGGAGAACAATCAGTGGCCATGTTCACACCAAAATGGCAAGGGGCTCTGATCTGCACAGGTGCACTTTTAAGTCTGCATAATATTCTGCAGTTTCACCTAGCTCTGATGAAGGGTCATTTTGTGACCCCCCCCCCCCCCCCCCAAAAAAAAAACATGTTGGCTGTCCTTTTGTTTTCTTGCTGTCACCAACCAAACAAAAAAATAGATTTTGGACTCATAATTTTTATTTGTCACTTTTATTGACACTTGGATTGCTCAGTTCAGTTGAACCCCTCTCCTAACGGGTTCCTGCTTGGTGGTGAGCTGCCAAACCCAAGAAATCAGGCTCAAGTAATGACTTTGTCCACCTTTAAAAAAAAAAGTGAAATTGTGTGTCCAGCACCTCGCAATTACAATATTTTTAGAAGTTGCTACAGGAATACATTTATAACAAATCACTTTCAATGGTTTATCTAATAGACCAGGGTTTACATAGTTTTCAGGATCATTGTCCATCCATAATGAAATATCAATTTGGGGCAGACAACAGGAAAGCAGACCCTGACTCACCATAATAGAAGGAGTTGGGTTTGAGCTGGAAGTATGTTCCGACTGCCCGTGGCGTGGACACGTTGGCACCATTCCGTATCAGCTCTTGCACAATTGTTAGATTCTGACGCATTACAGCAATGTGTAGCGCTGTCTGACCTGCCAAGACACAAGAAAGGGGAAAGCTATGAACACAAAAGGATTGATATCATTCTTCAGACATGCAAGTGATTTGGTGGATTTTCTTGCAGGGAAACTTAATTTAGATCTTCAGCAAACACTGGCGAGACTGGGGTTGGTTTAAAAGTAGCTTAATTTTTTTCTTCCCCATTGGTAACATTTGCCCTCACTACCTGTTCCAGAAATATGTTAGGTACAGAGGTGGGGCCCTATAGTAAAAAGTTGATGGGCCACCTTCGTGTCCTCCCTACATTCTGCGACAGGGACATACAGTTGGGGATGCAGGTGAGGCAGAGCCTCATCTGCCATGAACATTAAAATAAATTTAAAAAATTGACCTTTGAGGGTCATAGCATCGGCGTCCTGAGGTAGCCTAAGTCCTACCCCACCACTGGTAAAAAATGTAGGGCTCCTACAGTCTATGGTTCCGGAAATACGGGGCTCCTTGCGCAGCCAGTCAGAAGCTACATACAGAGCGGCCAGTTTAAATACAAGCTAGCATACTCTGTATGCAGCAGACTTAGAGGATGAGCTCACAGTTCCTCTCCTCACTTCTTGTGAGAGGCACTGAGCTCAATGGACAGCTTGGAGTCTTGGACCAATGGTAAAGTACCATTAGCCCCAGCTGTCCAGTAAAAATGCTGCAGTGGAGGCCCGCCTTTTACTGCAGTATTATATAAGGGGCATGTGTCTGAAAGACACATGCTCCCTTCCAGGCCAAGCCCTCTTTAACATCTCAACAGTGAGATGTTAAAAGCTTGGGATATTTTTTTTATAACGTAACCCTGCTTTAAACTTCTCCACAACTTTATACCTGACCTGTCTGGTGTGTTCCTTGGCCTTCATGATGCTGTTTGTTCACAAACCTCTGAGGGCTTCACAGAATAGCTGTATTTATATTAAAATTAAATCACACACAGGTGGACTCTATTTACTAATTAGGTGATTTCAGAAGGCAATTGGTTCCACTTGATTTTAATTAGGGGAATCTGAGTAAAGGGGACTGAATCCAAATGAACGCCACACTTTTCACATATTTATTTGTAAAACATTTTGAAAACCATTTATCATTTTCCTTCCATTTCACAATTACTGTGTGTTTCACTTTGTGTTGGTCTATCATATAACATCCAAATAAAATACATTTACATTTTTGGTTGTAACATTAGTGATGGACGAACTTCCGACGGGACGTTTCGCGAACGCGAAACGCGAACGGGCACAAACGTTCGCGAAAACGACCGTTCGCCGCGGGCTCCATTGACTTCAATGGGAGGCGAATTTCGCAAACCTTTAGGTCGAATTTGCGGCCACGTGGTAATTATTAGGGGGTAGCACGTAGTCCCACCACCTGGACAATAGCATAATACATGTATGAGGTGAATTTGGGATCGATAACTACAAGCATTTTTTTTTTATTTGGGAAATTGTTCTGACAATTCAGGACTATGGAGCTAATGAAGGCAATGGAGGAGAGGGAAGGTCAGGGACCAGGGTAGGCAAACAAGAGGGTGCAGGAGATACAGAGCACTGACAGCAGCACCGTAATACAGAGCACTGACATCAGCACCGTGACATACAGCGCTGACAGCAGCTCCGTGACATACAGCGCTGACAGCAGCTCCGTGACATACAGCGCTGACAGCAGCTCCGTGACATACAGCGCTGACAGCAGCTCCGTGACATACAGCGCTGACAGCAGCTCCGTGACATACAGCGCTGACAGCAGCTCCGTGACATACAGCACTGACAGCAGCTCCGTGACATACAGCGCTGACAGCAGCTCCGTGACATACAGCGCTGACAGCAGCACCGTGACATACAGCGCTGACAGCAGCTCCGTGACATACAGCGCTGACAGCAGCTCCGTGACATACAGCGCTGACAGCAGCTCCGTGACATACAGCGCTGACAGCAGCTCCGTGACATACAGCGCTGACAGCAGCTCCGTGACATACAGCGCTGACAGCAGCTCCGTGACATACAGCGCTGACAGCAGCTCCGTGACATACAGCGCTGACAGCAGCACCGTGACATACAGCGCTGACAGCAGCTCCGTGACATACAGCGCTGACAGCAGCTCCGTGACATACAGCGCTGACAGCAGCACCGTGACATACAGCGCTGACAGCAGCTCCGTGACATACAGCGCTGACAGCAGCTCCGTGACATACAGCGCTGACAGCAGCTCCGTGACATACAGCACTGACAGCAGCTCCGTGACATACAGCGCTGACAGCAGCTCCGTGACATACAGCGCTGACAGCAGCACCGTGACATACAGCGCTGACAGCAGCTCCGTGACATACAGCGCTGACAGCAGCTCCGTGACATACAGCGCTGACAGCAGCTCCGTGACATACAGCACTGACAGCAGCTCCGTGACATACAGCGCTGACAGCAGCTCCGTGACATACAGCGCTGACAGCAGCACCGTGACATACAGCGCTGACAGCAGCTCCGTGACATACAGCGCTGACAGCAGCTCCGTGACATACAGCGCTGACAGCAGCTCCGTGACATACAGCGCTGACAGCAGCTCCGTGACATACAGCGCTGACAGCAGCTCCGTGACATACAGCGCTGACAGCAGCTCCGTGACATACAGCGCTGACAGCAGCTCCGTGACATACAGCGCTGACAGCAGCTCCGTGACATACAGCGCTGACAGCAGCTCCGTGACATACAGCGCTGACAGCAGCACCGTAAGCAGCCCCAGGAGGAAGTCAGCACAGCACAGGGATGGTGTGATCCCCTCATAATAAGAACCCCCAGGAGGAAGTCAGCACAGCACAGGGATGGTGTGATCCCCTCATAATAAGAACCCCCAGGAGGAAGTCAGCACAGCACAGGGATGGTGGGAGCCCCTCATAATAAGAACACCCAGGAGGAAGTCAGCACAGCACAGGGATGGTGGGAACCCCTCATAATAAGCAGCCCCAGTAGAAATATGACACCGCTCAACCTCTTCAAAGAGGAGGGTAGGGGCATATAGTACGGTGTGCTTTTTTGGGTCAGGGAAGTGAGCCAAATGAATTAAGAAGGTCTGTGTGCTTGATTCCAAAAATTGTTTATAGACATATACATGGTCTACTGATCACATGTGTTGAATTCCTCCGAGATCCATGCCTCATTCATTTTTAGAAATGTGAGGTAGTTAACACTGTGGTGAGCTAGGCGAGTACGCTTATCGGTCACAATCCCCCCTGCTGCGCTGAACGTCCTTTCGGACAGGACACTGGATGAGGGGCAAGCCAACAGTTCGATTGCAAATTGGGCAAGCTCTGGCCAGAGGTCAAGCCTGCCCACCCAGTAGTCTAGGGGTTCATCACTCCTCAGAGCGTCCACATCGGCCGTTAACCCAATGTAGTCGGACACCTGACGGTCTAGGCGTTCCCTGATGCTGGATCCGGATGACACCTGTCGATGGGTCGGCTGAAAGAATGACCTCATATCCGAAGTCACCAACACATCTTCAAACCGGCCTCTTCTTGCAGGCGCTGTTGGATTGGTACCCGCAAATCCTTCTCTGGGAGTGGGAATTGCTCCTCTGCCAGCGCACGCAAAAGCAGAATGCAGCATTTCTCGAAGCAAGGCCTGGAAGTGCTGCATTCTGACAGCCCTCTGCGACGGCGGTAACATTTCCGCCATTTTGTGTTTGTACCGGGGGTCTAAGTACGTTGCCACCCAGTACTGGTCCTTGACCCTCATGCTTTTTATACGGGGGTCCCTATTAAAACACTGGAGCATGAAGGCCCCCATTTGCACTAAAGTGGAAGCGGTGTGGTGGCCTGGCTCCTGCTCATCATCCAGGATAATGTCGTCCTCTTCATTCTCCTCTCCCCATCCTCGCACAACAGGGATCCCAGAAAGGTTTAAAGCATGCTCTTCTTGCTCCTGCTCATCCGCCCCGGCACCATCCTCCTCTGACTCCTCATCAGACTCCTGTTGTTGACTTGTCTCAGATAGAGTAGCCCCCCCTGGGAATTCATCCAGCATTGCGACTTCCTCATCTTCCCGCTCCTGCTCCTCCACAGCCTGATCAATGACACGACGCAATGCACGCTCCAGAAAGAAGGCATAAGGTACCATGTCACTGATGGCGCCATGGCTGCGACTGACCAGTTTGGTGATCTCCTCAAATGGCCGCAGAAGTCTGCATGTGTCGCGCATGAGCAGCCACTGGCGCGGTGAAAAAAAACCCAGCTCCCCAGAACCGTTTCTTTCGCAGAGTTCATACAGGTAGACGTTAACTGCACGTTTCTGCTGGAGCAGCCTATCAAGCATATAGAAGGTTGAGTTCCATCGCGTCGGGCAATCGCAAATAAGACGTCTGACCGGCAGATGGTGTCGCCGCTGAATGTCAGCAAGGCGAGCCATGGCCGTGTAAGATCTTCTGAAATGGGCCGAGATTTTCCTTGCCTGCCGCAAGATGTCCTGGACCCCAGGGTATTTGACAAGGAATCGCTGCACGACCAAGTTTAAGACGTGTGCCATGCACGGCACGTGCGTGATTTTGCCCTGTTTCAATGCGCTAAGCAGATTGGCACCGTTGTCACACACCACTTTACCAACTGTCAAATTGAGCGGTGTTAGCCACTCATCTGCCTGTGAACGCAAAGCTGAAAGGAGTGCCGGGCCAGTGTGGCTCTTTGCTTCCAGGCACAACAGACGCAGCACGGCATGGCAACGTCTCACCTGGCATGTGGAATAGGTTCTGGGGAGCTTGGGCGGTGCAGTGGAAGAGACGCTAGCAGCGGAAAAGGAGGAGGCAGCTGAGGAGGAGAGGGAGGAGGATGGAGTAGGAGGAGGAGAAGAAGAGTCAGGCCTGCATGCAATCCGTGGCGGTAAAACCAAATCTACACGGGTGCCACGGGTTACATGCTTGACGGCCGTCAGAAGGTTCACCCAGTGGGCAGTAAAACTGATATACCTTCCCTGCCCGTGTTTGCTAGACCACGTGTCTGTGGTCAGATGTATCTTGGCACCGACACTGTGTGCCAGAGATACATTCACTTGCCGCTGAACATGGCCATATAGCTCTGGGATGCCCTTCTCTGAGAAATACTTCCTTCCTGGGACCTTCCATTGTGGTGTTCCAATGGCCACAAATTTGCGAAAGGCCTCCGAGTCCACCAGTTTATATGGCAGTAGTTGGCGGGCTATGAGTTCTGACAAGCCAGCCGCCAACCGTTGGGCAAGAGGGTTATCCGGCGTCATCATTTTTTTACGCTCAAACATTAGGCCCACGGAAGCCTGCCTTTTTGCAGAAAAATGTGAGCTTGGCGTGATGGAAGGTGGAGTGGAGGACAATTGTGAGGAGAGAGGAGAAGGAGAAGTAGAAGACGAGGCTGGACGGTGAGAGCCTGCAGTGTGGCTTTGTGTGTTCCGTTGCTCCCACTGGGCTCGGTGATGGCTGCTCATGTGCCTTCTTAAGGCGGTCGTCCCTAGGTGAGTATTGGGCTTACCGCGACTAACGCGTTGACTGCAAAGATTGCAGATGGCAACGCTATTGTCAGCAGCGGACACGTTAAAAAAAGCCCACACTGCGGAGCCATGTGCCGGTGTCCTGGGAGCGCCAGATGTGACCGTACATGGTCGATGACTCGCTCCTGATACATTTGCAGTCTGCTTTGTCCCTGCTGTGCAATGTAAGTCATTGCTGCTTCTCCTCCCTATCTGCTGGTCCATATCTCCCTCTGAACTCCCCTCCTCTTCCTCTCTTGTGGGCACCCACGTGACATCACTAGACACGTCATCATCAACGTCACCTTCCCCACCGCTATAAGTAGAGTAGGCAGCAACACCGGGGACCAACCTCCTCCTTGGGCTGATCTGGGTACTGGCGTCAGACTGCTGAGTAGCGCTTGTTGCTGCCTCCTCTTCCTGATCCAATACCAAGAGTGGCTGCGCATCAGAAATGTCCTCTTGATATGGATCGGAAAATAATTCCAGTGACTCAAGCGGAAGGTATGTGGTGGTGGTGGTGGTGGTCGTGTTGTTGGTGGTAGTGTCTTTGGGGGTGCACATAGCAGAGAGTGAAGAAGAGGGTGCAGATCGAGAGGATGAGGAGGGTGCAGAAGAATAAGGCTGAGTGAGCCACTCAACCAAGTCTGGTGCGTCCTTTAAAGTAATTGAACGCACCTTCTGCAACTTCCCACTTTGGCTCAAGGCTGTTGCTCCTGCCCTACCCCTACCACCCCTGCGGAAGGGCCTGCCTCTTCCTCTGCCTGTCATTTTTTAAATCACCCTGTGACAAAACTCTTAGTCCCTATACCGCTGAAGGACTGCTGCAGTATAGGGCAGCGGTCAGCAGTAGTGCACGTCAACCCTATGTATTGTGGACCGATAGCGGTCCTTACAGAACAGCAGACTGTACTGCACTCAGGCCTATGTACCGTAGCACCCTATACCAAGTTACCAGTCCTTATAAAAACTTTTGTGGACCAAGCAGGTTGTGTGTTAGTGATTAGCAGACTGTACGTCAGTCCCTATACCGCTGAAGGACTGCTGCAGTATAGGGCAGCGGTCAGCAGTAGTGCACGTCAACCCTATGTATTGTGGACCGATAGCGGTCCTTACAGAACAGCAGACTGTACTGCACTCAGGCCTATGTACCGTAGCACCCTATACCAAGTTACCAGTCCTTATAAAAACTTTTGTGGACCAAGCAGGTTGTGTGTTAGTGATTAGCAGACTGTACGTCAGTCCCTATACCAATGAAGGACTGCTGCAGTATAGGGCAGCGGTCAGCAGTAGTGCACGGCAACCCTATGTATTGTGGACCGATAGCGGTCCTTACAGAACAGCAGACTGTAACGCACTCAGGCCTATGTACCGTAGCACCCTATACCAAGTTACCAGTCCTTATAAGAACTTTTGTGGACCAAGCAGGTTGTGTGTTAGTGTTTAGCAGACTGTGCGTCAGTCCCTATACCGCTGAAGGACTGCTGCAGTATAGGGCAGCGGTCAGCAGTAGTGCACGGCAACCCTATGTATTGTGGACCGATAGCGGTCCTTACAGAACAGCAGACTGTAACGCACTCAGGCCTATGTACCGTAGCACCCTATACCAAGTTACCAGTCCTTATAAGAACTTTTGTGGACCAAGCAGGTTGTGTGTTAGTGATTAGCAGACTGTACGTCAGTCCCTATACCAATGAAGGACTGCTGCAGTATAGGGCAGCGGTCAGCAGTAGTGCACGGCAACCCTATGTATTGTGGACCGATAGCGGTCCTTACAGAACAGCAGACTGTAACGCACTCAGGCCTATGTACCGTAGCACCCTATACCAAGTTACCAGTCCTTATAAGAACTTTTGTGGACCAAGCAGGTTGTGTGTTAGTGTTTAGCAGACTGTGCGTCAGTCCCTATACCGCTGAAGGACTGCTGCAGTATAGGGCAGCGGTCAGCAGTAGTGCACGGCAACCCTATGTATTGTGGACCGATAGCGGTCCTTACAGAACAGCAGACTGTAACGCACTCAGGCCTATGTACCGTAGCACCCTATACCAAGTTACCAGTCCTTATAAGAACTTTTGTGGACCAAGCAGGTTGTGTGTTAGTGATTAGCAGACTGTACGTCAGTCCCTATACCAATGAAGGACTGCTGCAGTATAGGGCAGCGGTCAGCAGTAGTGCACGGCAACCCTATGTATTGTGGACCGATAGCGGTCCTTACAGAACAGCAGACTGTAACGCACTCAGGCCTATGTACCGTAGCACCCTATACCAAGTTACCAGTCCTTATAAGAACTTTTGTGGACCAAGCAGGTTGTGTGTTAGTGATTAGCAGACTGTACGTCAGTCCCTATACCAATGAAGGACTGCTGCAGTATAGGGCAGCGGTCAGCAGTAGTGCACGGCAACCCTATGTATTGTGGACCGATAGCGGTCCTTACAGAACAGCAGACTGTAACGCACTCAGGCCTATGTACCGTAGCACCCTATACCAAGTTACCAGTCCTTATAAGAACTTTTGTGGACCAAGCAGGTTGTGTGTTAGTGATTAGCAGACTGTACGTCAGTCCCTATACCAATGAAGGACTGCTGCAGTATAGGGCAGCGGTCAGCAGTAGTGCACGGCAACCCTATGTATTGTGGACCGATAGCGGTCCTTACAGAACAGCAGACTGTAACGCACTCAGGCCTATGTACCGTAGCACCCTATACCAAGTTACCAGTCCTTATAAGAACTTTTGTGGACCAAGCAGGTTGTGTGTTAGTGTTTAGCAGACTGTGCGTCAGTCCCTATACCGCTGAAGGACTGCTGCAGTATAGGGCAGCGGTCAGCAGTAGTGCACGGCAACCCTATGTATTGTGGACCGATAGCGGTCCTTACAGAACAGCAGACTGTAACGCACTCAGGCCTATGTACCGTAGCACCCTATACCAAGTTACCAGTCCTTATAAGAACTTTTGTGGACCAAGCAGGTTGTGTGTTAGTGATTAGCAGACTGTACGTCAGTCCCTATACCAATGAAGGACTGCTGCAGTATAGGGCAGCGGTCAGCAGTAGTGCACGGCAACCCTATGTATTGTGGACCGATAGCGGTCCTTACAGAACAGCAGACTGTAACGCACTCAGGCCTATGTACCGTAGCACCCTATACCAAGTTACCAGTCCTTATAAGAACTTTTGTGGACCAAGCAGGTTGTGTGTTAGTGTTTAGCAGACTGTGCGTCAGTCCCTATACCGCTGAAGGACTGCTGCAGTATAGGGCAGCGGTCAGCAGTAGTGCACGGCAACCCTATGTATTGTGGACCGATAGCGGTCCTTACAGAACAGCAGACTGTAACGCACTCAGGCCTATGTACCGTAGCACCCTATACCAAGTTACCAGTCCTTATAAGAACTTTTGTGGACCAAGCAGGTTGTGTGTTAGTGATTAGCAGACTGTACGTCAGTCCCTATACCAATGAAGGACTGCTGCAGTATAGGGCAGCGGTCAGCAGTAGTGCACGGCAACCCTATGTATTGTGGACCGATAGCGGTCCTTACAGAACAGCAGACTGTAACGCACTCAGGCCTATGTACCGTAGCACCCTATACCAAGTTACCAGTCCTTATAAGAACTTTTGTGGACCAAGCAGGTTGTGTGTTAGTGATTAGCAGACTGTACGTCAGTCCCTATACCAATGAAGGACTGCTGCAGTATAGGGCAGCGGTCAGCAGTAGTGCACGGCAACCCTATGTATTGTGGACCGATAGCGGTCCTTACAGAACAGCAGACTGTAACGCACTCAGGCCTATGTACCGTAGCACCCTATACCAAGTTACCAGTCCTTATAAGAACTTTTGTGGACCAAGCAGGTTGTGTGTTAGTGTTTAGCAGACTGTGCGTCAGTCCCTATACCGCTGAAGGACTGCTGCAGTATAGGGCAGCGGTCAGCAGTAGTGCACGGCAACCCTATCTATTGTGGACCGATAGCGGTCCTTACAGAACAGCAGACTGTACCGCACCCAAGCCTATGTACCGTAGCACCCTAGACAGACCAAGTTACCAGTCCTTATAAGAACTTTTGTGGAACAAGTGAGTTGTGAATGATTAGCAGACTGCAGCAGAAGGGCAGCAGTCAAGTATAATATTCTTTCTATATTTGGAAGAAAGAATATTATACGTGTACAAGCCTATTACCGTACCACTGATACCAGTCCTGAAAAGAACCTTTGTGGAACTAATAGTAACAGCAAGTCTTTAAAATTATCCTCACTGCCTGACAACACTGCTTCCTGCCTGTCCCTATACAAATTGGCAAAAAAGAGTAGGCTGGAACGATTAGCTGGAACAGCTCTTTTGTGGACCTGATAGTAACAGCTAATGATGATGATGATGATGATGATGAAGAAAGACTAATCTGGCTGAGCTGTCCCTAAAATAGCAGCATACAGCGCTCTGTCCCTTTATCTAAACTGACAAAAGAAACTCAGGCTGCTGACCTAACACCTATACCAGTCCTGAAAAGAACTTTTGTGTACCAAATAGCTAGCGTTTTCTCTGTCCCTACTCCACACAGGATCCTTTCCCTACAGTGACAGAAGAAAGAATGTAAAATGGCCACCGGATCGGGTGTATTTATAGGTTAGGGGGAATGTCCAAGTGTCCATGAGCTGTCATGTCTCAATTGGTTGTCCTGTAACACATGATAAACGTGTCACGAAAGGTTAAAGTTCTTGTATACATTAAACACGTAAGTCCGCCGGGGCGAACGACGGAAAAAGGCGTTCGAACCCGCGGACGGCGAAAGTCGGAAATTCGCCGCGAAACGACCGCCGGGCGAACCGTTCGGCCATCACTATGTAACATGACAAAATGTGGAAAACTTCAAGGGGTATGAATACTTTTTCAAGGCACTGTAGATACAATGACACCTGAAAATTAGGAGAACATCCATCAAGCTCTTCATAGAGCAATATATGCTACTGGATCAGCATTGTCAATAACTGAAAATGCATATTGGCAGGAAGCTTTTACGTTATTAGGGGGGTGGTTACTTGTATATGTATAGGTGAAATTTTCTTCACGTATACAATCCTTGTAATTCTATTTGTAATAAAAAATAACATTTTAAAAAGCAAGTTTAGTTTATTTACCGAATAAGCTGTTCTTTTATTTCAAACACAATAACTTAAAGAGGAAGTAAACCCTGATGAGTTTACTTTCTCTTTGATTCCCTGCAAAGGTAAAGCATAATGGACTACTATGCATCGCATAGTAGCCCATTATGTGTCACTTACCTGACACAGAAGCCAGCGATGTCACCGCTGTCCCCTGTAGTCCGGAGCGTCCATCTTCTCAGTGGGTCTCGCTGCTCCGCTGCTGTCATTCGACGAAGCCACGATGACGTCACTCCCGCGTATGCGCACGGAAACCGCCACTCGCGGCATATTGCCGTTGACAGCGGCGCGCTCAGTGCGCCTGCGCGCCGCTGTCTACGGCGCATGCGCTGTAGACAGCGGTGCTTGTGTTTTGGCAAATATCTCCTAAACCGTGTAGGTTTAGGAGATATTTCTTGGACCTACAGGTAAGCCTTAATCTAGGCTTACCTGTAGGTCAAAGTGGATTGTAAGGGTTTACAACCACTTTAATACACACTGCATTTCCCCTTCCCAGTGTAACAAAATGACTTTCAATTTCAATCTACTCCATATTGAATTTTTACTAAAACAAAAAATAAAAAATAAAAACAGGGAAAAAAAAGTTAATTTCACATGGCTTCAAAATTTCCAGAAATGTTACATCTCTTGGTGTATCTCACCAAAACTAAAATTCCTACTGCAGGGGGTGCCTAAATTTGGCTTGCATCCTAGTGCAGACTCTGTTGGCCAATCACACAACCAGGAAATTACATGCTGTGTAGAGAATGCTTCCAGGTTGCCATATTACACTGAATTTTACAGAAAATGACATCACTGCAGACTGAAAAGGACAGGTCATTTTTAATAACATTAAAATACAATATGGCTTTTGTAGCAATTGTATATGCTATGTATATATATATATATATATATAAAAAAAAGAAAATATTTTTTTTCCTCACAAAAATGGAGTTATCTTTTAAACGTTAGGGTTTTTACGACGGTAGGTAAGGAGTAAAGGTAACATTAGGTAAGGAGTAAAGCTACCTCTCCATCCTAAATAGCAGACCATTAATAAAAATGGGCATAATTGCACATTGAATTGATTTAAAAAATACAGTTTTCATTTTTTCTTACCGTAATAAAGAAATACATTCTTTGTAAAACCACAATGGGCTCACAATTTGTAGTCCCTTGCATAATAATAAACACACACTTCATCTTTTTAACATCAGACTGTGCATAAGAGACAACATGGATGATGATCCATTATCCCCAACAGGCGTGTTCCAGGATCACCAAACTACAGGTTGAAGGCAGCATAGTCAGCTCATACAGTATAACAACTGGATAAAAAAAAACATAGCTACAAAGCCAGTAGGCAATGCTTTAAGTGTTCAGCTCAAGGTTTTAATTTTAATCTTGACTTATATGTACCTGTAATGGCTTCTTTAATTACCTTTGTAAAGGTCAGAGGTCATGGGCTGGTTGACGAGCTCTGGCGTATGTTCTAGCAGAATCTTCACAGACTCCAGGTTATTGTGGAGCACAGCAAGATGTAGCGCAGTCTCTCCAACGGCACCTAGTAGAAAGTCCATCATTGTTAGACAGTGAGGGGAATTTATCCTAGTCTGGAGCAGGCAAAATCTTGAGAAACTGTGTATGGCATCAGCTTCTATCTTTTATTTTTAAAGCTAAGAGATAGAAGCTGATTGGTTGTATTGCACACCTGCTCCAGAATCGGCCTGCTCCTGTTTTCATAAATCCTCTCCAATGTGTCATAGGGATTGATTTACTAAAGGCAAATCCACTCTGCACTACAAGTGCACTTGGAAGAGCAGTCGCTGTAATTCTGAGGGGAAGATCTGAAATGAGGGGAAGCTCTGCTGATTTTATCATCCAATCGTGTACAAGCAAAAATGCTGTTTTTTTATTTTCCTTGCATGTTCCCCTCAGATCTACAGCGACTGCACTTCCAAGTGCACTTGTAGTGCAAAGTGGATTTGACTTTAGTAAACAAACCCCCTCGTCTTGTTGACATATAAAATGCAACAGACCAATTTTATAATCTTCAAGAAACATTGCATTTTTTTTTTCTCGTTTTGGTTTAAAATGATATATGTGAGACCTGAACTGACCCAGTGTATTCTTGGATGAAAAAAAAAACACAGTGTTAAGTCATTAACCGCTTCAGCCCAGGAAGATTTTACCCCCTTCCTGACCAGAACACTTTTTTGCGATTCGGCACTATGTCGCTTTAAATGACAATTGCCCGGTCGTGCGATGTTGCACCCAAACAAAATTGACGTCCTTTTTTCCCCACAAATAGAGCTTTCTTTTGGTGGTATTTGATCTGTTTTTATTTTTTGCACTATAAACAAAAAAAGAGTAGTAATTTTGAAAAAAATGCATTATTTTTTACTTTAATAAATATCCCCCAAAAATATATGAAAAACGATTTTTTTCCTCGGCTTAGGCCGATATGTATTCTTCTACATATTTTTGGTAAAAAAAAAAATCGTAGTAAGCCTATATTGATTGGGTTGCACAAAAGTTATAGCGTCTACAAAATAGGGGATAGTTTTAGGCATTTTTATTTTTTATTAGTAATGGTCTGTGGCGATCTACGCAATGTTCGGCCCCTCCCCTGTTCCCCCCTGTTATCTTCTGGGAGATACAAAGGTCCCAGAAGACAGCAGAGACCTCTCAGAACGTGCAGCGCGACTTGTGCATGTGCAGTAGGGAAACAGACTGTGAAGCCGCAAGGCTTCACTTGCTGATTCCCTTACTTAAGATGCCGACGCCTCCACCCGGAGATGAGGGGTGGTTGGCTTCGGGTGGGGACATCGCAGGCACCCTGGACAGGTAAGTGTCCTTATTTTAAAAGTCAGCAGTCAAAGTATTTGTAGCTGCTGGATTTATTTTTTTATTTTATGCAGGAGGAACTCCGCTTTAAGGAGAAATACAGTCTAAGCTTGTTTGGCTATACTTCTCCTGTGGATCACAGGAGTGCAGTTTGTTTTTTCAGCTGGCTCAGGCAAGATTGTGACAATAAAGTCAGGATCTGCCCACATGCCAGGACCAGAACCCAGCTCAGCCTCTCAACAAAGTGTTGGGAGCCTGAGCTTGAGCCAGCCGCTTACGTCCCCTCCACAAAGGGGGGGGGGGGGGGGCAGAGTAGACAGTCACCAGTTCTCTGCTCAGGAAACTCTGAGAACCGAGCAATTTACGGTGTTTGGTCGCTCAGTTCTCAGTTTCAGAGCTGGCGGGGGACAGATGCAGCATCGGATCAATGCTGAATCCAGATTCAGATAAAAAAAGCCCATATTTCTCTTTTAGGCCTCTTTTACATGGGTGGCTGAGGTGGAGAAGGTACAAACAGGAGGTTGAGCCATCGCTGTACCACCCCAGAGGGAGCTGTTCACATGCTGCATCCATAATGCTTTGTATTGTGGCCGCTGCAAATTTTACACAGCATGTCAAACTGGCAGATGACCTCTCTAACGTGACTATTCAAGTCAATGGGACCCCGTTCCAACCATGAACTAACGTCTGACTTGAAGTTGCAGCGCATTAGTTCCATAAAAATTGCCAAAAAAATGGCTTTTAGGAGGCTACAGCGTCACCACCTGATGAAATTAGCTGCTAAGTTGCACTCTGTGGATCGCTTTTCAGAAAGAAAAAAAAACTAGTGTAAACTGGGCCTTAGAAAACCCTTCTTCCTGATGTGATCACACTAAGTGGATAACACATACAGGTATCTATGGATTGTCGTTCTTTGTAGATTGCCATGCCAATTTTGTGGTCATACTAAATAATCAGAATGAAGTACTTACCTCTTATTAGTGGGTCAATGGTCTCCAAAGCAAGCAGCTTCTTTAGCGCCCTTGTGCGATTCATCTGTGCATACTTAAGGAGGGGCAGCTCCTGAATCCTGCGAGAACAGTTTGTGTTATTTGTGAGCACAGGATACCTATAGTTGCTGAAAAGTATAGTGAAAAGTAGAAAGGAAATGTACATAGTAGCAGACAATATGTTTATTGGGTTATAACATTTTAGTCTCTCAACTTTTTTTTACCTTGGAGGTACCCTTATAATGATTTTCAGGTCTTGGGGAATAAAATATTATTATGTAGCACCCTCTAGTGTAGCTAGTAGCCAAGCCTGTCTGTGTTTTTCTTGGATTGGGCAGAGATCCAGGGAGAGCTGGATGACTCACAGCCAGCATCACTATGACCTCCCCCTATTTCTAGAATGTACTGGAACCTTCTAGAAAAATAGGAGGGGAAGTAAGGTGGAGTTGCCTGGAGTATTCTTAGGGCCTTGACCAATCCCCAGTCGGGCCCCCTAAAATACTCTGGGTCAACCCAGTTGGGGAAGGGAGTTCGGATGGAAGCTGGAGATGGAGTGTTAGGCTGTTGTGGCCTTTGAGGGAGCTCCCCAGTCGTGTGGGGGGGGGGGGGAGTGACTTTGGACCTGGGCTTGTGTGCAGACAGCACCTTCTCCAAACCCAAGGAGGTGTCCTGGCCAGAATGCACAGGAGCAAGGACAGGACAGTGAGAGAATACTGCCAGGAAAGTCTCCAGGAGGAACAGCCAGGAGGGCTGATGAGTGACACACAGTCAGGAGGAGGACAGAGCCAGTAAGGAGGACTGTGGTGGCACAGGCAGTGGAAAGAGGCAGCTGCAGCCAAGAGGGCTGGCAGGGCCTGAAGAGGTGGTACTGGGGCCAGTAGCCACAGATAGGACAGCTGACACCAAAAATACTTAAATTTTTGCTACACCATAGGGGCCCTCAGTCCCTGCCTGCAATGGACATTCCTCCAGATTCAGCTGAGAATGTGCTGATTTTCACCATCACTGGCCTGGGCTATAAGAAGATTGCCAAAACCCTGAAACTGAGCTGCAGCACGGTGGCAAAGACTAGACATGTGCAGAGTAAAATATTTTGTTTCAGGAATTTCGTTTTCGTCCGAAAAATTAATTTATTTAGTTACTCCCGAAATTCATTTTTATTTATTTAGTTTTTCGTTCAAAAATTGCATTCGTCCGAAAATCCACACAAATTATGGTCGAATCTGTCTTTGAAGGCTTATGGTGTCCGTCGAATGTATAAAGAAGATTCGACGGAGCTAGTATATAGCATACTTTGTGTGAACTTTAGAACCCTATTAAAGTCTATGGGACTCCAACGTTCAAAATCTAAAGTGCTAATTTTAAAGGGTAATATGCAAGTTATTGTCCTAAAAAGTGTTTGGGGACCTGGGTCCTGCCCCAGGGGACACGTATCAATGCAAAAAAAAGTTTTAAAAACGTCAGTTTTTTCGGGAGCAGTGATTTTAATAATGATTAAAGTGAAACAATAAAAGTGTAATATTCCTTAAAATTTCGTAGCTGGGGGGTATGTATAGTATGCTTGTGAAGGGGCGCATGTTTCTTGTGCTTAGAACTACCCCTGCACAAAGTGTCATTTATGCAGGAAAAAAAGTCCTTTAAAATCACTCGCAGCTATTGTGAATTGTCGGCTCCGTAATACAGAGAACACTCATTGAAAGTCATTGATAAAATAAATACATAAATAAAAAAAGCGTCGGGGTCCCCCAAATTCAATTACCAGGCCCTTCAGGTCTGGTATGGATATTAAGGGGAACCCTGCGTCAAATAAAAAAAAAATTGATGTGGGGTTCCCCCTAAATATCCATACCAGACCCTTCAGGTCTGGTATGGATATTAAGGGAAACCCCCCATCAAATTTAAAAAAAATTGACGTGGGGTTCCCCATAAAAATCCATACCAGAACCTTTATCCGAGCACGCAACCTGGCAGGCCGCAGGAAAAGAGGGGGGGACTAGAGAGCGCCCCCCCCCCCTCCTGAACCGTACCAGGCCACATGCCCTCAACATTGGGAGGATGCTTTGGGGGTCTGTGACCCTTCAAAGCACCTTGTCTCCATGTTGATGTGGAGAAGGGCCTCATCCCCACAACCCTGGCCAGTGGTTTAGAAAGGGGACCCCCAGATCCCGGCCCCCCCCCCTGTTTGAAATGGTAAGGGGGTACAAAAGTACCCCTACCATTTCACAAAGAAAGTGTAAAAAAATTGTTAAATAAGACAAACACACTTTTGAAAAATTCCTTTATTAAAAATAAAAAAAAGATTCCAGCGGTGGTAATCCACTCTTGCTATCCAGCGACGGATGATATCTCTCCAGTGATGGTTGATCTGATCCAGCGCAGCGAATCCATCTATCTTCTGTCTCCACGGAGGAGACACTGCGGGGATCCCGGCGGCCTGACGTTTGTTATATGGGGAGGGCGGGGCCACCCATCACCTGACCCCACCCCCCTCTGACGCAAGGGGAAATCCGGGGTTCCCTGTGACGTATGGGTGACCCCGCCCCCCTCTGATGTAACACAGGCAGGTTTCCGTTACATCAGAGGGGGGCGGGGTCACCCATACGTCACGGGGAAGACCGGGTTTCCCCTTGCGTCAGAGGGGGGTGGGGTCAGGTGACGGGTGGCCCACGCCCTCCGCATATAACAAACGTCAGGCCACCGGGATCCCCACAGTGTCTCCTCCGTGGAGACAGAAGATGGATGGATTCACTGCGCTGGATCAGATCAACCATCGCTGGAGAGATATCATCCGTCGCTGGATAGCAAGAGTGGATTACCACCGCTGGAATCTTTTTGTTATTTTTTTTATTTTTAATAAAGGAATTTTTCAAAAGTGTGTTTGTCTTTAACTATTTTTTGCACTTTCTTTGTGAAATGGTAGGGGTACTTTTGTACCCCCTTACCATTTCAAACAGGGGGGGCGGTATCTGGGGGTCCCCTTGTTAAAGGGGGCTTCCAGATTGTGATAAGCCCCCCGCCCGCAGACCCTGGCCGGTGGTTGTGGGGATGAGGCCCTTCTCCACATCAACATGGGGACAAGGTGCTTTGAGGGGTCACAGACCCCCAAAGCATCCTCCCAATGTTGAGGGCATGTGGCCTGGTACGGTTCAGGAGGGAGGGGGGGGGGCGCTCTCTCGTACCCCCCTCTTTTCCTGCGGCCTGCCAGGTTGCGTGCTCGGATAAAGGGTCTGGTATGGATTTTTAGGGTGACCCCACGTCAATTTTTTTTTTATTTGACGCATGGTTCCCCTTAATATCCATACCAGACCTGAAGGGTCTGGTATGGATATTTAGGGGGAACCCCACGGCAATTTTTTTATTTTATTTGACGCAGGGTTCACCTTAATATCCATACCAGACCTGAAGGACCTGGTAATTGAATTTGGGGGACCACCACGCTTTTTTATTTATTTATTTATTTATTTTATCAATGACTTTCAATGAGTGTTCTCTGTATTACGGAGCCGACAATTCATAATAGCTGCGAGTGATTTTAAAGGACTTATTTTCCTGCATAAATGACACTTTGTGCAGGGACAGTTCTAAGCACCAGAAACATGCGCCCCTTCACAGGCATACTATAGACACCTCCCAGCTACGAAATTTAAAGGAATATTACACTTTTATTGTTCCACTTTAATCATTATTAAAATCACTGCTTCCAAAAAAACGGCAGTCTTTAAAACTTTTTTTTGCATTGATACATGTCCCCTGGGGCAGGACCCAGGTCCCCAAACACTTTTTAGAACAGTAACTTGCAGAATCTTTTCTCTCTGTCAAATCTTTTTTCTCTGTCGAATATTTTCTCTATATAATCTTGGACTAATAGAAGTAAGGTTAGGCGCATTCGACCACAGGTTCTATAGACACAGATTGTTATTATCAGAGTCACGTCAAATCTCCTATTCTATATCGAACTGTTGTAACAAGGAAAACTGTCGAATCTTTTGTTTTTTGGATTCTGTGCTTTCGTTATCGTTTGTCAAAACGAAAACGAAAATACCTGAAATTCGGACAAAAATGCATTCGGACGAAAATTAATGCACATGTCTAGCAAAGACCATACAGTGGTTTAACAGGACAGATTCCACTCAGAACAGGCCTCGACCAAAGAAGTTGAGTGCACATGCTAGCATCATATCCAGAGGTTGTATTTGGAAAATAGACATATGAGTGCTGCCAGCATTGCTGAAGATGTTGAAGGGTTGGGGGGGGGGGGGGGGGGGTCAGCCTATCAGTGCTTGGACCATACGTTGCACACTGAATCAAAATTGGTCTGCATGGCTGTCTTCCCAGAAGGAAACCTCTTCTAAAGATGATGCACAAGAAAACCCACAAACCATTTTCTGAAGACAAGCTGACTAAGGACATGGATTACTGGAACCATGTCCTGTGGTCTGATGAGACCAAGATAAACTTATTTGGTTTAGATGGTGTCAAGGCGGTGTGGCTGCAACCAGGTGAGGAGTACAAAGACAAGTGTGTCTTGTCTACAGTCAAGCATGGTGTTGGGAGTGTCATGGTCTGGGGCTGCATGAGTGCTGCCAGCACTGGGGAGCTACAGATCATTGAGGGAGCCATGAATACCAACATGTACTATGACATACTGAAGCAGTGCTGGAAAATAATGGTGGCCATACAAAATATTGACACTGTGGGCTCAATTTGGACATTTTCATTTAGGGGTGTACTCACTTTTGTTGCCAGCGGTTTAGACAATAATGGCTGTGTGTTTAGTTATTTTGAGGGAACAGCAAATTTACACTGTTATACAAGCCGTACACTAGAGCTGCACGATTTTGGCTAAAGTGAGAATCTCAGTTTTTTGTGCTTCGAGTAAAGATCATGATTCACACAGTGTAACATCTTTCACATGATACAGAACAATTGGGCAAACTTTACTGTTTAGTTTTTTTTTTTTATTCATTAAAGTGTATTTTTGTGTCTCTGCTAATATATATATATATATATATATATATATATATATATATATATATATATCATGTTTGGGTGTTCCAAGTAATTTTCTAGCAGAAAATAATGAACAAATGACAGAAAAGGTTTGGTCTTTAATTGGTTAAAGCAGAGTTCCACACATTTTTTCGTTTATTAAAAGTCAGCAGCTACAAAAAGTGTAACTGCTGACTTTTAATAAACAGACACTCACCTGTCCCACGGTCCAGCGATGTGGCCACACGGAGCCTCGCTCCTCTCCCCCTCCTCTCCGCTGGCGCCGTCATAGCCACTGCGCTCTGTCACGTGTCCCAGAAGATTGCTGGCAGGGAGGGCCCGCCTAGGGAGAGAGGAGGAGTCGTCTAGGCAGCCAAGAACAGGAAGAAGGAAGTGGGACAGGAAGTCCCACTATAAACTAAGTACCCACTCCCCCCGTAAAAAAAATGACATGCCCATTCCATGGGTGGAACTCCACTTTAAACTTCCTTCATTTACACGCTGGAGTTATTTCCATTGATAAAATAATGAAAAGATACTTTGTTTCTATTTGCATGTTGTGATTAAACTTGGCAGGCTGCCCAGATTTTTTTTCTTTCCCAACTGTGAGAACTCTCTGCACTTGTTAGAAAGAATTGTGACATGCTGTTTTGAAGATCAGGAAGAGTAAAAGATTCCGATTTTGATTCTTAGCGATTAATCGTGCAGCTCTACTGTACTCTCACTAATTATTCAGTGTTGTCACATGAAAAGGTATAATAAAATATTTACAAAAATGTGAGGGGTATACTTACTTTTGTGAGATACTGTATATATACACACACACACACTTACACCCTCATAAATAAATGTAACCACAGAAACATTTTAAAATCTATTAAAACATGGACAGCGTCGGTGGAACAGTGGACATCTCAATAGCACATAGGTTGGTGTCAGTTGGACAGTGAATGGCATCAGTTGAGCAGTGGATGATGTTAGTAGTTTTTTATTTTTATTTTATTTTTCTAATTTTTACAATTTGATTTTTTTTATTATTTTTTACAATTTAAAAAAAAAAAAATTTAGGAGCCCCAATGGAGGATTTTGGTGAAATATCAGGGGTCTGAACAGACCCCTGATGTCTCACTTTTGAGACAGAGAGTGGAATTGAGTGCAGGCAATCCCCAGTCCCTTTCTCTGCAGCCTCAGATAAATTGAGAGGCTTCCTGTTCAACTGTCAACACAGTTTACTATGCTTCAGTTATGAATGGACAGAAGAGTGATATGTACTGATCACTCTTTGTGTTTATTGAGTTAATGAAGGGGCCTGTAAATGGCATATTTATCAGCCCCTTCCCTCATTGTCCATCCTGAAACATCCTCCACAGCAGCTGGTGGTGCTGTGGGGAGGGGGCGAGTAGCAGGGGGAAACATCACCACACTGGGTGATTAGGGTGTGCCCAGGCACACCGTGTGTCCACGCCTATGGTTGTAGTCTCTTAATCATTTTTTCAACTTCCTTCCAGGACTTCTGACCAACATATACTGTCTAACTGTGCCATTACATTAGCTCCTAAGCCACAGACATTTTTTATTTCGATGACCATAAATTATTATTATTAAACAAGATTTATAATTTAAAGTAATCAAAAGAAAAAATTGTTGTGGCTTATTAGCCTATCTAATGGTATAGTTATATAGGTTGCTAATAAGTGCTTTAAAAAGAGTGACTATGTGATTAAAGGGTTACAGTACTTATATTTTGGAAGCACTGCATTCTATATTTTGGTTTTCATGTATTTTAAATGGGGATAATAAAAAAAGTATCTTAAAGCCTATCCCCAGGAAAGCTAAAAATGATCCCTTGCAGTGGGGCTTCTCCTGCATTGCAACGGTTGGCCCTCACAGTATCATCTGCCAAGAATGTGGAGGATCAGGTAAGAAAAAATTGCTAGATTAAACAAGCAATTTTTTAGCTTTCTTACAGATGGGCTTTAAACCTATATTAAAGTCTGTAATTAGTGATGGACGAACTTCCGACGGGA
The DNA here is from genome assembly GCF_037356315.1 of Lithobates pipiens. Taxonomy (NCBI): domain Eukaryota; kingdom Metazoa; phylum Chordata; class Amphibia; order Anura; family Ranidae; genus Lithobates; species Lithobates pipiens. Next base: position 168,570,897 of record NW_027507787.1, on the reverse strand, counting down.
CGTTTCGCGAACGCGAAACGCGAACGGGCACAAACGTTCGCGAAAACGACCGTTCGCCGCGGGCTCCATTGACTTCAATGGGAGGCGAATTTCGCAAACCTTTAGGTCGAATTTGCGGCCACGTGGTAATTATTAGGGGGTAGCACGTAGTCCCACCACCTGGACAATAGCATAATACATGTATGAGGTGAATTTGGGATCGATAACTACAAGCATTTTTTTTTTATTTGGGAAATTGTTCTGACAATTCAGGACTATGGAGCTAATGAAGGCAATGGAGGAGAGGGAAGGTCAGGGACCAGGGTAGGCAAACAAGAGGGTGCAGGAGATACAGAGCACTGACAGCAGCACCGTAATACAGAGCACTGACATCAGCACCGTGACATACAGCGCTGACAGCAGCTCCGTGACATACAGCGCTGACAGCAGCTCCGTGACATACAGCGCTGACAGCAGCTCCGTGACATACAGCGCTGACAGCAGCTCCGTGACATACAGCGCTGACAGCAGCTCCGTGACATACAGCGCTGACAGCAGCTCCGTGACATACAGCGCTGACAGCAGCTCCGTGACATACAGCGCTGACAGCAGCTCCGTGACATACAGCGCTGACAGCAGCACCGTGACATACAGCGCTGACAGCAGCTCCGTGACATACAGCGCTGACAGCAGCTCCGTGACATACAGCGCTGACAGCAGCTCCGTGACATACAGCGCTGACAGCAGCTCCGTGACATACAGCGCTGACAGCAGCTCCGTGACATACAGCGCTGACAGCAGCTCCGTGACATACAGCGCTGACAGCAGCTCCGTGACATACAGCACTGACAGCAGCTCCGTGACATACAGCGCTGACAGCAGCTCCGTGACATACAGCGCTGACAGCAGCACCGTGACATACAGCGCTGACAGCAGCTCCGTGACATACAGCGCTGACAGCAGCTCCGTGACATACAGCGCTGACAGCAGCTCCGTGACATACAGCACTGACAGCAGCTCCGTGACATACAGCGCTGACAGCAGCTCCGTGACATACAGCGCTGACAGCAGCACCGTGACATACAGCGCTGACAGCAGCTCCGTGACATACAGCGCTGACAGCAGCTCCGTGACATACAGCGCTGACAGCAGCTCCGTGACATACAGCGCTGACAGCAGCTCCGTGACATACAGCGCTGACAGCAGCTCCGTGACATACAGCGCTGACAGCAGCTCCGTGACATACAGCGCTGACAGCAGCTCCGTGACATACAGCGCTGACAGCAGCTCCGTGACATACAGCGCTGACAGCAGCTCCGTGACATACAGCGCTGACAGCAGCACCGTAAGCAGCCCCAGGAGGAAGTCAGCACAGCACAGGGATGGTGTGATCCCCTCATAATAAGAACCCCCAGGAGGAAGTCAGCACAGCACAGGGATGGTGTGATCCCCTCATAATAAGAACCCCCAGGAGGAAGTCAGCACAGCACAGGGATGGTGGGAGCCCCTCATAATAAGAACACCCAGGAGGAAGTCAGCACAGCACAGGGATGGTGGGAACCCCTCATAATAAGCAGCCCCAGTAGAAATATGACACCGCTCAACCTCTTCAAAGAGGAGGGTAGGGGCATATAGTACGGTGTGCTTTTTTGGGTCAGGGAAGTGAGCCAAATGAATTAAGAAGGTCTGTGTGCTTGATTCCAAAAATTGTTTATAGACATATACATGGTCTACTGATCACATGTGTTGAATTCCTCCGAGATCCATGCCTCATTCATTTTTAGAAATGTGAGGTAGTTAACACTGTGGTGAGCTAGGCGAGTACGCTTATCGGTCACAATCCCCCCTGCTGCGCTGAACGTCCTTTCGGACAGGACACTGGATGAGGGGCAAGCCAACAGTTCGATTGCAAATTGGGCAAGCTCTGGCCAGAGGTCAAGCCTGCCCACCCAGTAGTCTAGGGGTTCATCACTCCTCAGAGCGTCCACATCGGCCGTTAACCCAATGTAGTCGGACACCTGACGGTCTAGGCGTTCCCTGATGCTGGATCCGGATGACACCTGTCGATGGGTCGGCTGAAAGAATGACCTCATATCCGAAGTCACCAACACATCTTCAAACCGGCCTCTTCTTGCAGGCGCTGTTGGATTGGTACCCGCAAATCCTTCTCTGGGAGTGGGAATTGCTCCTCTGCCAGCGCACGCAAAAGCAGAATGCAGCATTTCTCGAAGCAAGGCCTGGAAGTGCTGCATTCTGACAGCCCTCTGCGACGGCGGTAACATTTCCGCCATTTTGTGTTTGTACCGGGGGTCTAAGTACGTTGCCACCCAGTACTGGTCCTTGACCCTCATGCTTTTTATACGGGGGTCCCTATTAAAACACTGGAGCATGAAGGCCCCCATTTGCACTAAAGTGGAAGCGGTGTGGTGGCCTGGCTCCTGCTCATCATCCAGGATAATGTCGTCCTCTTCATTCTCCTCTCCCCATCCTCGCACAACAGGGATCCCAGAAAGGTTTAAAGCATGCTCTTCTTGCTCCTGCTCATCCGCCCCGGCACCATCCTCCTCTGACTCCTCATCAGACTCCTGTTGTTGACTTGTCTCAGATAGAGTAGCCCCCCCTGGGAATTCATCCAGCATTGCGACTTCCTCATCTTCCCGCTCCTGCTCCTCCACAGCCTGATCAATGACACGACGCAATGCACGCTCCAGAAAGAAGGCATAAGGTACCATGTCACTGATGGCGCCATGGCTGCGACTGACCAGTTTGGTGATCTCCTCAAATGGCCGCAGAAGTCTGCATGTGTCGCGCATGAGCAGCCACTGGCGCGGTGAAAAAAAACCCAGCTCCCCAGAACCGTTTCTTTCGCAGAGTTCATACAGGTAGACGTTAACTGCACGTTTCTGCTGGAGCAGCCTATCAAGCATATAGAAGGTTGAGTTCCATCGCGTCGGGCAATCGCAAATAAGACGTCTGACCGGCAGATGGTGTCGCCGCTGAATGTCAGCAAGGCGAGCCATGGCCGTGTAAGATCTTCTGAAATGGGCCGAGATTTTCCTTGCCTGCCGCAAGATGTCCTGGACCCCAGGGTATTTGACAAGGAATCGCTGCACGACCAAGTTTAAGACGTGTGCCATGCACGGCACGTGCGTGATTTTGCCCTGTTTCAATGCGCTAAGCAGATTGGCACCGTTGTCACACACCACTTTACCAACTGTCAAATTGAGCGGTGTTAGCCACTCATCTGCCTGTGAACGCAAAGCTGAAAGGAGTGCCGGGCCAGTGTGGCTCTTTGCTTCCAGGCACAACAGACGCAGCACGGCATGGCAACGTCTCACCTGGCATGTGGAATAGGTTCTGGGGAGCTTGGGCGGTGCAGTGGAAGAGACGCTAGCAGCGGAAAAGGAGGAGGCAGCTGAGGAGGAGAGGGAGGAGGATGGAGTAGGAGGAGGAGAAGAAGAGTCAGGCCTGCATGCAATCCGTGGCGGTAAAACCAAATCTACACGGGTGCCACGGGTTACATGCTTGACGGCCGTCAGAAGGTTCACCCAGTGGGCAGTAAAACTGATATACCTTCCCTGCCCGTGTTTGCTAGACCACGTGTCTGTGGTCAGATGTATCTTGGCACCGACACTGTGTGCCAGAGATACATTCACTTGCCGCTGAACATGGCCATATAGCTCTGGGATGCCCTTCTCTGAGAAATACTTCCTTCCTGGGACCTTCCATTGTGGTGTTCCAATGGCCACAAATTTGCGAAAGGCCTCCGAGTCCACCAGTTTATATGGCAGTAGTTGGCGGGCTATGAGTTCTGACAAGCCAGCCGCCAACCGTTGGGCAAGAGGGTTATCCGGCGTCATCATTTTTTTACGCTCAAACATTAGGCCCACGGAAGCCTGCCTTTTTGCAGAAAAATGTGAGCTTGGCGTGATGGAAGGTGGAGTGGAGGACAATTGTGAGGAGAGAGGAGAAGGAGAAGTAGAAGACGAGGCTGGACGGTGAGAGCCTGCAGTGTGGCTTTGTGTGTTCCGTTGCTCCCACTGGGCTCGGTGATGGCTGCTCATGTGCCTTCTTAAGGCGGTCGTCCCTAGGTGAGTATTGGGCTTACCGCGACTAACGCGTTGACTGCAAAGATTGCAGATGGCAACGCTATTGTCAGCAGCGGACACGTTAAAAAAAGCCCACACTGCGGAGCCATGTGCCGGTGTCCTGGGAGCGCCAGATGTGACCGTACATGGTCGATGACTCGCTCCTGATACATTTGCAGTCTGCTTTGTCCCTGCTGTGCAATGTAAGTCATTGCTGCTTCTCCTCCCTATCTGCTGGTCCATATCTCCCTCTGAACTCCCCTCCTCTTCCTCTCTTGTGGGCACCCACGTGACATCACTAGACACGTCATCATCAACGTCACCTTCCCCACCGCTATAAGTAGAGTAGGCAGCAACACCGGGGACCAACCTCCTCCTTGGGCTGATCTGGGTACTGGCGTCAGACTGCTGAGTAGCGCTTGTTGCTGCCTCCTCTTCCTGATCCAATACCAAGAGTGGCTGCGCATCAGAAATGTCCTCTTGATATGGATCGGAAAATAATTCCAGTGACTCAAGCGGAAGGTATGTGGTGGTGGTGGTGGTGGTCGTGTTGTTGGTGGTAGTGTCTTTGGGGGTGCACATAGCAGAGAGTGAAGAAGAGGGTGCAGATCGAGAGGATGAGGAGGGTGCAGAAGAATAAGGCTGAGTGAGCCACTCAACCAAGTCTGGTGCGTCCTTTAAAGTAATTGAACGCACCTTCTGCAACTTCCCACTTTGGCTCAAGGCTGTTGCTCCTGCCCTACCCCTACCACCCCTGCGGAAGGGCCTGCCTCTTCCTCTGCCTGTCATTTTTTAAATCACCCTGTGACAAAACTCTTAGTCCCTATACCGCTGAAGGACTGCTGCAGTATAGGGCAGCGGTCAGCAGTAGTGCACGTCAACCCTATGTATTGTGGACCGATAGCGGTCCTTACAGAACAGCAGACTGTACTGCACTCAGGCCTATGTACCGTAGCACCCTATACCAAGTTACCAGTCCTTATAAAAACTTTTGTGGACCAAGCAGGTTGTGTGTTAGTGATTAGCAGACTGTACGTCAGTCCCTATACCAATGAAGGACTGCTGCAGTATAGGGCAGCGGTCAGCAGTAGTGCACGGCAACCCTATGTATTGTGGACCGATAGCGGTCCTTACAGAACAGCAGACTGTACTGCACTCAGGCCTATGTACCGTAGCACCCTATACCAAGTTACCAGTCCTTATAAGAACTTTTGTGGACCAAGCAGGTTGTGTGTTAGTGATTAGCAGACTGTGCGTCAGTCCCTATACCAATGAAGGACTGCTGCAGTATAGGGCAGCGGTCAGCAGTAGTGCACGGCAACCCTATGTATTGTGGACCGATAGCGGTCCTTACAGAACAGCAGACTGTAACGCACTCAGGCCTATGTACCGTAGCACCCTATACCAAGTTACCAGTCCTTATAAGAACTTTTGTGGACCAAGCAGGTTGTGTGTTAGTGATTAGCAGACTGTACGTCAGTCCCTATACCAATGAAGGACTGCTGCAGTATAGGGCAGCGGTCAGCAGTAGTGCACGGCAACCCTATGTATTGTGGACCGATAGCGGTCCTTACAGAACAGCAGACTGTAACGCACTCAGGCCTATGTACCGTAGCACCCTATACCAAGTTACCAGTCCTTATAAGAACTTTTGTGGACCAAGCAGGTTGTGTGTTAGTGATTAGCAGACTGTACGTCAGTCCCTATACCAATGAAGGACTGCTGCAGTATAGGGCAGCGGTCAGCAGTAGTGCACGGCAACCCTATGTATTGTGGACCGATAGCGGTCCTTACAGAACAGCAGACTGTAACGCACTCAGGCCTATGTACCGTAGCACCCTATACCAAGTTACCAGTCCTTATAAGAACTTTTGTGGACCAAGCAGGTTGTGTGTTAGTGTTTAGCAGACTGTGCGTCAGTCCCTATACCGCTGAAGGACTGCTGCAGTATAGGGCAGCGGTCAGCAGTAGTGCACGGCAACCCTATGTATTGTGGACCGATAGCGGTCCTTACAGAACAGCAGACTGTAACGCACTCAGGCCTATGTACCGTAGCACCCTATACCAAGTTACCAGTCCTTATAAGAACTTTTGTGGACCAAGCAGGTTGTGTGTTAGTGATTAGCAGACTGTACGTCAGTCCCTATACCAATGAAGGACTGCTGCAGTATAGGGCAGCGGTCAGCAGTAGTGCACGGCAACCCTATGTATTGTGGACCGATAGCGGTCCTTACAGAACAGCAGACTGTAACGCACTCAGGCCTATGTACCGTAGCACCCTATACCAAGTTACCAGTCCTTATAAGAACTTTTGTGGACCAAGCAGGTTGTGTGTTAGTGATTAGCAGACTGTACGTCAGTCCCTATACCAATGAAGGACTGCTGCAGTATAGGGCAGCGGTCAGCAGTAGTGCACGGCAACCCTATGTATTGTGGACCGATAGCGGTCCTTACAGAACAGCAGACTGTAACGCACTCAGGCCTATGTACCGTAGCACCCTATACCAAGTTACCAGTCCTTATAAGAACTTTTGTGGACCAAGCAGGTTGTGTGTTAGTGTTTAGCAGACTGTGCGTCAGTCCCTATACCGCTGAAGGACTGCTGCAGTATAGGGCAGCGGTCAGCAGTAGTGCACGGCAACCCTATGTATTGTGGACCGATAGCGGTCCTTACAGAACAGCAGACTGTAACGCACTCAGGCCTATGTACCGTAGCACCCTATACCAAGTTACCAGTCCTTATAAGAACTTTTGTGGACCAAGCAGGTTGTGTGTTAGTGATTAGCAGACTGTACGTCAGTCCCTATACCAATGAAGGACTGCTGCAGTATAGGGCAGCGGTCAGCAGTAGTGCACGGCAACCCTATGTATTGTGGACCGATAGCGGTCCTTACAGAACAGCAGACTGTAACGCACTCAGGCCTATGTACCGTAGCACCCTATACCAAGTTACCAGTCCTTATAAGAACTTTTGTGGACCAAGCAGGTTGTGTGTTAGTGATTAGCAGACTGTACGTCAGTCCCTATACCAATGAAGGACTGCTGCAGTATAGGGCAGCGGTCAGCAGTAGTGCACGGCAACCCTATGTATTGTGGACCGATAGCGGTCCTTACAGAACAGCAGACTGTAACGCACTCAGGCCTATGTACCGTAGCACCCTATACCAAGTTACCAGTCCTTATAAGAACTTTTGTGGACCAAGCAGGTTGTGTGTTAGTGTTTAGCAGACTGTGCGTCAGTCCCTATACCGCTGAAGGACTGCTGCAGTATAGGGCAGCGGTCAGCAGTAGTGCACGGCAACCCTATGTATTGTGGACCGATAGCGGTCCTTACAGAACAGCAGACTGTAACGCACTCAGGCCTATGTACCGTAGCACCCTATACCAAGTTACCAGTCCTTATAAGAACTTTTGTGGACCAAGCAGGTTGTGTGTTAGTGATTAGCAGACTGTACGTCAGTCCCTATACCAATGAAGGACTGCTGCAGTATAGGGCAGCGGTCAGCAGTAGTGCACGGCAACCCTATGTATTGTGGACCGATAGCGGTCCTTACAGAACAGCAGACTGTAACGCACTCAGGCCTATGTACCGTAGCACCCTATACCAAGTTACCAGTCCTTATAAGAACTTTTGTGGACCAAGCAGGTTGTGTATTAGTGTTTAGCAGACTGTGCGTCAGTCCCTATACCGCTGAAGGACTGCTGCAGTATAGGGCAGCGGTCAGCAGTAGTGCACGGCAACCCTATCTATTGTGGACCGATAGCGGTCCTTACAGAACAGCAGACTGTACCGCACCCAAGCCTATGTACCGTAGCACCCTAGACAGACCAAGTTACCAGTCCTTATAAGAACTTTTGTGGAACAAGTGAGTTGTGAATGATTAGCAGACTGCAGCAGAAGGGCAGCAGTCAAGTATAATATTCTTTCTATATTTGGAAGAAAGAATATTATACGTGTACAAGCCTATTACCGTACCACTGATACCAGTCCTGAAAAGAACCTTTGTGGAACTAATAGTAACAGCAAGTCTTTAAAATTATCCTCACTGCCTGACAACACTGCTTCCTGCCTGTCCCTATACAAATTGGCAAAAAAGAGTAGGCTGGAACGATTAGCTGGAACAGCTCTTTTGTGGACCTGATAGTAACAGCTAATGATGATGATGATGATGATGATGAAGAAAGACTAATCTGGCTGAGCTGTCCCTAAAATAGCAGCATACAGCGCTCTGTCCCTTTATCTAAACTGACAAAAGAAACTCAGGCTGCTGACCTAACACCTATACCAGTCCTGAAAAGAACTTTTGTGTACCAAATAGCTAGCGTTTTCTCTGTCCCTACTCCACACAGGATCCTTTCCCTACAGTGACAGAAGAAAGAATGTAAAATGGCCACCGGATCGGGTGTATTTATAGGTTAGGGGGAATGTCCAAGTGTCCATGAGCTGTCATGTCTCAATTGGTTGTCCTGTAACACATGATAAACGTGTCACGAAAGGTTAAAGTTCTTGTATACATTAAACACGTAAGTCCGCCGGGGCGAACGACGGAAAAAGGCGTTCGAACCCGCGGACGGCGAAAGTCGGAAATTCGCCGCGAAACGACCGCCGGGCGAACCGTTCGGCCATCACTATCTGTAATGCTCTTTTTGATACCTTGCCTTAGTGTAGTGTAGATATAAACCCTTACATCGCTGGTGTTAGTGGAAATTTGTCCCTAGAGAAGACCTTTTGGATTGGACAGTATTAAAATTGATGCTAGGATTAAAACTGTTAGCATGGTAGTACTAAGGCTTCTTTTTCCAAAAATCAGCCCCTAGCCTCGGTGGCCGGTGTAGCTCGGAAATCAATTTACTACTGTTCATTGATCGAGAAACCCCTAGAAAACTCAGGAGGAAATGGTTTTTGTCTAATCTAGAAGAAATTGTACTGATTTTTTTTTTTTGTTTTTTGTTTTGGGGAGAAGGCAGATAAAAGTTGCCTCAAGCAGCAGATAACCTAGATATGCCCCTGATGGGCAGAAATACAGCCAAGCAACTTACATTTCTAGAATGAAGGATACGCAATATAGCTTAGAAGGTTTTCTAATGGCGCAGTGGAAGGGGTCTTATGTTACATCAAAGTGGAATTCCAGGCATATACTAACTAATCTTAAAACTGCTCCCTATACTAGTTGAAGAAAGATGCATATACTTACCTATTCTCAGGCAGTTCCTGTGTGGTCATGTAATCTCCTTGTGTCATTCAGTGCAGGTTACAGTGGAGAGGAAAGATTTCTCTGACAATGGCTGGAATGCCTGATCAGTGACATCAACCATAAGCTTACTATCCATTTTCAGCTCTCTGTCCTCTTCCCTGAAGCCACCGTTGGATGACGCAGGGGAGCTAATCATGTAACCAGACCAGAGCGGCCTACAGGGTAATTAGTGTGTTAGAAGAAGGTGAGAGCAGTTTTAAGATTAGTTAGTACAAGCCTGGAATTTCACTTTAATTGAATTAACAAATTACCTTTTTTGCTGACGTAAATTGATCTCACATGAGCTTTCCTCTTGCTTATCTTTCCAACATAGGACCATTTTGACTCTCAAGCCCCAGAATCCTTTTAAACCTTTGAACAGTTTAGTCCTATAGGTGCATTGACAATGAAGAGATCTCAGTCACTCCTGGAGAAACAGTCCACCTTGGAGACAATGGGCACCTTAAACCACCTCCCCTCTCATCCTGTAGGCTGCAGGAAGAGCTTCCAATTATGAATGTTCAGTGGGCTAATTCCTGGAGACTGCACGTATCAATGTCATTCTTCTTGGTTCCTGAGCTTTTCTTTGGATTCCTTTTAATTAATGTAGAGATCCACCTGTTGGGTTAGAGCATCAAGTTAATTACTGAAGGCTCAGACAAGAAGAAACTGTAACCACAATGTTTCCCATTGAATATAGTAACCAATTAACAAAACAACGGCAGCCACTCTAGACAGCAGAAAGGTAACGGAACATATAGGCAAAAAAATACGCAATACAATGCAAGTATGTCAAAAGTGGTCCCTAAAGCTGACCATACACCAGTATAATTTTGAACATTTATTAGATTTTGAAATGGTTTGTGGGATTGTTTGATGGTGGGATCAAATCCACTGTAGCTTCGAAAATATTTGAAGGAGCAGGATAGAATTTTTTTCTTTAACGAGCAAAATTCTGTGAATGGAAATCTAATCATGTAAATCAGCCTTTCTCAACCTTTTCAACACAAACGAACCCTTGACATACTATTCTGGTCTCAGGAAACCCTTTCTAAAATTACTGCAACTCATGATACATTAGTTTGATGATCTTTGGGAAGAATGCTTCTTATGCCGCGTACACACGTAGCCGACTATCCGGCGGACTTAGTCTGGCGGACTTCCCGCCGGACTGTCCGCTGGACTTTCCGAACGAGCTACTTGCCCACACACGGCACTTTTTCAGAGGACTAATATGGCGTACTAAGTCCGCCAGACTATCCGCCATACTTTTGAAATGAACGGACTCACCCACACACGCGGAGGAAAGTCCGCTCATTTTGAGCGTGTCTCCAGGTAGCCGGGGCCAGTGAAGGAGGCGTCGCTGGCCCTGTCACCTGGTATGGAGTTAAAGGGGAATCCCTACGCCGAAAAATCAGCGTGGGGGTCCCCCCCTAGGTCCACATCAGACCCTTATCTGAGGGCGCTACCTGGCCGGCCAGGAAAGGGGGTGGGGACGAGCGAACGCCCCCCCCACCTCCTGAGCCGTACCAGGCCGCATGCCCTCAACATGGGGGGGTGCCTTGGGGAAGGGGGGGCCGCTCGGCCCCCCACCCCAAAGCACCTTGTCCCCATGTTGATGAGGACAAGGGCCTCTTCCCGACAACCCTGGCCGTTGGTTTTTGGGGTCTGTGGGCGGGGGGCTTATCGGAATCCGGGAGCCTCCTTTAATAAGGTCTTCTGTCACCGCTGTCGCCGTCTTCTGTTCTTCTCTTCTTCGCTTCTTCTCTTCAGATGTTGCCTCATCGCTGTCTCTGCTCACAATGACGGGGACGCGGCGACTTATATATCACTGGATGATGTCCCTGCCCATTATGATGTCACAGTCCCAGCATCCTCTGGATGGGAGAGGAGATGATGCTGGGACTGTGACATCATAATGGGCGGGGACATCATCCGGTGATGTCCCTATATAAGGCGCCGCGCCACGTCCCTGCCATTGTGAGCGGAGGCAGCGACGAGGCAACATCTGAAGAAAAGAAAAGAAGAAGAGAAGAACAGAAGACGGCGACAGCGGCGACAGAAGACTGGGCTACCGCTTGTAAAAGAGCTAGAAGAAGGCCCGGCAAGAAGAACGGAAGAGGGGGGACAAGACCCCCGAACCCCGGAAGTCGGAAGAAGAGGGCGGCGGTGAAGAAGAAAGCCGGGCTCCCCCGCTAGTAAAAGAGCTAGCAGAAGATAGCGGAGGAGTCTGGCGAGAAGACCCCCGGAGCTGTGCAATAAACTATTTTAACCCTTGTGTGTTGTGTTTTTTTTTTACTTTTTTTCACAGGTGAATGGGACCCCATTGTACATTGTACCCCATACTCATTCACATAGGGTGGGGGGCCGGTATCCAGGGGCCCCCTTATTAAAGGGGGCTCCCGGATTCTGATAAGCCCCTCGCCCGCAGACCCTGACAACCAACGGCTAGGGTTGTCGGGAAGAGGCCCTTGTCCTCATCAACATGGGGACAAGGTGCTTTGGGGTGGGGGGGCCGCGCGGCCCCCCTTCCCCAAGGCACCCCCCATGTTGAGGGCACGCGGCCTGGTATGGCTCAGGAGGGGGGGCGCTCGCTCGTCCCCAACCCCTTTCCTGGCCAGCCGGGTACATCTCAGATAAGGGTCTGATAGGGACCTAGGGGGGACCCCCACGCCGATTTTTCAGCATATTGGTTCCCCTTTAAGTCCATACCAGGTGACGGGGCCAGCAACGCCTCCTTCACTGGCCCCGGCTACCTGAAGACACGCTCAAAATGAGTGCGGGAAAAGTCAGTCTCTGGGCGGGAAAAGTCAGTTCATTTCAAAAGTACTGGCACACACACGGCCAGATTGTCCGCCGAAATGCAGACAGATTGGAGTGCAAAAATACTTTGTTAGTCTGCCGGACTTTTGGGTAAAAAAAGTCAGCCGGAGCCTACACAGGGGGGATTGTCCACCGGACTTTTCCACTGGATTGTTTGATCGTGTGTACGAGGCATTACACTGTGGTCATTGGAAAGAATTTCCCTTTAGAGATAGCTAATAAAAATCTATGGTGTCAGTGGGAATTTGTTTGAGAGGCAGAAATTAGTTATTGCTCAAGGAAGCCCTAACAGCCTCCAGAGGGATGCTAGGGTTCCATGGAAGCCCGGTTGAGAAACCCTGATTTAAACTATCTGACTTCCCAATTATGGGTGACATATAGCAGGTAAATTATGTATTGAACACGTCACCATTTTTTTATGTAAATATATTTCTAAAGGTGCTGTTGACATTCAATTTTCATCACATCAGTAACAACCCATGCAACCCATACATATAAAGAAACCAAAACAAATAGGTTCAGAAATTAAGTTATGTGTAATAAAATAGAATGACACAGGGAAAAATGATTGAACACACTAACTGAAACTAATTTAGTACTTGGTACAAAATCCTTTGTTGCTAATGACAGCTTCAAGATGCCTCCTGTATGGAGAAACTAGTAGCATGCATTAGCCGTTGTTGTGATTTTGGCCCATTCTTCCACAGTCTTCAAATTTTGAAGGTTCCATGGGCTTCTTCTATGAACTCTGATTTTTAGTTCTTTCCATAGATTCTATTGGATTTAAATCAGGTGATTGGCTGGGGCATTCTAGCAGCTTTATTTTATTTCGTTGAAACCAAATGAGAGTTTTCTTGGCTTTGTGTTTGGCATCATTGTCTTGCTGAAATGCCCACCCTCGTTTTATCTTCATCATCCTGGTAGATGGCAGCAGATTTTTATGAAGAAAGTCTTGGTGCATTTTTCCATTCATCCTTCCTTCAATGATATGAAGTTTGCCAGTACCGTATGCTGAAAAAAAGCCCCACATCATGATGTCCCCACCTCCAAATTTCCCTGTTGGTATAGGGGTGTTTTTGGGTTGAGGTGCAGTGCCATTTGACCTTCAAATATATAGTGTGTATTTTGGCATCCAAAGAGTCCAATTTTGGTCTCATCTGACCAGACTGTATTCTCCCAGTATTTCACAGGCTTGTCTTAATCTTGTGCAGTAACCTTTAAACGACTTTCAACATGTTTTTTCTTTAACAGTGGAGGCTTGCCCGGAGAATGTGCATACAGGCCATGGCGGTTGAGTGCATTACTTATTGTTTTCTTTGAAACGATTGTACCTGCTAATTACAGGTCTTTCTAAAGCTCTCCACAAGTGGTCCTTGGCTCTTGGACAATTCTTCTAATAATTATTTTCACTCCTCTGTCAGAAATCTTGAGGAGCACTTGGTCATGGCCGGTTTGTAGTGAAATGATGTTCTTTCCCCTTCCAGATAATGGCCCCAACACAGCTCAGTAATACATTTAGAAGTTTAGAAAGCCTTCTGTAACCAATGCCATCAATATGTTTTGCAACAATAAGGTTGCAAAGGTCTTGAGAGACCTCTTTCCTTTTACCCATCATGAGATGTTTCTTGTGTGACACCTTGGTAAAAAGACACCTTTTTATAGGCCATCAGTTGACTCTGAACCAGCTGATATAAATTTGTACTGACCAGGGGCAGGATTGCTTTCTAATTACTGATAGATTTAAGCTGGTGTCTTGGCTTTCCATGTCTGTTTGCACCTCCCTTTCTTTATGTGTTCAATACCTTTTCCGTGTCGTTCCATTTTATTACACATAACTTAGTTCCTGAACATATTTGTTTTGGTTTCTTTGTGTGTATGGATTGCATGGGTTGTTACTGACCTGTGGTCAAAATGTCATGTCAATAGCACCTTTAGAAATATATTTAACTAGAAAAAATTTATATGTTCAATACTTATTTATATAGCAATATACGAACAGAGAGCAGAGGCAGCCCTTTCCTCCTCAAAGTAGAACAAAAGCCAACCTTTTGAATAGATGGGAATGTGATTAGAACCTGTGTCTGATTTTTATTGCTGTCTGTATCCCCGTTAGGGAGATGAACTCTGTTTATTTGTTCTGGTGACATATTACACCAAATAAAATAAAATCCCAAATTGTTAGTTTTCATCAGAATAGGAATAGTAGGGAAAAATCCCCTGATCTGATAACCCTGGTGGCAACCAGAGGTCCAGTAACTGATATGAATAAATAAACATGCAGATTTAGTCAACCTGGAAGATGTGGGAGCTTTTTTCTTTCCAAGTTTCAAAGAATAATTAATCCCAAGAACAAAAATGTAATGTATCAAAGCATACCAATACTTACATGCATCCTGACATGGTGACCGTATTGGGTTTTTTCCCCTTTATTTTCACCTTCAGATCCTGCCAGTAACACATTTCCTGTTCTAAGGTGACAAAACTCACTTACTGTATTGGTGTAGCAGCATTGTTACCCTAGGGCAGAACTACAAAGCATGTACCCCTCACATTTTTACATAATATAGGTGGAGGTGGTCTGTAGTTCACAGAGATAGATGGGAACAATGCAACTAATAACAATACTGCATAATCAGAGAGAACAGGACATTAACAGCTTACAAGGTTTCTGGCAGGAAACACTTTTTTAAACAGACATAGCAAAATGCATTCAGCGTATCGTTAACAGATCAAAAGGGAACACTAAGAAATAGGGATGGGTGAACTGTTCGGCCCAAACATAAGTTCGGGCTGAACTTTGGTTGTTCGGATGTTCTACGAACATCAAACAATATGCGGTGTTCGGGGCAAACTCGAAAGCTTCAAAATTTGCGTCCTTTTCTTCCCACAAATAGAGCTTTCTTTTGATGGTATTTGATTGCCTCTGCGATTTTTATTTTTTGTGATATAAATGGAAAAAGACCGCAAATTTTGAAAAAAAATGATATTTTCTACTTTTTGTTATTAGAAAAATCCAATAAATTCAATTTTAGTCATACATTTAGGCCAAAATGTATTCAGCCACATGTCTTTGGTAAAAAAAAAGTCAATAATTGTATATTTATTGGTTTGCGCAAAAGTTGTCACATCTACAAACTAAGGTACGTTTTCTGGAATTTACGCAGCTTTTAGTTTACGACTGCCTATCTCAGTTCTTGAGGTGCTAAAATGGCAGGGCAGTACAAAACCCCCCCAAATGACCCCATTTTGGAAAGTAGACCCCCTAAGGAAATTGATAAGTGGCATGTTGAGCCCATCGAATATTTTATTTTTTTGCCTCAAGCGATTGAATAATGACAAAAAAATAATTTTTTTTTTTTTTTACACAAAGTTGTCACTAAATGATATATTGCTCACACATGCTATGGGCATATGTGAAATGACACCCCAAAATAAATTCTGCTGCTTCTCCTGAGTACGGGGATACCACATATGTGGGACTTTTTGGGAGCCTAGCCACGTACGGGGCCCCGAAATCCAAGAACCGCCTTCAGGTTTTCTAAGGGCGTAAATATTTGACTTCACTCCTCACTACCTATTACAGTTTTGAAGGCCATAAAATGCCAAGATGGCACAAAACCCCCACAAATGACCCCATTTTAGAAAGTAGACACCCCAAGCTATTTGCTGAGAGGCATGTTGAGTCCATGGAATATTTTATATTTTGCCACAAGTTGCGGGAAAATTACAAACTTTTTTTTTTTTTTCACAAAGTTGTCACTAAATGATATATTGCTCACGCATGCCATGGGCATATGTGAAATGACACCCCAAAATAAATTCTGCTGCTTCTCCTGAGTACGGGGATACCACATATGTGGGACTTTTTGGGAGCCTAGCCGCGTACGGGGCCCCGAAAACCAAGCACCGCCTTCAGGCTTTCTAAGGGCGTTACAGTTTTGAAGGCCATAAAATGCCAAGATGGCACAAACCCCCCCCAAATGACCCCATTTTGGAAAGTAGACACCCCTAAATTTAGGGGTACACTAGTGAGACTAGGTAATAAATGGCGGGTGCCCTGAAACTATAAAAAAAATAACTAACCAACCAGTGTCACCTGTAACAGTTATATGGTGATCACTGGTGAAAGGGTTAACTAGGGGGCAATCAGGGGGCTTTATGCGGTAGTATATGGGGGTCCCTGGCGCTATAAAAAGCTGCGGCGAACCTAAATACCTACCTGCCTAACTAGCGTCACCTGTGACACTAATACAGTGATCAGAAAAACGATCGCTTATTAGGCTGGGTTCACACTGGAGCGATGTGGGAACGCCACGAATGCGCGGCGGGTTCCCGCATCACATGCCTCCCGGCGGCAGTTCACACTGCCCTATGCGAACTGCTGGGAGTGTCAGTGAAATGTTAATGACACCCCCAGATCAGTTCGCATATCGCAGTGCGATCTGCAAACTTGGATCGCATGGTGTGAACACCCATGCGATCCGATTCTGCTGCGGACCAAAAAAAGGGTCCCGTGCGAGTTTGCGGCGGGTGCGGCGGGTGCGACACGAATTCAGCCATACTATCTGTATGGCTGAACTCGAATCGCACAGAGATCGGATGTGATTTGCACTGCAGTGCGGTGCGAATCACATCCGTTCTCATAAACCGCTGCAATGTGAACCCAGCCTTAGTGACACTGGCGACGGGGGGTGATCACGGGGTTAAACCTTTATTGGGGGGGTTAGGGGGTACCTTAGAACTAAAGGGGGCTAACCCTAACTGCCCTAACAGTTATTACAGTCACAAATGACACCCGCCGGGTGATCAGGGGGTTAAACCTTTATTAGGTAATAAATGGCGGGTGCCCTGAAACTATAAAAAAATAACTAACCAACCAGCGTCACCTGTAACAGTTATATGGTGATCACTGGTGAAAGGGTTAACTAGGGGGCAATCAGGGGGCTTTATGCGGTAGTATATGGGGGTCCCTGGCGCTATAAAAAGTTGCGGCGAACCTAAATACCTACCTGCCTAACTAGCGTCACCTGTGACACTAATACAGCGATCAGAAAAATGATCACTTATTAGGCTGGGTTCACACTGGAGCGATGCGGAAACGTTGCGAATGCGCGGCGGGTTCCCGCATCGCATGCCTCCCGGCGGCAGTTCACACTGCCCTATGCGAACTGCTGGGAGTGTCAGTGAAATGTTACTGACACCCCCAGATCAGTTCGCATATCGCAGTGCGATCTGCAAACTCGGATCGCATGGTGTGAACACCCATGCGATCCGATTCTGCTGCGGGCCAAAAAAAGGGTCCCGTGCGAATTTGCGGCGGGTGCGGTGAATGGCTGAACTCGAATCGCACAGAGATCGGATGTGATTTGCACTGCAGTGCGGTGCGAATCACATTCGTTCTCATAAACCGCTGCAATGTGAACCCAGCCTTAGTGACACTGGCGACGGGGGGTGATCACGGGGTTAAACCTTTATTGGGGGGGTTAGGGGGGCACATTAGAACTAAAGGGGGCTAACCCTAACTGCCCTAACAGTTATTACAGTCACAAATGACACCAATGCAAAAAAAAAAAAAAAAAAAAGCTATTGGTGTCACTGTGACTGGGGGGGCAGGGGTAATTGGGGGGGTGATCGGGGGGTAAAGGGGGGGTGTGAGTGTGCCTGGCATGTTCTACTGTATGTGTGGTGTGTTGGTGCAACTCACCGAACCTCTCTCCTCGGTGCCGGAACGAAAAATACCGACACGGAGGAGAGAATACATCACTTCCTCTCCTGTGTTTACATTACAGGAGAGGAAGTGATGTCGCGGAGGATTTCCATTCGTCGAGAGCGATCGCGAGGGGGTGGCCATGAATGAATGGCCGCCCCCTCATCCCGGATCGCTCTCGAAGGAATGCCGACCGCCGCAGGCACCGGGGGGGGGCCCGATCGGGCCCCCCACCCGCGGGCAGGCAGGGACTTATATATACGCCCATATGCCTGCCCGTGCCATTCTGCCGACGTATATCGTCGTGCGGCGGTCGGCAAGTGGTTAACATGAAAAATCAAAAGTGTTAATTTTAAAGGCTTATATGCAAAGGGCCTTGCACGCAATTTTTTTTTTCAATTTTGGTTCGGGGGTTCCCCTTAATATTCATACCAGACCCAAAGGGCCTGGTAATGGACTGGGGGAGGGGGGGAGATCCCATGCTGTTCTTTTCAATTACTTTTATCTGTATTGTCAAGACCCGACAATTTATTATAGCCGCTAGTAGTTTTTAATGACTTTTTTTCCTTTAGAAATGTCATTTTTTACAGGGACTGTTCTAAACACAGGAAAAATGCATCACTTTACAGGCATACTATAGATACCCCCAGGCACAAAATTTATAGGAATATTTCACTTTTATTGTTTCACTTTAAGCATTATTAAAATCACTGCTCCTGAAAAAACGTCAGTTTTTAAAACTTTTTTTTTGCATTGATACATGTCCCCTGGGGCAGGACCCAGGTCCCCAAACATTTTTTATGACAATAACTTGCATATTAACCCTTAAAATTTTTGCCTGTTTGCATATTCTGTTGAGAACCAAACTAGGGGGTGTTTGGCTCATCCCTACTAATAAACTGTAAGCCCTTGTACACACGGTCGGAGATTCCGACAACCAAATCCGTCGGAGTAATTCCGTTGTTGGAAAATCCGATTGTACATAACGTGATGACGTTATTTCGTTAGGACGGGACTACATTCAGGCTAGTAGCCAATATCTTTGGTCTAGGAATTTGATCTGAGCATGCGTGGCACTTTGTCCGTCGGAGTAGGCTACACATGATTGGAGTATGTCTGATCGGAGCATTTTGTCGGAAAATTTTACCGGCAAGTTGGAAAAATTGGTCCGTCGGAATATACAAACAGTCCGATGCAGACCACACACAGTCGGAATATCCGACAAAACGGTCCAATAGGAAACATTCAGACGGAATCTCCGACTGTGTGTACAAGGGCTTAGATACAGTTCAGATACACTTTAAATCTGTATGTTTAAGGCATGTTTGTACCTATGTTGGTTTTTCAAAAGCAATCCATGATGGATCTTTTTTTTTTCTTTTTTTTATTGGATATGTTTTATAACAGAAAGTAAAAAATATAGTTTTTTGTTTTCAAAATTGTCTGTCTTTTTTTGTTTATAACCCAAAAAATTTAAAACACAGAGGTGAGCAAATATTACCAAAGGAAAGGAATCTATTTGTGAGGAAAAAAGGATATCAATTTTATTTGGGTACAGTGTCACACGGCCATTAATTGTCAGTTAAAGTAACACAGTGCCATATGTGGACAGCTGTAGACACACATAGTGCAGCTCGGCCATGCCTCCCCTCC
This sequence comes from Lithobates pipiens, assembly GCF_037356315.1. NCBI lineage: Eukaryota > Metazoa > Chordata > Amphibia > Anura > Ranidae > Lithobates > Lithobates pipiens. The sequence goes on along the minus strand of NW_027507787.1, from coordinate 168,551,413 downwards.
TCGCAGTATTTGACTGACAACAGAAGGAGCCAATGGCTTCTGCTTCTGCCAGTGAAACCTGAGAATCCAGGAAGAGAGGGGGAATAGGGCTGCCAGTGCGGACAGCGCTGGGTCCTGAGAGGTGTCAGGAAAGTGTTTGGTGGGGACATCCAGAACAAGTAGCAGGACATTATTTTACCCTAATGCAAGTAATGCATTGAGATTTGACCTTAGAACCACCTTAAACTCATTGACACATTTTGTCACATTTGCTATAGTTAGCTGGGGGACCCCATTCAAATTTTGCTATGGGACCCCATGATTCGTAGATGCATTCTAGACATGTGCAGAACGAAAAAATTTGTTTCGTTTTGTTTCAATTGTAATTTATATAAAAATATTTTGGTTAAATTTGTTTCATTCGTCTTCGGAATTATTTTCGTTTATTCAAACTGAGTTCAACCGAATTTGGAAAATTTTTAATCAACTTGAACTCCATTCAAAATCCCTTCAAAATCGAATTCATTCTATCTGAAATTTGAATTTTGGAAGATGGTTATATTCTATCTATTCCATTCTATTTGATTGTTTTTCTATTCTATTTGAAATTCCAATTTCTGAAGATGGTTATATTGTTATATTGTTTTTATTCTATTTTTTCTATTATTACATTTTCAATTCTATTCCTTCCTATTCCTTTTTATTCTATGCACATTTGAATTGTTTCTATTCAAAATTTTGGAATATGGTTATATTCTATTTTATTCTCTTCTATTGTTTATTCTCTTCTATCGTTTATTCTATTCTATTCATTTCTTTTTTTATTCCATTCTTAATCTAGTCTTTTCTATTCTAATTAAACTTTATTGAAATTTGAATTTCAGAAGAATGTAATAGTCTATTTTATTCTATTCTATTGTTTTTTTCTATTCTATTCTATTGTTTATTTTCTATTCTATTCTAATCTAGTCTTTTCAATTCCATTCCAATTCAAATTTATTATATTAGAAATTTGAATTCCAGAAAAAGGTTATATTCATTCTATTCTATTCTATTGTTTTTTTTCTATTCTAATCTTTTCTACTCTATCCTATTCTATTCTTTTCTTTCTATTTGAATTTAAATTTATTCTATTTGAAATTTGAATTTCACAAATTGGTTTATTCTTTATATTCAAATTTTTTTTTATTCGTATCTACTCCTTCATTATTTATTCTATTCTTTTATTTTTTGATGCCTCTTAAATTATAAGCTCTAAGGAGCCGGGCCCTCTGATTCCTGCTGTATTAGTGTATTATATATTTACTGTCTACCCTCAAGTTGTAAAGCGCTATGTAAACTTTTGGCGCTATATAAATCCTGTATAATAATAATACTAGAATAATAATAATAACTTTCTATTCCAATTTGCTCTGTTATACTCTAACAGTCTATTCTTTTGCGTTCCTTTATTTTTTAATTCTATCAGTTTTTTTTCCCATTCTTTTATTTTCTATTCGGTTCTGTTTTACTCTATTTTATTCTATTGTTTAATTTTCTATTCTATTCTATTGTTTTCTATTTTATTCCTTTATTTTATTCTCTTCTGAAATTAGAATGCAAATTTGATTTGAAAAGTATTAGAATTCAATTAGAAATTGATTAGAAAACTATTTGAATTTGAATATGGTCCAAAAAATTTTGTTACGTTATTTTGGATTCGTTGCTATTGTAATTCGAAATTCAGAACAACAAAAAATGTTTTACGAATTTCGATTCGGAACAAAATGGACAGCACATGTCTATTACATTGTTTCCAGAACTAAAAAGAAAAAGTTTTGGGTATAAATAGACTTAATTCAACCTATCTCTGCATGAAATTTCAATTGTCTATGTAGCAAGTTATGTGACACAACGTTATATCATCACCTGTGACCTGATTCATAATTCAACCAACTTGCCTAAGCATTTCAGTAGTTTGTAGGTTGGCTCTGGGCTGACCTTTCCCAGTCTGTGATTACTTCCTCTTGGGATACCGGTAAATTCAAGTATGGTAAGTTAAACATAAACTCAAAAGTTTTCCCTTTATTTGTTTTACTTAATTAGCAGATCATTGGTTGATTTGAGATATGCATTTGAGCAATCTGCAAATGTAAATAAATAAAAAAAAAATTTTTAATTATTGTTAGAATATTTCAGATGCAATTGTAATTAACCTAACACGCAATCAGATACCTTATGACACAAGATAGCTCATATCTAAAGAGCAAGGAGGAAAAGAAGAGTTTCACCTACCTTGTTGGTCCTGGTAGCGGTCAACAATTTGCAATTTTTTTTTCCATCCCTGGACTTTATTGTAATCCCTTTTCCATAGTTTTTGGGAGAAATCTTGCTGTAAATGTTTTCTCACCTGCCCCTTCTATAATATGACTTTGTCAGACACTGTTCTCTGCAAGCATTTTTTACAGAGAGAATAGATTGAAACCTGCCAGACAAGTTACAATGGGAGGAATGTTGTAACCACAAACACATTAGAGATGTGCTAACTTCAAACAAAAGGGTTTTCCCCTCACTAGTTATCTTCTCACTTTTATCAATGGAGTCAGCTTTCTGCCTTTTAACCTTTTCTTGTCTCTGTTCATTGATGACATGCCATCAATAGCTGACCATGACCAAGACAGACTATTGGTCAGTTGTAGTGCAGTTAAAAAACAATAAATTAGCATATTCAATTTTTGTAGTGTATACAGTGCATACAGAAAGTATTCACAGAGCTTTGCTTTTTCCACATTTTGTTATGTTAGAGCTTTATTCCAAAATGGATTAAATTCATTATTTTCCTCAAAAGTCTAAAAATAATACCCCATAATGACAATGTGAAAGAAGTTTGAAATCTTTTCAAATTGATAAAAAAAAAAATGTATTCATTAGTATTCACAGCTTTTTCTCAATAGTTTGTTGAATCACCATTGGCACCAGTTACAGCATCAAGTTTTTTTGCGTATAATGCTTCACCTATTTTTTGGCAGTTTCTCCCAGTCTTCTTCGCAGAACCTCTCAAGCCCCATCAGGTTGGATGGGGAGCATTGGTGCACAGCTATTTTCAGATCTTTCCAGAGATGTTCAATCGGGTTTAAGTCTGTGCTCTGGCTGGGCCACTCAAGGACATTTACAGAGTTGTTCAATTTGGCAAGGCGGCCAACACTAGGAAGAGTCCTGGTGGTTTCAAACTTCCTCTATTTACGTATGATGTAACCTTGCCCAGGTCTGTGCCTTCATGCAATCCTGTCTCGGAGGTCTACCGACAATTCCTTGGACTTCATGGCTTGGTTTGTGCTCTGACATGCACTGTTAACTGTGGGACCTTATACAGATAGGTGTGTGCCTTTCCAAATTATTCCAATCAACTGAATTTACCACAGGTGAATGCCAATGAAGTTGTAAAAATATCTCAATGATCATCATTGGAATCAGAATGCACCTGAGCTCAATTTTGAGTTACATAGTTACATAGTAGGTGAGGTTGAAAAAGACACAAGCCCATCAAATCCAACCTATGTGTGTGATTTTATGTCAGTATTACATTGTATAACCTTGTGGTCATTCAGGTGCTTATCTAATAGTTTATCTAATAGTTTTTTGAAACTATCGATACTGCCCACTGAAACCACTGCCTGTGGAAGGGAATTCCACATCCTTGCCACTCTTATGCCGCGTGCACATGGTTGGAATTTCCGAAAACAAATGTTCAATGTGAGTTTGTTGTCGGAAAATCCAACCATGTGTATGCTCCATCGGACATTTGCTGTCGGAATTTCTAACAACAAATGTTTGAGAGCTGGTTCAAACTTGTTGTCAGAAATTTTGAGCATGTGTACACAATTCCGACACACAAAATTCCATGCATGTTTGGAGAGAAGAGCCGCACTGGCTATTGAACTTAATTTTTCTTGGCTCGTCGTACGTGTTGTAAGTCACCGCATTCTTGATGTTCGGAATTTCCAACAACATTTGTGTGACCATGTGTGTGCAAGACAAGTTTGAGCCAACATTCGTTGGAAAAAAATACACGGTTTTGTTGTCGGAATGGCCGATCTTCTCTACGCGGCATTACAGTAAAGAACCCTCTACGCAGTTTAATGTTAAACCTCTTTTCTCCTGGCCACGTGTCTTATTAAACTCTGTTCTGTGGAAAGGTTTTAGCCATATTGTGGGGTCACCAGTATGGTATTTGTATATTGAAATCATATCCTCTCTTAAGTGTCTCTTCTCCATAGAGTATAAGTTCAATGCTCGTAACCTTTCCTCATAACTAATATCCTCCAGTCCCTTTTATTCGTTTTTTTGCCCTTCTCTGTACTCGCTCCATTTCCAGCACATCCTTCCTGAGGATTGGTGCCCAGAACTGGACAGCATACTCCAGGTGAGACCCGACCAGAGTCTTGTAGAGTGGGAGAATTTCTCTTTATCACTTGAGTTAATCCCCTTTTTAATGCATGCCAATATTCTCAATATTCTGTTTGCTTTAACAGCAGCTTGGCATTGCATGACATTGCTGAGCCTATCATCTACTAGAACCCCCGGGTCCTTTTCCATCCTTGATTCCCCCAGAGGTTCTCCCCCCAGTGTATAGATTGCATTCATACATTTGCCACACAAATGCCTTATTTTACATTTTTCCACATCAAACCTCATTTGCCATGTAGTTGCCCACCCCATTAATTTGTTCAGATCTTTTTGTAAGTTTTCCACATCCTGCGGAGAAGTTATTGCCCTGCTTAGTTTAGTATCATCCACAAATACAGAGATTGAACTGTTTACCCCATCCTCTAGGTCGTTTATGAACAAATTAAATAGGATTGGTCCCAGGACAGAACCCTGGGGGACCCCACTTTCCACCCTTGACCATTCCGATTGCTCCCCATTTATCACTACCCTCTGAACTCGCCCTTGTAGCCAGTTTTTAATCCATGTACTCACCCTATGGTCCATGCCAGCAGACCTTACTTTGTACAGTAAACGTTTATGGGGAACTGTGTCAAATGCAGATACATCACGTCTATAGACCTTCCATTATCTAGATGGCAGCTCTCCTCCTCATAGAAGGTTAATAGATTGGTTTGTCAAGAATGATTCTTCATGAATCCATGCTGATTACTGCTAATGATACTGTTTTCATTACTAAAATATTGTATATAGTCCCTTATCATCCCCTCCAAGAGCTTGCATACTATTGATGTTAGGCTAACTGGTCTGTAATTCCCAGGGATTCATTTGGCTTTTCTCCAATCAGCTGGAACCATTCCAGCCAGTAGACTGTCAGTAAAATCTAGGAACAATGGTCTGGCAATTACTTAACTGAGTTCCCTAAGGACCATGAGGATGCTTCCTGTGATGTGTCATGGGGATAAAAACTGCAGTTTTGGTTACTGAACCCCCCCCCCGATTTCCTCGTGAAGACTGAGGAGAAAGATTAATTCAATACCTTCGCCAACTCAACATCCTTAGTAACCTGATTCCCTCCCTCATTCTTTATGGGGCCAATATGGTCTGTCACTTTTACTGTTCATATAATTAAAGTGGTTGCATACCATTTTTTTTGTATTTTTACCTACAGGTAAGCCTATAATAAGGCTTATCTGTAGTTAAATGAATATCTCCTAAACCTGTACGATTTAGGTGATATTCACTTTGCATGCAGCTGCTGTTGTCAGCGGCGCATGCGCTGTGAAGGTCCGGACCCTGCTAAAAAGGAGTCTCCCGGGCGCATGCATGGGAGTGCCGACATCGTGGCTTCGGCCACTCACAGCGCCGGAGCCGCGAACCCGGAAGACATGCGGAGGTGAAATGTCAGCTCCCTCGGCGTGGACCAGGATTAGCTGCCGATGCTTTGTTCTAAGGTAAGTATTTCATATTGAGCTAGTATGCGGTGCATTCTAGCTCATTATGCCTTTTGCCTTTCAGGTTTAAAAAAAAAAAAGTTAACATTTTGTGTGGGTATACAACAGTTTTAATGTTATTTCTTGGGATTTTTTTTCTCTCCTCCACTATGTGTCATTCGTGTTCTATCTTAGCCACCCAAATTGCACCCATACATTTCTTGTTGCATTCTTTCTAAAGTTTGCATACTGATAATGATCCTTCAGCCTTGTATTGCTTGAAGGCCTTCTTCTTTGCTTTTATATGCATTTTTACATTGGAGTTAAGCCACCTAGGACTTTTGTTCGCTATTTTAAATTTATTTCCCAATGGGATGCACTGGTTAATGCCATTATTTAATATGCTCTTAAAGCAAACCCATCTCTCCTCCGTTTTCTTTGATCCTAAGATTTTATCCCAATTAATATCTTCTGGCAAGGCTCGTAGTTTAGGGAAGTTGGCTTTTTTGAAATTCAGTGTCTTTGTATTCCCCTTATGTTTCCTATTTGTGTGATTTATACTGAAGCTAATTGACCTGTGATTGCTGTTTCCTAAATTGCTCCGTATTTCCACATCCGTGATCAGGTCTGTATTGTTGTTATGATGGCACTTCCCATCCCTGCCGCTAATCCAAAATGTGATAGGAGGTCCCTCTCCCCCTTCTCCCCCATGTTAGGGGGCCTATAGCATACTCCCAGTATTACTTTCTCCTTAGTTTTATCCCTTTGAAGCTCTACCCATAAGGATTCCACTTCCTCCTTAGCTCCCTTAGTGGTGTCATCTCTTACATTTACTTGTACATTATTCTTAATATTCAGGCATACCACTCCCCCTTTTTTACCCTCTCTATCCCTGCAATAAAGGGAATATCCATGAATGGTTGCCAGCCAATCATGAGAGCTGTTGAACCAAGTCTCTGAAATTCCCACAAAATCAAAATCCTCCTCGTACAACAGTATCTCTAGTTCTCCCATCTTGTCCACCAGGCCCCTGGCATTGGAATACATGCCATGTAGTTTAGACCGGTTGCATACTGTCCTCTTGTTGGGTGTTTCGAGGTTGCACATAGGACTTGTTACTATACTTACCTTGGGTTTATGTGCTTTAGTCAACCTATCACTAATGCCCCCCAATGCTACCCTCTGGAATATGTTGCACGCTGGCTATCTCTACCTCTGGACCCCCCCCCCCCCCCCCCGTCGCCTAGTTTAAAAGCCCCTCTAACTTTTCGGCCATCTTCACTCCATCCCTTCTATAGAACTGGAGACTGACTGAGAAGTCGGCCCAGTTCTCCAGGAACCCAAACCCCTCCTTTCTTCACCAGCTCCTCTGCCATTTATTTTCTTCCCTAATCTCCCTCTGCCTTTCTGGTGTAGCTCGAGGTACCAGTAGTATTTCTGAGAATACTACCTTGGCGATCCTTTTTGTCAATTTAACTCCTAAATCCCTAAAATCATTCTTTAGGACACTCAGTCTTCCTTTGACTTTGTCATTGGTGCACCATGACAGCCGGGTCTTCCCCAGCCCCTCCCAGTAATCTGTCCACCAGATCCGTGATGTGCCAAACCCGAGCGCCTGGCAAACAGCATACAGTTCGACACTTCAGGTCTTTGTCACAGATTGCCTGTCCTTGTAAAAATTGAGTCCCCTACCACCAGAATCTGTCTTTCATTTCCCTTCGCTCCCCCCCCTCACACTCACACTGGAGGAGTTCTTCCCCTGTGCTCCAGCAGCGCTGGTCACTGACTGGTTTCGCCAATCTCACGCAACAGGGCATACATATTGGGATGTTCCAGTCCAGGATCGGCCTCCCTGGCACTTTCCCCTCTACCCATCCTGACTGTCGCCTGAGGACGGCTTCAATCGAAAGTGCAGAAAATAAAGGAACCTGGCGGGTCAACTAACATGAAATGCTGAGACTCAACTCGAAACGCCCTGAAAGTGCTGTGGGCCTACGAACTGAAAGAGGCAAAAAACAAAAAGACAATAAGAACTGGATGTTAACCATCAGGACTGGAAACCTAGACCAGAGAGCCTGGAAAACATGCCAAGCAGTGTCATGAGCCTTCCTGGTATTTAAAACTAAACCTAATGATCAAGGCTGCTGCGACAGCCAAATGGAAAACCAAACCACCACAAAACTGGAACTGAAGAGAAAGTGCGATGCCGGTACCTGCTTCCAAGCCCTGAGCCTACTGATACCGGCCTGAGCCCCGAGAGGGTCCCGCTCTCCACCAAAGCCCCTAAGCTAGTGGAAGCTGCGGAGCTGCAATAGGCTGATTTACCAATCGTTCCATACCATCGTGCAACTCCTGGCTGGACGCAGCTAGGAAATAAAAAGGTAGTGTGGAACGACACCCAACTGGTCAGGAACACAACTAGTGAGAGAACCGTGAGCAGACAAAGAAACCTGTGACAAGCCTGCAACCTGCTAGAAGGAAACGTGGCTGAATGAGAAACATGAGTAGCGTGAGCTGATAAACATGAGCAGCATAAGAACCAAGGCTTCAAGAAAAATACCCCCCGCATAAGAAACGCAGGTTACATGAGAATGTGAATCGATGAAACCATGAGAGAAAACCTGGGGGCACGAGAGAAACCCTGGGGGCACAAGAGAAACCCTGGGGGCACCAGAGAAAACCCTGGGGCACAAGAGAAACCCTGGGGACACAAGAGAAACCCTGGGGGCACGAGAGAAACGCTTGGGGCACAAGAGAAAAAACTCTGGGGGCACAAGAGAAAAACCCTGGGGACATGAGAAAACTGGAAAAACGACAGAAACCTGGAAAACGAGAGAAACGTAAAATTGCATGAGAAATGAAACATTGCATGAGAAACGAAACATTTGCATGAGAAATTAAACATTTGCATGAGAAATTAAACATTTTCATAAGAAACGTAACATTTGCATGAGAAACGTAACATTGCGTGAGAAACGTAACATAGCGAGAGAAACGTAACATAGCGTGGGAAACGTAACATTGCATGAGAACCGTAACATTGCATGAGAACCGTGAATTGCATGAAAAACTTACCTGCATAAGAACTAACCGCATGAGAAACAAACTGCCTGAGAAACGTGAGTTCGAACAAAAAGTGAGTGGTGTAAGAACAGATGAGGAGACTTGCCACCGAATAAGCCAATTAAAAACGATCACCTCAATCTGTTAAACCCATAGGCGTGATGGGTAACCCGCGGTGGAAGAACATGAACAACCCAGCTGTGTGAAACAACCAGAAAACCTAATAAAACAAGCCACCCGTGACACAACAATCCCCCTGCTACCTGATAAGTATAAGGACGTGGGACCTAATAAGTATAAAGATGTGGGTGCCGAAATGACAGGACCAACAGCGCATGAAAATGAACCTGATGACAACACCACCCTAATGAATGCAGCAGTGAGCCCGAGCAACCTGCAGCACCAAGACAGGAAATTAAAACGAACACTCAGGGCTAAGGTACCCACAGACCATGGTGGGTAGTAGTAAAAGGTGTAATGGTGAATATATACGTATGATGTGTGGACTAAAGGCAAGAAGATTGTGGGACGACAATCAATTAACAATGAAACCTCAGCCCGTATGGACCTGTAGACGTGACAGATCCTGTATGTAAGTACCAGCTAACGGAAATGAAGCGAACGAAGGGCAATAACATGAATACGTAAGAAACATGGGAAAAATGTAAGAAACATGGGAAACATAAGAAACAAAAAAATATAAAAGTTGCCTGGGACACGTAAATTGCATCAGACATGTAAAATACATCAGACACGCAAATTGCATGGGAAAATGTAAAACCTGAGAACCATAAATTTCCATGAAAACCATATAAGAATCGTAAAACTTGTAAAAACTGTCAACCGCCTGAGAAACACAAAATGCATGAGCAATGCAAATTGCATGACAAACGCAAATTGCAAGAAAACCCGTAAATTGCAGAAAACTGTAAATTGCGTAAGAAAACGTAATTTGCAGAAAACTGTAAATTGCGTAAGAAACCGTAAATTGCATGAAACCGTAAATTGCATGAAACCATAAATCGCACGAGAAGCCTTAAATCGCATGAGAAACTGGAATTGCATGAAACGTCAACTACATAAGACACACAAATTGCATGAGAACCGTAAATTGCGTAAAAAAAATGTATTTGCATAAAGCCATGAATTGCAGAAAAGCGTAAATTGCATAATAACCCGTAAATTGCATGAGACTGCAAATTGTATGAGACCTTAAATTTGCATGAGAAAACCGTAAACTGCATGAGAACCGTAAATTGCATGAGACCGTAAATTGCATGAGAAACCAAAAAATTGTGTGGGAAACTGTACATGCGTGAGAACCGTAAATTGCATGAGGACCACCACCAGGCGGACGGACCCCCCCTCCCCCGGCAGAGCCAGGCAACCGAATCCTCCCCCCTCCCCCCAGCAGAACCCCCAGGAGAAGGAGGCAGGTGGACAAACCCCCCTCCCCCGGCAGAAGCAGGTGACCTAACCTCCCCCTCCCCTGGGAGAAACACCGGGAGAAGGAGGCGGGTGGGAGAAGCATCTCCCCCGCAGCCACCAGGTGGACTAACCCCCCTCCCTCAGACTAACCCCCCCTCGGCAGAGGCAGGCGATTGAATTCTCCCCCCTCCCCCGGCAGAAACACCGGGAGAATGAGGAGGGCAGGAGAAGCAGCTCCCCCGCAGCCACCAGACGGACTAACCCCCCTCCCCTCGGCAGGCGATCAAAAGCTCCCCCCTCCCCCGGCAGAACCACCAGAGCCACCAGGCTCCCCCCTCCCCCGGCAGAACCACCAGAGCCACCAGGCTCCCCCCTCCCCCACTCCCCCCTCCCCCGGCAGAAGCAGGCGACCTAAACCTCCCCCCTCCCCCCGGCAGAAACATCGGGAGAAGGAGGCGGGCGGGAGAAGAGGAGACAGCAGCCGCCGGCGGATGAACCCCCCCTCCCCCAGCAGAAACACAGGGGGGAAGCCGGTGGCCGAATCCTCCCACCCCCCCCTGGCAGACAGGCTCTGATAGGGCAGTCAAACCCCCCTCCCCGGCAGAAACGCCAGGAGAAGCAGGTGGGAAAAACAAGCAAGCGGGCAGGAGAAGCGCCCCCGTGGAGACGGGGGAGTCGTCGGGTGGCCGAACACCCCACCCAAGCGGAACACCGGGAGAAGTGGGGTCAATGAGTGGAGCTGGCGGGGGCCAAAACACAGCCCCCAGCATGAACACCGGGAGAGGAGGCGGGGCGGCTGAGACAACATGGGGAGAAGAGAGGGGCTGGCAGGCGACCACTAGAGTGGGACGGAAGGCATTCGGAGCAGTCCTCCATTGATGCCCCCCCTGCCTACCGGAACCATGAGCCCTGAGTCATGCCCCCTGCAGCCATCTATGCTGCTGCTTAGCCAAAACGAAACCAGAAGTGGTGTGTTAGGCTGACCCGGAAACGACCACACGAGAGCCAGCGTCCACGAGAGAAGGAGGCAGAGGAGGGCAGGCTTTATGCAGCCTGACTCCTCCCACAAACACAGGCTGACCTGCAGTGAGCCTTAAACTTATTCACTATACGCAGGTACTCACTAAACCCAGGTACTCACTATACACAGGTACTCACTAAACCCAGGTACTCACTATACACAGGTACTCACTATACACACACAATACTCAGGTACTCAGCACTACACAAATACAGTATAACACAATACTCAGTTACCCAACAGTGCTCACTGCTCAGTTATACCACAATACTCAACAGTACTCAGAAGTACCCCATTACTCAGTTGCTCAATGATACTCACTACTCAGTTATACCACAATATTCATCAGTACTTAGATCCTCACACTACACCCACCTCAGCCAGCGCCCCCTCTACACACAGTCAGTCAGTCAGTCTTCTATTAGCTTTGCCACTTTGTGTGCCCTCTGCTTCTGCTTAGCCTCACAATCCTTAGCTTAGCCTTACAATCTGTCACCATTCAGCCTCCCTTGGCCAGCCTGTCTGTCTCTACTGCCTCCGCTTCCCAGGTTTACCTGACGCCCTCCCCCTCAGGTCCGTGACTTACCCTAACACCTTGTCACCTCTGCTTCTCCTGGTCTCCCAGTCCGCTTCCTCTATTGGAGATACTGGAGTGGAACGGTCCTCAGTCACTCCCGCTCCACGGTCCTGATGCCTGCGCCTATCCCCGCTATCTGTGCCCACAGCTTCTCTCAGTCTCAGTGAGGGGGTCTGCGATTCTCACGTGGTTCTCTCACACACATACTCACACCACACTGCACGAGTATCATGGCAAAGGCTGTGAATACTTATGTACAGTTTTTAATTTTTTTATAAATTTGAAAAGATTTCAAACTTTTTTCACATTGTCAATATGGGGTATTGTTTGTAGAATTTTGAGGAAAATAATGAAGTTAATCCACTTTGGAATGAGGCTGTAACATAACAAAATGTGGAAACAAGTGAAAAGCTGTTCATTATTTCCGGTACTGTATATGAAAAAAGATTTATTTTCCAATTGTTCTGAGTTACAGTGGTGTGAAAAAGTGTTTGCCCCCTTCCTCATTTCCTGTTCCTTTGCATGTTTGTCACACTTAAGTGTTTCGGAACATCAAACCAATTTAAACAATAGTCAAGGACAACACAAGTAAACACAAAATGCAATTTGTAAATGAAGGTGTTTATTATTAAAGGTGAAAAAAAATCCAAACCATCATGGCCCTGTGTGAAAAAGTGATTGCCCCCTAAACCTAATAACTGGTTGGGCCACCCTTAGCAGCAACAACTGCAACCAAGCGTTTGCGATAACGTGCAATGAGGCTTTTACAGCGTTCTGGAGGAATTTTGGCCCACTCATCTTTGCAGAATTGTCCTAATTCAGTTACATTAGAGGGTTTTCGAGCATGAACGGCCTTTTTAAGGTCATACCACAACATCTCAATAGGATTCAGGTCAGGACTTTGGCTAGGCCACTCCAAAGTCTTCATTTTGTTTTTCTTCAGCCATTCGGTGGTGGACTTGCTGGTGTGTTTAGGATCATTGTCCTGCTGCAGAACCCAAGTTCGTTTCAGCTTGAGTACACAAACAGATGGTCGGACATTCTCCTTCAGGATCTCTTGGTAGACAGCAGAATTCATAGTTCCTTTTATCACGGCAAGTCTTCCAGGTCCTGAAGCAGCAAAACAACCCCAGACCATCACACTACCACCACCATATTTTACTGTTGGTATAATGTTCTTTTTATGAAATGCAGTGTTCCTTCTACGCCAGATATACTTGGACACACACCTTCCAAAGAGTTCCACTTTTGTCTCATCGGTCCACAGAATGTTGTCCCAAAAGTCTTGGGGATCATCAAGATGTGTTGTGGAGAAATTGAGACGAGCTTTGATGTTCTTTTTGCTCAGCAGTGGTTTTCTCCTTGGAACTCTGCCATGCAGGCCATTTTTGCCCAGTCTTTTCCTGATGGTGGAGGCATGAACGCTGACCTTAACTGAGGCAAGTGAGGCCTGCAGTTCCTTGGACGTTGTTGTGGGGTCTTTTGTGACCTCTTGGATGAGTCGTCGCTGCGCTCTTGGGGTAATTTTGGGCGGCCGGCCACTCCTGGGAAGGTTCACCACTGTTCCATGTCTTCGCCATTTGTGGATAATGGCTCTCACTGTGGTTCGCTGGATTCCCAAAGCTTTGGAAATGGCTTTATAACCCTTTCCAGACTGATAGATCTCAATTACTTTCTTTCTCAATTGTTCCTGAATTTCTTTGGGTCTCGGCATGATGTGTAGCTTTTAAGGATCTTCTGGTGGACCTTACTGTGTCAAGCAGCTCCTATTTAAGTGATGCCTTGATTGTGAACAGGTGTGGCAATACTCAGGCCTGGGTGTGGCTAGAGAAATTGAACTCAGGTGTGGACAACCACAGTTATAGTATGTTTTAACAAGGGGGGCAATCACTTTTTCACACAGGGCCATGATGGTTTGGATTTTTTTTCACCTTTAATAATAAACACCTTCATTTACAAATTGCATTTTGTGTTTACTTGTGTTGTCCTTGACTATTGTTTAAATTGGTTTGATGTTCCGAAACACTTAAGTGTGACAAACATGCAAAGGAACAGGAAATGAGGAAGGGGGCAAACACTTTTTCACACCACTGTAATTACAGTATGTGTATCAGTGATTTCCATACTTAAAGCCCTTAGCCACCTACATACAAAGTGCTAAGGGCCCTTTCATGCCACCGAATTCACATTAAACCCTAAAACTTGACATAAATGGATCATGTGGCGGACACTCAACTATATAGTGCCAACTTTTAAACCTTAACAAGCCATCTCACTCTATGGTTCATTGCTGAGTGGTGGCCCAGTGAGGTGGGCTGAATACAACCACCTCCCCCAGTCCTCCCAGGGTGGAGTTCTTTTTCTACCATAATTCTTTTCAGTGCTTGGTCATGTGTGTCCCATTTACTGCCCCCCCCCCCCCCGTGCCTTAGGTATCCCTTATCCCCACTGTCCCTATTTCCCTGTTCCTTTTGGATGAATTATGTTTCATTCCACCTGAAACATGTGCTGGGACAGGTACTCAGGTACTCGGGTACTCAAATGAGCTGTGACGGGTGATGATAGGTACTTTGATGGCTAGTGACAGGTACTTTGATGGATGATGACAGGTACTTTGATGGCTGGTGATGGGTCCTCTTTATAGGGGGGGGGGGGGGCAATCAGTGTGTGTTGGTGTACACTAAGTGGTAACGAAATGTTACTGCAATCTTCTGACACACAATCGGTGTGAGGTGTGAGGAGGAGAACTTGGTAACATCTCATTACAGCGGTTTGTTGACATTCTGTGACCGGCTGTGATTGGACACAGCTGGTCACGTGGTAAAGAGCCAAATTAATTGGCTCTTTACTGCGATCGGGGTTGGGCTGTGTCAGGGTGACAAGCTTCGTCCCTGATTGCCGCTCTGCACACGCCCTAGGGGTGTGCACGAGCGCCGTGCATGTAGACAGCACATGTAACCGGCTGTGATTGGACACAGCCAGTCACATGGATCAGGCATGCGGATCACATGAATCAGTGATGGGCTGTGTCCGAGGGAGACATATCATCCATGATTTCCGCGCTGCGGGCCCCCAGGGGTCCGCAGGAGCGGCGAGATACCAAGGACGTTATATGACGCCCACCCAGGATGGGAGATCCTATCTGTGGACGTCATTTGACGGTATTGAAGTGGTTAAGAGCATCAAATACAAGCAGTGAATTTTGAGTCAAAGGCCCCCCTTCAGGACTTGAGCAGTGGATGTTGTTAGAATCACGATGATACCTTCTCCTAACACTGCCATGCCCTGACTCTCTCCCTTCCCTTCCAGCAGGTCCCTGTTTCTGACCTATTCCACTGCTGGTGCAACAAATGATGCAGAAGCGGCTACTCAAAGTGTCATTAAACCCACATCAATAAAAACTTTTGATAAATACGTTAAAGTGCTGTAAAGGGAGATCTTTTTTTATTAAAGAGAACAATAATGGCTGGGACGGGTTTTGACCACCCTCAGGCACTTGAGTCTGAGTTTCGCTGAGTGGGTTCTGCATCACGAATGTGTTTCCCTCAGCCTCTGCCAACCAACAAGATTGGTGGCCATCCATTGTCATAATTCTTTATTTTACTTCCCTTGGGAGTCTACATAAACATGAAGTGACAATGGTCTGTTCAGAAAGAGACCACCGTGGACAATAGTCATGTCTATGGGTACCATAATACAAAACCAGCTTACAGCACTACTAAGCAGGATGCAGAGCATGCATAGGTGATGAAAGAATATGGCCACCGAGTTGGACTTTAAAACTTTGAAGTATTCCTAGGCAGAAAATATTTAATGAGAAAGCTGCACTTATCAAAAAATGCTTAAAAAGTCAGTGTCAGCAGACCATCCAGTTGCAACAACAATCTTTCAATAAGATTATATGAGGGGCGTTCATTTCAAACCGGGACTTTACATTTTACAGGTTTAAAAAGGGATGCTAGCATGGTGGTACTCCATGCAGTAGTAAGTAGCAAGTGTGTCCTATTACTGATAGGCGGTGCACAATACTGATAGGCGGTGGCCAGTCCAGAGACCTTTAATGGAAGACAACAGTGTTAGTGTGTGCATAGAACAAAGGCGTAAAACCCACGGATATCTATAGAAGATTTCAAGCACAGTACAGTGATGGGACACTCAGCCGCAGTAAGACATTTGAATCACGTAAAGGTTTCAAAGATGGCCGTACGTCAGTCAGTGACGATCCCGGCCATGGTGGATCACAGCCCACAGCAGTCATTCCTGTGAACTTGTAAGCGGGTGTAGGGTGTAGCGGCTTCACTGAGGGAATCCCACGTACTGACTTTATAAACCAGGCAACGTTTATTACCGGAGAGACGGTAGTAGAAAGAGTATTTACAGCAGTAATGCAAGTAGTTTCACTTCAAGCATGGAGGCACAGATACACAGCACTGCCACTTCTGATTTAACCCCCCTGACGGTATTCCCGAGTCTGGCTCGGGGTGGAATTTTTATACCAAAAGCGGTAACCCCGAGCCAGACTCGGGACCGCATCGCTGGATCCAGGAGGACGCTTACTTACCTTCTCCCTTGGATCCAGCGATGTCCCCCCGCTGTACGAGCGAGCCGTGTCTCGCTCGATCTATCACGGAGCCGATCACCATTCCCTGCGAGCGCTGCAACGCACGGGGACGGAGAATGGCGCGAAATTCAAAAAGTGAAACACTCACATTACATACAGTATAATGTAATCTTACAGATTACATTGCTGTATGTAATTATTTCACATCCCCTTTGTCCCTAGTGGTCTGTCCAGTGTCCTGCATGCAGTTTTATCTTATAAAAACTGTTCTTTATGCCTAGAAACTGGAGATTTCCATAGCAACCAAAACTGTCCCTTTACATCAAAAATGATTTTAGACCAGCTAGAAAACAGCGATAATAAATTAGAATCACTCGCAGAATTGAGGGATAGTGATTTGTGGGGAGATCCGTCATCAAATATTGAAAAGTAATGACAGTGACAATTCTGCAACTGAGCAAATTTCAGTGTTTTTGATTTGATTACATTATTGAATAATTTTTATTATTGTTATATTATTATTTGGTACAATTATTTATAATTATTTATTATATTATAATTTATGATTTCATTTTTCAAACTTTATCATTCCTGGGATGTCTGCTAGACTCTGGTTTGGACAGATTTAAGTGAGTTATTGCTAAGAATTACAGGACTACAATATAAAACGCCAAATTTTCATGCAAAATAATTGTACCGCTTTTAGCACCTAAAATCCGAAATAATCGTACCGCCAGGGAGTTTAAGCGGTAGTTGTATTCGTCAGCACTATAGGCACTTTCCACTGACTGACACAGTATAAACCCAAGCACACATTGCATATCGGTAGAGGTAATGTATGATATTTGGAATCCATCTTGAATCTTATGATTGCTATGTCAGTCATTATTATATACTGTGTGTAAATATACCTCTGAGAGCACTATCAGATGTGCTTAAGGCTCCAGTCACACTTGTACAATTCCAAAGTTGGGCCGACTTTGGAGTGCAACTTTGATGCAACTTTGGATGGGTGCAACTTGGATACATTTTTGGCTTTGAAGTTTGACCAGTGATAATGGACAACTGTTGCACATAAGTTGCATTGTATAGCATTCAGGTAAAATTCTTGCAACTTTTGAGGGTTAACATTAAAGTCTATGGCCTTCAAGTTGCATAAAAGTCAGAGCAAAGTAGTGCAAGAACTACTTTGAAGTTGCTGCAACTTTAAGTTGCGCATATATGAATAGGTATCATTGGAAAACATGGGGGATGACTTGTCATCCAACCTTGATGTCCAAAGTTTCATGAGAAGTCGCATACATGTGAATAGAGCCTTACTTACCTCTTTTTGGCTTCTGGTAATTCTCGGCTACTGTTATATATTACTGTTATATCTCTCATTGCTTTTTGAAAATCAAATAAAAATGATTGAAATAGAAAAGTATGAGCTCTATAATCTAATCCACCTTCTTCCTCCATTAAACATGAAAACATTGACAATTGCGTTGACAATTGCGAGTCTTGTGTCAGTGCTGAGCCAGTACCGCCAGAGGCTCTAGGTAAACGTGCTGAGCATTCCAGAATGTACAGGCATACCCCACTTTTATGTACAGAATGGGATTTACTAAAGCTGGAAAGTACAAAATCAGGCTCACTTCTGCATAGAAACCAATGAGTTTCTAACCCCAGCTTGTTCAATTAAGCTTTGGTAATAAACCCTGGAAGCTCATTGGTTTCTATACAGAAGTGAGCCTGATTTTGCACCTTCCAGCTTTAGTAAATAAACCCCATTGTGTACCTAAAAGTGGGGTATGCCTGTAATGATAAATAATTAATCCCTTTAAGCATGCCATAACCACGCAGTCTGTTCGGAAGTTCTGGAAAGGCTTTTTAAGTAACCACAATGTGCTGGTATATTGATATTTATTTTAAAAGGTTTAAAAATGCTACTACACAGTAGCCTTCTTTGATTTTTTTTTTTGTAAAAAAAAAAAAAAATAAAAACTTTGGCAAACCAAAATGTTGACAGTCTCAACATTTTAGGTACAATTGAAGGTGGTCCACCACAGACTGGCTTTAGAAAAATAAATTGTATCTTTTGGTGTGGTCACAGCCCAGACCTTAACTCCATAGAGATGCTGTGGAATAGCCTTAAGAGAGCCATTGACACCAGACACCCTACAAATGTGTCTGAGCTGAAGCAGTTTTGTAAAGAGGTATGGTCAAGGATTCCTCCTGAAGATTGTTTAGGTCTGATCCTGAACTATCCAATGCATTTACTTTTATCCTAGCTTCACATCTACGGTGTTGCGGTTCATGTGGTTTTCAGGTGCATTTTTGAATATATGTTTTTCATGCGTTTTGTGTTTTCTCTTTAAAAACTATGTAAAGCTGGTTGTTAAGGAGTGGGCCATGGGCCGCAGTGTCCTTAACCACTTGCTTACAGGGCACTTAAACACCTTCCTGCCCAGACCAATTTTCAGCTTTCGGTGCTCTCACAATTTGAATGACAATTACTCAGTCATGCAACACTGTACCCAAATGAATTTTTTGTCCTTTTTTTCCCACAAATAGAGCTTTCTTTTGGTGGTATTTGATCACCTCTGGGGTTTTTATTTTTTGCGCTATAAATGAAAAAAGACCGAAAATTTTGAAAAAAAACGCATATTTCTTTGTTTCTGTGACAGAATTATGCAAATTATTAATTTTTCTTCATAAATTTTGGTCACAATTTATACTGCTACATGTCTTTGGTAAAAATAACCCAAATTAGTGGATATTATTTGGTCTTTGTGAAAGTTAGAGAGTCTACAAGCTGTGGTGCGAATCATACAAAATTGATCACATCTGATGTACTGGTGGCCTATCTCGCTTCTTGTGACCCGAACAAGTCAGGAAAGTACAAATACCCCCCAAATGACCCCTTTTTGGAAAGTAGACATTCCAAGGTATTTAGTAAGAGGTATAGTGAGCTTTTTGATGTTGTCATTTTTTTCCCACAATTCTTTGCAAAATTAAGATTTTTCATTTTTTTTTTTTTTCTCCACAAAATTGTCATTGTAATAGGTTATTTCTCTCACGTGGCATGTGTATACCACAAATGACACCCCCCAAAAAATTCTGCTACTCCTCCTGAGTATTACAATACCACATGTGTGGGACTTTTTCACAGCCTGGCCACATAGAGAGGCCCAACATGCAGGTAGCGCCATCATGTGTTCTAGGAACATAAGTTACACATCTAACTTGTTGACTATTTATTACACTTTTGAAGCACCAGGACAATGACACGTGACACTGATGACAGATGGCACTGATACGTGGCAATGATGACAGGTGGCACTGATGACAGATGGCACTAATATGTGGCACTGATGACAGATGGCACTAATATGTGGCACTGATGACGCGTGGCACTTATACGTGGCACTGATGACACGTGGCACTAATACGTGGCACTGATGACACGTGGCACTGAAACGTGGCACCGATGACAGATGGCACTAATACGTGGCACTAATATGTGCCACCGATGACAGATGGCACTAATACATGGCACCGATGACGCGTGACACTGATGACAGATGGCACTGATAAGTGGCATTGATGACACGTGACACTGACAACAGATGGCACGTGACACTGACAGGTGGCACTGATGACAAATGGCACTGATACGTGGCACTGATGACAGATGGCACTATGTGGCACTGATGACACGTGGCACTGACGGCAGGTGGCACTGACGGCAGGTGGCACTGGGGGCAGGTGGCACTGGGGGCAGGTGGCACTGGGGTGGATGGCACTGGGGGCAGGTAGCACTGGGGTGGATGGCACTGGGGGCAGGTAGCACTGGGGTGGATGGCACTGGGGGCAGGTAGCACTGGGGTGGATGGCACTAGGGGCAGGTAGCACTGGGGTGGATGGCACTAGGGGCAGGTAGCACTGGGGTGGATGGCACTGGGGGCAGGTAGCACTGGGGTGGATGGCACTGGGGCAGATAGCACTGCTGGGGGCGGATGGCACTGCTGGGGGCGGATGGCACTGCTGGGGGCGGATGGCACTTTATTTCATTTTTTTAATTTTTTTTTTTTACAGAATCAGAACGGCTGCCGCTGCAGCCGTTCATCTCTCCCCTCTCGCACTGTCTGTGCGAGGAAGGAGAGCGGCGCTGCGAGATGATCTCATATGTTTACATATGAGATCATCTCCCATTGGACACGCCGATCACGCTGTAAACGGCCGCTGTGATTGGCCGTTTACAGCGATCTGTGTTTGCCTGTCCCCGGGGGACACGGCGAACACAGAACTTCCGCGATGCGCGCCCGCGGCGGCGCGCATTGCGGAAGTAAACATCAGGCCGTCCAGGGACGACCGCCCGAACGAACGCGCCTGCTCTACGGCCGTAATTCGGCTATAGGGCGGGCGCGAGGAGGTTAACAACCGATGAGTCATCAGCTGTCTTTGGGGTTCCCTGCTGACAGTTGAATGTAAAAACAAGAATTGCCAGCAATAAAAAAAAAATAAAAAAATCGGCAAAAAAATGGCATGAAGTTTCCCTCAAAATCCATACCAGACCTTTATCTGAGCATGCAGCCCCCAAACCCTACCAGGCCACATGCTCTCAACATGGGGGGTGCCCCTAAGGCACCTTGTCCCCATTGCAGGGGGCTTATTCAGAATCTAGAACCCCCCAATCTTGTCCCCCATGTCAATGAGTATGGGCTACATAGTACCTCTACCCATTAGCCAAAAAAGTGTAAAAAGTGGTGTAAAAGTAAAGACACAACATGTCCCCCAGTGTAGATCCAGAGTCCATCCTGCCCCAAAGCACCCCCCCATGTTGAAGGCATGTGGCTTGGTATAGTTCAGGAGGGGGGTGGGACCCTTGCTCATCCCCTCCCTCTCCTGACCTGCAGGGCTGTATGCTCAGATAAGGTTCTGGATGGGGGGGGGGGGGGGTTATTTATTTTTTTCGATTTTGGCATGCGGTTTTCCTCAAAATCCTCACCAGACCTGAAGGGCCTGGAATGGATTAGAGTGGCCCCATGCCATTTTCTGTTGTCAATTTTTTATTGCTGGCAATTATTATTTTTACATTCAACTGACAGTGGGGAAGCCCGCTGACAGCTGATGACTCATCAGTGATTAAGGATGCGGTGGCTGGCTTCTCTGCCCACTCTTTTGCAACCAGCTATTCACAGTGTGGAGAAGAAATCAAAACACAAAATACAAAATGCACGCAAAAACAAATCAAAAACGCAACACTTGCATTTTTGGTGTGGGACCACTAAAGTCTATTACACGCAAAATGCAATCTGCTGTGGGAAAAAGTCCTGCAAGACGCACTGGCTGAAAAACACATAGATGTGAACGTGTACCATAGGAAACCATATTAAATGGACTGTAGTGTGTTACTACAAACTGCAAAATGCAATAAAAAATGCATAGGTGTTAGCCTAGACTTGAGCTGCGTACACACGTTCTGATTTTCCGATGGAAATTGTGTGATGATAGGCTGTTGGTGGAAAATCCAACGTTTGTACGCTCCATCAGACAATTGTTGTCGGACTTTCCGCGGACAAATGTTGGATGGCAGGATTTAAAATTTTCCGTGGACAAATGTCTGTTGTCGGATTTTCCAAGAGCGTGTACACAAGTCCATCGGACAAAAGTATAAAGCACAAAACACGCATGCTCGGAAGCAAGGACGAGCCAGAAGAGGTCAGTCCTGTAAAATAGTGCTCGTAATGGAGAATTAACATTCGTGGTGCCGCAAATTATGAAATCTCGAAATGCAGCGCTCAGTTCTCTTGGGATAATAATGAAGCTGCTTTGCTGGTGATACTGATGGAGTTATTGCAAACACATTTTCAAAGGCTTTTTTTTTCTAGTGATATCAAGAATAATATTATTATGTTTGTTATTTATTTTTTATTTTTTTTGGTGCAAGTTATCATTACACCATTATCCCATAGTTTTTAAGATCCAAGATACAACAATGTTGGTGTTTGTTGTTAATTTTACATTGTATTTTTTAAAATGTAACTGAATACTCCCAAACTGTCATTTGCAGTAAAACACATAGCCAAGTATTATGGTCCACAATTTTTTTATTGTGTATTGAAAAAAGAAAACAAATAAAATTAGACATGCTATCTACCAATAGAACTCAACCAAAAAGTGCATTCTATGCATCCAAAAATATAGAAAATATAACAAATCAAATCAATATTCAACCAAAAAATTAAATAAAAGCCTCATGCATGTGTCCTGCTTCTTAATATAGGGGGTCAGCAATGCCAAGATTTGGTGAAAGCAGGGGTCTGTCATCCAGAGATAATTCCAAAAATCATCTGGATTATTCTCTTGGAGCTCCAGCAGCAAAGCCATATGACATAATTGGCCACGATTAATAAAGCAACCAATTTTTGGTCCAAGAACTTCTCCTCCTCCTGTTCCTGGACTGGACTTAGGTCAAAGCAATAACTCTAAGGCCAATAATAAATAACACGTTATCTCCTTCGATTCTGCAACATGGCTGGTTGACGAACGGCCGTTCAGAAACGTACTGAAAAGAGCAAACTGAAAAGCGCGAAATGAAAAGCAGAGCAAATCAACACTCACCAAACTTCTTCTGACATGAAATTAGCAGAAGGAGCCCAAAGTCATCCTTGTCATAATTGAACTTCGTCTTTGTAGTCATGTAGTACGTCCAATACATCACTATGTTTGTGTTTGTTGGCTGACAATTCCTTGCCGTTTGTATGCAAGACAAGTTCCTTTGGACAAAAGTCAAATGTTTTGTCCGCGGAAAATCTGAGAGTGTGCACGAGGTGAAGCGCTAGCTCCTGACGAGCATGCGCTATTTGTTTTTTGAAAATGAATATTCCTGAAACCACAGTTGGGTTTTTATGGCTAATTTTGCTAAATTATGATTTCAGTACCAGTCTATCTGGATTGCACTGAGTTCTCCCTGGCCGCAGGTGTCGCTGTCACCACCGGCAGGTATGAGAATGCAGTTTAGCTGGGTGTATTGAATGCCATTCTTTTTCTCTGAACCAGCCCAGTGGGAGTGTTCTCCTGCTGTGCATTTTGGGAGGTGGTATTTAAGGTTCTGACATCACGTGTTTCGGGGTTCTGGTCCAGAAGATATTTCCTGTCTGTTTTGTCCTGGTCCTCCTGACCAGCCCTCATGGCACTCTTGGCCTGGGGTGCAGATCCATGCAATTCCAAGCCTTGGGGCTGGATAGCCCGAGGCGAAGCAACTGCAGGGACAGGCCTGAATGGATATCGGGGGCCTAAAGGTGGTCCGGTGCCGTCTCATCTCAGGTGAGGCCCAGCAACTGGAGAAGCATCCAGGGGAGGACTCTTCAGGAGAAGGCCATGTGCATGGCTGGCTTCTCTGAAGGAGCCTAGAGGCTCAGTTGAAGGACACTTCATGGATCTACACTCATACGGTATCGCCGGACCGGCTGAGAGATGCTGGTACCGTATGATAGCTCTTTAAATTTGTCTACGTCCCTCAGTTACATCCAAGTCTGTGGCAGAGACTTTTCACAAGTATTCTACATCCAAGTCTGTGGCAGAGATTTTGCTCTACTTAACACCCTACCAGCTGCTAGACCTAGTGAGAGGAGGTCTATCCGGGGGTTGTGAGAATCCATCTGTGAAATGTATTTTTCTCTGGATTTCTTCTATAAGAGACTTTCTATTCTTGCATTCCAAAAGTACCTGAGATTTCCTCCTAACCCTCTACCCTAAACTGAGAGAATCTGTTTCTATTTTCAAATAAATAACCCAAAAGAAGATTCAGTGTGTCAGTTTCTACATTTCTTTGGGCCATCTACCACGGGAAACCCTAGACGGAGAAGAGGTCAAGAAGGTAACGGTAAGCCCAATAAAACCAGCAGCTCCTTCAGGGCTCAGTGCTACAGAGGCTTTAGTCATCGCTTTCAAATAAGGTTCAACTAGCTATCACCTGCAAGGGTTAATTTACTTTTTCTACAGCACTGTGAATGTTTAACCACTTAAGCCCCGGAAGAATTTACCCCCTTCCTGACAAGAGCACTTTTTTTTGCGATTCGGCACTGCGTCACTTTAACTGATAATTGCGCCGTAGTGCGACGTGGCTCCCAAACAAAATTGATGTTCTTTTTTTTCCCACAAATAGAGCTTTCTTTTGGTCGTATTTGATCACCCCCTGCGGTTTTTATTTTTTGCACTATAAACAAAAATGAGCGACAATTTTGAAAAAAAGCATTATTTTTTACATTTTGCTGTAATATATATTCCCCAAAAATATATTCAAAAAAATTTTTTTCCCTCATTTTAGGCCAAAACTTATTCTTCTACATATTTTTGGTAAAAAAAAATCGCAATAAGCGTTTATTGATTGGTTTGCGCAAAATTTATAGCGTTTACAAAATAGGGGATAGTTTTATGGCATTTTTTTCTTTTTTTTACTAGTAATGCCGGCGATCAACCATTTTTACCATGACTGCGACATTATGGCAGACACATCTGACTTTTTTTACACATTTTTGGGACCGTTGTAATTTATACAGCAATCAGTGCTATACAAATGACACTGGAAGTGAAGGGGTTAACCACTAGGGGGCAGTGTAGGAGTTAAGCGTGTCCTGGGGTGTGTTTCTAACTGTGGAGGGGGCGTGGCTACGTGTGACACGTCACTGATCTCTGCTCTTGATCACAGGAAGCAGCAAATTTTAGTAATCGGACCTTCATGCATTTTAATTCAATACTCCTGATATATACCATAGTTTGTGGACTCTATAACTTTCACAGAGACTAAATAATATACACTGATTTGAGCTGTTTTCACCAAGGAAATGTAGCAGAATCCATTCTGGCCTAAATTAATGAAGAACAATTATATATTTGTAAAACTTTCTAACAGAAACAAAGAAAAACGATTTTTTTAAACTTTCTGTCTTTTTTTGTTTATTTAGCAAAAAAACAAAACAAAAAAAAACCTGTGGTACTTAAATACTGCTAAAAGTAAGCTCTAGTTGTGTGATCAAAATGATAAAAATGTCATATGGATACAGTATTTCATGACCGTGGAATTGTCATTCAAAGTGTGACAGCGCTGAAAGCTAAAAATTGGCCTGCGCAGGAAGGGGGTAAAAGTGCCTGGTATTGTAGTGGTTAATATCATGTAAGCATATTTTTATTTTTGTAATTTTATTGCAATAATGACTACACTAATGATTTGGCCTCTTGGTCTTTATTACAGCATTTCCTGGAGTTACCTGGGACATGGATGGATGTTTAGAAGGTGGACCTGAGAGAAGGGGAGCGACATCTGGTGGCCGCACTTTTACTTACATCACGTGTTATAAGACCTACTGATTTCTCAGGGGCTTATTACTTGGTGATGATGTGGTGTACTGCATGACGATGATATCCAACGGTGGGAATAAATGGCTGCATGGAATTGTGAGCATTTTTGTTCATGAAAATTCATTTATGGACATAAGAACTATATAAACATTATATTTATATTAATATATATATATATATATATATATATATATATATATATATATATATATATATATATATATATATATATATGTATATGTATATATATATATATATATATATATATTATCAATATATAATTTTTAGGAAGATCACTGATTTGAAATCATAATAGAGCGCTGGTATCTTTTTTATCATATTTACTGGTGTATGGACTGCTCAGACAGGTGTTTTTTGAACTCAGCAATATATATTTCAACTACACAAAACCAACCAAAACCAACATCTGGCAGGTTAAACAAGTTGACAAAGGTAGCCTGAAGGTTAGGTCAGCTAATTTGATTTATTGGAATAGTCCAGCAAGAACCACAGGTTAGACCACTGACCATTTGCTGCAGGTTATAAAAGACAAAGAAATTCTCTCCCAACGTCTGATAAACTATAAGATTATTCCTTATAATGATTAGATGCAGTGATATAGAAGTATTTTACTTATATTGCAATCAAGGACACTGCAGCTTATATAACCAAAAATAGGATGTTATAAATGGCAATCTTTGAAAAGTTCTTAAAGAATAAGACACCTCTCTAATCTACTGTATATTATTTACTAATCCAAAATGATATAGGTATAATTTTATATACTAATAAATGGGAGGTCATGCTGAATAACAAAATATTTAATAATACATAAATAAATAATAAAATAGGGAAATAATAATAATAAAAAAAAAAAAATATGAGTGAAATTTCAACTGCCCTGGCATCAATGGGAAATAAATTTTCAGTATCAAAAATACCCATTTTCTTGACTATTCAATAAGCAGGCTTGCCGACGAACATGTATTATGAAATTTTTTATTTTTTTTGTAATGATATATATTTTTTAAGACTTACATAAAGTATGTTGTCCACTTGACCTCTGAAAGATTTACCACCTTTCATGACCAGGCCACTTTTTGCGATACGGCACTGCGTTACTTTAACTGACAATTGCTCGGTCGTGTGTACCCAAAAAACATTTTTGTCCTTTTTTTTTTCCCACAAGATTTCTTGTGGGGGTATTTGATCACCTCTGCAATTTAAATTTTTTGCACTATAACCAAAAAAGACTGACAATTTAAAAAAAAATATATATATTTTTTGGTTTCTGGTATAACACATATCCAATAAAAAAAATTTCAATCAAATGTCTTCATCAGTTTAGGCCAATATGTATTCTTATATTTTTGGTAAATAAATCCCAATAAGCATATATTGATTGATTTGTGCAAAAGTTATAGAATCGACAAACTATGGGATATTTGTGTTTATTTATTTGTAATTTACTAGCAATGGTGGGGATCAGTAACTTATAGCGGGACTGCGATATTGCGACGGACAAATTGGACACCTAACTGACACTTTTGACACTTTTTGGGCACCAGTGATACTAATATAGTGATCAGTGCTAAAAAATATCACTTTATTAATGACCCTGGCTGGGAAGAGGTTAACATCAGGGGCAATCAAAGGGTTAACTGTGTGCCTAGCCTGTGCATTCTCACTGTGTGGGAGATGCTTTGACTAGGGAAAGGCACTGATCCATGTTCCTGCTTTACAGGAACACAAGATAAATACCTTCCCTTCTAACAGATTGGCCACTTGCATTGTTTACATAGGCAGATTGCCTATAATTGGTACCCGCCACTGTGCTCCCACTGTCTGTGATCACAGTGGGAGTGGGCCGCCGCCGGCGTGCGTCCCCCAGGCCCAGAAGTGTCAGATCATGTACTAGGTACGTGATATGGCACAGAGCGGCTGCCCTGCCGCAGTATATGTAACAGGCATGTACTGGCCATCGGGACTACTGGGAGTTTCTCGGTGGGCCGATGGTTCAGTGGACCAGTTTCAGTGACAGCCAGTGGCGTCGCTAGGGGATGGGTTTTGAGGCTATAGCCCCGAACCTGGGGCCAAAAGCCCAGAGTCCCAGGGGTCCCCAACCACAGGGCCATGGCCCACTCCTGAGCTGTGGCCACTCTGCAGCTGTGTGGTGGGCAGCATAGAAGAGTCAGAGAGTGGGCAGGCGGCACGGGAGAGCCAGGCGGGGGAGAGAGCAGAGATGACATCATCTCTCACCACCCGCCCTGCATCACTGCTGTTCCACCCTAACTGTGCATTCGTGGGCAGCAAAGAGATTACATCATCTCTCACTGCCTGCCCTCTCTCTGGTGACCCTGCTGTAAGAAGCGGCTCTCTGGGGACTCTGAGGTAAGGAAGGGCTCTCTAGGGAACCTGATATAAGTGGGGGGGGGGGCTCTCTGGGTACTCTGATGTAAGGGAGGCTCTCTGGGTACTCTGATGTAAGGGAGGCTCTCTGGGTACTCTGATGTAAGGGAGGCTCTCTGGGGACTCTGATGTAAGGGAGGCTCTCTGGGGAACCTGATGTAAGGAGGAGGCTCTCTGGGGACCCTGATGTAAGGGGGAGGCTCTCTGGGGACCCTGATGTAAGGGGGAGGCTCTCTGGGAACCCTGATGCAAGGCGAAGGCTCTCTGGGGACTCTGATGTAAGGGGGAGGCTCTCTGGGGACCCTGATGCAAGGCAGAGCCTCTCTGGGGACTCTGATGTAAGGAGGGGCTCTTTGGGGACCCTGATGTAAGGGGGAGGCTCTCTGGTGACCCTGATGTAAGCTTCAGGGGAGAAGTCCCCGACAACAGTGGCAATGCCTATACAGTGACGTCACTATGGTGCAACTGTTGTTGGCTGTCCCTCCTCTCCCCTATAGCCACTTCTGGGAACCAGAATGCCCTTAGAATAGGTAAGTGCACATATCTTTTCACAGTGTAGTTAAATTAGGAATTAGAAAGGAGGTGGAAAAAACTATAGCATAGAATGACACCTATCAAGAGTCTGATAAGGCTGCACACCCCGAAACAAATCTTGCAAAAAAACACATTGAGGTTTCCCCATGGGGTTTTTTAGCAGCAAAAGTAAGTCAAAAAAGAGAGATTTTTCATAAAAATTGATTTTATTGACAAAAAAACTTTAGACATGGGTTTAAAACATGAGCTCCAATTTACATAATACGAGACAACTTGGATTGGATAGCAGATTGAACAGTAAATGGTATCATAAAAGGTTTTTGTTATAGGGAATATGCATCAAAATAGCTCATGTTTTAAACTTTTGTATTGTGCCCATGTCTAAAGTTTTTTGTCAATAAAATCCAGTTGTATGAAAAATCTCTCTTTTTGACTTACTTTTGCTGCTAAAAAACCCCATAGGGAAACCTCAATGTGTTTTTTGTTAGAAAGGGGATAAAGCAGGTTTTAGCGTAATTAAGAAAAGCCTGGACTTCTACTTTAGGTATTGGAAGAGTATGGATTATTTTTGGAGAATAAGGATATTGTTTAGTGTCACTTTAAGATGCAAATATTTCTTCAATTCCATTTTAGATTCTTATCTTTATTACACAATTGAATAGAATGCCCTGTGGTTTACATTCCAGACACAGGAAAGGTTGAGGCTACAACATATGTCCCGGTTCAGACTAGGTTAAGACTGAGCAGAGAAACTGGTCTGGTGAGGCTGGGGGCTGGAGGTGTTCAGGTGAGACGTTGGACAGGTACAAGGATTGAGAAAACAGCTATACCGTCTGTTGCTATGTCTTTTGCTATTTATTTCTTTAGACACCAACATATAATGCCAATTCAAATGGTTTACACCGGATGACACATCAGAGATGCTACATAGGATCACACAGGACATCGGGACATGGACTATGAACCGTCTGCAGTTGGATGAGGAGAAGACAGAGCTGGTTCAATGGAAGAGGTACAGTAATGGAGATATTCCCCGCCTCACCGTAGGAGATTCAGCTTCCTATCTAATTTTGAATCAGTGTTTTCTCTGGATAAAGTTTGGCTTTAATTACAGGGAGAGGTTTTAGATTTTAACTGACATCCCAAGAAATGTTGACTTTGGAGTGGGTTTTCCCAACAAGAACTGTACCTTAGCCTTTCACTTTCTGTATGCCATGCCTAAAAGGGAAATGATCACTTTGCCCATTCAGAGCAGGCAACGTCTACTTACAAATCTCAAGCCCCTCACTACTTCTCCACTGCATTAGACCCTTTGTCTAGCAGGGCTTCCATGTATGTTGACTACCCACCATGTGAGAGGGCTCGGCCTGCAGTGGCCTATCGCCAGGCCTGGATGCTGTGACATGGGGGGGGGGGGGGAACGGGGTAGTGAAATCAGCCAATTTGGTAAGGTTTGAAACTAGACCTTGAGATCTTGCAGCAGTTAGGTAGCAAAGAGGCATTAATTAGTTAGGGGAGGGGCTATCAGAAGACACGGTCATTTTAACCCTTTTACTGCCAGAGCCGTTTTTGCATTTAGTTTTTTTCTTGCGTACATGCTTAAGCCCCCTGTTCACATCGGCGCAACCTGTCATGCCATTTGACAGTTCAAAATCCCATAGAAAGTCGCACCCTATTTGTACCTACGGAACTATGCAAATCGGTGCGACTCCAACTTGCACCGATTTGAAAAAGTGTCCTGCATTATTTTTGCCGATTTCATGTGAGACCTGCATTGACATGTGTACGTGAAATTGCACAGATTTTGGCAAGACGCACATGAAATTGAATTGACCGGTGGCTTTGGAATCGTGCTGAAGTAGCGCAAGTTCAAAGCCACGTTCATTGTGAATAGGGGTTAAAAACATCAAAAGAAAAAGCCCCTAAACCGACAGCAACTAATGTAGGATTTTTTAGGTATCACACCAAAAGATACTATAAAATCTGTAAGCTTTAATCAAAACAATGCATCAAAATGATTTATAAGAAAACCCCCAAAGGGGCAGGACAGCAGACGTAGGTAAAAATATGCTATTGTGTTTGTCATATTGCAGATTAACATACAAACATGGTATAACAATAATACGATGAGGGGCAAAGAATATTGTCCCTGGTGTAATATTCTATCAAGGATGCAACACACAGAAATCCCATAAGACAGCGGGGGGGTGGACGAGGTGCCGGACATGCCGTCGATATTCACGGATACTGCAGCTATCTATGCCCAGAAGTGGGAGCAAATACCTGGATTAGACAGGTATCTGCTCCCCCATAAAAGGTGCCAAATGTGACACCGGAGAGGGGGGAGGGTTCCATGATACAAAAGGTAATAGCTGTGGGTGGGAGAGGGGTGATGGAGAAAATTAAAATACAATTGATAGGTGGGGGCTGGATAGCCTTCTCTGAAGAGGAGGGTTTTCAGGTATTGTCTAAAAGCAGAATAGGAGATAATCAGACAGATTGTGGTAGGGAGTTCCATAGGACGAGAGAGGCTTGGGAAAAGTCCTTAAGGCGAGAGTGGGAGAAGGTGCAGACACTAATCTTATTTGTAACCCGGGGATCGCCTGTAATGTCCTGAGCAGCTGACAGCCAGAGAAGCATCTGGCTAATAGGGATGAGCTTCGAGTTAGAGTCGAACTCATGTTCTACTCGAACATTGCCTGTTCGCCTGTTCAGCGAACAGTGAACAATTTGGGCTGTTCGCAGCAAATTCGAAAAGCCGGAACATCCTATACAAGTCTATGGGAGAAATCTAAAGTGCTAATTTTAAAGGGTAATATGCAGGTTACTGTCCTAAAAAGTGTTTGGGGACCCGGGTCCTGCCCCAGGGGACATGGATCAATGCAAAAAAAAGTTTTAAAAACTGACGTTTTTTTCAGGAGCAGTGATTTTAATAATGATTAAAGTGAAACAATAAAAGTGTAATATTCCTTTAAATTTCGTAGCTGGGGGGTATCTATAGTATGCCTGTGAAGGGGCGCATGTTTCTGCTGCTTAGAACTGTCCCTGCACAAAGTGTCATTTGTGCAGGAAAAAAAGTCTTTTAAAATCACTTGCGGCTATTGTCGGGTCCCATAATACAGAGAACAATCAATGAGTGTTCTCTGCATTAGCCGACAATTCATTCATTCATTGATAAAAAAAAAAAAAAGCGTGGGGGTTCCCCTAAATTCAATTACCAGGCCCTTCAGGTCTGACATGGATATTAAGGGGAACCCCGTGTCAAAAAAAAAAAAAATTGACGTGGGGGTCCCCCTAAAAATCCATAACCAGACCCTTCAGGTCTGATATGGATATTAAGGGGAACCCCGCATCAAATTAAAAAAATATTGACGTGGGGGTCCCCCTAAAAATCCATATCAGACCCTTTATCCGAGCACGCAACCTGGCAGGCCGCAGGAAAAGAGGGGGGGACGAGAGAGCGGCCCCCCCTCCCACCTGAACCGTACCAGGCCACATACCCTCAACATTGGGAGGATGCTTTGGGGGTCTGTGACCCCTCAAAGCACCTTGTCCCCATGTTGATGAGGACAAGGGCCTCATCCTCACAACCCTTACAGGGGTCAGGTGACGGGTTGCCCCGCCCTCCTAATATAAGAAACGTCAGCGCTGGGCTCTCTGCAGTGTCTCCGGAGTGGAGACAGAAGACGGATGTATGGACAGCGCTGGACTGAGAGATCCCCCGTCGCTGGATATGATCATCCATCGCTGGACCCCGGGGACCCGTCGCTGGATAGCAAGAGTGGATTAGCACCGCTGGAATCTTTTTTTTATTTTTTTTATTTTTAATAAAGGAATTTTTCAAAAGTGTGTTTGTCTTATTTAACCATTTTGGCACTTTCTTTGTGAAATGGTAGGGGTACTTTTGTACCCCCTTACCATTTCAAACAGGGGGGGGGCCGGGATCTGGGGGTCCCCTTGTTAAAGGGGGCTTCCAGATTCCCTTGTTAAAGGGGGCTTCCAGATTCTGATAAGCCCCCTGCCCGCAGACCCTCACAACCAACGGCCAGGGTTGTGAGGATGAGGCCCTTGTCTTCATCAACATGGGGACAAGGTGCTTTGAGGGGTCACAGACCCCCAAAGCATCCTCCCAATGTTGAGGGTATGTGGCCTGGTACAGTTCAGGAGGGAGGGGGGGCCGCTCTCTCGTCCCCCCCTCTTTTCCTGCGGCCTGCCAGGTTGCGTGCTCGGATAAAGGGTCTGATATGGATTTTTAGGGGGACCCCACGTCAATTTTTTTTTTAATTTGATGCGGGGTTCCCCTTAATATCCATATCAGACCTGAAGGGTCTGGTTATGGATATTTAGGGGGACCCCCACGTCAATTTTTTTTTTTAATTTGACACGGGGTTCCCCTTAATATCCATGTCAGACCTGAAGGGCCTGGTAATTGAATTTAGGGGAACCCCCACGCTTTTTTTTTTTTTTTTTATCAATGAATGAATGAATTGTCGGCTAATGCAGAGAACACTCATTGAGTGTTCTCTGTATTACGGGACCCGACAATAGCCGCAAGAGATTTTAAAAGACTTTTTTTCCTGCACAAATGACACTTTGTGCAGGGACAGTTCTAAGCAGCAGAAACATGCGCCCCTTCACAGGCATACTATAGATACCCCCCAGCTACGAAATTTAAAGGAATATTACACTTTTATTGTTTCACTTTAATCATTATTAAAATCACTGCTCATGAAAAAACGGCCGTTTTTAAAACTTTTTTTTGCATTGATCCATGTCCCCTGGGGCAGGACCCGGGTCCCCAAACACTTTTTAGGACAGTAACCTGCATATTACCCTTTAAAATTAACACTTTAGATTGTGAACGTTCGAGTCCCATAGACTTTAATAGGGTTCTAAAGTTCACACGAAGTTTAGGTCTGTTCGCAGGTTCTGGTGCGAACCGAACAGGGGGGTGTTCGGCTCATCCCTACTGGCTAAGTAGGAATCAACAAGCTTAAACCACCACTTGGGTCAATTTCAGCTCTGCCAGCACTGGCTCTCCTCCATAATTTCCTTTCATTTCATTTTCGCTCCACATGATTATAAATAAAGACACTGGTAAAATATAATAATGCCACATAGCATAATTCCATTAAAAAACTAGAAGTCCTTTTCTTAAAATCATAATGCACTCGCATTAAATTCATATAAAAACCCTTACGCACAAAGCCATAAATCAGCTGTGTCTCTGTTTCACCAGCTGCGCTCGGATCCTGATCTTAACACAGGCAGCAGCACTGGGTAATACTCCCGCTGATCGAACCGCTTTGTCACACACGTGGTCTGGCTCCTCCCCAGCGTGTTTTGTCGATGTGACGACTTCTCCATAAGAGGAGAAGAATGTTTTGATAGCAGGTTTATTTTATTTTTTTCAGTGTGGCTGCTTATAATATTATTTGATAACACTTTTCACTAGTTTATTGAGTTCAAATTTGGCATTAAAAGAAGGACTATAACAGGGGTAGGCAACCTTTTGAGCACAGTGTGCTGAAAAATGTTTTCAAAGAAATTGAGCGTGCCAATTTTATAACGAAAAAAGTCAACTTCACACTCTCAATCATGAAAAGGTTTTTTTTATAAAGTAAATGCTGTAAACGACTGTAGTAGTGGGAAAAGAATATCCTGCACTCTCATGCCACAGATCAGCCACAATTCCTGCAACTCCACACTTCAGATCACTGCCCCCCCTGCAAATCTGTTTCACCACTATAACCCCCTGCACATCTGCCCCACCACTGCAACCCCCTGCACATTTGCCCCACCACTAACTCCCTGCACATCTGCTCCACCTCTGTACCCCCTGCTCATCTGCCCCACCACTGTAACCCCCTGTACATCTGCCCCACCACTGTACCACCCTGCTCGTCTGTCCCACCACTGTAACCCCCTGCTCATCTGCCCCACCAATCTACCCCCTTTCTCATCTAACCCACCACTGTAACCCCATGCACATCTGTCCGACCACTGTAACCCCGTGCACATCTGCCCCACCACTGTAACCCCCTGCACATCTGTCCGACCACTGTAACCCCCTGCTCATCTGCCCCACCAATGTATCCCCTTTCTCTTCTGCCCCACCACTTTAACCCCCTGCTCATGTGTTCCACCGATGTACCTCCTTTCTCCTCTGCTCCTCTGCCCCACCACTGTAAACCCCTGCTCATCTGTTCCATCAATGTACCTCCTTTCTCCTCTGCCCCGCCACTGTACCCCATGTACATCTGCCCCACCTCTGTACCCCCTTCTCTTCTGCCCCACCACTGTAACCCCCTGCTCATCTGTCCCACCAATGCACCTCCTTTCACATCTGCCCCACTGCTGTACCCCCCTGCTCATCTGCCCCAACACTAAACCCCTCCTGCTTATCTTTCCCACCACTGTAACCCCCTTCTCATCTGGCCCAACACTGAACCCCCCTTGCTCATCTGTCCCACCACTGTAAGCCCTGCTCACCTGCCCCATCACTGTACCCCCCTGCTTTTCTGTCTCACTTCTGAACCCTCTTCACATCACTCCCACCACTGTACCCCCTTGCTCTTCTGTCCCACCACTGTAACCCCCCTGCTCATCTGCCCCATCAATGTACCCCTTTTCTCATCTGCCCCACCACTGTACCTACCACTGTCCCCATGATCTTCTGTCTCACTACCGAATCACCTTCTCATCTGTTCTACACTGAACCCATCTACTCATCTGCCCCACCTCTGTAACTGTCAGGAACCATGAAACAGACAGAGACAGAAGTACAATCAAATCACACTTGTTTATTAATAAAAATAAAAAGGTAAATAGGAAAAAGCATAGTCAAGCAAGCCAGAGTCCAGTAGCCAGATCGGATAGTCAGCCAGTCCAAAGTTCATAAACTAGATCGGGTAAACAGCCAGTCCAGAAGTCAGGAATCCAGGGAGAGCAACTGCAAGCAGGATGGAAGCCAGGAGGGATGTAGCAAGCCAGTCTTGAAACAACAGCAGGAGATGGTTCCTAGTGATGTGACCAAACGTGAAGGCAATGGAGAAATGAACTGGTAGACTTTAAATAGGCAGGCCAGACGAGCATCATTGGGAACAGCTGGTAACTGTGGAGAGAGAAAAGAGCTGGCAATTAGCCGACAGCTGAGCAGCCAGCCCAGAGGAGGAAGGGCTAAGCCAGCCCTGACAGTAACCCACTTTCTCATCTACCCCACCAATGTACCTCCTGCACATCTGTCTCACCTCTGAACCCCCTGCTCTCCTGCCCCAACACTGTATCTCCCCGCCCATCTGTCCTACCAATACACCTCCTTTCACATCTACCCCACTGCTCTACCCCCCCCCTCTTTTCTGTCCCACCACTGAACCCTCTTTTCATCTGCCCCAACACTGAACCCCCCTGCACATTTGTCCCACCACTCTAACCCCCTTTTTATCTGCCCCATCACTGTAACCCCCTGCTCTTCTGTCCCACTGCTGAACCCCCTTCTCGTCTCTTCCACCATTCTACCTCCCTGGACATCTGCCCCAACGCTGTACCCTCCTGCTCTTCTGTCCCACCTCTGAACCCCTCCTGCTCATCTGCTCCAACACTGTCCCCTCTTCTCATCTATGATACAAGTGATATGAAGAGTGGTGAAAGGAAGCAGAGATGAGACACATCTACCTGTCCTGGCACACTCATCCTGCTGATCCGCCTCTCGCATCCAACCCACGTGATGTATCTGATGTATGTGATGTCACATACAAGCATCTGGAATGGATGTGCAATGATGAGCTCAGGCCAGGGGCATTTTCTGAGAGCAGTGTGCCTGTGTGCAGGATCAAAAGGTGGGCCGCCGCAGCTGAGAATAAATGCGGCGCTTACAGCAAAAGTTGGGTGTGATTTTCATTGCACTGAATATTGGCTGTGGCTTAAATGGACACAAAGTGCCGGGGTTCAGTAGTAAGTGACACAAAGGTTCAGGAATATTGTCAAGAAAGTTCTCAGAAGCTCAACAGTAATTCCACAAACTGTCACCTGATTGTGGTTTTCTCAATCAGTGAAATCCCTTCTTCTTACCCTGTTTCACCGAAAATAAGACCTAGCGTGATTGTTGGTGATGGCTGCAATATAAGCCCTACCCCCCAAATAAGCCCTACCCTAAAAATAAGACCTACACTGGCTTTTTTGGGGGGTAGGGCTTATATTGCAGCCATCACCGACAATCATGCTAGGTCTTATTTTCAGGGACACAGGGTAGATTGGTAGTGGCAACCGAGTCATCTTCCTCCAGATGGTGGGCGGGGCTAGTAGGACTGTGATTGACTTTATCAGTGGCCAATGACAGTCCTCCTTCTCCTCCTGGAAACAGGGACAGCCCCCTAAGCAGAACTGCACCCAATCTCATCCCCATCACAAAAGCTGACGATCGCAGCTACAGCAAAGTTAGAAAACCAAATAAAGTTTCCCATCTTTTACAATGTGTGGGGGCGCAGTGCCTCCCCCTCAGTGCAGGGTGGGGAATTCTGAAACTGGAATGCATTAGTGTCTCACTGACACTTCCCTGCACTGCTCTCTTGATGGGGAGGGAGTCGAGTGCTGGCAAAAGACGCTTTGTGTGCCGGGGGTTGCCTAGTGCCTACCCCTGGACTATAAGCACAGAGTGGGGATATAAAATAACAAAGAGCATGCTGATAGGAGGGGAGAGCGGAGCACCAGAAAGGTGAACTCATCAGCCTGCTGCTTCTCTTAGCACTGTCCAGTCACAGGCTTTGGGAGGGACAAGACCTATAACTGTCACTTAACTGCAAAAAAATTAACACCCCGTCCAGACACGGCTGTTCTGCAAAGCAGACCTGTAAGTCATTGTTCAAGTTTTTCTTTGAAATATTTGTTCTTAGAATCCCCTAAATGGTTTATATATTTATTCAATGATGCATACAAAAGCTCTTATATTACCTACCCAGAATTACATTTTAGAAGTACTACTTTTTTGTTTAGGATTCACGATATTCCGCTACTTCGGGGCGCAAAAGAAAATGATATCCAACAACTGAAAGAGCTTCTGGAAGATGAAAAATGTGACCCATTTCAAAGGGGTGAGTGATAATACTCTAGAGAGCTGAAGACACTGGAGGCTTGGCTTAAAGCTGAGCTCCAGACACACAAACATTGATTTATATATACAGTGGGTATACAAAAGAATCATTCCCCCTTTAACCACTTCTGCCCCGGACCATTTGTCTGACCAAAGATCAGAGCACTTTTTGCGCTTCGGCACTGCGTCGTTTTCATTGACAATTGCTCGTGCGTTGTGGCGCCCAAACAAAATTGACATCCTTTTTTTCCCACAAATAGAGCTTTCTTTTGGTGGTATTTTATCACCTCTGCAGGTTTTATTTTTTGCACTATAAACATAAAAAGAGCATCAATTTTGGAAAAAAAAAAACGCATTATTTTTTACTTTTTGCTATAATAAATATCCCCCAAAAATATATAAAAAAACATTTTTTTCCTCAGTTTAGGCCGATACATATTCT
Organism: Lithobates pipiens; assembly: GCF_037356315.1. NCBI lineage: Eukaryota > Metazoa > Chordata > Amphibia > Anura > Ranidae > Lithobates > Lithobates pipiens. Next base: position 168,513,105 of record NW_027507787.1, on the reverse strand, counting down.
TCTACATATTTTTGGTAAAAGAAATCACAATAAGCGCATATTGATTGGTTTGCGCAAAAGTTATAGCGTCTACAAAATAGGGGATAGTTTTATGGCATTTTTATTAATCTTTTTTTTTACTAGTCATGACTGCGACATTATGGCTGTGACATTATGGCGGACACGTCAGACAATTTTGACACATTTTTGGGAACATTGGCATTAGTACAGCAATCATTGAAGGGGTTAACACTAAGGGGCAGTGAAGAGGTTAATGTGTGTACTAGTTTGTGTTCTAACTGAAGGGGGAGGGGACTGTGCAGGGAAACTAAGAGATTGCTTTTCATACTCTGTATGAACAGACGATCTGTCAGTTCTCCCCTCAGAGAACCGGAAACAGACACAGTTTTTGTTTTATCCAGCTGTATAAACTAGAGCCACTTATAACATCCAGTAAAGGATATAACACATACAGTGCTTTTCAGAAACAAATTCAAAAACAGAATCACTAAGTTGGAACTTAGACTTAGACTTTGCAATATTTGCCCATTCTGTGGGTCATTGTCATGTTGGAAGGTAAACCTTCTTCCTATTGACAAAATTCTGACAGAGGGGCAGCAGATTTTCCTCAACAATTTGATAGTATTTTGCCCCATTTTTTTTCCTTCTATCCTGACAAGTGCTCCTTGCATGCTGCAGAGAAACACCCCATAACAGGATATTACCTCCCCCGTGTTTTACTGTAGGAATACAGTATAATTAAATTTTAGTCTCCTTAACACCTTTTTCCATATGACCTCAGAATCTTCAAGGTGTGTTTAAGGTGGTCAGATGAGACTAAAATGTAATTATTTGGCTTCAACACCAAGCGATATGTCTGGCGGAAATCCAATACAGCTCACCATCTAAATAACTTTAATAAATAAACTTTTAATAAATAAAATATTCCTACAGTAAAGCACAGAGGTGCTAATATCCCATTATGGGGGGGGGGGGGGGTGGGGGTGTTAATATCCTGTTATGGGGGGTGGTAATATCCTGTTATGGGGGAGGGGTGGTAATATCCTATTATGGGGGGTGGTAATATCCTGTTATGGTGGAGGGGGTTAATATGCTTTTATGGTGGAGGGGGTTAATATCCTTTTATGGTGGAGGGGGTTAATATCCTTTTTGGTGGAGGGGGTTAATATCCTTTTATGTTAGAGGAGGTTAATATCCTTTTATGGTGGAGGGGGTTAATATCCTGTTATGGTGGAGGGGGTTAATATCCTGTTATGGTGGAGGAGGTTAATATCCTTTTATGGTGGAGGGGGTTACTATCCTGTTATTGTAAAAGGGGTTCATATCCTTTTATGGTGGAGGGGCTTAATATCCTGTTATGGTGGAGGGTAGGGATGAGCTTCGTGTTTCGAGTCGAACATACGTTCGACTCGAACATCGGCTGTTCGGCCGTTCGGCGAATTCCAAACGTTATGGGCCGTTCGCGCCAAATTCGTGTGGTGCTCACGGCCCAAAATTCCCCTGCGCCATCGCAGTGCATTGCTGGCTCATGATTAGCCAAGCATGCACTGTGACCCCGCATGCTTGGCCAATCACAGCGCCGGCAGCGAGGAGAGCCATGATTGGCCACAGGCAGGATGCCTGCGGCCAATCATAGCTCATTCTGTGTAGTACACGCCCCACACTATATAAGGCCGCCAGCGCGGCGGCCTTGTGTAGTGTGTTGGCGTCTGTAGGAGTTAGTGGGTGTTCTGTGTACATTCAACACAGTATACACCGATCGTTATCGGTCAATTTTTCGTTCTTGCTCTTCTGTAGTGGTTGTTGTCTGCGTGCCCTGACCGCAGTATACACCGCTATATTCACCTATATAGCTAGCTATATTTCTCTTTTTTAATAGAGCTTGCAGTCAGTGTTAGGAGATTGTGCGTGCTGTCTGCGTGCTCTGAACCCAGTATACACCGCTATATCCACCTATATAGCTAACTATCTTGCTCGTTTTAAATAGAGCTTGCAGTCAGTGTGAGGAGATTGTGCGTGTTGTCTGCGTGCTCTGAACCCAGTATACACCGCTATATCCACCTATATAGCTAACTATCTTGCACGTTTTAAATAGAGCTTGCAGTCAGTGTTAGGAGATTGTGCGTGCTGTCTGCGTGCTCTGAACCCAGTATACACTGCTATATCCACCTATATAGCTAACTATCTTGCTCGTTTTAAATAGAGCTTGCAGTCAGTGTTAGGAGATTGTGCGTGCTGTCTGCGTGCTCTGAACCCAGTATACACCGCTATATCCACCTATATAGCTAACTATCTTGCTCGTTTTAAATAGAGCTTGCAGTCAGTGGTAGGAGATTGTGCGTGCTGTCTGCGTGCTCTGAACCCAGTATACACCGTTATATCCACCTACATTCTCTGTTGATTGTCTATCCTCTTCCTCCTCCGCTGATATGTTGGAAGAACATTTTTGGTTCTGGGTGATGCCATCAGCTCAATTTTTCTGCCCCTGTTTAACAGGGGCGTTTAATTACAATTTTTGATGCAATGCTTTGCAGCAGGGCTAATTTCTGCACTAAAACTAGGGTATATGGGAGAGGTTGCAGTGTCGTGGCACCAGCACCAGTGCCTAAAGCCCAATTTTTCTGCCCCTGTTTAACAGGGGCGTTTAATTACAATTTTTGATGCAATGCTTTGCAGCAGGGCTAATTCCTGCACTAAAACTAGAGTATATGGGAGAGGTTGCAGTGTCGTGGCACCAGCACCAGTGCCTAAGGCCCAATTTTTCTGCCCCTGTTTAACAGGGACATGTAATTACAATTCTTGATATAATATTTCACAGGAGGGCTTGTTCCTGTGCCCACCCAGAGTAACTGTGAGGACTTATAGTGTTGTGGCACAAGCACCACAACCACCAAAGGTCAATTTTTCTACCACTGTTTAACAATGGCATGTAATTACAATTCTTGATATAATCGTTCACAGCAGGGCGCTCCAGCGCCCACCAAGAGTCACTTTGAGGGCTTACAATGTTGTGGCAAAACCAAAACCTTGTTTCGCCATTTCTGCAGAGCATATAGGGCAGCCCCCTACTTTCAAACATCCAACTTACAAACATCTCCTACTGCAAACGGAAGGAGACAACAGCAAGTGAGATGAAAAAAGACGGACGGCAAAACAAATTATACATTGGTGATAACCCTTCCCTATGTTTTCCAAAAAGCTTAAAAATAGTTTTTTTGACTGGAGCTACACTTTAAAAATGTACCAGTCGAAAATTACAAACAGATTCAACTTAACACAACAAATCTACACAGTCCCTGTCTTGTTTGCACCGCCTGTATACTGCTGTTCTGAGTATATAGGGCCTGGGGGGCCACACGTATTTCCTTTTTTTATGGGTACGGGGTTCCCCTTAATATCCGTACAAGACCCAAAGAGGGTGGTAATGGGCAGGGAGGGCTACCCATGCCATTTTTCTCAATGATTTTCAACCATTTCGCAGGAACCAGATATAACATTAAAACCGCAAGCAGTTTGAAATTACGTTATTTCGGTTAAATGTCACTTTGTGCAAGGACTGTTCTAAACACGGGAAACACAGGCATACTATAGACACCCCCCAGGCACGATATTTAAAGGAATATTTCACTTTTTTTTCACTTTAATCGTTATTAACCACTTCCCACAATGCACATATACGGCTGGATGGGAGCCGTCTACTTCTGATAGGACGTTCAGGAACGTCCTTCAGAAGGAGCGGGATCGCGCGTGCCCACGCAGCGGCGCGATCCCGATTCGTTCGTGTTCGTGTCACCTTTTGGCAGGAGGGCTCTGTGATTGGCCTAGAGGCGATTCAGTTCGCATTGTGCGCTATACAAGTATTTCATTCATTCATTCATTCACATGACGGCCGTGTCCAATCACGGCCATCATGTGATGTAAACAAACAGCCGGTTGCTAGGCAATCGGCTCCTCCTCTCCTCCCACAGAAGTCATCGCTGAGGAGAGGAGAGCAGATCGCTGCAGCCGGCTGATGATCAGTGAGTATGAGCTGTTTTTTACAGCTTTTTACTCACTGATCACCAGTCTAGTGTAAACAGACAACACACCACACAGTATAAACACAGCCCCCACATATGTCCCCAAAACACACATGTCCCCAAAACATACATGCCCCCAAATAATAAAAACACATGTCCCTAATAATAAAAACATGTCCCCCACATATGTCCCACTAAAATCACATGTCCCAATGATTATCTGCACACATATGTACGTGATCACCTGGACACATATGTACATGATCATTTGCGTACATATGTCCGTGATCACACAAACCAATTATTATACACTTAACAGAATTTTTTTTACCAAAAACATGTAGCAGAATACATTTTGGCTTAAATTTATGACAACATTTGATTTTATTGGATTTCTTTTCAAATAGAAAAAAGAAAATATATTTTTTTTCCAAATTTCTGCTTTTTTTGCGCTTATATCGCAAAAAATAAAAAACGGAGTCGTGAATAAATACCACCAAAATAAAGCTCTATTTGTGCAAACAAAATGCTAAAAATTTCATTTGGGTACAGTGTAGCATGACCGCGATATTGTCACTGAAAACGCTAGAGCGATAAAAGCTGAAAATTGGGCTGGGAAGGAAGGTGGCGAAAGTGCCCTGTATTGTAGTGGTTAAAATCAGTGCTCCCGCCAAAACGGCCATTTTTAAAACTTTTTTTTGCATTGAGCCATGTCCCTTGGGGCAGGAGCCAGGTCCCCAAACCTTTTTTGGGTTTCGAACGTTCGAGTCCCATAGACTTCAATGGGGTTCTAACGTTGGTATGAATTTGGGGTCCGTTCGAAAGTTCTGGTGCGAACCGAACCAGGGGGGTGTTCGGCTCATCCCTAGTGAAGGGGGTTAATATCCTTTTAGGGTGGAGGGGGTTAATATCCTGTTATGGTAGAGGGGGTTAATATACTCGTATGGGGGTGTTACTCTGCAGCAGGGACAGAAGCACTTGTCAGGATATAAGGAAAATGGATGGGGAAAATACTGTCAAATTCCTGAGAAAAATCTGCTGCCATTTGCCAGAAGGTTATCAATGGGAAGAAGATTTACCTTCCAACATGACAATGACCCAAAGCACACAGCAAAAATGACCACACAGTGGTTGAAGGAGAAAACTTAAACCCCATTGAAAATCTGTGGATTGACATTTTGACAGTTTTCACCCTCAAGCTGTCTTTAATTCTATTCCTAAAAGCCAACTAATGAGGGTTCAGAGAATAGTTAGTGATCCGCATTAACGGGATACAGAAATTATCCCGAAGCATCAATAAAAAAGGAACGTTTAAATCTAAATAAGATTAGTACAAATAAAAAACACACTAAAAGGATACCTTTTGTTCCACAATTTCAACCATTTTCACATATTGGGGTTTATTTACTAAAGGCAAAACCACTTTGCACCTCAGGTGCACTTAGAAGTGCAGTCGCTGTAGATGGGGAAATTGCAAGGAAAATAAAAAACAGCATTTTGCTTGTACATAATTGGATGATAACATTAGCAGAGCTTCCACTCAGATCTAAAGCGACTGCACTTCCAAGTGCACTTGCAGTGTAAAGTGCATTTGCCTTCAGTAAATAAACCCCCAATGTGTTTAATATAATTAGTGTAGCGGGGTCTCTTTAAGGACTATAAAACTACTGTTCCCAGAACCCCGCTGGTTCCCAGGATGTTTGGAGTTATGCCCCAGAGACTCATGGGGGAGGGCATATAAGGAGGGGGAGAGGCCTAGTTCTTTCTCTTTGGACACCCCCCCCCTCCTAGCAAGAGGAGGTTTGTGCTGAACTGCTGGAGGCACAAGGCCTGAAGCCTGGGCCTTGTGCTCTTTTCCAAAGAGCCCTTTGCCAGCCTAGCTGCACCTGAGAGACATCTTCTCATCCTTGCTGCAGTACACCAGAAGGATTGAAGACTCGGAGGTTGGTGGATTCCTGTTCCTAGACGAATCGGCGGAGAAAACGGACTTTGGTCTGTCTGGGTGGTGAGAGCTGTTTAAAGACAGATACTTAATCTTTATTATTCGTTTGGATTACAAAGTTGTTCTTCAAGTGCACCACCGAAAGATTGCTAGCGAATATTGTTTCACTGGACTTCCATCTAGATCAGTCAGGCCTGACTACATAGGTAGATAGTGCTGGGTGTTAGTTTACCCATGCGGGGAAGTAGCTGAAAAAGGGCAGCGTTAGAGTTGCATAGCAATACTTTATTATGTTGATTACTCTGTTTATCTTTATTACTGGTTACTGCAGGGACCTGCTTATGTGTTGCAAACCAAATGTTCGATTCATGTTATTCCTTTTATAAAACAACAAGTAAAGTCAGTTATATACTTTCAAAGATTGTCTATGAGCTTGAGTTATCCACCCACGCACACACATATTTAGAGTATAAGCGATTTCATGTGTATTGCTAGATACTAACTGTGCCAGAGTGGGTAGTGTCAGGCTGGCACTTACCGAACCGATGAGTCCGCTTGGGCAGAGGGTGGGCTCCCGTACGTGTCCGACTTACAACCCCTGATAGAGCAGACAGGTGGCTGAGAGTGCGGAGTGGTAAGAGAGCCTGTGATATGGCTCCAGGAGCAGGAACTTGCAGGAAGCTTCCGGCAGCAGGTGTGTAGGTAGGACACAGGAAAACTGGGTACAGAGCAGGAGCAGAGCAGGCAGGTCCGGGTGCAGGCAGGGTACGGCAACAGGCGGGCAGCAGAGGCACAGAAGGAGCAGGCAAAAGAGAGGTCAAACAGGCAGAGGTCAGATGCAAGCAGAGGTCAGCGGTGTCAAAGGAAAGCCGGGTCGTCAGGAGATAAGCAAACAGGAACACAGGATACCAACAACGGGACAGGAACCGAGAAGCTGTTGATCAGGCAGCACCTGGGAGATGTCAGTAGCAAACCTAAATAGGCCGATTGGCGCCAAGCACCGCGCACGTGCGCGCGTTGACGCGCGCGGGCGCGCACGCACCCGCACGCGCGCGCGCGCGCACCCGAACGCCGGCAGACACACCAGCGGCACCCGAAGTGCCCACCACAGCGCGCAATGGCGCGCGCTGATGCGCACCAGCGCCAGCAGGGGCACGTGAAGGCACACACCGACGTGCACCAGCGCCCACAGGAGCGCGCAACACCGCACGCACAGGAACACGCACCCCAGCACGCACCGCAGGACATCGGCGCGCACCAACACGGGCAGCACCGCGACCATCCAAGTAACGACCCTGACAGTGCCCCCTCCCTAAGGGCAGACTCCGGCTGCCCAGGTGAGCCGATCTGGAAACCTGACGGTTCTTGAAGGCCCGCAAAAGTTCCTGAGCATGTAGATTGTCCTCGGGTTCCCAGGAGTTGTCCTCAGGTCCATAACCCTTCCACTTGATGAGGTACTGGGTTACATTACCCCTCTTCCTGCAATCAAGGATTGCTTCAACCTCAAACTCCTCTTCATTGTCCACTATAACAGGTTCGGGTGGGTCAGTAGTGCGGTCAGCAAAGGGATTTGGGGTGACGGGCTTCAGTAAGGACACGTGAAAGACCGGGTGCACTCTAAAAGAGTCAGGCAGGTTAAGTTCATATGCAACTTAGTTTATCCTCCTCTTTACTGAGAAAGGGCCCATGAATTTAGGGCCTAACTTCTTGGAAGGACAGGCCATCTTAAGGTTGACTGTAGATAACCATACTTGGCTGCCGGGAGCCAGAACGAGTTCTCCCCGTCTCCTTTTGTCAAACGCCCGTTTATAGCATTCCTGGGACCGGGCCATGGTTTCCTTTAGGAGTTGGTTGTTTTTAGAAAAGAAGTCCAATGTCTCGGAAACTGCCGGAACAAGGCATTCTGGGACTGAGCTGGGCAAGAAGGCTGGGTGGAAGCCGTAATTGGCAAAGAACGGTGTCTGGTTGATGGCGGAGTGCAAGGAGTTGTTATAAGCAAACTCCGCCATGGGTAGTAGCGAGACCCAGTCATCCTGCGAGAAAGAAGAAAAACAGCGGATGTACTGCTCCAGGGACTGATTGGTTCTCTCCGTTTGTCCGTTTGTCTGGGGGTGATAAGCGGAGGAAAAAGCCAATTCAATTTCAAGAGACCCGCAGAGCGCTCTCCAAAACCTCGAGGTGAATTGGGCGCCTCGATCGGAAACAATACTTGCCGGGATCCCATGCAGCCTTACAACTTCTTTGACAAAGATCTTTGCCGTGTCCATAGCCGAGGGAGTGCCCCTCATCGGGAGGAAGTGGGCCATCTTGGACAGCCTATCTACGACAACAAAGATAGTAGAGAACCCCTCGGAAAGGGGGAGTTCCACGATAAAGTCCATCGAAATCATTTTCCACTGTCTCTCAGGGACAGGTAAAGGTTTCAGTAGGCCCCAAGCCCGTGTCCGGCTGTTTTTATTTCGGGCGCAAGTGCTACACGAGTCCACATAGTCCTTGCAGTCCTTAAGAAGTTGAGGCCACCAAAAGGTGCGCTGAATCAGTTCGGCAGTCTTCAGGGTACCAAAGTGTCCGGCCATCTTATGGTCGTGGCAGAGTTCCAACACGTTTACCTTCAAGGCTTCAGGGACCACAATCTTGCCTTTATGCCAGAACAACCCCTCACTACAGCTGACCTCGGGGCTCGGGGGCATTCCAACAGAAGCCTGTCTGATCCGGGAGATAAGGTCCCCTTGGAGGAGCAAGAAGTTCCCAGAAGGGAGAATTGTATCAGGAGGCCGAGTCTCTTCAGGGATAGAAAACATGCGTGACAGGGCATCCGGCTTGACATTCTTAAAACCAGGTCTATAGGTGATATGAAATTGAAACCGGGAAAAAAAAAGAGCCCATCTGGCTTGCCGTGGTCTAAGTCTTTTGGCAGTTCTCAAATATTCCAGGTTTTTGTGGTCGGTGTAAACCAGGATGGGATGTGCAGCACCTTCCAATAGATAACGCCACTCCTCCAGAGCCGCCTTAATGGCCAGAAGTTCTCGGTCCCCAACATCATAGTTCCTTTCGGATGACGACAGTTTGCGAGAAAAGAACGCCACCGGTAAAAGAAGGGCCTTGGCACCCTGCCGTTGGGATAACACCGCCCCCACAGCGATTTCCGAAGCATCCAATTCAAGAACGAAGGGTAAGGCTGGGTCCGGATGTTTTAGAATAGAGGCAGAGGTGAACAGCATCTTAAGTTTTTCGAAGGCCAGCTGTGCCTCAGGGGTCCAAGAGAATCGGGTACCCTGCCTGGTCAGTTCGGTGATGGGAGCAATAATTGCAGAGAAACCCCTGATAAATTTCCGGTAGAAGTTGGAAAAATCGACGAAACGTTGTACGCCCTTCCTGTCCACAGGTGCAGGCCAGTCCAGGATGGCAGATACTTTTTGGGGATCCATCTTGATGCCCTCCACAGATATAACCAGGCCCAGGAATTGGATGGACTGGCGTTCAAACTCGCACTTTTCGAGTTTCGCGTAAAGCCCGTGTACCCTGAGACGAGCTAGCACACTACGGACATGTCTACGATGGTCTTCCAATGATGAGGAAAAGATTAGGATATCGTCCAGGTATGCAATTACGTATAGATCCAGGTAGTCGCGAAAGATGTCGTTGACAAAGTGTTGAAAGGTTGCGGGTGCATTACACAGCCCGAAGGGCATGACAAGGTACTCGTAGTGCCCAAAACGAGTACGAAACGCTGTCTTCCACTCGTCTCCTTCTCGGATACGGATTAAATTGTAAGCTCCGCGAAGATCCAATTTCGAAAAGATGACTGCAGACCCCAGCCTCTGGAACAACTCGGGTACTAGGGGTAAAGGGTAACGGTTTTTGACAGTTATCTTATTCAATTCCCGATAGTCAATGCAGGGATGTAAGGAATGGTCCTTTTTTTCGACGAAAAAAATGCCAGCACCGGCAGGGGAAGTAGACGGACGGATAAACCCTTTTTTTAGGTTTTCGGCAATATACTCCTTCAGCGTGCCTAACTCCTGTTCCGTTAATGGAAAAATTCTCCCAAAGGGGACTTCGGTACCTGGTAACAGTTCAATAGGGCAGTCATAAGGCCTGTGGGGGGGAAGAGTATCTGCGCCTTTTTTGCTGAAAACATCCACAAAGTCTTTGTAGGGTTCCGGAACGGTCTGAAGCAATTTCGGATCGACATCCAAACAGAGGAGTTGAGAGGAGTTGCATGTTGGTTGGGCCAAGCAGTGTTGTTGACAGTAATCGGAAAGAAACTTGATTTCCCCTGTGGCCCAGTTAATGCTTGGATTGTGGGCCTGCAACCAGGGTATCCCCAGGATAATTGGAAACAAGGGGGAGGAGATGGCATCCAGACGTAGGTGCTCCTGGTGACAGGTGCCCATAGAAGCCAGCAAAGGAACAGTCTCTTGAGTGACCGGACCGGAACTAAGAGCGAGCCATCGGCTAGATGTACAGCAAGCCCCTGAGCCTTGGGTATGAGCGAGATGTGATGGTTGGCAGCGAAAGTCAGATCGATAAAGCAGCTGCATGCTCCGGAGTCAATGATGGCTGACACTGGAAAACTCCCTCCTGGAAGCTGCAAAGTGAGGAGAAGGGCAAGGTGAGAACTGGGTTTTCGTAGAACAGAGGCACACATGAAGGAAGAGGAAACACAATTACGTGTCTTGTTGGGGCAAGCCCTGACATAGTGCCCAGGTTCACCACAGTAGAGACATAAGTTAAGGGTACGTCTGCGCTGCTTTTCTTCAGGGGTCAACGAGGGCCGAAGTAACCCGAGCTGCATTGGTTCCGGAGCTTCCAGAGCGGGAGCAGAAGAGGTAGAAGAGAACTGACCAGTAGAACTGGGGACCTTGGGGAGCACCCAGGTGGGACGGAAGTGGCTGGAGGACCTCTCCGACCGGCGTTCCCTTAACCGGCGGTCAATCTGAATGGAGAGGTTGACTAACTCATCCAGGGTTTGTGGTATTCCTACCCGTGCCAACTCATCCTTAAGGGGGTCAGAAAGTCCCATCCGGAATTGGTGGCGCAAGGCGGCGTCATTCCAATCCGTGTCGGAGCTCCAACGGCGGAATTCCACTGCATAGTCCTCGGCCGCTCTGCGACCTTGTTGGAGAGAGTGTAGTGCGGCTTCTGCAGTCGCAGTCAACTGAGGGTCCTCATAAAGCTGAGACATGGCCAAGAAGAAGTTGTCAAGGCTATCCAGGGTTCCAGATTTCTGCTCCAGTAAACGATGGGCCCAGGTTTGAGGCGGACAACAGGGATATTACAAAGCCCACCTTGGTTGCCTCTAGAGAGAATGTCCGGGGCTGCAGTGCGAAGTACAGTTCGCAAGAGTTGCGAAACGCACGATACTTGGTGCGATCGCCGGAAAACCTCTCGGGTGTAGGTACCCTTGGCTCTGGAGGAAGCATCACTACGGCGGGTGCAGATGAGAGACCGGTGGGGGAGGTTCCTTGAGGGTTAGATGAGGAGGACAAGGCTTGGACTTGCTCCTCCAACCTTGAGTAGCCATCCTGGAGACTCTTCACGGCTTGGGTCAGACCGGCTAAATGTCTGCATAACTCATCCATAGGGGAGGCCCCCTGCCCGGACTCAGTCATGGCTGCCTGATACTGTCAGGCTGGCACTTACCGAATGAGTCCGCTTGGGCAGAGGGTGGTCTCCCGTACGTGTCCGACTTACAACCCCTGATAGAGCAGACAGGTGGCTGAGAGTGCGGAGTGGTAAGAGAGCCTGTGATATGGCTCCAGGAGCAGGAACTTGCAGGAAGCTTCCGGCAGCAGGTGTGTAGGTAGGACACAGGCAAACTGGGTACAGAGCAGGAGCAGAGCAGGCAGGTCCGGGTGCAGGCAGGGTACGGCAACAGGCGGGCAGCAGAGGCACAGAAGGAGCAGGCAAAAGAGAGGTCAAACAGGCAGAGGTCAGATGCAGGCAGAGGTCAGCGGTGTCAAAGGAAAGCCGGGTCGTCAGGAGATAAGCAAACAGGAACACAGGATACCAACAACGGGACAGGAACCGAGAAGCTGTTGATCAGGCAGCACCTGGGAGATGTCAGTAGCAAACCTAAATAGGCCGATTGGCGCCAAGCACCGCGCACGTGCGCGCGTCGACGCGCGCGCACCCGCGGGCGGGCGCACGGGCGGGCGCGCGCGCACCCGCACGCGCGCGCGCACGCACCCGAATGCCGGCAGACACACCAGCGGTACCCGAAGTGCCCACCACAGCGCGCAATGGCGCGCGCTGACGCGCACCAGCGCCAGCAGGGGCACGTGAGGGCACACACCGACGCGCACCAGCGCCCACAGGAGCGCGCAACACCGCACGCACAGGAACACGCACCCCAGCACGCACTGCAGGACATCGGCGCGCACCAACACGGGCAGCACCGCGACCATCCAGGTAACGACCCTGACAGGTAGAACAGATTGCCGGTGGGGGTTGGCGGAGCTGTGCTCAGGGCCCAAACCAAACTTGCGGCCCTCTTAAGTGAGGGTATCGCTATACGTGGGGGCTCGTAAATCCGGGATTTCTGAGACAGCGGTGAACACGCCAGAGGTACCGGCATGGACCCACAGGGAGTCAGAGAGTGGTGTGAAGCGGCTAAGGCCGACCCAAGTCAGTCAGTGGTCATTAGCCTCCCAGGGGAGAAATGGTCGACTGAGACCGTAGAGGAGTTAATGAAGTCAGTGTCCCCAGACCATGAACCATGGGTGATGGAGATAAAATCAGACCCAGACATCTCATATCAGTACGCGCTAGTGGAATACTGGGATGGGATGCCGGAGGCTTGAAAGCGCAACTGTGTACGGACCCAAGACAACAGATCCTATAGGTTGACGCACGCAACTAAGGAGGAGCCATCACCAACGGGATCACCGCAGGCTGCGGCCCGTATCTCACCCGAGAGTCTCAGACCTGCACCGGCCACCCTTAGCGCAGAACTGTGTGCTGTCCTGGGGGAGATTGTGGCCCAGTGCAAGAAGGATCCCACAGATTACCCGATGTCGGGGTACAGAAAACTCCGGATGTTTTCAGGGAGGAAACCTGTACCTTCGGAAGAAGAGGGATTTGAAGAGTGGTTAGATAGCGCAACTCAGCCACTAGAGGAATGGGAAGTTCCAGAGTGCAGAAAGAAGCAGAGGATTGTGGAAAGTCTAAAGGGGCCTGCTCTAGAGGCCGTACGCAACCTGAAGATGAGCAGGACAGACTGTAATGCGCAGGAGTACCTAGATGTATTACAGAATGTGTTTGGTGGGACAGAGAAAATCTCTGAGCTTGCTTATCAGTTAGGCCGCGTACACACGGGCGGACTGTTCGCCCAACCTTGTCCGCTGAACAGTGTTTGGGCGGACAGTCCGCCCGTGTGTGGGCTTTCAGCGGACAGTTTCAGCGGACAGTTGGATGGACAAAGTCTTTCGGAAATTCCGAAAAACTGTCCGCTGAAACTGTGTTTGAGCGAACAGTCCGCCCGTGTGTGGGCCTGTCCGCTGTACTTTCGAAATGAGCGGACTGTTCCCGCTCGGGAAGTCCGCCCATTTCGAGCGCGTGTACAGGTAGGCGGGGCCCGCGAAGGAGACGTCGCGGGCTCCGCCGCCTGGAATGGGCTTAAAGGGGAACCCCAACGCCGAAAAAAATCGGCGTGGGGGTTCCCCCCAAGTCCACACCAGACCCTTGTCCGAGCACGCTACCCGGCCGGCCAGGAAAGGGGGGCGAGCGAGCGCGCCCCCCCTCCTGAGCCGTACCAGGCCGCGTGCCCTCAACATGGGGGGTGCCTTGGGGAAGGGGGGGCCGCGCGGCCCCCCCACCCCAAAGCACCTTGTCCCCATGTTGATGAGGACAAGGGCCTCTTCCCGACAACCCTGGCCGTTGGTTGTCGGGGTCTGCGGGCGGGGGGCTTATCGGAATCCGGGAGCCCCCTTTAAGAAGGGGGCCCCCGGATACCGGCCCCCCACCCTATGTGAATGAGTATGGGGTACAATGTACCCCTACCCATTCACCTGTGAAATAAAGTACAAAAAAAAACACAACACATGGAAAAAGTATTTTATTGCACAGCTCCGGGGGTCTTCCGTCTTCGGGGGTCTTCTCGCCGGACTCCTCCGCTATGTGTGTGTAGCTCTTTTGCTAGCGGAGGAGTCCGGCTTTCTTCCTCCCCGCCGCCGGCCTCTTCTCCCGACTTCTAGGGTCTTGTCCCCCTTTTCGGTTCTTCTGCCGGGCCACCGCGCCTGGTCCGGTGGCCCGGTCTTCTGTCGCCGTCTTCTGTCGCCGCCTTCGGTTCTTCTGCCGGGCCACCGCACCTTCTTGTAGCTCTTTTACAGGCGGTGGCCCGGTCTTCTGTCGCCGCTGTCGTCGTCGCCGCCGCCGCCGCCTTCCGTTCTTGTTCTTCTTCTTGTTCTTCTCCTGGAGATGTTGACTCGACGAGCTCTCCGGCCGGAATGCCAGAGCCGCGCTGTGCGGTCACTTATATAGTGACAATGGGGCGGTGTCACATGGTATATGTCACATGGGTTGGTCACATGGTGATCCCGCCCCCTTACGATGTCATAGTCCCCATGTGACATCAACCCATGTGACCAACCCATGTGACATATACCATGTGACACCGCCCCATTGTCACTATATAAGTGGCAGCGGAGCGTGTCCCTGGCATTCCGGCCGGAGAGCTCGTCGAGTCAACATCTCCAGGAGAAGAAGAAGAAGAACAAGAAGAAGAACAAGAACGGAAGGCGGCGGCGGCGGCGGCGGCGGCGACGACAGCGGCGACAGAAGACCGGGCCACCGCCTGTAAAAGAGCTACAAGAAGGCGCGGTGGCCCGGCAGAAGAACCGAAGAGGGGGACAAGACCCCCGAAGTCGGGAGAAGAGGCCGGCGGCGGGGAGGAAGAAAGCCGGACTCCTCCGCTAGCAAAAGAGCTACACACACATAGCGGAGGAGTCCGGCGAGAAGACCCCCGAAGACGGAAGACCCCCCGAGCTGTGCAATAAAATACTTTTTCCATGTGTTGTGTTTTTTTTTGTACTTTATTTCACAGGTGAATGGGTAGGGGTACATTGTACCCCATACTCATTCACATAGGGTGGGGGGCCGGTATCCGGGGGCCCCCTTCTTAAAGGGGGCTCCCGGATTCCGATAAGCCCCCCGCCCGCAGACCCCGACAACCAACGGCCAGGGTTGTCGGGAAGAGGCCCTTGTCCTCATCAACATGGGGACAAGGTGCTTTGGGGTGGGGGGGCCGCGCGGCCCCCCCTTCCCCAAGGCACCCCCCATGTTGAGGGCACGCGGCCTGGTACGGCTCAGGAGGGGGGGCGCGCTCGCCCCCCTTTCCTGGCCGGCCGGGTAGCGTGCTCGGACAAGGGTCTGGTGTGGACTTTGGGGGAACCCCCACGCCGATTTTTTTTCGGCGTTGGGGTTCCCCTTTAAGCCCATTCCAGGCGGCGGAGCCCGCGACGTCTCCCTCGCGGGCCCCGCCTACCTGTACACGCGCTCGAAATGGGCGGATTTGCTTCCTCCTTACGTGGGCGAGTCCGTTCATTTCAAAAGTTGAGCGAACTGTTTGCCCAACCTTGTTCGTCAAACAGTCCGCTCGTGTGTGGGCAAGTCCGCTCATGCAAATTTTGAGCGGACTGTTTGCCGAAACTGTTTGACGAACAAGGTTGGGCAAACAGTCCGCGCGTGTGTACGCGGCCTTAGAGCATTGCTACCAGAAGAAAGGTGAAAAACTATCAGACTACATGGGACGTTTAGATAAAATCCTGCATAGGATGATCCTAAGGAAGGGGATCAGCCCAGGGAAAGTAGATGAGGCCCGTGCTCAACAGGTACTGAGGGGAGCTCAACCCATGGATCCTATTGCATGGACACTGCGTGCCCGACAGGATGGGAAGAATCTGAAGTACACTGACCTCATCCGAATGATCAGAGAGGAAGAGGCCCTACTGGAAGAGAAAAGGGAAGAACATCTCACCGAGCCCGTCAAACAACCGGTAGCAATAGTTACACCGGCCATGACTCCCGCTAGAGATAAGGAGGTGGACACTTTGAAGTTACAGATGTCCCAGGTGATGGAGATGTTGACTGCTATGATGGCGAAAGGTCAAGGGGGAGCCGAGAAACCAAGTCCTAGGAAGGAGTTGTTTCCAGATACACCAACACCAAGCCCCACTCGAGACCGAGAAGAGATGCTATGCTACAACTGCGGGGGCAGTGGCCACTTCGCCAGTAGATGTTCCAGTCCCAAGAAGAAGAAGATAGATAACCGCCAGCCGGCGGGAAACTCCAGAGGGCCCCGGTGAGGGAGTCAACCGGGTGCCCATGCCTTTCAGTGAACTCCAAACTGAATAGAAGGAAGAGAAAGAGAGAAAACCAGACCCCTCAGAAGGAATGTCTACAAATAAGAAACAGTAACATCCCTCAGTGGGTTTGTACTCCCATTACTGTGGGGAGGGTCAATGCATACCAGGCTCGAAAAAGAATAAAGTCAAAAACCAACTGGATGAAGACGGGTCCCCAGAAGAGGGTGGCCTCAACCCGGCCCTACCCAGAAGAATTGGTCGGCCCGTCCCCCACTGTCTCCATCCAGGTGGAAGGAGTCTACACGAAGGCCCTCCTGGACACTGGAGCTCAAGTGACTTTGTTGTACAGAGACTTCTATGATAGGCACTTGAGCCATTTGCCTATACAGAAGATAGAAGAGCTGGAGATATGGGCCCTGGGAACTCAGAGTTTCCCCTACGATGGTTACCTGCCCATAAAACTGACCTTCGATCCATCTGTGGCGGGGAAAATAGAGGTGTTTGACACCCTGGCCGTTGTGTGTCCTAGACCGCCCGGGGCCAGCAAGATGTCCCTCATCATAGGGACCAATACGGATCTGGTGCGAAGACTTCTGACCCCTCTAGTGAAGACGAGAAATCATCAAGATCCCAATATCCATCCCATGCTGAAGACAGCCTACCAACGGTTGGTCCTAGAGCAGAAGACCCCAGGAGAGGGGATAGGGAAGGTGTGGAGACTTGGGAGAGAAGGAGTGGTCCTGCAGCCCGGAGAGGTAGCCTGCCTCAGGACCACGGTGAAGCTTACCTGGGAGCAGCCTGGCCCCTTTG
The DNA here is from genome assembly GCF_037356315.1 of Lithobates pipiens. Classification (NCBI taxonomy): domain Eukaryota; kingdom Metazoa; phylum Chordata; class Amphibia; order Anura; family Ranidae; genus Lithobates; species Lithobates pipiens. Next base: position 168,496,027 of record NW_027507787.1, on the reverse strand, counting down.
TCATGCTGGAATCCGATCCAAGGGAGGACCACTCAGGCCTGGAAGTGATACCGGAAGTGATTCCAATCAAGGCCCTGAAGAAGGCTCGAGGAAGAGTCCCAGTGAGTGTGAGAAACCCTACGGAGAGACCCATAGAGATCCCTGCCAGGATGCTGTTGGGGCAGGTGAGTCCTGCGGCCCCAGTCAGCTGGTCAGAAGTAAAAGGAACGGGTGAAGGAGGAGATGTTTGGGAAAAACTTTCCATGGAGAACCCGGACCTACCTGGAGCCTGGAAGGAGAGAGCCAAGGCCTAGCTGACTAGATGAGAGATGATTTTCTCAAAGGATGAGTTTGATGTGGGATGTGCCAGGAGTGCCACCCACCGAATCCGCCTCCAAGAAGACAAACCCTTCAGGGAAAGGGTTAGGCGGGTCCCTCTAGCTGATCTGGAGGATCTGAGGGAGCAGCTTGCGGAGTTGAAGAAGACTGGTGTGATTTGGGAGTCTAGAAGTCCCTATGCCTCCCCCATAGTGGTGGTCAGGAAAAAGAATGGGTCGTTGAGGCTTTGTATCGACTACAGGACTCTCAACAGGAGGACAATCCCCGACCAGTATACCACACCGAGAATAGAGGATGCCCTACAGAGTTTGTCTGGTGCCAAGTGGTTCAGTGTAATGGACCTCAAGAGTGGGTACTACCAAATACCCATGCACCAGGAAGACCGAGAGAAGACAGCTTTCATAACCCCAGTGGGATTCTTTGAATTCAACAGAATGCCTCAGGGCCTGTCTGGAGCCCCTGCTACCTTTCAACGCCTCATGGAGAAGACCGTTGGAGACATGAATCTCATAGAAGTCCTTGTGTACTTGGACGATGTCATTGTCTTCGGGAAGACTTTGGAAGAACATGAGGCCAGGTTGGAGAAGGTGTTGAAAAGACTCAGCGAAGAGGGACTCAAGCTTTCTCCCGAGAAGTGCCGGTTTTACCAATCCTCTGTGAACTATCTGGGACACATAGTGTCTGAAAAGGGAGTGGCTACAGACCCTGAGAAGTTGGAGGCAGTTACCTCTTGGCCAAGACCGACAACAGTCACAGAGCTCAGATCTTTCCTGGGGTTCTGCTCCTATTATAGAAGATTTGTGGATGGGTTTGCCCGGATTGCCAAGCCACTAAACGAATTGCTCAAGACTGAAGGAGAAGAGGATGGCTTGGAACCTAGGAGGGCCGGTGAGTCGGTTCAAGATCAGTGGAACCCAAGGTGTGAAGAGGCTTTCTGAACCTTGAAGAGGAGCCTTACCACGGCCCCAGTCCTGGCCTATGCCGACCCCACCAGACCATATGAGCTACATGTCGATGCCAGTCATGAGGGCCTAGGCGGAGTGCTCTATCAAGAGTATGAAGAGCAGCTGCGACCAGTGGCCTATGTGAGCCGGAGCCTGACTCCCTCAGAGAAGAACTCATAAATTGGAGTTCTTGGCCCTCAAATGGGCAGTAGTAGACAAACTGAAGGACTATCTCTACGGGGCGGAGTTTACCGTAAAGACAGATAACAATCCTCTGACCTACCTCTTCACTACTGCAAAGTTAGATGCAACCGGACACAGATGGTTGGCTGCATTATCCGGATTCAACTTCAGTCTAAAGTAGACCAGGGGCTGGAAATAGGGATGCAGATGCCCTGTCCCGAAGATCTCATGTCATGGTCAATGACTGGGAAGACTGGACCCAGGTAGCACCGGAAGGAGTGCGAGCACTCTGTCAGGGTGCTGAGTTTCAAGCAAGAGGGGGCTCCAGAGCAGAGGAGATAGGAGTCACCGCAGTGGGAGTCCCTCAACCCTACTGTGGGGTAACTCAACTAGCAGAGGAACTCCTGCAAAAGCTGTCCAGAAAGGAGCTGAGCTATGACCAATTGGAAGACCCCATGGGGAGATTGGTCCTTGAAGCTTTGGAGAACGAGAATCCAGAGGGACTTCGACATCACCCTTCCAAGGAGGCTCGCCTGCTGAGGAAAGAGTTGGATAAGCTACAAGTACATCAGGGAGTGGTCTACCGAAGGGGCCCCTCTGATAACTCAGAAGATAAGTGGCAGTTGTTTCTCCCAGAGAAGCACCGAGAGACGGTACTAATTGCCTTACATGACCAGCATGGCCATCTAGGGGCGGAGAGAACTTTCCAGCTTGTCAGAAGCCGGTTCTTTTGGCCCTGTTTGAGGGCAGAAGTGGAGGAATATTGCCATTCTTGTGCACGATGCATCCAGAGGAAGACTCTACCCCATAAAGCTGCCCCAATGGGCCACCTACAGAGTCAGGGTCCAATGGATCTGGTGTGCATTGACTTTCTCTGCCTCTAACCCGATTTGAGTGGATTGGGAAATGTTCTGGTGGTAACCGATCATTTTACCCGTTATGCCCAGGCTTTCCCCAAAAAAGACCAAAAGGCCTCCACTGTGGCCAAGGTGCTCATGGAAAAATACTTTGTCCACTATGGATTACCACAGAGAATCCACTCAGACCAAGGAAGGGACTTTGAGAGTCGTCTGATCCGGAACCTACTGGACTCATTGGGAGTAGAGAAGACCAGGACTACACCTTATCATCCACAAGGAGATGCCCAACCTGAGAGGTTTAATCGGACCTTACTAAACATGCTTGGAACTCTAGAGACAGAGAGGAAGCAACACTGGAGCCAACACATATCAGCTTTGGTGCACGCTTACAACTGCACCACAAGTGATGTGACGGGTTACTCCCCCTACCGGCTCATGTTTGGGAGAGAAGCAAGATTGCCGGTGGATCTGGCCTTTGGCATTTCCCTAGACCATGCCTCTGCTACCTCCCACAAGGGATATGTGGACCGACTTAGACACAATTTGAAAGTGGCCCATGAACGAGCTCAGGCGGCCTTCGGACCAAAGGGGAGCCCGCAACAAGAGGAACTTCGATCTGAAGGTTCGAGTGCAAGACCTGCAGCCTGGGGACCGTGTACTGCTACGCAATCTGGGGATCCCTGGGAAGCACAAGCTTGCTGATAGATGGAGATCAGAGCCCTATGTCATTTGCAGAAAGCTACCTGGATTGCCTGTGTATAAGTTAAAACCAGAGGGGAAAGTGGGGCCCTTGAAGACTTGGCACAGGAATCATTTGCTCCCGCTTACTGAAGCAGTCAGAATACCTCCAGTGAGAAATCCACCAGAATCTGTTTCCATTCTGGATACCCCGGGACCTAGCACTCGGTCTCAGACCTCCCAGGTTAGAGATGGACAAGATTCCCAACGAGGTGAAGGTGGAAGAGGAGAGCTTGAGTGGCTGTGGCCTTCATCAACTCCAGGAAATTCTGCCATAGATCTCCCACCTACTGAGGATACACAGGATGGGACGCTGAACCCAGAAGCTACAGAGTTCATTCCATCTAGTGGTGTGCCTGAAGGCTGGGAAGATATCCCTAGCATTCACTCAGAAGAGGAAAGGACCGATGTTTCAGAACCAGTGATGCTGTCAGAGTGTGTTCCTGAAGTAGAGCCTGTGGCACCAGGGCCTGAAATCCCAAGAGAACAGAGAGCTCGCCGAGTTGTAAACCCCCCCAAGAAGCTAACCTACTCTCAAATGGGGGAGAGCTCTGAGGACTCTGTTGTGACTGCTAGAAGAAGTGCTGAATGCTCTAATCCCTCCACTGACCATTTGGTGGAGGGCAACCCCAGCTCACTCTCTGGCACAGTTAGGCAGGCCACTCATGCCAGTGTGACCTGTGGGACAGGGAACCCCACCTCTGAGTTCTGGTGGAAATTCCCTGTACCAACATCATACCCAGCACTTTCAAAATTGGTACAGGATATGTGTTAAAAGTTTATCTTTGGGGACCAAAGAGTTTAAGTGGGGGGAGTGTGTAGAGGGGTCTCTTTAAGGACTATAAAACTACTGTTCCCAGAACCCCGCTGGTTACAAGGATGTTTGGAGTTATGCCCCAGAGACTCATGGGGGAGGGCATATAAGGAGGGGGAGAGGCCTAGTTCTTTCTCTTTGGACACCCCCCCCCCCCCTCTCCTAGCAAGAGGAGGTTTGTGCTGAACTGCTGGAGGCACAAGGCCTGAAGCCTGGGCCTTGTGCTCTTTTCCAAAGAGCCCTTTGCCAGCCTAGCTGCACCTGAGAGACATCTTCTCATCCTTGCTGCAGTACACCAGAAGGATTGAAGACTCGGAGGTTGGTGGATTCCTGTTCCTAGACGAATCGGCGGAGAAAATGGACTTGGATCTGTCCGGGTGGTGAGAGCTGTTTAAAGACAGATACTTTATCTTTATTATTCGTTTGGATTACAAAGTTGTTCTTCAAGTGCACCACCGAAAGATTGCTAGCGAATATTGTTTCACTGGACTTCCATCTAGATCAGTCAGGCCTGACTGCATAGGTAGATAGTGCTGGGTGTTAGTTTACCCATGCGGGGAAGTAGCTGAAAAAGGGCAGCGTTAGAGTTGCATAGCAATACTTTATTATGTTGATTACTCTGTTTATCTTTATTACTGGTTACTGCAGGGACCTGCTTATGTGTTGCAAACCAAATGTTCGATTAATGTTATTCCTTTTATAAAACAACAAGTAAAGTCAGTTATATACTTTCAAAGATTGTCTATGAGCTTGAGTTATCCACCCACGCACACACATATTTAGAGTATAAGCGATTTCATGTGTATTGCTAGATACTAACTGTGCCAGAGTGGGTAGAGCAGATTGCCGGTGGGGGTTGGCGGAGCTGTGCTCAGGGCCCAAACCAAACTTGCGGCCCTCTTAAGTGAGGGTATCGCTATATTAGGAAACACTGGAATTCACTGAGGGAAAGTTATCCCACCATAGAAGAATTCTGGAATTTACCATTACCCTCATATAGAAAGGGTAGAACTTTGAGAGATCAATTGGTAAGATCCGATCAATTTTCCCCTCTTATTCCCAGGATAACTTTTCTGGCACCAAAAAATTTGGGATCATTCCCATGTCTATCATGTGTCCAATGTAATTCCATGATCAAAGGAAAAAGCATATCACACCCACATAATATACAAAACATTGATATTCCTATACCTGCCAATCATATGTGATTTATGCCATAAATGTCCATGTGGATTATTGTATATTGGAGAAACAACCCAAAAGGTTAAAGATTGTATAGCCAGACATAAATATTCAATTGGAGATAAAGTAGTACAATTCCCACTAGTTGGCCATTTTAGAGACGGGACATACAATCTCCCAGTTTAAATACATGGTGTTGGGAAGCATTAATAAAAATAGGAGAGGAGGTGATCGTGAATTAATTTTAAGAAAACGTGAGGCTCATTGGATACATTTTCTTAATACTATTACTCCAACAGGTTTAAATACAGATCTGGATCTTTATTTATTTGTATGATTTATAATATATTATTTATAAAATTATTTTACAGTATTCTTTTGAATATTTAGATTATGATGTCTATATATATATATATATATATATATATATATATATATATATATATATATATATTTTTTTTTTTTATTATTATTATTATTAACAATTTATATAGCACCAACAGTTTACGCAGTGCTTTACAATGTATGGGGGGGACAACACAATTACAGTACAATACAAAAGGTACAGGAGGGCCTTGCTCATAGAGCTTACATTCTAAAGGGAGGGGGTGGTGGTACAAAAGGTAATAGCTGCAGAGAATGGTTTGATGTATGATTTGATATATATATATATATATATATATATATATATATATATATATATATATATATTTTATATTTTTTTTTCTACAGAATAACATTGTGATGGTTCCTGAGTGAATAAATCGTCTCATTGCAGATACCGCAATCACATCCAGGTAGGCGGTGATGGATGGTGGAGCGCAGACGTCCCTTTCGAGATGTCATGCTGGTTACGCCCTACCTGGAAGTGATTGCAGTACCTGCAAGGAGACACTCGCTCCATCCTGGAACGGCTGAATATGGTGATAGCGCCCTCTGGGTCACATACTCTGTATGCTTGTTGATTTTATCTTCATGTGCGCAGTTAATATTAAGGGGTCCTCTGTTGTATGGGGCGTATTGTCTATAAATGGGCAGCACAGTGGTGTAGTGGATAGCACTTTCGCCTAGCAGTAAGAAGGGTCACTGGTTCGAATCCCAACCACGACACTACCTGCCTGGAGTTTGCATGTTCTCCCTGTGCCTGTGTGGGTTTCCTCCGAGTACTCCGGTTTCCTCCAACACTCTAAAGACATGCTGGTAGGTTAAGTGGATCCTGTCTAAATTGTCCCTAGTATGTATGAATGCACGTTAGGGACCTTAGATTGTAAGCTCCTTGAGGGTAGGGACTGATGTGAATGTACAATGTATATGTAAAGCGCTGTGTAAAATTGATGGTGCTATATAAGTAACTGAAATAAATCAAATAAATATAAATAAGCAGGATTATGCTATGTGCTGTTATACTTGTGTTTCATGACATATATTTGGAGCCCCTAGACCAGTGGATCTTGTTGGTAATGAGGACTTAGTATTTGAGTGGCTGTTGAACACCTAACCTTAAGGTTATCTCATTAAGAGGTTTCTGGTGAGTTTGACCCCCTGGGGGAGTGTGCTTCACAAGGTGGAATACGTTTACTGTCTCTGGTGAAAGGTGCACTCTAGGACCACCGTGATTCAACACCTAAAATGCTTTGAACTGTCCTTACTACCATCTACTGCATAGAGACTTTCTACTGTGATGATGACCACATGTTGTGATCATTTTATAAATTTTAATTCTTGCTGTTTTAGTATTTGATCCAGTGTTCTGACGGTTTATTTTTATACTTCTGCTTTTATTTAGATCTGTGGGATTGATCTGGCGCTGAGTAGCTGAGTAGGTGTATTGTAATCCTTTGTATACACCTCCCTTCTGTATATATATATATCTCTAGCAAAAAAAATTTTTACATGTAGGAGAGGAATGTCAGAGTTGGCCTGTACTGGAAGTGGTTGATATATATTTGATGCCAGGTCTACTATAAAGAAGCCTGAATATGTTTATTTCAGAATATACATCTATTTTTTTATACACAGGTGCTAAGGGAGAGACGGCTCTACATGTGGCTGTCCAGTACAATAACCTGGAGGCTGTGAAGGTTCTTCTAGATGAGGCACCTGAACTGATTAACCAGCCTATGACCTCTGACCTTTATCGCGGTAAGCCTGTAGTTGAATAAGAGTCTGTGAATAAGGAAAGGGATGGTCGGCACTCAGGATGACGTCCAAAATATTATTCCTTTATTAAATACATGTGCAGAGCTGTAAAACATCCTACGCATTTCAGATGTTAGCCCTTAGTCATGGCTGATAAAAAAAACTAAATTAACACTTGAAGCGGAGTTCCACCCAAAAATGGAACGTTTTTCGGATTCCCCCCCCCCATCCCGTGTAACATTTGGCACCTTTCAGGGGGAGCAAATACCTGTCTAATACAGGTGTTTTGCTCCCACTTCCAGGCATAGATACCCAAGCCACATCCCCCCCTCCCGTTGTCTTCTGGGAGACACACAGTCCCAGAAGACCACAGGGACCAGCGGAAACGTGGAGCGTGAGTCGCGCATGCGCAGAAAGGAACCAGGAAGTTAATCCGCAAAGCTTCACTTCATGATTCCCTAACCGAAGATGGAGGCGGCAGCACCCAAGAGCCAAGGGACAGATCGGCCTCAGGTGCTACCATCGCGGGCGCCCTGGACAGGTAAGTGTCCTTATTTTAAAAGTCAGCAGCTGCAGCATTTGTAGCTGCTGACTTAAAAAAAAAAAAAAACGGCGGAGCTCCGATTTAAATAGTATATACAAATACATACAAAACATATAAAAAGTGAACCACAATAGCATGCGTAGTTTGTATTTTTTCCAAAATGGAATATCATAAAAATAGTGGGTGCTATATGAATATGATATTGCCTAGATACTAAGAATAATAATAATAATAATAAATATATATTATTTTGTGAGCATATGAAAAGACTGGCATATAAAAAACAATCCACATTAACATACATAATTAATATTATCTCAAAACAGAACATTATGTTCAGGTTCTTATGTGAGAAGGTTGCAGCACCTATACACTTGTTTCCCTTGAACAAGAGTCTGTAGACTGGCCCCGTAGATGTGTAAGAGAGTGGTCTGTAGACTAGTCTTGTAACTGTATATGAGAGTGGTCCAGAGACTGGTCTTGTAGCTGTATAGGGCTGGTCCAGAGGCTGGTCTTGTAGCTGTATAGGGCTGGTCCAGAGGCTGGTCTTGTAGCTGTATAGGGCTGGTCCAGAGGCTGGTCTTGTAGCTGTATAGGGCTGGTCCAGAGGCTGGTCTTGTAGCTGTATAGGGCTGGTCCAGAGGCTGGTCTTGTACTGTATAGGGCTGGTCCAGAGGCTGGTCTTGTAGCTGTATAGGGCTGATCCAGAGGCTGGTCTTGTAGCTGTATAGGGCTGGTCCAGAGACTGGTCTTGTAGCTTTATAGGGCTGGTCCAGAGGCTGGTCTTGTAGCTGTATAAATGGTGATTCAGAGACTGGTCCTGTAGCTGAATAAGAGGGTGGCCTTAAAACTAACCCTGTAGATGTATAAGAAAGTGGTCTGTAGACCAGTCCTGTAGCTGTGAGAGGGGTATCCAGAGGCTGGTCCTACAGTTGTATAAGGGGGTGGTCCAGAAATTGATCCTGTAGCTGCATAGGGGTGGTCCAGAGACTGGTCCTGGAGCTGTATAAATGGGTGGTCCAGAGACTGGTCCTGGAGCTGTATAAGTGGGTGGTCCAGAGACTGGTCCTGAAGCTGTATAAGTGGGCGGTCCAGAGGCTGGTCCTGGAGCTGTATAAATGGGTGGTCCAGAGATTGGTCCTGTAGTTGTATAAGAGGGTGGTCCAGAAAGTGGTCCTATGGGTAGTTCAGAAACTGGCCCTGTAACTGTATAAGAGGGTGGTCTGGAGGCTGGTCCTGTAGCTACCGTATATAAGAGGGTGGTCCAGAGGCTGCTCCTTTAGCTGTACAGGAAGGGATTCCAGAGATTGGTGTATAGGAGGTGGTCTGTAGACTGGATGAACAACTTGAAAAACAAGGCCCATCATTTAATAAAAAATAAAGAAATATATATATATATATATATATATATATATATATATATATATTGAACTATTATTAACAGTAGTAGTAATAATACATATTATTAGTATTATTATTGTTTTTTTTTTTAAGTTGTTTTTATTGTAATTTATTGTTGTTGTTTTTAATATTATTGTTATATTTATTTGATAGCTTAAATTTCCTTTTCAGGTCAGACTGCCCTACACATCGCTGCCGTCAACCAGAACATGAACCTAGTTAGTGCTCTGATCCACAGAGGTGCTGATGTCAGATCTCCAAAAGCTACTGGAAGTTTCTTTGCACTGAATCCCAAAAACCTGTTTTATTTTGGTGGGTTATTTATGAGGTGATCAAAAATTTTCAGCATTTGCCTTTAAAGGGGAACTCTTTACTACAACTGTATATAACTGTAACTATAAATAAATAAATAAATATATATACAGTGCCTTGCGAAAGTATTCGGCCCCCTTGAACTTTTCAACCTTTTGCCACATTTCAGGCTTCAAATATAAAGATATAAAATTTAATTTTTTTGTGAAGAATCACCAACAAGTGGGACACAATTGTGAAGTGGAACGAAATCTATTGGATATTTAAAACTTTTTTAGCAAATAAAAAACTGAAAAGTGGTGCGTGCAAAATTATTCGGCCCCTTTACTTTCAGTGCAGCAAACTCACTCCAGAAGTTCAGCGAGGATCTCTGAATGATCCAATGTTGTCCTAAATGACTGATGGTGATAAATAGAATCCACCTGTGTGTAATCAAGTCTCTGTATAAATGCACCTGCTCTGTGATAGTCTCAGGGTTCTGTTGAAAGCGCAGAGAGCATCATGAAGACCAAGGAACACACCAGGCAGGTCCGTAATACTGTTGTGGAGAAGTTTAAAGCCGGATTTGGATACAAAAAGATTTCCCAAGCTTTAAACATCCCAAGGAGCACTGTGCAAGCGATCATTTTGAAATGGAAGGAGTATCAGACCACTGCAAATCTACCAAGACCTGGCCGTCCCTCTAAACTTTCAGCTCAGACAAGGAGAAGACTGATCAGAGATGCAGCCAAGAGGCCCATGATCACTCTGGATGAACTGCAGAGAACTACAGCTGAGGTGAGAGAGTCTGTCCATAGGACAACAATCAGTCGTACACTGCACAAATCTGGCCTTTATGGAAGAGTGGCAAGAAGAAAGCCATTTCTCACAGATATCCATAAAAAGTCTCGTCTAAAGTTTGCCACAAGCCACCTGGAGACACACCAAACATGTGGAAGAAGGTGCTCTGGTCAGATAAAACCAAAATCGAACTATATGTTTGGCGTAAAAGCAACACAGCTCATCACCCTCAACACACCATCCCCACTGTCAAACATGGTGGTGGCAGCATCATGGTTTGGGCCTGCTTTTCTTCAGCAGGGACAGGGAAGATCGTTAAAATTGAGGGGAAGATGGATGCAGCCAAATACAGGACCATTCTGGATGAAAACCTGTTGGAGTCTGCAAAAGACCTGAAACTGGGACGGAGATTTATCTTCCAACAAGACAATGATCCCAAACATACAGCAAAATCTACAAAGGAATGGTTCACAAATAAACGTATCCAGGTGTTAGAATGGCCAAGTCAAAGTCCAGACCTGATTCCAATCGAGAATCTGTGGAAAGAGCTGAAAACTGCTGTTCACAAATGCTCTCCATCCAACCTCACTGAGCTCAAGCTGTTTTGCAAGGAAGAATGGGCAAGAATTTCAGTCTCTCAATGTACAAAACTGATAGAGACATACCCCAAGCGACTTGCAGCTGTAATCGGAGCAAAAGGTGGCTCTACAAAGTATTAACGCAAGGGGGCCAAATAATTTTGCATGCCCCACTTTTCATTTTTTTATTAGTTAAAAAAGTTTAAAAAATCCAATAGACTTCGTTCCACTTCACAATTGTGTCCCACTTGTTGGTGATTCTTCACAAAAAATAAAAATGTTATATCTTTATGTTTGAAGCCTGAAATGTGGCAAAAGGTTGAAAAGTTCAAGGGGGCCGAATACTTTCGCAAGGCACTGTATATATATATATATATATATATATATATATATATATATATATATATATATATATATATATATATATATCCTTTACATGCACATGAACTTTAATGTCATCCCAGTCTTGGTCCGTAGAGTTCAATATTGAGTTGGCCCATCCTTTGCAGCTATAACAGCTTCAATTCTTCTGGGAAGGCTGTTCACAAGGTTTAGGAGTGTGTCTATGGGAACTTTAGACTATTCTTCCAGAAGCGCATTTGTGAGGTCAGACACTGATGTTGGATGAGAAGGCCTGGCTCACAGTCTCCGGTCGAATTAATCTCAAAGGTGTTCTATCAGGTTGAGGTCAGGACTCTGTGCAGGCCAATCAAGTTCCTCCCCCCCAGACTCGCTCATCCATGTCTTTATGGACCTTGCTTTGTGCACTGGTGTGCAGTCATGTTGGAACAGGAAGGGACCACCCCCAAACTGTTACCACAAAGTTGGGAGCATGAAATTGTCCAAAATGTCTTGGTATGGTGACGCCTTAAGAGTTCCCTTCACTGGAACTAAGGGTCAAGCCCAACCCCTGAAAAACAACTCCACACCATAATCTCTCACCCCCCTCCACCAAATGATTGGACCAGTGCACAACGCAAGGTGCATAAAGACATGGATGATCGAGTTTGGGGTGTAGGAACTTGACTGGCCTGCACAGAGTCCTGACTTCAACCTGATAGAACACCTTTGGGATGAATTAGAGCAGAGACTGCGAGCCAGGCCTTCTCACCCAACATCAGTGCCTGTCCTGACAAATGTGCTTCTGGAAGAATGGTCCAACATTCCTATAGACACACTCCTAAACCTTGTGGACATCCTTCCCAGAAGAGTTGAAGCTGTTATAGCTGCAATGGGTGGACCAACTCAATATTGAACCCTACGGACTAAGACTGGGATAACATTAAAGTTAATGTGCGTGTAAAGGCAGGTGTCCGAATACTTTTGGTAATATAGTGTATATATATATATATATATATATATATGTGTGTATATATATATATATATATATTTTTTTTTTATTTTTTTTTTTATTTTGACGGTATGCGAGGTGAGGTCTTTGATAATCAATATATTTCACCTCGCATTTGCTCTAATATCAGAGACTAATATCAGAGACTGAACCGGAATCCGGACAGGATTTTTCCAGCGTCTGTGGCAAGCTTGGTTTCCGGGCCAGGTCTTCTGGACTATAAATGACCAGGAAAAGAGCACAGAAGGGCTCTGGCCTGAGACTAATGCCACGTACACACGACCGGACTTTTCTACAGCAAAGTTCCGCCAGAGCGAATCCGTCGGACAATTCGATCGTGTCTGGGCTCCATCAGACCTTTGCTGTCCAAAATTCTGACGGACTTTAGAAAAAAAAATTCGCCGGAACTCTGCCGGACCCAGTTCCTATCGAGAAATCCACTCGTGTGTATGCTAGTCCGACAGATGAAAACCGACGCTAGGGCAGCTATTGGCTACTGGCTATGAACTTCCTTATTCTAGTCCGGTCATACGTTATCACGTTCAAATCCATCAGACTTTGGTGTGATTGTGTGTGGCCAAGTCCGTTCATTCAGAAAGTCCATCGGAACTCCGCCGAAAGTCCGTCAGAAAGATCGTCAGACCTAGTGCGTCGAAAAGTCCACTCATGTGTTTGCGGCATTGGAAGGCAATCTGAGAGAGGAGCCCTGCTTGTTTGGATTGAAAACGGAGGTTTGCTTTACCTCATGTTTTGTGGGTAACGGGGACCAGCCCCAAACCGTATAGAGAGCAATGTACTGTTTAGTTTAGCGCCAGAGGGCAAGGATTTGTTTTACTGTTTTGTTTCTTTTTATGACTTTGCAAACCACCTGTAAATAAAGCTGGCAACCCGCCAGATTTAAAAAAAACTGACATTCATTTCAAGAAAATGTGATCCCCACAAGCTAATCTCCCCACAATCCCCAAATTCTGTATCTCAGAAAATTTGAATAGTACATAAAACCAATAAAAAAAAGTATTTTTATTACAGTAATGTTGGCTTACTGAAAAGTATGTCTATGTACAGTATAGTATACACTCAATACTTGGTTGGGGCTCCTTGTGCATGAATTACTGCATCAATGCGGGGCGGCATGGAGGTGATCGGCCTTTGGAACTGCTGAGGTGTTATGGAAGCCCAGGTTGCTTTGATAGCGGCCTTCAGCTCATCTGCATTGTTGGGTCTGGTGTCTCATCTTCCTCTAGACAATACCCCACAGATTCTCTATGGCAGGCATGTCCAAAACACGGCGCGCAGGCCAATTGTGGTCCGCGTTCCGGTTTAATGTGGCCCCCCTGGTAATTTGCATAAATAGAGATTATTTAATCTCTCTTTTGTGGCCCCCAGGGCTACAAAAGATATATACTGTATTTATCGGCACCGCCTCGCAGGTGGGCAGGACAAGTGCCGTCAGGTTACATACAAGAGAATCTCCTGTTTACTCTGTGACGTCTGTAATAGGAAGTCCCATCTCCTGGGCTGCCATTGGACAACTGGTCTGTCCATCATAGGTGGTGGGACTTTGTATTAAAGATGCCGCCGAGTAAATCGGAGATTCTCCTGTATGTAATCTGTTGGCGCTCGTCCCCTTATTTTGCTTCACAGTTCTTTATTTACATTTTTTTTTCTTGAAACTTCCCTCTCAAAGTAAAGGTGCATGTTATACACCGATAAATAAGGTATATCCAAATAACACGCCCAAGCTCATCCTTAGTCCTGAGCAGTGCTCGGGGATTCGTTGGGGCCACAAAAGAAAATATATATAACACGCCCATGCTCATCTTGTCACCTCACACAGCCACAAAGGCAAGATAATTCTTGTTGGGCAGTGTATTGGTGATCGGACGAACACACTTAGACCAAATTTTAATGGTTCAAAGAATGTCTGGCAAAATGGTCGGCCCTCACGCATATTCACTTCATCAAATCCGGCCCTCTTTGAAAAAAATGTGGACACTCCTCCTGCTCTATGGGGGTTTAGGTCAGCTGAGTTTGCTGGTCAATCAAGCATGATGATACCATGATCATTAAAGAGGAAGTAAACCCTGATGGGTTTACTTCCTCTTTTTTTCCCTGCAAAGGTAAAGCATAATGGACTACTATGCATCGCATAGTAGCTCATTATGTGTCACTTACCTGACACAGGAGCCAGCGAAGTCGCCGCTGATCCCTGTAGTCCGCCGCATCCATGTTGCTGGTGGCGTCTCGCAGCTCCGACGAATCAGAGCGGCGAAGCCGCGATGACGTCACTCCCGCGCATGCGCACGGGAGTCGCGTCTCGCAGCTCCGCCGCTGCCACTCGGCGAAGCCGCGATGACGTCACTCCCGCGCATGCGCACGGGAGTCGACAAATTTGGCAAATCCATTCATGGATTTGCCGCATTTAGTGCGCCTGCGCGCCGCTGTCTACGGCGCATGCGCCGTAGACAGCGGTGCCCATTTTCGGGCAAATATCTCCTAAACCATATAGGTTTAGGAGATATTGCTTGGACCTACAGGTAAGCCTTAATCTAGGCTTACCTGTAGGTCCAAGTTGTTTGGAAGGGTTTACTTCCTCTTTAAACCAGGTATTGGTACTCGTGGCAGCGTGGGCAAGTGCCAAGTCCTACTGGAAAATGAAATCAGCCTCTCAATAAAGCTGGTCAGCAGAGGGAAGCATGAAGTGCTCTAGAATTTCCAGGTAGAGGGCTGTGCTGAGTTTGGACTGATAAAACACAATGGACCAACACCAGCAAATGACATGACTCCCTAAATCATCACTGACTGTAGAAAAATGTAAATTTAATTTGGAAATCAAGGTCCCAGAGTCTGGAGGAAGAGTGGCGAGGCACAGAATCATCACTGACTGTGGAATCTTCATACTGGAAATCATGAAATTGGGATTCTGTGCCTCTCCACTCTTCCTCCAGGCTCTGGGACCTTGATTTCCAAATGAAGTCAGGGATGATTTAGGGAGCCATGTCATCTGCATCCACTGTTTTTTATCAAGTACAAACTCAGCACAGCCCTCTACCAGGAAATTCTAGAGCACGTCTTGCTTCCCTTTGCAGTGATATCGCAAGTAATGGTATTAACACTGCCCAGTTTATCTCTATGAGCAGATCTGCAGGGAGCAAAAATGCTAATTGTTATTAAAAGTTTATCAAGTAGGTCCATTTTGCAGCAAAACTCTGTTGAATTATAATTGTTTTCTAATGTGCTTTGCAGGTGAACATATCCTTACCTTTGCAGCTTGTGTAGGTGATGCGGAAATTGTCAAACTACTTCTAGATAATGGAGCTGATCTGCGGGCCCAGGATTGCTGGGGCAAGTATATTGTTTTAAAAGCTCAACTTTGGGCTATTTTTGTATATTATGGTTGTCTAGCATTATTAAGAAAAACCCCGGCTTCTGGGATTAATGATACCCAGCATATGTAGAATATGCTATGATTGCAGAGCATAAAGGGCCTGCCCCTGAGGAGGCATGACTATTATGGTCTGCATTCACAGTTTATTGATGCAGAGAGCTGTGCTGACTCCATCACTTCAGTTCTGCTTTGTGCATCACTGAGGACCATTGCTGGGAGAAGATCAGAAGAGGAAGAAGACCCAGTGTGTGTTATTAAGGGAGGGTGCTAGTGAGAAGTGGAGTAGGATAGCTGGACATTAACTTCATTCCTCACCTCCAGTACACATCAGCCAGCATAGATATCACTAGTTGCCCGCTCTTCATACTCCTGCACTCGTCCATTACCCATTGACACCAATGGCGCCAAAATGAGCGAAAAAAGCCCTGAGCGTGTGTGGACCTTCTACTGGGGACATGGGCTAATTTTGAGACGTTGTCTACTCACACATTACAGACTCTGGATTCCCAGCCTCATGTACACTCAACCCTTACCTCCCATTATCAAAAACTTGGACCTCTCCTCAAGAAAAGAGAAGAATACTGCAAAACCTCAAGACTAGTAACCCTCTATGCTCCATGAAATGGACCTGCTAGAGAGATTTAATATACTGCTGAAGAAAAAGTTATTCAATTGGTTTTAAAAAATGTCATAAAAATAATTTCATTAATATATACTATATTTATTCAAATCATTTACCCTTTTGTTTTTATGATATCAACAGGTAACACGGTTCTGCACATTCTCGTTCTACAACCCAATGCAAATCTTTTGTGTCAAATGTTTGACTTTCTGTTGTCCCAGGATTGCAAACCTCATGAGAAGCGACTGAATGAGATCACCAACAAACAAGGACTCACCCCACTAAAGTTGGCTGCTGTTGAAGGGAATGTGGTGGTAGGAAAATGCTCTGTTTTGAAGGGGACATGTATTGTGGAAGTTGTGCCCGAAAAAGACAGACAGAAGGCAATGTCACCATTATTGCCTCGGGTCTACTTGCATGTGGAAGGATACAGTGCATTGCTGCAGCAATAACTTACACACAGTCCAGTTAAAAATAGAAAGGACTTGTATTGTAGTCAGAAAACAACAATGCCCTGAGAAAGGCAGCCCAACCAGGAACATTCACTGGTGAACAGCAGCTGGTAGCAGAGCAGATCTTGGCCAAACTGACAGTGTCTGTTTCCCTACTCGTCTGGAATATTTCCCTGCTGATATTATTGTCTCTGACAGATGGGTAACCTGTCCCTACACTAAATGTGCAGCAAACTCAGGAGCTAGGGTCTTAAATAGATTCTGCCAGACCCAAGATAGCCACCATAATTACATGGGCTGTCAGCATCCAACCAGATTGCTGCCCCAGTGACCCAGGAAACCATAGAAACCATGTTCCTCTTGACTTCTTCTCCCGCTGCACTGCCGCTGCAGTTGAGCACTACCTGCAGTGGAGAAAAAAATGGACTACACCTTCCTATATGCAGCCGATCTTATTCCCATTATTGTCTTACCATGCCTTGTTTTGCAATGGGTCCATGTGTGTGTTTGGCCATTTTGGCAGATGGGCGGGCTTTATTTCCTCGTGTCAGTCTTGACCCAACCCTTAAGAATTGACTGGTTTGGAAATGTTCAAGAAGTAGCATAAGGGATAAAAGAAGCACCAATCTATAGAATAAAGCAGCTGAGTCCTTGCATTACAGGTCCTCAGTTACAGCGTCTTCTCTATCAAAAAGAATGGTGAATCGCACAACAGGTACTTTTTCAAATCTAACTCCAAATCTGGTGAGACTAGCGGTTAGTGGCAGCAGTACCTTAGATCTCACAGAGCAGATATGTAAATATAATTTTGTAACACAGGAGAGCTTAGGTACCCTCATCAGGAAGTGCTCTGCTATTTTTTCAGGAGGAGGAAAAAAAAGTAAATATTGTAGGGCTCTGCTTAGATACAATTAACATTCTATATTTCCCTATAACAGTGATGGCAAACCTTGGCACCCCAGATGTTTTGGAACTACATTTCCCATGATGCTCATGCACTCTGCAGTGTAGTTGAGCATCATGGGAAATGTAGTTCCAAAACATCTGGGGCGCCAAGGTTTGCCATCACTGCCCTATAACATAGCAATTCTTCAATTTTTGAGTTGGATGGACTCCGATGTCGATGTCCTCAATAAATTTCAGTTTGAGAGGCTACATGGCATACATGGCAGCATGCCATAGCTAGACACACTATATATAGTGTGTGTGTTTTTGTTCCCATCAGTTGTTCTCCTAGTAAAGGGGTCTCAAACTGGTGTCCCTCCAGCTGTTGCAGAACTACAAGTCCCATCATGTCTCTGTCTTTGGGAGTCATGCTTGTAACTGTCAGCCTTGCAATGCCTCATGGGACTTGTAGTTTCACAACAGCTGGAGGGCCGCCAGTTTGAGACCTCTGTGACCTAGTACATGAGGGTAAATTTTCACATTATACTTGTAGACAGCAACGACACCAGATATTCTTGCCGGAGTTGGGTTTAAATGGTCAATGCTATTTTTCTGGCAGATGTTCCAGCACTTGATTCAGAAGAAACGAAAAACCCAATGGACATTTGGCCCAGTTACTACCGTGATGTATGACATGTCAGAGATCGATACATGGGAAGGACAATCCATACTGGAGTTGATTGCATCATCAAAAAAGAGCCAGGTGAGTAAAAAAAATTGTATTTTATTACATTTGGTCCTCCATATTGCAAGTGATGTCTAGATGCAGAAACAGAAGAGACTCCCTCTCCAATTTCTCCCCTACAGAACTGTTTTAGGCTGGGTACCTCTTCCCAAAGAATTAGCTGCTCAATTTGTTACATTGATCCAATCCATAAGAAATCATAATATTTTTTTTTCTTTTTTAGGCTAACAAAATATTAAACATTTCACCTATAAAAGAGCTGTTACTGAAGAAGTGGCAGAAAACTGGGCGCCCATACATATGGATCTTAGCCATAATTTATCTGATATATATGATTTGTGTGTCCCTCTGCTGTGCCAACCGACCCATCAAACGGAGGGAAGACAATAACACCAATCCAATGGACATCACCTTGTTTGTTCAGAAAACCCTACAAGTGAGACAATCAATCCCTGTCTGAATTTTCTGTATCCAAAGCAAAAATCTATTAACTAGATGGGCAATGTGAATATTTGTTATATGAAACCAGTACTGAAATAAATACAGCAGATGTTGCTACTGACAAAGCTAGTTGCCTGGTTGTCTGGCTGTAGGGGGTGTGGCTAAGTTCAAGTTCAGGAAAATGTAATGATGGGCTAACTTGTTGCAATATCAGTTTGTAGGGTTTTGGCTTATCGAGTCCCTTATGGCCACGTATTAATTTACCTACCTTGTCCCTGTTCATCAAAAGGACATGCAACTTCTTGTTCTGGGTCACACAGCATCCAGTGCATGCCTTGCGATTTTTGTGTTGCATCATCAATTATGAAGTGCCAGTGTGATGAAAGGCTGCATGGTGAGCTTTGCCTGTTTGTGTCAGATCAGATTACTTTTTAGTTCTCACTTACAGAGCACTAGGGATTGTGGGATATGTAGTTTCTTAAAGTGTCAGTTCTCACACTACAGACAGAGGTCATGCATTAATCTGTGCAGTACCAAGCCACTTGCCTCATTTTTGAACACAAACAGAAACTTTTGACACCAGAGTGTGAAGATTTTTTTCTACTGTACTATAGCCAGTGTACAGGGCAACAAATGGCACCATGAAACCACATGATCGACGAACATCTTATGCAGGTGAAAAGCACAAAGTGCATGTAGGAAGGTGTATAATGTATTTAAAATGTATGTTAATGTATGTTATTACATATTAATGTAATATATTTCAGTTTACTAGTTCTTAGATATGGGGGCTGCATTAGTTTTATTTTTTGGGTGCTTTTTCCCTTTATTTTACCTTGGTGATCAATCCAGTAACACTTCATGTCCTAGGGTGAGAGTGTTCACTGTATCTCTAGAGGAGCAGCATAGTCATCCTAGGATTTAAATTGTTTAAAGACCGCAGACCATCTCCCTTTGTCCCCATTTTTATAAAATAATACAAGGTGTTCTGTAGGTCACCTAACAGTACAGCAGAGGCCGAGAAAGGTAGCAGCTCAACAGATTTCTGGCAGGATCAGTGGGTATTTTGTTTCACTTATTGAACATATTTCAAAGATATAACAAAATGATTTCAATGGTACAGAATATTAACCAGAGCAAGCAGTAGCAAATAAGAGAAGTTCTTTGCTGGCTCTTGTCATAGAGGAGGTCCAGGCTCAAAGAGAGAATGGTCTCTTTCTCCTTGGGTGAATTTCTGAACTACATCAAATGAATGCCCATACCTTGTGTAGTGCTGCGTTATTAGATGCTATCCTAAAAGAAAGTATAAATCCTTCTTAAGACAATGATTTTACACAGGGATAGTCCAGGTGGCAAGGAGCTGGCTCCTCCTTAGAGCATACGTTTTAAGGTTTGAAGGCCTGTTGAGCATTCTGCAATTGCTGAGTTGAACTAGTAAATTATCCTTTGCTGATGGGCCTTGGATCGATGGGCAAATGCATTTCACTGTAGTTTCAAATTGAAGTGCTTCTAAGATTCTAAAAAAATTAATGGACAGTTGAAGGTCCTTCTGACCTGCATCTGCCCTGCTTCAAGCTGCTTTTGCATTCTCATTGACTTGTATGGGAGAGAGAAGCAGCTCTGATGCAAACAAGCCCCAAACTAGTGTAGTGGCCTCCTGGACCTCTAGAGGCCTGATGGTGACCTCTAGAGTCACTGAGAGCTGACATTCATCCTCGTAGAGTGGGTTACCAGGCATGGTGTGTGTAATGCTAGATGAAATGATGGGTGCCATTCACTTTTTGAATGCAAGTAAAGGGATTTATTTTCTCTTCCTCTCTCCCAAGAATTGTGGGAGAGGGGGGTTAGGGCCAGGACACCCTTAGGTAGATAGGGAAGGAGGACAAACAAGCAGTGAACCTCTCTCACAGTTCAGGAGCCACAGGTGCTGGCAAATTGCTAGTAGCAACGAAACAGGAAATGGTTCTGGACAACTGCACTCTGAAGAAATTGCCTTTTTATTAAAAAAAATCACATCAAACGCAAAGATACATGCCACAGCAGACAGGGAACTGACGCGTTTTGCACTAACAGTGAACTGGCCAATTCACTTGAGTCCTGGTGTAAACTGGTTCAATTGTTTTTAAAAACAACCATCAAAACGACCACGGTTACTTCAGTGCAATACCAGTTTCCTTTTTCCACCACTATTAGTTGTAGTGTTGCTCATAAAGTTAAATCAAAACCATGGTGTCATAATTCCCTAATTAGATTAGACAATGATTGCAAAGTTCAGCTACAACAAAATGCACCTTTGGTACAGCCTTGGGAAATAGAGTAGAGACACAGGTAGCTATGGGAAGGTCAAGCCATCGGATTCTTCAAGAGTCAACAGCTGATCCAATCCATGATTGCACATTCACAACTAGGGATGAGCTGAACACCCCCCTGTTCGGTTCGCACCAGAACCTGCGAACAGACCTAAACTTCGTGTGAACTTTAGAACCCTATTAAAGTCTATGGGACTCAAACGTTCACAATCTAAAGTGCTCATTTTAAAGGGTAATATGCAGGTTACTGTCCTAAAAAGTGTTTGGGGACCCGGGTCCTGCCCCAGGGGACATGGATCAATGCAAAAAAAAAGTTTTAAAAACTGCAGTTTTTTCAGGAGCAGTGATTTTAATAATGATTAAAGTGAAACAATAAAAGTGTAATATTCCTTTAAATTTCGTAGCTGGGGGGTATCTATAGTATGCCTGTGAAGGGGCGCATGTTTCTGGTGCTTAGAACTGTCCCTGCACAAAGTGTCATTTGTGCACGAAAAAAAGTCTTTTAAAATCGTCGGGTCCCGCCCCCTCTGATGTAACGGAAACCTGCGTTACATCAGAGGGGGCGGGGTCACCCACACGTCACTGGGGAACCCCTGGCTTCCCTCTCCAGCGTCAGAGGGGCGGGGTCAGGTGACGGGTGGCCCCGCCCTCCTAATATAAGAAACGTCAGCGCTGGGATCTCTGCAGTGTCTCCGGAGTGGAGACAGAAGAAGGATGTATGGACAGCGCTGGACTGAGAGATCCCCCGTTGCTGGATATGATCATCCATCGCTGGACCCCGGAGACCCGTCGCTGGATAGCAAGAGTGGATTAGCACCGCTGAAATCTTTTTTTTATTTTTTTTATTTTTAATAAAGGAATTTTTCAAAAGTGTGTTTGTCTTATTTAACCATTTTGACACTTTCTTTGTGAAATTGTAGGGGTACTTTTGTACCCCCTTACCATTTCAATCTGGGGGTCCCCTTGTTAAAGGGGCTTCCAGATTCTGATAAGCCCCCTGCCCGCAGACCCTCACAACCAACGGCCAGGGTTGTGAGGATGAGGCCCTTGTCCTCATCAACATGGGGACAAGGTGCTTTGAGGGGTCACAGATGAGGGTATGTGGCCTGGTACGGTTCAGGAGGGAGGGGGGGCCGCTCTCTCGTCCCCCCCTCTTTTCCTGCGGCCTGCCAGGTTGCGTGCTCGGATAAAGGGTCTGATATGGATTTTTAGGGGGACCCCCACGGCAATTTTTTTTTAAATTTGATGCGGGGTTCCCCTTAATATCCATATCAGACTTGAAGGGTCTGGTTATGGATATTTAGGGGGACCCCCACGTAAAAAATTTTTTTTATTTGACACGAGGTTCCCCTTAATATCCATGTCAGACCTGAAGGGCCTGGTATTTGAATTTAGGGGAACCCCCACGCTTTTTTTTTTTTTTTTTTATCAATGAATGAATGAATTGTCGGCTAATGCAGAGAACACTCATTGAGTGTTCTCTGTATTACGGGACCCGACAATAGCCCCAAGAGATTTTAAAAGACTTTTTTTCCTGCACAAATGACACTTTGTGCAGGGACAGTTCTAAGCACCAGAAACATGCGCCCCTTCACAGGCATACTATAGATACCCCCCAGCTACGAAATTTAAAGGAATATTACACTTTTATTGTTTCACTTTAATCATTATTAAAATCACTGCTCCTGAAAAAACTGCCGTTTTTAAAACTTTTTTTTGCATTGATCCATGTCCCCTGGGGCAGGATCCGGGTCCCCAAACACTTTTTAGGACAGTAACCTGCATATTACCCTTTAAAATTAGCACTTTAGATTTCTCCCATAGACTTGTATAGGGTGTTCCGGCTTTTCGAATTTGCTGCGAACAGCCCAAATTGTTCACTGTTCGCTGAACAGGCGAACAGGCAATGTTCGAGTAGAACATGAGTTCGACTCGAACTCGAAGCTCATCCCTATTCACAACCAATGTTGGTCTTGGATTGTTCTATATTTTTGTGAATTGCTGAATACATATACACTTGTACTGACTGCTTTTTTAACCATTACCCTGTTTTCCTGCACAGGAATCTTATATCAACTCCAACGACTACCTAAGACTTGTTGGTGAGATCATATCTGTTATTGGAGCATGTATCATTTTGATGACTGAGGTGAGATTTCAGAATTCACATAAATTAATTTCCATGCACTGCTTTGAAAGCATTTCCTTAAGTTATTGGTAGCTGCTGTGTACATACAAGTAGAAATATCAACATTGAGGCAGAAAGATTTCTAAGGAAAAGGGTGCAATGATATATATGTGACCTTACCAAGTATTCAAAACAGTATACAGTGGGGACAGAAAGTATTCAGACCCCCTTCAATATTTTACTCTTTGTTATATTGCAGCCATTTGGTAAAATCATTTAAGTTCATTTTTTTTCCTCATTAACCACTTCCCGACCGGCGCACGCCAATGTACGTTGGCAGAATGGTACAGGCAGGCATACTGGCATACAGGTACATACAGTTTTAAATGCCGCCCTGCCATCGCGGGCAGCGCTCTCGTTTTCCCCTCAGGACCCTCGTGAGTCAATCCCCGCAGGCATACCCGCAATAGTCTCACGGAGCGGCTGAGCGAGGAGATGCCATTGTAAACAGCATCTCCCCGTTCTGCCTAGCAACAAGTGGCGCTGATCTCTGCTCCATGTGATTGGAGCAGAGATCAGTGTTCACTAAAACAAAGCCCAGCCCCCCACAGTTAGTAACACACCCCTAGGAACACTTAACCCCTACACTGCCACCCACTGGTTAACCCCTTCACTGCCAGTGTCATTTACACAGGAAACACAGTAAATGTCCGATGTGTCCGCCATAATGTCGCAGTCACAATTAAAATCGCTGATCGCCTCCATTAGTAGTAAAAAAAAAATGTTAATAAAAATGCCATAAAACTATTTTGTAAACGCTATAACTTTTGCGCAAACCAATCAATAATCGCTTATTGCGATTTTTTTTACCAAAAATATGTAGAAGAATACGTATTGGCCTAAACTGAGAGAAAAAAATTTTTTATATATATTTTTGGGGGATATTTATTATAACAAAAAGTAAAAAATAATGATTTTTTTTCAAAATTGTCGCTTTATTTTTGTTTATAGCGCAAAAAATAAAAACCGCAGGGGTGATCAAATACCACCAAAAGAAAGCTCTATTTGTGTGAAAAAAAAGGACATCAATTTTGTTTGGGAGCCACATCGCATGACCGCGCAATTGTCAGTTAAAGCAACGCAGTGCCGAATCGCAAAAAGTGGTCTGGTCTTAAGCCAGCAAAATGGTCCGGGGCTTAAGTGGTTAACATACACACAGCACCCCATATTGACAGATAAACACAGAATTGTTGACATTTTTGTAGATTTATTAAAAAATAAAAACTGAAATATCACATGGTCCTAAGTATTCAGACCCTTTGCTGTGACACTCATATATTTAACTCAGGTGCTGTCCATTTCTTCTGATCATCCTTGAGATGGTTCTACACCTTCATCTGAGTCCAGCTGTGTTTGATTATACTGATTGGACTTGATTAGGAAAGCCACATACCTGTCTATATAAGACCTTACAGCTCACAGTGCATGTCAGAGCAAATGAGAATCATGAGGTCAAAGGAACTGCCTGAAGAGCTCAGAGACAGAATTGTGACAAGACACAGATCTGGCCAAGGTTACAAAAAAAAATTCTGCTGCACTTAAGGTTCCTAAGAGCACAGTGCTGTCCATAATCCTTAAATGGAAGATGTTTGGGACAACCAGAACCCTTCCTAGAACTGGCTAACCGGCCAAACTGAGCTATTGGGGGAGAAGAGCCTTGGTGAGAGAGGTAAAGAAGAACCCAAAGATCACTGTGGCTGAGCTCCAGAGATGCAGTCGGGAGATGGGAGAAAGTTGTAGAAAGTCAACCATCACTGCAATCCTCCACCAGTCGGGGCTTTATGGCAGATAAGCCTCTCCTTAGTGCAAGACACATGAAAGCCCGCATGGAGTTTGCTAAAAAAAACACCTGAAGGACGCCAAGATGATGAGAAATAAGATTCTTTGGTCTGATGAGACCAAGATATACCTTTTTGGCCTTAATTCTAAGTGATATGTGTGGAGAAAACCAGGCACAGCTCATCACCTGTCCAATCCCAACAGTGAAGTATGGTGGTGGCTGCATCATGCTGTGGGGGTGTTTTTCAGCTGCAGGGACAGGACGACTGGTTGCAATCAAGGGAAAGATGAATGCGGCCAAGTACAGGGATATCCTGGACGAAAACCTTCTCCAGTGTGCTCAGAACCTCAGACTGGGGCGAAGGTTTACCTTCCAACAAGACAATGACCCTAAGCACACAGCTAAAATAACAAAGGAGTGGCTTCACAACAACTCCGTGACTGTTCTTGAATGGCCCAGCAAGAGCCCTGACTTAAACCCAATTGAGCATCTCTGGAGAGACCTAAAAATGGCTGTCCACCAATGTTTACCATCCAACCTGACAGAACTGGGGAGGATCTGCAAGGAGGAATGGCAGAGGATCCCCAAATCCAGGTGTGAAAAACTTGTTGCATCTTTCCCAAAAAGACTCATGGCTGTATTAGATTAGATCTACTAAATACGGAGCAAAGGGTCTGAATACTTAGGACCATGTGATATTTCAGTTTTTCTTTTTTAATAAATCTGCAAAAATTTCAACAATTCTGTGCTTTTCTGTCAATATGGGGTGTTGTGTGTACATTAATGAGGGAAAAAAATGAACTTAAATGATTTAAGCAAATGGCTGCAATATAGCAAAGAGTGAAAAATTTAAGGAGGTCTGAATACTTTCCATCCCCAGTGTAAAAGAAGCACTCGAGGGGAAGGGGAGGCGATAGCAAAGGAGAGGCACAGGTAGAGAAGGAAAGATGGTGGTGGGGATGTTGGAGGGGGTAGGAGAAGGGGTGATACAGAGGGGACACTTGAGGGGAAGGAGAGGAGATGGTACAGGGGGTGTGGTGCTGGAAAGAAAGAAAAGCAATGGTATGGAGACACTTGAGGGGGGAGGAGAAGAAAAGTACAGAAAAGTGTTGGAATGGAAGGAGAGCAAATGGTGCTGGGGAATGCAGGAGAAGAGTGAGAGGTGATGGTACAGAGGGGATACTGGAGGGAAAAGCAAGCAAAGCTAGAGGGATTCTGGAGTGAAAGAAGAGGTGATGGTAAAGAATATAAAGAAGAGGCAAAAAGTAGTGGAGGTGATGTTCAGGAGAGGCACAAGGGAAAGAGGTGATGATACAGGGGGACAATGCAGTAGAAGGGGAGGTGAAGGTAAGAGGGGGCATTGGAGGGGAAGAAGAGGTGATGGTATATGGGTTGCTGGAATATAAGGAGAAGAAGTGTTAGAGGGATATTGGAGTGGAAGGAGAGGCAATTGTGCAGGGGAATGCTCGAGGGAAAAGAGAGGCGATTGCAAAGGAGAGGCACTGGAGGGCAAGAAAACACAGGGGGGTCACTGAAAACAAAGAAAAGCAATGGTATGATGGACACTTAAGGGGGAAGGAGAAAAAAAGGTACAGGGGGCAACTGGAAGGACAGGAGTGGAAATGGTACAAGGGGAAGCTGAATGGGAAGTAGAAGCACTGATACAGAGTGATGCTGGGGGGGGGGGGGGGGGGGTATTGGAGGGGAAGAACACGGTACAGTGGAAGGGAAAGATATGTGAAGGTAGAAGGGAACACTGGAGGGAGCAGAGAGTTGATAGCACAAGGGGAACTCTGGAGGGAAAGGAGAGGGTCTGGTACATGGAGGGGGGCAATGGAGAGGAAGGAGAGACAAAAGTACAGAGGGTGCTAGGGGGTAAGAGAATGAATGGTAAGCGGGGTCACTGGGTGAGAGAAGTGAAGGCATTGACATAAGGGGGACACTGTAGGAAAAGTGGAGGCAATGGCACTAGAGGGACACTGAAGGGAAAAGAGAAGTGATGAGACAGAGGGATGCTGGAGAGAAAGGAAGGGATATGGTAAAGCAAGGAGGAGGGGTACTGAAGAGAAAAAAATAGAGCATATAAATTAGAGAGAAAGAAGAGGAAATGAAACAGGGCGCTAAAGTGGAAGGAGAGAAAATGGTAGAGAGGGGAATTTGAGGAATTGGTATGGTGGATGCTGAAAGGGAAGGAGAGGAAACAGGAAGACACTAAAGAGGAAGGGGGAAAAAAAGGTACAGGGAAACACTGGGGGGGGGGGGGAGGGAGAGGAGACAGCGTATGGGAGATTGCTGGAGGGGAAGAAGTGACAAAACAAACACACATAGGCTCAATACTGGGTGGGAGCTCAAGGGGGACCACATGAAGCAGAGATTTCCTTACACCGTCTTCACTTCTCACTTTTCAGATATCACAGGCTATGAAATATGGGGTAAGGTGCTTCATCGGTCATATAATATGGAAGGATCCATTCCATTTGATGAGGTTAGACATTTTTGTCATTGTTAACCATGTTGGGGATTTGTTTGTTTTCAGTCTCTTTTACACAAGTCTGTAGCATATATGCAAAGGCTGGACCATCGCAGCTGAATCCAAAATATGCCATAACAGTGGTCAGTCACTGGTACCAAGGCTCAACTTTTTTAAAATATTATTTATTATTATTATTCAGGTTTTATATAGTGCCAACAGTTTGCGCAGTGCTTTACAACATGAGGGCAGACATTACAGCTACATTACAATTTGGTACAAGAGGAATCAGAGGTCCCTGCTCGTTAGAGCTTACAGTCTAAAAATGCTTTAACAAAGAGGAAAGTAACCACATCTAAGGGCAGGCAAGCTACAATATATTACATTTTAACTCTTAGGTTTAGTTATGCTTTAAATCCTCATTATCACATGCACGTGGAACGTTGTGCAACTTAGAATATTTTGTCAACTGTCAAAAGGAAATACACAGAAGCACTTACTGTGCGCTTCTGTGTTCCCTCCTCACAGCTGGAATTGTCTGCCCGGATGGGTCCTTTGGAAGCTAGCACCCAATACTGATTGAGGCTACCAGGTTGATACTTAGTGGAGCTTTGAGTTGCAATTTGTTTGTGTTTATTAGTTATAATATTTTGTGTTGCATTTTCAGAATTTCCTTCTCTTGTATGATCTTTCTGGTGTTGATCTTGAGGCTGACGAGTACGGACGGCGAGGTAGTCCCTATGTCTGTCGCACTGGTGCTTGGTTGGTGCTATCTCATGTATTTTGCACGTGGATTCCAGATGATGGGACCTTTTACAATCATAATACAAAAGGTAAAGTGGTAATAGTCATACTATAGATTCAAAGATCATATAAACCCAGACTCTAGACCAGATTATTATTTTTCATTTAGCTTTGATAAAATGGGGAAGACTGACTTTCCCAGGGCCCACATAGTGGATGCCACTAGGTAGAGGTGAGTGAGACGCCTGGGCAAGAAGCTAATGGAGCACGATTTGTGCATCACTGACTTAGATACTGAGATAGCAGGGGTCTAAAATTCACCTGATGTCCCATTTAAAATAACCTGTCACAACAACATTATATCACACATTTTGGTCTCCTATGTGATATAAATAACCTTTTAGTGAAAAAGGTGGAAAAAATGTGTTACTACCAAGCATCTAATGCCCCCCCCCCCCCCGAAAAAAAAATCCCACCCCATATTCATGTACAGGCACATATGAATTTAAATACAGATGTCAGGGATGCCTGTATTCAAAAATGTTGCTTGCACTACACATATTGCATGGCAACCACATACATCTGAGTGAGTGCAAAAGTTCTAGGGCCATAACTCACCGATAACGCTAAACTGAGGTCATGTAGGGGCTTATAAAGTGTTGCCTATGAAAAAATTAGGGTACTGTTTGTCACTGTTTGATAGGCACATGCAGTTTTAAGGCTTGACAAGTTGGGTATCTATTTACAGAATATATTGCATTTCTGGGCCCTAAAACATACTTTTCTTAATTTGTTACCTTAAATATGTGCTTGCTAATCCACTGTACTAATATTATGTGACCTCAAAAATTGGATCTGCCTTTAGCTGAATGGAGTGCTATAGGCATTCAGGAATCAGAGTCACTGCTGAAAACAAGCAGTCAACTATTACCTGTTCACACAGCAAAGAAAACTTGCATGTGTGCGGGGTTCAGCAAACGTAAATGAATGACACTGCTTCAAAGCATGAAGCCTCTGAACTTAGTAGCCACTTTGATTCTGGGCACACTGTTCACAGTATTTTGCTTTTGGAGCAGTAATGTAATCCATTATATTTGAACCATGCATACACAAGAACTGATTTGCTGTGCTTTGTCTCTGGCTTATGCATGGCTGTTTTTTTGTTGTAAGCAGTGACTTTGATTCCTGGATAGATATGACAGTGTGCATTTCCGAACACATCTTTATCCAAACTTCCACTTCACTCTCTTTTGAAGTCCACTCAGCCAGGTATTTTCCACCCCACAGCATGTATAAACAAGGCGGAATGCTGGTGACATCAGTGCTGTTATTTGGACACATGCCCATATTTAGCCATTGTTATTGACTATATATGGGCACGTGTCTTTATATAGGAACTGATGTCAACAGCATCCCACCCCTTTGCATTTGTTTTGGGGAGGGGAATGACTCAAAGTTGATTACCGTATTTATCGGCGTATAACACGCACTTTTCCCCCCTCAAAATCAGGGGAAAATCGTGGGTGTGTGTTATACGCTGTTCCTCGCCGATCCCTGATTGTGAGCGGATCGAGCGCCGCTGACATACATAAAGCCGAGTGTACTCGGCTAGGCTTGGATCCTCTCGGCTCCGCTCACAGTGACACCCAGTTCCGCCATTAGACCTGTCTAATGTCCATTATAGGAGCGGGACTGCGAGAGGAGCCGAGAGGAGCCAAGCCTAGCCGAGTACACTCGGCTTTGTGTATGTCGATGGCTCTCCTCCTCTCCCCCCAGCGGAGCAGAGATCGTTGCCAATTTTAAATAATCAGCCTGCCTGGGCAAGGCAGCAATGACGCAAGGCTGCAATGACACTGGGCAAGGCTGCAAAGACACTGGACGAGGCTGCAATGATGGACAAGGCTGCAGATGGACACTGATAAAGCTGCATTGATGGGCATTTAAATATATGTTTTTTTCCTTTAAACTTCCCTCCTAAAAGTTTTTTTTCCTTAAAATTCCCACCTAAACTTGGGGTGCGTGTTATACACTGATAAATATGGTAATTTCCCTGAAGCATTTGCCATAAGGAGCAAGTATGCACAGCATAAATGCCCATTGTGGCAGACTTACATGGACTCCATTTCCAACATCGTTAGGATGCAGAGAATACAAGAAAAATTACCTGCTATAAATTATTTAATATGTTTTTCCAATTTAACTGTCTACATATTTTTTTATTTTATATTATAGATAGGTTCAACTGATGTCTTGAAGTTTATTTTGCGTATGGCTGTAGTGGTGATTGGTTACAGCGTAGGTAAGTAGAAGAGAAATAATTGAGCAATGTCACTTTCTATTTTAAATGTCCATAAAATACTAAAGTCAATAACAACATAGAGCACAGCATGAGAAAATATAAAATTAAATAAATGTATACATGCAACCCATTAGAGGAAACCCTGTTAGGAACTGAAATACATTTTGTTATTTGTTCAGACCAGATGTTTGTTTTATGCTATGGACTTTAAGGGTTGCCAAATGGTTCCTGAGTGTTCCTGTCTCATGATTGGTTACCAGTGTCACTACCAGTTGAGCCTGCCCCCCTGAAAGCATGAAAACTCTAACAAAGAACATCTCTTACAGTATTTTCTCACTTTTTATATGTTAACCACTTGTTTACTGGGCACTTAAACCCCCCTCATGCCCAGACCAATTTTCAGCTTTCAGCGCTGATGCACTTTGAATGACAATTGCGCGGCCATACAACACTGTACCCAAATTAAATTTTTATAATTTTTTTTCCCACAAATAGAGCTTTCTTTTGGTGGTATTTAATTACAGCTGGGAGTTTTATTTTTTGCTAAACAAACAAAAAAAGATGCAAAAAAAAAAAAAAAAGATGTTTAATAGTTTGTTATAAAATTTTGCAAACAGGTCATTTTTCTCCTTCATTGAAGTGCGCTGATGAGGCGGCACTGATAGGCTGCACTGGTGGGCACTGATAGGCTGCATTGGTGGGCACTGATAGGCTGCACTGGTGGGCACTGATAGGCATAGTTAAGGCGGCACTAATAGGCACAGATAAGGCGGCACCGATGGGCACAGATAAGGCGGCACTGATGGGCAAAGATGGGCACAGATAAGATGTCACGGATGGGTGGCACAGATGGGTGGCACGGATGGGTGGCACTAAGGGGCACTGATAGGTACCACTGATAGATGGGACTGATGGGAACTGATAGGTGGCACTGATAGGTGGCTCTGATAGGTGGCACTGCTGGGCACTGATGGGCGGCAATGATGGGCACTGGTAGATGAAACTGATGGGCACAGATATGTGGCACTGGGGTGCAGCACCTTTGTTGAGGCAGATTGTGGGCACTGCTGGGTGGCACTGTGGGCACTGCTGGGTGGCACTGTGGGCACTGCTGGGTGGCACTATGGGCACTGCTGGGTGGCACTGACAGGGGGACACATTTTTTATTGATGTGGCACTGACAGGGGGCAGGTGGGCACTGGCAGGGGGCAGGTGGGCACTGGCAGGGCTGGCCGGTGATCGGCTCTTTTTTTTTCTCCTCGCCTTATCAGCGCGAGGAGGAATAATAGCCGATTACCGACTCCATTGTATCACATGATCAGCTGTCATTGGCTGACAGCTGATCACATGATAAGGGGTCAGGATCAACCCCTTGCTCGGATCGGTGATCAGGCGAGTCTCATAGACCTCAGGGGGCGCGCAGGCCGCTCGTGCACGTGATGACGTCAATAGACGTAGTCCCGGCAAAGGAGATCCGTGCTGTAGCCGTCATTCGGCTATAGTGCGGGTCTCAATTGGTTAAATATACCTGTTGATTTTGTCAGAAATCTTGTGGCTGATAATTTTCGTGCTCTCTGCTTTTGCAGAAGGGGGGATTATGAAAATTAAAAGGGGGAGAAGTTATGGAGATGATAAAGAGATATTGAGATAAGGGGATAAAAAGGGGTTATGGAGATTGGGAAAGTAGACAGAGCTGACACCATGTGCTTAGTAATTCAAAGCTGTGTTGTCATGTCAAAGAGGTAGGTGGGAGTATTCTGTATTTCTGGCACAACAACCCTTTTTTTCTGTACTTGCAGCATGTGTAAAGGTGTAAAACTTGGGGGAAATGTGCATGTATTGCAGAGATGGCCATTTTTTTTTTTTTTTTTTGCCTTGATCTATGCTTTAGGTCTGGTTCACACTAGTGCCAGATGCGACCTGAGTCGGAAATAATCTCATGGCAAAGAAAATCCCATTGTTTTCAATGGTATCTGTTCCCATCAATACAGTCTCAGTACAAAGCAATTTTAGAAAAACTTCCTCTACTACTTTGGTACAATTTTGACCACATAGAATATACAGGCCACATCAAAGTTGCACCAAAGTTGTTTCCTTAATTGTATTGAAAGTCAGATCAAAATCGTATTTCAGCAGTGTGAACCTAACCGTAAGGTTGGCTGAACCAACATCCATTCCTCCCAGTGGTCATCATCCTTGCACTCCATATTAATGAGATCTACAAAAATGCATAACAGAATTAGGACCTGTGTCAAATGGGTTTGGAGTTGTGTGGATGTGCAATTGCAGCTTGCGTTTGACATATGTTTAGGAGGTGTCATTCAGATTTTATTGACAGGTGCATTTTAAACTCTTTCCAGTATGAAAGACAAATATTTTTTATACTAAAAAAATTGAGAATGCAAATGTTATTCCACAAAGTCCAACTAGTCTATATAAGTGTAGCACCCCTTGTGTACATAGTTGCTTAGTGTAGATACATTTTAGTTGGGCGTCACTATAGCCAGGTTATTTGGGGTCATGTAAAGTTTAGCTGACAGACTCTGAGGGTTGGGTCTCAGTCACCTCCCCCTGGCTTCTAGAAGGTTCCAGGACTTAGAGGGTGATTGGGGGAAAAACTCCATCCGAATGCTCATGTAGACTCTACCAATCCCTGAGGGAAAGACCACCCAGTAGGTGAAGAGTGCCCTATAAGTATTCTGGAGCCTGGTCACTGAGGAGCGGAGTCTTAGATCCAGAGGACCACTGTGCATGAGGGCTCTGCCTTCAGGCAGATGTGCTGCTGACAGAGAGAAAGAAGAAGAAAAGGTCATGGACTTCCTCACTCCATGTGGTTTTAGTCAGGTTTAGCTGTGACACCCTGCAAGCAAAAGAGACCTGTTGTCAGGACCTGTGACCTCTCTGTGTCTGGCATGGACTCTTCTCACTGAGATATCTGGAATGCTGCACAGCTCCCTGCCTGATCTATTGGACAATCCTGCCTGATCCATTGGACAACCCTGCCTTGTGTCTTGATTCCTGTGGAACCTTGAACTCCTTGCTCCTCCCATGAACTTCCTATATAAGCCTTGTCTCTGCACTTCCTCTTTGTGAGATAATTTTGCTTTTTCAGCCAGTGCCTTGCTCTTGTCTACCCTGCTACCATCCATATTTTGCTACCACTCGTTATCGACCCTTGGCTTGTTCCTCGACTACTCTTCTGTCTGATCCCAACCTGCAACCACTTGTTACCGACCCTTTGGCTTGTTTACTGACCAGGCTTCCATTTGATCCTTATCTGCTACTGGACCCCAGCTTGCTCACCACCTGGTGGGGCAATCCTGAGGACCGCGACCTGGTACTAACATGCAGCTAAATCCATCTCCACAATAAGGAGCTCTGGTGAACACTGGTTAGTACTTAGACTCCACACCTCAGATGAGCCTGTGTCATCTGCCAGGGTGGCTGCCTGTGTACCTATACTGCTCATTGGTGGTAGTCCTGGAACTGCTATAGCAACTGGTCTTTATGCCTGATGCTTGATCGTGATACCTGTACAGCAGATGGCCTGAACAGAAGTCACCATCTTTGCTCCATAAATCATTAGAGAGTGAATGAGTGATCTCTAACTTGTTCAACCCCCAATCCTACAAAAGAGTAGGGAGAGAGCTTAGTCTACTTTCATCCTTGCTGGAGACATTTCAAGTGTTGAGCTACATGTGTTGGAATTTATTCCCGTGGAAAAGTTCAAGATTCCTGCCGTCAGTTTGGAAGTTCTCTTAAAGGAGTACAGCCTGGAAATGTGTGCTGGGAGTCAGCAACCTGTCTTCACAGTTTGTACTTTAAATTCAGTTCTGGGCAACCCATAATTCCCTAATACTGTCCAATTCATATTTTCTAATACATTGTCAAAACCAAGCCTATAGATTGGATTATTTAATGATGAGTGCTTGCCGATTATGCATGTTGCAGGGGAATCCAAAAATCCAGCAGCACTTTGGGGTTTTAGCGATACAGAAGGATATGGTATAGTGGAAGTTGAGGGTATATATATATATATATATATATATATATATATATATATATATATATATATATATATATATATTTATATTTATTTATTTTTTACTTTGGATTGAATAAGGAGTGTATAGTATCTCTATCAGATATATTCTATGTTTGTTTTTGGTCAAGTAACGTCCCATCTCCTCCTGTCCAGAGAGACATCAGGAAGTGAGAAATATTTCTAAAATGAACGAATATTCCCTTTTTAGGCAGTCACTAGAACAGGTTTACCCACTGGAAAATTCCCCATCTGCTGTGCCCATTGGATTTCCCATCACGTTCTGCACTGGTATCAATGTTTACTAAGACCAATAATGAGGGTGAGCCTCCATCATTAGGGATCCCTTCTGACTAACCCTTTCACACCCCATCCAAAATTAAAACTTAAAAGTGGTTTTACATAAACTTCAATGTCCTTTTTTGGAAACTGGAAACTGATTATCTGATTCCATTCTAAAATCCGTTTAAAGGTTGTGCACCTCGGATCTCATTAAATCCTATTTAACCTTTGATCTTCTGGCCATTGTCAAAAGCAACTGCCAGCATGCTCTGCTGCTCTCTGGCCTCTCCCTATCTCTTATATATCACAGGGAATCATCCCCTTGATTTTTAATTGTATTTTCTCTTTCTCTAGCTCTGTACATTGTATTTGTGCCAGTAGACCAAACAGCTCTTGGCGCATTCTACCCATTCGCAACCTCCTTAGAAAGCACATATCAACTCTTCATGAACATCCTCAATGGCCCTGCCAACTATGCGGTGGACCTCCCTCAAATGTACATTCTACTGTATGGCTCATTTTGTGTTATTGCCTTTCTTCTGATGTTCAACTTACTCATTGCCATGATGGGAGCCACACATGCAGCTATGGTGAAGGAGAAGGAAGAACTATGGAAGGCACAGGTAAGACATTTGTTATAATAACTGTCAACAATGCATACTCTTAGATAGAAGGCATGTCATAGGGAAAGCTTGGGCTTAGGTCAAAGGTGACTTTGGAGGGGTTCCAAGGACCTTTTGTAACACAAAATGTAATCTCTTAATGTCAAGAGTTGAACATTGAGTCAAAATAGCAAATATAGGAAAGGATGATACTATTGCAGGGGAAGTATAGCAATTGAGGGACAGTACTTCAACTTTACGTGTCTATAATGTTCTCTTTTGTATCGTTTACATAAGCTGGACTCTGTTTTCATATGGTTTGGTTGTTTTTAGAGTTTTGATTTGCGCCTTTGTAACATACAGATTAGTAACAACAGTTGGAACTTATTGGAGTATATAATTTAAAATAAAATTGACCTAGCAGGATGGAGTTCAGAAAAAAGAAAAGGTATAACTTGTTAAAGCAGAGCTCCACCCAAATGGGTTCAAGTTCCAAGTTCCACTTGTTTGCCTCCTCTTCCCCTCTGCTGCCACATTTGGCACCTTCTCTGGGGGAGCGGGTAACCTAGTTTTGACAGGTACCCAGTCCCACTTCTGGCTGACTTTGCCGCAAACTGAGCTGGAAGTTTGACCCCCCTTCTCCCCCCACCGCCAGGTTATTCACAAAGCATAGCTTGCTTCATGCATGTGTAGGATGGAACCGGCTGTTAAGCTGCACAACTTCACTGCTGGTTTTCTCTTACCCAAGATGGCATGGCAGCACCCGAGAGCAGATCGTAAAATTGGCTGGGGTGAAGGCAATGCTGGATTTGTGGACAGGTACAGTATTTGTAGCTGCTGACTTTTAATTTTGCTCTGAAGGAGCCTGGAGATCCTCTTTAATAGGGATGAGCCGAACACCCCCCGGTTCAGTTCGTACCAGAACTTTCGAACGGACCCCACGTTCGTTACGAACGTTAGAACCCCATTGAAGTCTATGGGACTCGAACGTTCGAAATGGAAAGTGCTAATTTTAACGGCTAATATGCAAGATACTGTCCTAAAAAGGGTTTGGGGACCTGCCTCCTGCCCCAGGGGACATGGGTCAATGCCTAAAATGTTTTTAAAAATGGCAGTTTTGGCGGGAGCACTGATTTTACTGACAATGAAAGTGAAAAAAAAGGGAAATATTCCTTTAACCACCTTCAGACCGGACCATTTTGCTGGTAAATGACCAGAGGTCTTTTTACACTTTGGCACTGCGCTGCTTTAACTGGTAATTGCGCGGTCATGCAATGTTGTACCCAAACAAAATTTGCGTCCTTTTCTTCCCACAAATAGAGCTTTATTTTGATGGTATTTGATTGCCTCTGCGATTTTTATTTTTTGCGATATAAACGTAAAAAGACCGCAAATTTTGAAAAAAAATGATATTTTCTACTTTTTGTTATTAGAAAAATCCAATAAACTCAATTTTAGTCATACATTTAGGCCAAAATGTATTAAGCCACATGTCTTTGGTAAAAAAAAAGTCAATAATTGTATATTTATTGGTTTGCGCAAAAGTTGTCACATCTACAAACTAAGGTACGTTTTCTGGAATTTACGCAGCTTTTAGTTTACGACTGCCTATCTCATTTCTTGAGGTGCTAAATTGGCAGGGCAGTACAAAACCCCCCCAAATGACCCCATTTTGGAAAGTAGACCCCCTAAGGAAATTGATAAGAGGCATGTTGAGCCCATTGAATATTTTATTTTTTTGCCTCAAGCGATTGAATAATGACAAAAAAAAAATATTTTTTTTTTTTTTACACAAAGTTGTCACTAAATGATATATTGCTCACACATGCTATGGGCATATGTGAAATGACACCCCAAAATAAATTCTGCTGCTTCTCCTGAGTACGGGGATACCACATATGTGGGACTTTTTGGGAGCCTAGCCGCGTACGGGACCCCAAAAACCAAGCACCGCCTTCAGGCTTTCTAAGGGCGTCAATTTTTGAGTTCACTTCTCACTACCTATTACAGTTTTGAAGGCCATAAAATGCCAAGATGGCACAAAACCCCCACAAATTACCCCATTTTAGAAAGTAGACACCCCAAGCTATTTGCTGAGAGGCATGTTGAGTTCATGGAATATTTTATATTTTGCCACAAGTTGCGGGAAAATTACAAACTTTTTTTTTTTTTTTCACAAAGTTGTCACTAAATGATATATTGCTCATGCATGCCATGGGCATATGTGAAATGACACCCCAAAATAAATTCTGCTGCTTCTCCTGAGTACGGGGATACCACATATGTGGGACTTTTTGGGAGCCTAGCCGCGTACGGGGCCCCGAAAACCAAGCACCGCCTTCAGGCTTTCTAAGGGCGTAAATTTTTGAGTTCACTTCTCACTACCTATTACAGTTTTGAAGGCCATAAAATGCCAAGATGGCACAAAACCCCCACAAATGACCCCATTTTAGAAAGTAGACACCCCAAGCTATTTGCTGAGAGGCATGTTGAGTCCATGGAATATTTTATATTTTGCCACAAGTTGCGGGAAAATTACAAACTTTTTTTATTTTTTTTTCACAAAGTTGTCACTAAATGATATATTGCTCACGCATGCCATGGGCATATGTGAAATAACACCCCAAAATAAATTCTGCTGCTTCTCCTGAGTACGGGGATACCACATATGTGGGACTTTTTGGGAGCCTAGCCGCGTACGGGGCCCCGAAAACCAAGCACCGCCTTCAGGCTTTCTAAGGGCGTTACAGTTTTGAAGGCCATAAAATGCCAAGATGGCACAAACCCCCCCCCCCAAATGACCCCATTTTGGAAAGTAGACACCCCTAAATTTAGGGGTACACTAGTGAGACTAGGTAATAAATGGCGGGTGCC
Organism: Lithobates pipiens; assembly: GCF_037356315.1. NCBI lineage: Eukaryota > Metazoa > Chordata > Amphibia > Anura > Ranidae > Lithobates > Lithobates pipiens. The sequence goes on along the minus strand of NW_027507787.1, from coordinate 168,457,760 downwards.
CTGAAACTATAAAAAAATAACTAACCAACCAGCGTCACCTGTAACAGTTATATGGTGATCACTGGTGAAAGGGTTAACTAGGGGGCAATCAGGGGGCTTTATGCGGTAGTATATGGGGGTCCCTGGCGCTATAAAAAGCTGCGGCGAACCTAAATACCTACCTGCCTAACTAGCGTCACCTGTGACACTAATACAGCGATCAGAAAAAACGATCGCTTATTAGGCTGGGTTCACACTGGAGCGATGCGGGAACGCCACGAATGCGCGGCGGGTTCCCGCATCGCATGCCTCCCGGCGGCAGTTCACACTGCCCTATGCGAACTGCTGGGAGTGTCAGTGAAATGTTAATGACACCCCCAGATCAGTTCGCATATCGCAGTGCGATCTGCAAACTTGGATCGCATGGTGTGAACACCCATGCGATCCAATTCTGCTGCGGACCAAAAAAAGGGTCCTGTGCGAGTTTGCGGTGGGTGCGGCGGGTGCGACACGAATTCAGCCATACTATCTGTATAGCTGAACTCGAATCGCACAGAGATCGGATGTGATTTGCACTGCAGTGCGGTGCGAATCACATCCGTTCTCATAAACCGCTGCAATGTGAACCCAGCCTTAGTGACACTGGCGACGGGGGGTGATCACGGGGTTAAACCTTTATTGGGGGGGTTAGGGGGTACCTTAGAACTAAAGGGGGCTAACCCTAACTGCCCTAACAGTTATTAGTCACAAATGACACCCGCTGGGTGATCAGGGGGTTAAACCTTTATTAGGTAATAAATGGCGGGTGCCCTGAAACTATAAAAAAATAACTAACCAACCAGCGTCACCTGTAACAGTTATATGGTGATCACTGGTGAAAGGGTTAACTAGGGGGCAATCAGGGGGCTTTATGCGGTAGTATATGGGGGTCCCTGGCGCTATAAAAAGCTGCGGCGAACCTAAATACCTACCTGCCTAACTAGCGTCACCTGTGACACTAATACGGCGATCAGAAAAATGATCGCTTATTAGGCTGGGTTCACACTGGAGCGATGCGGAAACGCCACGAATCCGCGGCGGGTTCCCGCATCGCATGCCTCCCGGCGGCAGTTCACACTGCCCTATGCGAACTGCTGGGAGTGTCAGTGAAATGTTACTGACACCCCCAGATCAGTTCGCATATCGCAGTGCGATCTGCAAACTCGGATCGCATGGTGTGAACACCCATGCGATCCGATTCTGCTGCGGGCCAAAAAAAGGGTCCCGTGCGAATTTGCGGCGGGTGCGGCGGGTGTGGCGGGTGCGGCGAATGGCTGAACTCGAATCGCACAGAGATCGGATGTGATTTGCACTGCAGTGCGGTGCGAATCACATTCGTTCTCATAAACCGCTGCAATGTGAACCCAGCCTTAGTGACACTGGCGACGGGGGGTGATCACGGGGTTAAACCTTTATTGGGGGGGTTAGGGGGGTACATTAGAACTAAAGGGGGCTAACCCTAACTGCCCTAACAGTTATTACAGTCACAAATGACACCAATGCAAAAAAAAAAAAAAAAAAAAAAATGACATTGGTGTCACTGTGACTGGGGGGCAGGGGTAATTGGGGGGGTGATCGGGGGGGTGTGAGTGTGCCTGGCATGTTCTACTGTGTGTGTAGAGTGTTGGTGCAACTCACCGATCCGCTCTCCTCCGTGTCGGAACGAAAAATACCGACACGGAGGAGAGAATACATCACTTCCTCTCCTGTGTTTACATTACAGGAGAGGAAGTGATGTCACGGGGGATTTCTATTCGTCGGGAGCGATCGCGAGGGGGTGGCCATGAATGAATGGCCGCCCCCTCGTCCCGGATCGCTCCCGGACGAAAACCGACCGCCGCAGGCACCGGGCGGGGGCCCGATCGGGCCCCCGACCCGCGGGAAGGCAGGGACGTACAGGTACGCCCATATGCCTGCCCGTGCCATGCTGTCGACGTACATCGTCGTGCGGCGGTCGGCAACTGGTTAAATATGGTGCCTGGGGGGTGTCTGTAGTATGCCTGTGAAGTGCCACGTGTTTCCCGTGTTTAGAACAGTCCCTGCACAAAATTACATTAAACGGAAATAACACCATTTAAAACTGCTTGCGGTTTTAATGTTATATCTGGTTCCTGCAATATGGTTGAAAATCATTGAGAAAAATGGCATGGGTAGCCCTCCCTGCCCATTACCAGCCTATTTGGGTCTTGTACGCATATTAAGGGGAACCCTGTACCCATATTAAAAAAAGGAAATGCGTGTGGCCCCCAGGCCCTATATACTCAGAACAGCAGTATACAGGCGGTGCAAACAAGACAGGAACTGTGTAGGTTTGTTGTGTTAAGTTGAATCTGTTTGTAATTTTCAACTGGTACATTTTTAAAGTGTAGCTCCAGTCAAAAAAACTATTTTTAAGCTTTTTGGAAAACATAGGGAAGGGTTATCACCCCTGTATAATTTGTTTTGTCGTCCATCTTTTTTCATCTCACTTGCTGCTGTCTCCTTGCGTTTGCAAGTAGGAGATGTTTGTAAGTTGGATGTTTGAAAGTAGGGGCCTGCCCTATATGCTCTGCAGGAATGGCGGAACAAGGTGTTGGTTTTGCCACAACATTGTAAGCCTTCAAAGTGACTCTTGGTGGGCGCTGGAGTGCCCTGCTGTGAACGATTATATCAAGAATTGTAATTACATGCCATTGTTGAACAGTGGTAGAAAAATTGACCTTTGGTGGTTGTGGTGCTGGTGTCACAACACTATAAGTCCTCACCGTTACTCTGGGTGGGCACAGGAAGGGGCCCTCCTGTGAAATATTATATCAAGAATTGTAATTACATGTCCCTGTTAAACAGGGGCAGAAAAATTTGGCCTTAGGCACTGCTGCTGGTGCCACCACACTGAAACCTCTTCCATATACTCTAGTTTTTTTGCTGGAATTAGCCCCGCTGCAAAGCATTGCATCAAAAATTGTACTTAAACGCCCCTGTTAAACAGGGGAAGAAAAATTGGGCCTTAGGCTGAGGTGAATATTGCGGTGTATACTGCGGTCAGGGCACGCAGACAATAACCAGAAAACAACAGAGATAAAGGGGTATATACAGATGTATACTGTGCTGTGCTGGAGGCACACACAACTTCCAATAACTCCTGCAGATGGCAATTGGGCTCAAATAGAGAACAGCTATGTAGGTGGATTATAGCGGTATGTACTGGGTACAGAGCACGCAGACAGCACGCACTATCTCCTAACACTACTGACTGCAAGCTCTATTATTAAAGATAGATCACTAGCTATATAGGTGAGGTGAATATCGCGGTGTATACTGCGGTCAGGGCACGCAGACAATAACCAGAAAACAGCAGAGATAAAGGGGTATATACAGATGTATACTGTGCTGTGCTGGAGGCACACACAACTTCCAATAACTCCTGCAGATGGCAAGTGGGTTCAAATAGAGAAGAGCTATGTAGGTGGATTATAGCGGTATGTACTGGGTACAGAGCACGCAGACAGCACGCACTATCTCCTAACACTACTGACTGCAAGCTCTATTATTAAAGATAGATCACTAGCTATATAGGTGAGGTGAATATAGTGGTGTATACTGCGGTCAGGGCACAGACAATAACCACTACACAAGAGCAAGATAGGAAATCAGCCAAAAACGATCGGTGTGTACTGTGTTGAAGGTACACAGAACACCCACTGCTTCAGATGCCAACACACTACACGAGGCCGCCTCAATGGCGGCCTTATATAGTGTGGGGCGTGCACTACACAGCCTGAGCTATGATTGGCCACAGGCATCCTGCCTGTGGCCAATCATGGCTCTCCTCGCTGCTGGCGCTGCGATTGGCCAAGCATGCGGGGTCACAGTGCATGCTTGGCCAATCATGAGCCAGCAATGCACTGCGCCATCGCAGTGCATTGTGGGCCGTGAGCGCCACACGAATTTTGACGCGAACGGACCAAAAGTTCAGATTTCGCCGAACGGACGAACAGCCAATGTTCGAGTCGAACGTACGTTCGACTCGAACACGAAGCTCATCCCTACTCTTTAATATCAAAATGAATAGAACAAAACAAGATCAATAAGGTCTCATTAGCAGGTTAGTCCATGTCCTCAGTTTTTCTATTTTTATTCATATTATTCAGTAATGTTTGTCAGAGTTCAATACAATTATGCCCCGTACACACGATCCGAAAATCGGACGGAAAATACCGATTTCGAAGCGATCGTACGATAATCGGATCGTTAGTACAGAGCTTTCGAGAGCCGATTGGGACAGTTCATCCAATATTATTCTATCGGACATGCACGGAATTTTTTTTTGTACGATGCCAGATCGTACGATTTACGTTTAATCAGTACAGCTATCGTTTGAAAATGCAATACAAATGCATTACAACACATGACATCACTTCCGAATTTTTTTTCTGTCGTGCGGGAATTTTCGTGACTTTAGTAAACTCATCAGATTCAATCTGAGATTAGCATGCAATAAAAAACGGACGATCATTCGTCCGATAATCTCATCGTGTGTATGGGGCATAAGTCAGGTTGCAAAAACACACATCATTATTTAATTCAGCCATTAGTTGCTCATCAGTTACATATGTTAATAAGGTTGAAAGTCCATCAAGTTCAACCAACTGCACCTCAGAAATTTGCCCTTATTCTTTTCCATTTTTTAGATCAATGAAACAACAGTAAGAATGGAGCAGAAATTCCCAAAAAGTTGGTGCTTTGGCTCAAGGATGAATGAACATGACTCGGAGGGAAGACATTACCTAATGTAAGCATTTAATTCAGCTGAAGCTATCTGTCTGTCTGTCTGTCTGTCTGTTCAGTTAATCTCAAAGCAGAGAGCAAGAACAATGGCATCTTTAATATAAGAATGGATAAGTGTTAAGATGGCCATAAATGGGTAGAACATTGAACTGGAATCGGAAAACGAAACGATCATTTGATTACCATCCAATTCTTTATGGGGAAAAAAAGAAACATTAAAAACATAATGCACATTTTGCCTGTCAAAAGTTTAAAAGAGAAGAATGGGACTAAAAAAAAAAAAATCATAATCACCTAATCACCTAGATGGTTGCAGCACTGGTCCAAGCTGCATTTGCCTCCCCCTGGCTCTACCCCAAGAACTGAGTGATCAAACACAGATTTTTATCCGCTGCTCTCTCCTGAGCAGAGGGCTGGTAACTGTCAGTCATTGACTCTCTGATCTGCCCCTCCAGTTCTCACTTGAGCACTGCGCTGTGGAGGGGATGGGAGAAGCTGGCTCAGGCTTTCAGTTGCATGCTGAGACTATGGCTATGTTTAAGCACCTGTAAAGCTACGTGAAACGCGTCAGTTTATGCTTTCATCTCCATTGTTGTATGGACTGTTTTTCAAAAAAGGAATACATTTTGGAGTGTGGCCATCTGGACTTTATTTTTGCTCACAATTTTTTGCATGAGTTTCTGAGCCAGCTGACAGTCCAGGCATCTGGGTGGATCCTGACTGTAAAGTTGGGATCTTTCCCAAGCTTGAACCACCTGAGCTATGTCAGCTGACAGGGGAGCTAAGCCCGCTGTCAGCTGAAAATGAGTCACAGAAGTGCACAACGAACTTCACTATCTATAGAAGAAGTGTAGCCATAATAGCTTTGGCTATACTTCTCTTTTAACCTGGTAGAACAAAAAAAGTATACTTTAATGCTGAAAACAAGCTACCATCTATGGCCAGCTTTATGAATGAGGTTAAAGTGATCATAAATTCTCGTTTTTTAAATTACAAACATGTTATACTTACCTCCTCTGTGTAGTTGGTTTTGCACAGAGCAGCTCGGATCCTCCTCTTCTTAGGTCCCTCTTCGCTGCTTCTTGACCCTCCTTCCTGACAAGGCCTTCCATAGACCATCAGCTTGCTATGGGGGCACCCGAGCCGAGGTCAGAGCTCTGTGCGTCCATTCAGACATGGAGTCCTGATCCAGCCCCGCCCCTCTCTCCCCTGATTGGCTAACTGACTTTGATTTACAGCCACGGGAACCAATGACGCCGCAGCTGTGTCCCAGCCAATCAGGAGGAGAGTCCTGGATGGCTGAGGGAATCGGGGACATCGCTATATAGAGAAGGAGCTCAGGGTAAGTATTAGGGGGTGCTGGGTAGCCTGCTACACACCAACGTTTTTTCATCTTAATGAATAGAATGCATTAAGATAAATAAAAAACTTTTACCTTTACAACTCCTTTAAGTTTCTGCGCAGGGCTGGGTTATGATTAACCACTTACCTACCATGGCACTTATTTGCACACCTTAAAATCTGCAGAGGCCCCAGAGAATAAAATGGTGGTAGCTAGTGATGGCCGAACGGTTCGCCCGGCGGTCGTTTCGCGGCGAATTTCCGACTTTCGCCGTCCGCGGGTTCGAACGCCTTTTTCCGTCGTTCGCCCCGGCGGACTTACGTGTTTAATGTATACAAGAACTTTAACCTTTCGTGACACGTTTATCATGTGTTACAGGACAACCAATTGAGACATGACAGCTCATGGACACTTGGACATTCCCCCTAACCTATAAATACACCCGATCCGGTGGCCATTTTACATTCTTTCTTCTGTCACTGTAGGGAAAGGATCCTGTGTGGAGTAGGGACAGAGAAAACGCTAGCTATTTGGTACACAAAAGTTCTTTTCAGGACTGGTATAGGTGTTAGGTCAGCAGCCTGAGTTTCTTTTGTCAGTTTAGATAAAGGGACAGAGCGCTGTATGCTGCTATTTTAGGGACAGCTCAGCCAGATTAGTCTTTCTTCATCATCATCATCATCATCATCATTAGCTGTTACTATCAGGTCCACAAAAGAGCTGTTCCAGCTAATCGTTCCAGCCTACTCTTTTTTGCCAATTTGTATAGGGACAGGCAGGAAGCAGTGTTGTCAGGCAGTGAGGATAATTTTAAAGACTTGCTGTTACTATTAGTTCCACAAAGGTTCTTTTCAGGACTGGTATCAGTGGTACGGTAATAGGCTTGTACACGTATAATATTCTTTCTTCCAAATATAGAAAGAATATTATACTTGACTGCTGCCCTTCTGCTGCAGTCTGCTAATCATTCACAACTCACTTGTTCCACAAAGCTCTTTATCAGGACTGGTAACTTGGTCTGTCTAGGGTGCTACGGTACATAGGCTTGGGTGCGGTACAGTCTGCTGTTCTGTAAGGACCGCTATCGGTCCACAATAGATAGGGTTGCCGTGCACTACTGCTGACCGCTGCCCTATACTGCAGCAGTCCTTCAGCGGTATAGGGACTGACGCACAGTCTGCTAAACACTAATACACAACCTGCTTGGTCCACAAAAGTTCTTATAAGGACTGGTAACTTGGTATAGGGTGCTACGGTACATAGGCCTGAGTGCGTTACAGTCTGCTGTTCTGTAAGGACCGCTATCGGTCCACAATACATAGGGTTGACGTGCACTACTGCTGACCGCTGCCCTATACTGCAGCAGTCCTTCAGCGGTATAGGGACTGACGCACAGTCTGCTAAACACTAACACACAACCTGCTTGGTCCACAAAAGTTCTTATAAGGACTGGTAACTTGGTATAGGGTGCTACGGTACATAGGCCTGAGTGCAGTACAGTCTGCTGTTCTGTAAGGACCGCTATCGGTCCACAATACATAGGGTTGCCGTGCACTACTGCTGACCGCTGCCCTATACTGCAGCAGTCCTTCATTGGTATAGGGACTGACGTACAGTCTGCTAATCACTAACACACAACCTGCTTGGTCCACAAAAGTTCTTATAAGGACTGGTAACTTGGTATAGGGTGCTACGGTACATAGGCCTGAGTGCGTTACAGTCTGCTGTTCTGTAAGGACCGCTATCGGTCCACAATACATAGGGTTGCCGTGCACTACTGCTGACCGCTGCCCTATACTGCAGCAGTCCTTCAGCGGTATAGGGACTGACGCACAGTCTGCTAAACACTAACACACAACCTGCTTGGTCCACAAAAGTTCTTATAAGGACTGGTAACTTGGTATAGGGTGCTACGGTACATAGGCCTGAGTGCGTTACAGTCTGCTGTTCTGTAAGGACCGCTATCGGTCCACAATACATAGGGTTGCCGTGCACTACTGCTGACCGCTGCCCTATACTGCAGCAGTCCTTCATTGGTATAGGGACTGACGTACAGTCTGCTAATCACTAACACACAACCTGCTTGGTCCACAAAAGTTCTTATAAGGACTGGTAACTTGGTATAGGGTGCTACGGTACATAGGCCTGAGTGCGTTACAGTCTGCTGTTCTGTAAGGACCGCTATCGGTCCACAATACATAGGGTTGCCGTGCACTACTGCTGACCGCTGCCCTATACTGCAGCAGTCCTTCAGCGGTATAGGGACTGACGCACAGTCTGCTAAACACTAACACACAACCTGCTTGGTCCACAAAAGTTCTTATAAGGACTGGTAACTTGGTATAGGGTGCTACGGTACATAGGCCTGAGTGCGTTACAGTCTGCTGTTCTGTAAGGACCGCTATCGGTCCACAATACATAGGGTTGCCGTGCACTACTGCTGACCGCTGCCCTATACTGCAGCAGTCCTTCATTGGTATAGGGACTGACGTACAGTCTGCTAATCACTAACACACAACCTGCTTGGTCCACAAAAGTTCTTATAAGGACTGGTAACTTGGTATAGGGTGCTACGGTACATAGGCCTGAGTGCAGTACAGTCTGCTGTTCTGTAAGGACCGCTATCGGTCCACAATACATAGGGTTGCCGTGCACTACTGCTGACCGCTGCCCTATACTGCAGCAGTCCTTCATTGGTATAGGGACTGACGTACAGTCTGCTAATCACTAACACACAACCTGCTTGGTCCACAAAAGTTCTTATAAGGACTGGTAACTTGGTATAGGGTGCTACGGTACATAGGCCTGAGTGCGTTACAGTCTGCTGTTCTGTAAGGACCGCTATCGGTCCACAATACATAGGGTTGCCGTGCACTACTGCTGACCGCTGCCCTATACTGCAGCAGTCCTTCAGCGGTATAGGGACTGACGCACAGTCTGCTAAACACTAACACACAACCTGCTTGGTCCACAAAAGTTCTTATAAGGACTGGTAACTTGGTATAGGGTGCTACGGTACATAGGCCTGAGTGCGTTACAGTCTGCTGTTCTGTAAGGACCGCTATCGGTCCACAATACATAGGGTTGCCGTGCACTACTGCTGACCGCTGCCCTATACTGCAGCAGTCCTTCATTGGTATAGGGACTGACGTACAGTCTGCTAATCACTAACACACAACCTGCTTGGTCCACAAAAGTTTTTATAAGGACTGGTAACTTGGTATAGGGTGCTACGGTACATAGGCCTGAGTGCAGTACAGTCTGCTGTTCTGTAAGGACCGCTATCGGTCCACAATACATAGGGTTGACGTGCACTACTGCTGACCGCTGCCCTATACTGCAGCAGTCCTTCAGCGGTATAGGGACTAAGAGTTTTGTCACAGGGTGATTTAAAAAATGACAGGCAGAGGAAGAGGCAGGCCCTTCCGCAGGGGTGGTAGGGGTAGGGCAGGAGCAACAGCCTTGAGCCAAAGTGGGAAGTTGCAGAAGGTGCGTTCAATTACTTTAAAGGACGCACCAGACTTGGTTGAGTGGCTCACTCAGCCTTATTCTTCTGCACCCTCCTCATCCTCTCGATCTGCACCCTCTTCTTCACTCTCTGCTATGTGCACCCCCAAAGACACTACCACCAACAACACCACCACCACCACATACCTTCCGCTTGAGTGCAAATGGGGGCCTTCATGCTCCAGTGTTTTAATAGGGACCCCCGTATAAAAAGCATGAGGGTCAAGGACCAGTACTGGGTGGCAACGTACTTAGATCCCCGGTACAAACACAAAATGGCGGAAATGTTACCGCCGTCGCAGAGGGCTGTCAGAATGCAGCACTTCCAGGCCTTGCTTCGAGAAATGCTGCATTCTGCTTTTGCGTGCGCTGGCAGAGGAGCAATTCCCACTCCCAGAGAAGGATTTGCGGGTACCAATCCAACAGCGCCTGCAAGAAGAGGCCGGTTTGAAGATGTGTTGGTGACTTCGGATATGAGGTCATTCTTTCAGCCGACCCATCGACAGGTGTCATCCGGATCCAGCATCAGGGAACGCCTAGACCGTCAGGTGTCCGACTACATTGGGTTAACGGCCGATGTGGACGCTCTGAGGAGTGATGAACCCCTAGACTACTGGGTGGGCAGGCTTGACCTCTGGCCAGAGCTTGCCCAATTTGCAATCGAACTGTTGGCTTGCCCCTCATCCAGTGTCCTGTCCGAAAGGACGTTCAGCGCAGCAGGGGGGATTGTGACCGATAAGCGTACTCGCCTAGCTCACGACAGTGTTAACTACCTCACATTTCTAAAAATGAATGAGGCATGGATCTCGGAGGAATTCAACACATGTGATCAGTAGACCATGTATATGTCTATAAACAATTTTTGGAATCAAGCACACAGACCTTCTTAATTCATTTGGCTCACTTCCCTGACCCAAAAAAGCACACCGTACTATATGCCCCTACCCTCCTCTTTGAAGAGGTTGAGCGGTGTCATATTTCTACTGGGGCTGCTTATTATGAGGGGTTCCCACCATCCCTGTGCTGTGCTGACTTCCTCCTGGGTGTTCTTATTATGAGGGGCTCCCACCATCCCTGTGCTGTGCTGACTTCCTCCTGGGGGTTCTTATTATGAGGGGCTCCCACCATCCCTGTGCTGTGCTGACTTCCTCCTGGGGGTTCTTATTATGAGGGGATCACACCATCCCTGTGCTGTGCTGACTTCCTCCTGGGGCTGCTTACGGTGCTGCTGTCAGCGCTGTATGTCACGGAGCTGCTGTCAGCGCTGTATGTCACGGAGCTGCTGTCAGCGCTGTATGTCACGGAGCTGCTGTCAGCGCTGTATGTCACGGAGCTGCTGTCAGCGCTGTATGTCACGGAGCTGCTGTCAGCGCTGTATGTCACGGAGCTGCTGTCAGCGCTGTATGTCACGGAGCTGCTGTCAGCGCTGTATGTCACGGAGCTGCTGTCAGCGCTGTATGTCACGGTGCTGCTGTCAGCGCTGTATGTCACGGAGCTGCTGTCAGCGCTGTATGTCACGGAGCTGCTGTCAGTGCTGTATGTCACGGAGCTGCTGTCAGCGCTGTATGTCACGGAGCTGCTGTCAGCGCTGTATGTCACGGAGCTGCTGTCAGCGCTGTATGTCACGGTGCTGCTGTCAGCGCTGTATGTCACGGAGCTGCTGTCAGCGCTGTATGTCACGGAGCTGCTGTCAGTGCTGTATGTCACGGAGCTGCTGTCAGCGCTGTATGTCACGGAGCTGCTGTCAGCGCTGTATGTCACGGAGCTGCTGTCAGCGCTGTATGTCACGGTGCTGCTGTCAGCGCTGTATGTCACGGAGCTGCTGTCAGCGCTGTATGTCACGGAGCTGCTGTCAGCGCTGTATGTCACGGAGCTGCTGTCAGCGCTGTATGTCACGGAGCTGCTGTCAGCGCTGTATGTCACGGAGCTGCTGTCAGCGCTGTATGTCACGGTGCTGCTGTCAGCGCTGTATGTCACGGAGCTGCTGTCAGCGCTGTATGTCACGGAGCTGCTGTCAGTGCTGTATGTCACGGAGCTGCTGTCAGCGCTGTATGTCACGGAGCTGCTGTCAGCGCTGTATGTCACGGAGCTGCTGTCAGCGCTGTATGTCACGGTGCTGCTGTCAGCGCTGTATGTCACGGAGCTGCTGTCAGCGCTGTATGTCACGGAGCTGCTGTCAGCGCTGTATGTCACGGAGCTGCTGTCAGCGCTGTATGTCACGGAGCTGCTGTCAGCGCTGTATGTCACGGAGCTGCTGTCAGCGCTGTATGTCACGGTGCTGATGTCAGTGCTCTGTATTACGGTGCTGCTGTCAGTGCTCTGTATCTCCTGCACCCTCTTGTTTGCCTACCCTGGTCCCTGACCTTCCCTCTCCTCCATTGCCTTCATTAGCTCCATAGTCCTGAATTGTCAGAACAATTTCCCAAATAAAAAAAAAATGCTTGTAGTTATCGATCCCAAATTCACCTCATACATGTATTATGCTATTGTCCAGGTGGTGGGACTACGTGCTACCCCCTAATAATTACCCCGTGGCCGCAAATTCGACCTAAAGGTTTGCGAAATTCGCCTCCCATTGAAGTCAATGGAGCCCGCGGCGAACGGTCGTTTTCGCGAACGTTTGTGCCCGTTCGCGTTTCGCGTTCGCGAAACGTCCCGTCGGAAGTTCGTCCATCACTAGTGGTAGCTGCAAATTTTTTATGTTGCACAATAATTGCTCAGCTATTTATCAAACACATATATTCAGTAAAAAATACACTAAAATAAAATTTATTGCAAACAAACACAATACAAAACCCATTTTTTGTAAAATATAAAACATTGGGTTGTGTCAAGAATTAAAATTGTGAATGCCTGTGAAATTGCAAAAACACTATAGTACCCAAAATTCTCCTTAGACTAAACTTAGACTAAACTTTAAAAGCCTTTACAGGTTATCAATTTAAAGTTAACCATAAATTATGCTCCTAGAATTATTGCTCTCACTCTGGCGTTCACAACTAAACCTGACATGTGTGGCACATCTGATGTTTTCATACATCTGCGCTTTTTAACCACCTCGCGCCCGCCCTATAGCCGAATGACGGCCATAGAGCAGGCGCTTTCGTCCGGGTGGCCGTCCCTGGACGTCCTGTTGTTTACTTCCGCAATGCGCGCCGCCGCGGGCGCGCATCGGGGAAGTTCTATGTTTGCCATGTCTCCCGGAGACAGGCAAACACAGATCGCTGTAAACGGCCAATCACAGCGGCCGTTTACAGCGCGATCGGCGTGTCCAATGTGAGATGATCTCATATGTAAACATATGAGATCATCTCTCAGCGGCGCTCTCCCTCCTCACACAGACAGCGTGTGAGAGGGAAGAGATGAACGGCTGCAGCGGCCGTAAGTGTAAATAAAAAAAAAAAAGGAAAAAAAAGTGCCATCCTCCCCCAGTGCCATCCTTCCCCAGTGCCATCCTTCCCCAGTGCCATCCGCCCCAGTGCCATCCGCCCCAGTGCCATCCTGCCCCAGTGCCATCCGCCCCAGTGCCATCCTGCCCCAGTGCCATCCACTCCAGTGCCATCCGCCCCAGTGCCATCCTGCCCCAGTGCCATCCACCCCAGTGCCATCCACCCCAGTGCCATCCGCCCCAGTGCCATCCACCCCAGTGCCATACCCCCCAGTGCTACCTGCCTCCAGTGCCACCTGTTAGTGCTATCTGTCCCCAGTGCCACCTGTTGTCAGTGCCATTTGTCCCCAGTGCCATCTGTCATCAGTGCCACGTATAAGTACCATCTGTCATCAGTACCACGTGTCATCAGTGCCACATAGTGCCCTCTGTCATCAGTTTCACATATTAGTGCCATCTGTCATCAGTGCCACGTATCAGTGCCATTTGTCATCAGTGCCACCTGTCAGTGTCACGTGTCATCTGTTGTCAGTGTCACGTGTCATCAATGCCACTTATCAGTGCCATCTGTCATCAGTGTTACATGTCATCGGTGCCACGTATTAGTGCCATCTGTCATCGGTGGCACGTATTAGTGCCACGTATTAGTGCCATCTGTCATCAGTGCCACGTATTAGTGCCACGTGTCATCAGTGCCATGTATAAGTGCCACGTGTCATCAGTGCCACGTATAAGTGCCATCTGTCATCAGTGCCACATATTAGTGCCATCTGTCATCAGTGCCACGTGTCATCAGTGCCATGTATAAGTGTCATCAGTGCCACGTATCAGTGCCATCTGTCATCAGTGTCACGTGTAATTGTCCTGGTGCTCCAGGGCCTTCAAAAGTGTAATCAGTAGTCAACAAGTTAGATGTATAATTTATGCTCCTAGAACACGTGATGGCGCTCCCTGCATGTTGGGCCTCTCTATGTGGCCAGGCTGTGAAAAAGTTCCACACATGTGGTATTGTAATACTCAGGAGGAGTAGCAGAATTTTTTTGGGGGTCTCATTTGTGGTATACACATGCCATGTGAGAGAAATAACCTATTACAATGACAATTTTGTGGAAAAAGATAAAAAAAATGAAAAATCTTAATTTTGCAAAGAATTGTGGGAAAAAAATGACAACATCAAAAAGCTCACCATGCCTCTTACTAAATACCTTGGAATGTCTACTTTCCAAAAAGGGGTTTGCGGGGTATTTGTACTTTCCTGACTTGTTCGGGTCACAAGAAATGAGATTGGCAACCAGTACATCAGATGTGATCAATTTTGTGCGATTCGCACCACAGCTTGTAGACTCTCTAACTTTCACAGGCTAACTAATTTGGGTTATTTTTACCAAAGATATGTAGCAGTATAAATTGTGGCCAAAATGTATGAAGAAAAATTTATAATTTGCATAATTCTGTTACAGAAACAAATAAATATGGATTTTTTTTCAAAATTTTCGGTCTTTTTTCATTTATAGCGCAAAAAATAAAAACCCCAGAGGTGATCAAATACCACCAAAAGAAAGCTCTATTTGTGGGAAAAAAAGGACAAAAAATTTATTTCGGTACAGTGTTGCATGACTGAGTAATTGTCATTCAAAGTGTGAGAGCACCGAAAGCTAAAAATTGGTCTGGGCAGGAAGAGTGTTTAAGTGCCCAGTAAGCAAGTGGTTAAATAGGGTGTGACAGAGGTGCATTAGAAATGTTTTTACATTATTTTTATCTATTGTATATAATTCTATTTTTTATTTATTTTTTTCACATACTTTTTATTTTATTTTTTTAACTAACAGGGGGACTCGTATGTGATAGCATGGGCAGGTGACAGGTCCTCTTTATGGTGACATTTATTTAGAGGATTTATTAGGCTCCCAATGTCTTCCCAGCCCTCCAATGCAGCTATTCAAACACAAATTGTGCTGGAACAGCTGCATCTTTGACTACACTAGCCAAGCTGTTACTCTGGAAGTGATGTATTACACATTTCTTCTGGGTTCATTAGTCTCAGGAGGAATCGGGGGGCAGGGGACTTTGAGAGCCCCATTAGAGTGATCACGTGACGTTTTTAGAAAGACTTTTGCCAGCTGGTAAAGCACACAGCTGCAACCCTTTTGGTTTAATAACTATACCATCAAAAGTGTTTTGTTACATCTGTTCTGAAAAAATAACTGTAGATCCTGCCAGAAATCTTTTGAGCAGATCACCCTCTGCGCTCATTGCTTTTGCTGCACTTTTATTAACCACTTAATAACCGCCCTATAGCCGAATGATGGCTTCAGGGCGGTTTCTTAACTCTGGGAGGCCGTCATATGACGTCCTCCCAGAATTCCGCTCTCCCGCGCCCCCTGGGGCGCGCACTCGAGAGCATCCGTGACCGCCGGGTCCACAGATCACGGCTGCTCGGCAGCTCATAGCGGCCGTTTACCACGTGATCGCTCCGTCAAATGACGGAGCGATCACTTGTAAACAAACGGCGTCATGTTATGACGCCGGTTCCTCCCTCCCCCTCTCTGTACCGATCGGAACAGCGGAGGGGGAAGAGATCGGTGTCAGCAGCGATGTGGGCTGCATCTGCAGTGCCCACATCGCTGCTCACCGAAAATTAACCCTGCAATAACCCTGCAATAACCCTGCAATAACCCTGCAATAACCCTGCAATAACTCTGCAATAACCCTGCAATAACCCTGCAATAACTCTGCAATAACCCTGCAATAACCCTGCAATAACTCTGCAATAACCCTGCAATAACCCTGCAATAACCCTGCAATAACCCTGCAATAACTCTGCAATAACCCTGCAATAACCCTGCAATAACTCTGCAATAACCCTGCAATAACCCTGCAATAACCCTGCAATAACTCTGCAATAACCCTGCAATAACCCTGCAATAACCCTGCAATACCCTGCAATACTCTGCAATACTCTGCATTACCGTGCAATACCGTGCAATACTCTGCATTACTCTGCAATACCCTGCAATACTCTGCAACACTCTGCAATACCCTGCAACACTCTGCAATACCCTGCAACACTCTGCAACCCTCTGCAACACTCTGCAACGCTCTGAAACACTCTGCAATGCTCTGCAACACTCTGCAATGCTCTGCAACACCCGCCAATACCGTGCAACACTCTGCAGTGCTCTGCAACACCTGCCAATATCCTGCAATGCTCTGCAACGCAATACTCTGCAACGCTATACTCTGAGATACCCAGCCATACTCTGATATACCCAGCCATAGTCGGTGATACCCTGCAATACCCAGCCATAGACACCCCCCCCCCCCCTCCCGCTGCCCTCCGGTGCTTCTACCGACTCGCCAATACGATCAAATCCAGAATCTTTTTTTTTTTTTTCAGGCTTCTCAGCTTAGAGGTGAGATGTGGGTCTTATTGACCCCATATCTCACTGTAAAGAGGACCTGTCATGCCATATTCCTATTACAAGGGATGTTTACATTCCTTGTAATAGGAATAAAAGTGATCAAAAAATTTATTTTTGGGGAAAAAAATGTCAAACTAAAATAAATAAAGTAAAATGAACAATATTTTTTTTTTTTTTTTTAAAGCGCTCCTGTCCCCATGTGCTCGCATGCAGAAGCGAACGCATACGTAAGTCCCGCCCACATATGAAAACGGTGTTCAAACCACACATGTGAGGTATCGCTGCGAACGTTAGAGCGAGAGCAATAATTCTAGCCCTAGACCTCCTCTGTAACTCAAAACATATAACCAGTAAAAAAAAAATTCAATCGTCGCCTATGGGGATTTTTAAGTAGCGACGTTTGGCGCCATTCCACGAGCCTGTGCAATTTTGAAGAGTGACATGTTGGGTATCGATTTACTCGGTGTAACTTCATCTTTCACATTATGCAAAAATTGGGCTAACTTTACTGTGTTTTTTTTTTTTTTAAGCACAAAACTGTTTTTTTTCCAAAAAAAGCATTCGAAAAATTGCTGCGCAAATACCGTGCGAGATAAAAAGTTGCAACAACCACCATTGTATTCTCCAGGGTGTTTGCTAAAAAAACATATATAATGTTTTGGGATTCGATGTAATTTTCTAGCAAATAAATGATGATTTTTACATGTAGGAGAGAAATGTCAGAATTGTCCTGGGTGCTCCAGAACGCCTGATGGCGCTCCCTGCATGTTGGGCCTCTGTATGTGGCCACACTGTGTAAAAGTCTCACACATGTGGTATCGCCGTACTCGGGAGTAATAGCAGAATGTGTTTTGGGGTGTAATTTGTGGTATGCATATGCTGTGTGAGAAATAAACTAATAATATGACAATTTTGTGAAAAAAAAAAAAAAAAGTAAAAAAAATCTTGATTTTGCAAAGAATTGTGGGAAAAAATGACAACTTCAAAAAACTCATCATGCCTCTTACTAAATACCTTGGAATGTCTTCTTTCCAAAAAGGGGTCATTTGGGGGGTATTTGTACTTTTCTGGCATGTTAGGGTCTCAAGAATTGAAATAGGCTGTCAGTACTTCAGGTGTGATCAATTTTCAGATATTGGCACCACAGCTTGTGGACTCTATAACTTTCACAAAGACCAAATAATATCCACCAATTTGTACTTATTTTTACCAAAGATATGTAGTGGTATAAATTTTGGCCAAAATTTATGAAGAAAAAATTACTAATCTGCTAAATTTTATAACAGAAATGAAGAAAAATTCATTTTTTTACAGAATTTTCTGTATTTTTTCTTTTATAGCACAAAAAATAAAAAACCCAGCGGTGATTAAATACCACCAAAAGAAGGCTCCATTTGTGTGAAAAAAGGACAAAAATTTCATATAGGTCCAGTGTTGCATGACTGAGTAATTGTCATTCAAAATGTGAGAGCACCGAAAGCTGAAAATTGGTCTGGTTATTAAGGGTGTTTAAGTGCCCAGTGGTCAAGTGGTTAATTACAGTACAATTTCCTATTACAATTTCCAGTACAATGGTTCCTTTTACTCTCTATATGGAATACAAAACCTCCCTACCTCTCCTGTGTTATAGAAAAGATAAGGGGAAGAAAGAGTTTTGCAGTTCTATGTTAGATGTGTCAACACTGCAAAATAATTAAACTCAACAAAAATTGTCCTCTTGTATAACATTTTATCTAATCAAAATTACCTCCCTTTTTTTTAGTGTGGAAGAAAGAAAATGGTACCCCTTCCAGCCGCGTGAGACCAGCGACTCCAGTGAAGAGTCAGAGGGGGACACTGAATCTTGCAAGCCTACAGAGGATAGTCATGAGCTTGCCGGGGAAGAGATTACTGTAGATGTTACTGAGAGAGGGGGAGCAGCAGGAAAATTAAAACAAAATCAAGAGAGTACATGGGAAAAGGAAAGTTATCAGATTTAAAAATCAACTTCAGTCATCAAGTAATATCATTGGATGAACTGCTACATTACCATTGTGCTAAAGCTAGAAATGTATCTGTATATACTTTTATTGGCATGTATTGTTGTTATTAGCAAATTGAGAAGGGTTTGAACAAGGGTGGGACTGCAGCCTCTTCTAGGCAGTGCAACTTTCCTCCAGTAGTTTTAAAACCTTTTGCATATAATGTTACCTCTAGACCAGAGATCAGTGTTTCCCAACCATAGTGCTGCTCTACATTGGGTCGCCATCTAGGTTTCCCCTGGGTGCGGTGAGCACAGGATCCAGTTTGCCCCAAATCAGCATCATAAGTTTCTATGATGCAGGCCAGCTATCTGCCAGCACTATAACAACCATTAACGTTCTAAAGCCAGGACGTAATCATTCATTGCTATAGTGATGGCCCCTGGCTTGTCCACACCATTGCAAGGCATGAATCTGATCCAGGGCAGGTGACATTCAGGGCCACCTATATCCTTTAGGAGAAGATGTAAGTCTGCCTCATCCACATTTCCTCTACCTCCTTCCCCCTGCTGTGCTTCTGAAGGCAAAAGTTGGGGCTCTGGTGTGAAGAGGAGACAATAACTGACTGACTGAAGGGGGGCTGTGTGACTGGGGGGCTCTGGATGGGGTTACTTTGATGTGGTGGGGGGCTCTAGTGTGATGGGGGAACTCATGTATAAGTGTTTCTCTTGTATAGGGATGAGTTTGATGTGATGAGGGGCCCTTATGGGAGCCATTGATGTACAGTGTGGACTCTGATGTGAAGGGGTGACTGTTATGTATAGGGGGCCTCTGATGTGATGAGGGAACTTTGGTGTGAAGGGGTGACTCACTCATGTAAAGTTGGCTTCTGATAAGAAAGGGGGTTTCCTCTAGAAAGTGGGGTGCGTGACGATGAAGAATATGCTATGTTTCCTTTAGGGAGTGTGGTGGATAGTGATGAAGAACATGCTATGATTCCTCTGGGGAGTATGGTGAGCAAGGATGAAGAACATGCTATTTTTCCTACAGAGAATGTGGTGAGCAAGGATGAAGAATGTGCTATGTTTCCTCTGGGGAGTGTGGTGGGTGGTGATAAAGAACATTCTATGTTTCCTTGAGAAATTGTGGTGGGTGGTGATGAAAAAAATGCTATGATTCCTCTAGGGAGTGTGGTGAGCAAGGATGAAGAACATGTTATGTTTCCTCTGGGGAGTGTGGTGGGCAGTGATGAAGAACATGCTATGTTTCCTCGAGGGAATGTGATGGGCAGTGTTGAGGAACATGCTATGTTTACTCTAGGGAGTGTGAAGGACAGTGATGAGAAACATGCGTGTGTGATAAACAAGAATTAAGAACATGCTATGATTCCTCTAGAAATTGTTGTGGGCGGTGATGAAAAACATGCTATTATTCCTCCTGGGAGTGTGGTGAGAAAGGATGAATAACATGCTATGTTTCCTACGGGGAGTGTGGTAGGTGGTGATGAAGAACATGCTATGTTTCCTTTGGGGAGTGTGGTGGGTGGTGATGAAGAACATGCTACGTTTCCTCTAGGACGTGTGGTAGGCGGTGATGGAGGACATTCTATGTTTCCTCTAGGGAGTTTCCTCTAGGGAGTTTCCTCTAGGCAGGGATGAAGAATATGGTGTTTCATCTAGCAATAGTTCATAACCTCAGTCTTCAAGTACCTACAAGAGGTCATGTTTTGAGGAACTCCTCCACCTTGTATAAGTGTTTAAAATTAACGTCAATGGCATGGTATTCATGACAGCTATTTTATATAAGGGAAATTTCCACAACATAGCCTGTTGGCGGTATGTGAGGACTGAGGCTGGATGACCACTGCTGTAGAATACAATTGGTAAGGAAAGACTGCAAACAAACCCGTGTGGGCTGGACTGTGAATCCCTGACTTGGTTAGGAAGAGCTTTTCCCAGAATAACACATTTTAGGTATGGGTTTTATAAGGTGAAGGTCCAGGCTTTGTGTACTCAAGCATTGCTAGGATAGTCAGAACTGTTGCTTTTATATATATATTTTATGTTAAATATTTCAGACTGAACATTTAAAGAAAATCTCCCTGAAAGAAATAATAAAGAAGGCAGGTTTGGGCCTAATAATGCCTATGTTCATAGGTGTAGCATAAGGGGTTGTAAGGGTCACAATTGCAACCCCGTCCCTAGCTCCAGGGGGCCCCTACATCCTCCTGGTCATATTATAATATCCTCCACAAAGTCCAGCTCCGATCTGCTTTAGGGCCCCACAGCCACGGTCCAGTACTGGGCTTCTACTTAGCTTTCCACAGTCTACACCCATCTGTTCCCATTGGCTGGGAAAAAACTGTGAGCCATTGCCTGAATGGAGAGGAGCATGAGGTGAGAGGTAACCAAGCTCAGCAAGGCAAGAGGAGGTAAGTGCCATCCTGTAGCCACAATGGGACTGATATCACTGGTAAGGTATGACACCGCTCAGTGTCTCCTAGTCACCAGCTGGGATTCTCTGTACCCCCCCAACCGGGGATGTCTACTTACAACACTTCCTTGAAAGCTGGGGAAAAAAGACACACCCGTTCGAGAGGTGACCTTCCCCCAACACCTGCCAACACTGACAGAGAAACCTTCAGGAATTGCTAAAACAAATCCCTTAATACCTCCTCCGGGGGGCCCTGAGGGGCTGCAGGCTGCAGATTTTGTGTCACATGGCTTTGCCCTCCCAGATCTAAGTTGCCCCCCCCCCAAAGCCCCCTGACCACCACCTCCACCCTGCATGCTATGCCCGGCTGCTGAGCTCCTTTCCCATTACAGCACTCTATACTGTTCCTCCTCTGCAGGGCTGAAATTACATTCCTGTACAACACAGCCAGAGTCAGTTAGCCATGATCTGCACAGGGTGTATCTGCCTACTGTAACTACTTTTCCATTCTGACCAGAGATTTTCACAGGTCAGAAGGGCAACATAAAAGCCAGATACACCCTGTGAAGACTGATAGACTGTGTGTAAAGGAATGTGATTTCAGCCCTGTGTAGTATGTGTGTGGGGGGGTGGAGCTGTATACAGTGCTGGGATGAGAAAGGCGCTCTGCCAAGTGACCTGCCAGGGGACCCTGTTCTCTGATTCTCCAGCGGTGATCCCTGTCCTCTGATGTAAAGAGGAACTCTCTGAACCAAAACTCTTGAGCCACTTTGAGTATCTTGCATGCGGTGGATGTATTTGCACACATGTTGAAAGTAGTGGGGGGGGGGGGGGGGGGGGGGCAGGTCAACTTTTGCCTCAGGGCCCACAAGCTTCAAGCTATGTCTCTGCCTATGTTTATTTCACACTATAATAAATTAATTACAAGTGTGACTATTTGAAATAACTGTTTGCAGCGTCCATGCAAATAACTGTGTCAGCTGCTTGCGACCCAAAAGATGGTTTAGCTATGGAAATGGAAAGCCAAACAGACCCTCTCTGTCACTTCAAATTCCTCCTTTAAATATTCGATCTAAAGAGATGCTGTAACGCCACCCAAGGAACCCATCCAGCCATCCATTATAATTTGTCTTCAATACAACATAATGTTGGAGAATCTTAATCGGTTTATTCAATGTCAAGTGTATAAAAAATCCACCTTCAATTTCATGACTATCAGTTTAAGTGAAATTTTCGGACTTGGAGTTTAAGGTTTGTAAGGCATTCTCAATGAATTTTCTATTTGGAGTCAATGGTTATTCTGTAGACCAGGGTTTTCCAACAGGCTGCCTGGGGGACCTTTTTGACTGACAAGGCCATCCTTCTCTTCCCCTGCCACATTACCTGCAGCTCTTATAAACAAATCCCTGCAGTTAAAATGAAAGATGGAACTTTATCAGAGCAGTGACTGCAGACTTTACGCTCTAAATTGAAGCTTTTAGGACAGGTTTTGGGACACTGTTTTGAAGCTTCATTCAGAAGTACAGCGTAACAACATTATTGTTACATAGTAACATTTTCATTTAGGCTGAACACTTCCACATACACACTGCTACGACTTGGGATCTGACTTGTGAGACCCAAAGTTGCATGACATGTGAAATCCCATGTTAGTCAATCGGAGCTGTCTCAATTAGTACTACTGAAGTCACTATGACTTTAGAAAAGGTTCCTATACTACTTCAAGGCGACTTCTATTGGGCTTGTGCCCATAGACTTTAACCAAACACTGGGCACTTTTACCCATTGGCATAGGCCAATTTTCAACTTTCAGAGCTGTAATTAAGCTCCCCCCTGCAAAGAATATATATTATATTTTTTAGCCAACATGTTACTTATGCTGGAGCCGGGCTGCCACAGAATAGAAGAATGCATTCCACCCCCAGCTCCTACCTTCCTCCTCAGCTGTTCTCCTGCAATGGGTGGCCGCTGCATTGACACTCTCCCTCCAACAGATATCAATCCGCAGCATACAGAAGACTCCACTTATTAGAATGGGTGGCGCTGGTCCCCAAAAAGTGTCACTTATGCCGCGTACACATGACTGGACTTTCTGGCAGACTAGGTCCGACAGTCTTCCCGGCTGACTTTTCAGCGGAGTTCCGACAAACTTCCGAACGAACAGACTTGACCACACATGAACGGACTGAGTTTGTTCGAAAGTCTGTTCATTTTGAACGTGATGATGTAAGACGAGACTAAAAAAGGAAGTTCAATAGCCAGTAGCCAATAGCTTCCCTTGCGTTGTATTTGGTCCGTCGGACCAGCATACAGACAAATGGTTTTCCCGATAGGAATTGAGTCTGTCGGACAGATATAAAACATGTTCTTTTTCCAGGTCCGTCAGATTTTTATAAAAAAAAAATGATCGTATTAGTCCACACACAATCGGATTGTCCTACGGACTGATCCCGTCAGACCTAGTCTGCTGGAAAGTCTGGTCGTGTGTATGCGACATCAGTGTCAGATTTGTCCACCGCAATGTCGCAGTTGTGCTAAAAATCGCTGATCATCGCCATTACTAGTATTAATAAAAATGGCATAAACATATCCCAAAGTTTGTAGATGCAAGTACTTAGGATTTTTTTTTTTTTTTTTTTTTTACCAAAAACATGTAGCAGAATACATATTGGCCTAAATTGATGAAGAACTTTGATTTTTATTTTATTTTTTTGTATTGGATATGGTTTGTAGCAGAAAGCAAAAATTTTTTTTTTTTTTTTAAATTTACTTTTTATAGCGCAAAAAATAAAAAAATGCAGATGTGATCAAATACCACCAAGCTATATTTGTGGGGAAAAAAGTACATCAATTTTATTTGGTTACAGCATCACACAACCACGCAATTGTCAGTTAAATTAACACAATGGCCTGGTCAGGAAGGGGGTGAAACCTTCCGGGGCTGAAGTGGTTAAAGTGCAATAATAAAAATGAAAAATTGCCTGGAGGGTCCAATTAATCTGCCTGTAAAGTGGCGCATCTGTACTGTTTATAGAACCTGCTGCAGCAAAAATTATATTTCTAAAGAAAATCACGTTTAAATCGACTCGCGGTTGCAATTACTGGCACCCGGCTATTGAAAAAAATAAAGAAAAAAAGGAATGGGGTCCCCCCCGAGGGAACCCCACGCCAAAATAAGCAGCCTGGCAGGTCACCAAAAAAGCCCTCAATGTAAAACCTACTGCAGGCTCTGCCGTCTGACAGTTCTGGCAGAGCCACCTGGCAACGTCACCTGCACCCACTCCTCCATGCTGAGAGCATGTGGCCTAGTATAGTTCGGGGGGAGGCGACTTCCCTAACCTCACCTTTTCTCATCTGCAAGGCTGTTTGCTTGGATAAGGGTCTGGTATAGATTTTGGGGGGCCCCACCTCGTTTTTTTCTAATTTTAGCATGGGGTTCCCCTTAAAATTCATACCGGTCTGGTATGGACCCGGGAACCCACCCCATTTTTTTAACAATTTTCTTGGTTTTTATTCAGCTGCCAGCAGGGCAGCCCATTGACACATGATCCTGATTCTTAACAACCAGCTTTTATTGCGCCCTGATTGGGCAAAGTTTTACCCAATCATGGCTGTGCAGGGACAAATAAGGAGGAAGGAAGGACAGAGGGTTATTGTTTTTAATGAGGGGCAGTGCCTCAAAATCAGGGACAGTTGGGAGCTATGCTCCTCTCTTGTGGACTCCTATTTGCAGTCTCTTACTGTATACATCCAGATAAGCCAATCAGCCTATGTTATCATCAGTCTTCCTCTATTGCCGCGTACACACGGTCAAACAATCTGGTCTTCTGTCGCCGCCGCCTTCCGTTCTTCTTCTTCTTCTTCTTCTTCTCCTTCTTCTGGAGATGTTGACTCGATGCTCTCTCCGGCCACAATGCCAGGGACACGCTGCGCAGCCACTTATATAGGGACAAGGGGCGGTGTCACATGGCTTTATGTCACATGGGTTGGTGTCACATGGTGACCCCGCCCCCTTATGATGTCACAGTCCCCATGTGACATCAACCCATGTGACCAACCCATGTGACATAAAGCCATGTGACACCGCCCCTTGTCCCTATATAAGTGGCAGCGCAGGGCGTCCCTGGCATTGCGGCCGGAGAGATCGTCGAGTCAACATCTCCTGGAGAAGAAGAAGAAGAACGGAAGGCGGCGGCGGCGACAGAAGACCGGGCCACCGCCTGTAAAAGAGCTATAAGAAGGCGCGGTGGCCCGGCAGAAGAACCGAAGAGGGGGACAAGACCCCCGAAGTCGGGAGAAGAGGCCAGCGGCGAGGAAGAAAGCCGGACTCCTCCGCTAGCAAAAGAGCTACAAGAAGATAGCGGAGGAGTCCGGCGAGAAGACCCCCGAAGACGGAAGACCCCCGGAGCTGTGCAATAAAGTATTTTATCTTGTGTGTTGTGTTTTTTTTTGTACTTTTATTTTACAGGTGAATGGGTAGGGGTACATTGTACCCCATACTCATTCACATAGGGTGGGGGGCCGGTATCCGGGGGCCCCCTTATTAAAGGGGGCTCCCGGATTCCGATAAGCCCCCCGCCCGCAGACCCTGACAACCAACGGCCAGGGTTGTCGGGAAGAGGCTCTTGTCCTCATCAACATGGGGACAAGGTGCTTTGGGGTGGGGGGGCCGCGTGGCCCCCCCTTCCCCAAGGCACCCCCCCATGTTGAGGGCACGCGGCCTGGTACGGCTCAGGAGGGGGGACGCTCGCTCGCCCCCCTTTCCTGGCCGGCCGGGTAGCGTGTTCAGACAAGGGTCTGTTGTGGACTTGGGAGGGACCCCCACACCGATTTTTTTCAGCGTTGGGGGTTCCCCTTTAAGTCCATACCAGGCGACGGGGCCAGCGACGTCTCCTTCGCGGGCCCTGCCTACCTGGAGACGCGCTCAAAATGAGCGGACTTTCCTCCGCGTGTGTGGGCGAGTCCGTTCATTTCGAAAGTACGGCGGACTTAGTACGCCGTATTAGTCCGCTGAAAAAGTGCCGTGTGTGGGCAAGTAGCCCGTTCGGAAATTCCGACGGACAGTCTGGCGGACGTCCGCCAGACTAAGTACGTCGGACAGACGGCTACGTGTGTACGCGGCTTAAGTGTTTCACAGGTTGTCCATCTTCTTCAGGAGGATGGGAGAACAAAAATCTGTGCAGATACAGTTGTGCTTATAAGTTTACATACCCTGCCAGAATTTATGATATCTTAGCCATTTTTCAGAGAATATGAATAACACAAAAACTTTTCTTTTACTCATGTTTAGTGTTTGGCTTAAGCCATTTATTATCAAATAACTGTGTTTACTTTCTTTAAATCATAATGGCAACAGAAACTACCAAAATGGCTCTGGTCAAAAGTTTACATACCCTGGTAATCTTAGCCTGATAACATGCACACGAGTTGATTTTTAGTGTGTGTATAAGGCCCCATACACACGATCGGACTTCCAACGGACTTTATCGTGGATTTTGGTCCGGAAGGGCATTGACCGCGAACTTGGTATGCATACACATGGCAGAACATTTTCAGCCAACTTTCAGCCAACTTTCACCAAATTGCGTGTTTTTTCAGCTCTTTACCGCCACCCTTTGGGCAACTTTTGATATTGTTGTACGATCTTTAGCAATGGTTCTGAGCATGTGTGTTTATACTTTAGTCCCATGGAGTTATGTGCACACGATCGGATTATCCTCCATCGGACATTTGTTGCCGGAAAGTTTGAGAGCATGCACAGTGAACACTTGTTCGTTGAAAAACCGAAAACAATTGTCCGATGGAGCATTCACGCAGTCAGATTGTCTGATAAAACAGGTCCGTCGGACCATTGTTGTCAAAAAGTCTGATCAAGTGTATGTTAAAGTTCCTGGACTCCTGACAGACCCTTGCATCTTTCATCCAGTGCTGCACTGACATTTCTGGATTCTGAGTCATGAGGAAAGCAAATTAATTGTCAAAGGATCTGCAGAAAATGGTAGTTGAACTGTATAAAACAGGAAAGGGATATAAAAAAATACCCAAGGAATTGAGAATGCCAATCAGCAGTGTTCAAACTCTAATCAAGAAGTGGAAAATGAGGGGTTCTGTTGTAACCAAACCACGGTCAGGTAGACCAACTAAAATTCCAGCCACAACTGCCAGGAAAATTGTTTTCGGATGCAAAGAAAAACACACAAATAACTTCAGGAGAAATACAGGACTTTCTGAAAACATGGTGTGGCTGTTTCAAGATGCACAATAAGGAAGCACTTGAAGAAAGATGGGCGGCATGGTCGATTCGCCAGAAGAAAGCCATTACTACACAAATGCCACAAAGTATCCCACTTACAATACACCAAACAGCACAGAGACAAGCCTCAAACCTTCTGGCACAAAGTCATTAGGAGTGATGAGACCAAAATTGAGCTTTTTGGCCACAACCATAAAAGCTACATTTGTTTTCAATCCTTCTTTATTAATTTTTAAAACAATTATAAAAATACATATAAATATCTTTCATCATCAAGTTGAACGTTATATTATTATACAGCATGCTTTCCTTAAAATATAATTTTTCCATCCTACATTCTAATGACCTGTTCCAAACGGAACCATCTGATATATATTTATTTACCATGTCCATACTCCATTCATCTCAGTCTTCCTTATTTTATATACATTCTTATTCTTACATTTGTTCCCATCTATATCATTCTTTACTAACTTGTTTTCCATTCATATTAAAAAAAAAATGAATTTCTCTCCCTTCCTCTTCGAAATGTTTTGTTCCCATTCACAAAAATTGCATCATTTTTATCGAGGTCCGAAACATATCCCATTGATGCCACATTATGGACTTATCTGTTCTTCCATATAGACAATATTGAGACCTTAATACTTGGTTGTGTCTCGTTTTCAGACACCAGATTGTATATTTAGAATATTTTATACCAGAATTCCTTCACCACATGACATTCATACCAAATATGTGTGATTGTTCCTTTATCCCTTAGGCATCTCCAAAATTTTTCTGTATTGTCTTTATTCATCCTATTCATATCTACTGGGCTCCAGTACCATTTCATCAAAAGTTTATAATTACATTCTTGTTGCTTGACTGCCAACGATAATTTATGTGTTAATAAAAATGCTTTATCCCATTCTACTAGATATAAGACTCTCAATTTCACTTTCCCATGTTCTAATATTTGCTATTTCATTAAGGGGACCCGCAGGAAGTAGAAGTTTATAAATTTTAGATTATGGGTCGGTTCTCGTTCTTCTATTAATAATTGTTTGAATTTAGTTAATGGTCTAAAAGTGATCTGCGCAGACTTCTAACACATTAATATTGAGGTGAAATAATCCAAATCATTGGTAAAAAAGTAATCACAGTAAATGAAATCCAAAATGAAAGTTTATATATAAAAAAAAAGTCCAAATCAAAGTGATAAATTAGTGACAATAATCATGAGTGTCCATAATCCTGGTGAATCTTCTAAATAGACAATTATGTTGTGAAATTGATGTTAATCTTTGTCACTAAATAATCACGTAATACTCTCAGAGCTCTTACCTCCAGATGGAGAACAATAAGCCTTAGATCGGTATCCTGAGATGGGATCGCCTGTATATCGTAGGTGTTTCCAATCGATGTCCGTGTGGATGGTTATGGACGTGGTTTGCCACCTGCTGAATAAACCTTCTCCCTGCTGACAGCTTGGATAGCCTCAGGATCTTGTGGTTCCATTAAGTACGTTCAATATTCGCCATTAAAAGAAATAAAAGAAAACAGGCCTCCCATAGTGTAATATGTAAAGATAATACAGTGTATTAGAAATGCCAAGTTGCCCCTTACATTTAAAAAGATAAAAACAAGCTTATCTGTTTGTATCCATGTGTCAAACACGCTCCTTGCATTACTTCCTGTCTCTCAGACTCCCGGCCAATCCCTACGCATGTTTTATCACAACACATGACTTCATCAGCGTAACCGGATTGGCTGTTGAGCTATTCTATTTAGGTGTAGGAAAAGGAAGTGAATTAACGGCCATTTTGTTTAAAAGGTATCTTCACCATGGCGGCGGACATTTTTTGCCATGGTGAAGACACTGGTGCTCCAGGGCCTTCAAAACTGTAATAGGTAGTCAACAAGTTAGATGTGTAATTTATGCTCCTAGGACACCTGATGGTGCTCCCTGCATGTTGGACCTTCTCTATGTGGCTAGGCTATGAAAAATTCCCACACATGTGGCATCGCCATACTTAAAAGGAGTAGCAGAATGTATTTTGGGTCGTCATTTGTGGTATACACATGCCACGTGAGAGAAATAACCTATTAAAATGCCAATTTTGTGGGAAAAAAATCTTCATTTTGCAAAGAATTGTGGGAAAAAATAAATAATAAACCTCACCATGCATCTTACTAAATACCTTGTAATGTCTACTTTCAAAAAAGGGGACATTTGAGGGGTATTTGTACTTTCCTGGCTTGTTTGGGTTGCAAGAAATGAGATAGGCCACCAGTACATCAGGTGTGATCATTTTTTTTATGATTTGCACCACAGCTTGTAGACTCTCTAACTTTCACATAGACCAAATAATATGCACAAAATTGGGTTATTTTTACCAAAGGTATGTAACAGTATAAAGTGTGGCCAGAATTTATTTTTTAAATTTTCAGTCTTTTTTCATTTATAGCGCAAACAATTAAAAACCCAGAGGTGATCAAATACCACCAAAAGAAAACTCTATTTGTATGAAAAAAATGACAAAAAATTCATTTGGGTACAGTATTACATGACTGAGTAATTGTCATTCAAATTGTGAGAGCACTGAAAGCTGAAAATTGGTCTGGGCAGGAGGGGGGTTTAACCTCCCTAGCGGTAATCCCGAGTCGGGCTCGGGTTGGGAATTTACTAGCAGGAGCGGTAACCCCGAGCCAAACTCGGGATTGCATCGCTGGATACAGGGAGGACACAGTGAGACTTATTTACCTTGTCCCCTGGATCCAGCGATGTCCCCCGCGCTGTGTGATCGAGCCATCCTCCGCTCGATTCACAGTGCCGCACGGGAGCAGAGAACGGCGGCAAATTCAAAAAAGTAAAAACACACAAAACACACACAGCACTGTAATCTTACAGATTACAGTGCTGTATTAAAAAATTACACACCCCCTTTGTCCCTAGTGGTCTGTGCAGTGCCCTGCATGCACTTTTATATTATAAATACAGTTTTTTCTGCCTGGAATTTGGAGATTGTCCATAGCAACCAAAAAGTGTCCCTTTTTCAGTGTTTTAGGATTTGATTACATTATTGAAAATGTTTTATTATTCTTTATTATATTATAAACCTTATCATACCCGGGATGTCTGCTAGACTCTGGTTTGAAGAGATTTAAGAGCGTTATTCCTAAGAATTACAGGACTACAAAAAAAACGCCAGATTTCCATGCAAAATAATTGTACCGCTTTCAGCACCTAATTCCAGACTGAATCATACCGCCAGGGAGGTTAAGTGCCCAGTAGGCAAGTGGTTAATTGATAATATTGCATCCATTTATTATTATATTCTGACCCCGATTTGTGCAATCTTAGAAGTTTTCCTTCTTTTAGGGTCTGAACTAGTCTTGTGTTCTCCAACCTGTTCCTTTTAATAAAATTAAATGCTGTTACTGCTAGAGGTAATTCAGGGTTGGAGAACAATGGAGTCATAGGCCCATTCATTGTAGAGAGTCCCCCCTTTTTCAATACTGTATCCCAAATTTTTAAAGTTGCTAACATAAAAATAGTTAAATCTTTTTTTCTGGGCCAAAATTGAGGTTTAATCTTTTTTTATTCTAATTTAGATTTCTCTTTTTATTCTTGGTGTTTTTTGATTCCATATAAAATTTCCTATATCTTTACGTAGTTGTGTTATTAATTGTGTTATTAATTTTTTTTGGAAGGGTTATAGGTATAGCTTGAAATACGTATAATAGTTTGGGCAATGTGTCAATTTTTAATACATTAACTCTTCCTATCCAAGAATGAATTATCTTATCATATCTTTGAAGTGCTTTTATGGTTTTACCAATTATCACAGAGTGATTTAATTCCTGTAAATGGGTCAAATCCCTTGGGATTAATATCCCTAAATACTTTATTGTTGCTTTTTTGCCAATTAAAGGGAAAGTCCTTTTGAAGTTAATTTGTCGTAATTAACTTTAAATGTAACAATTGGATTGGTGACATACAGTATATTAACAAGTCGTCCGCATACACTGCCATTTTATATTCCTTTCCTTTAACCTTTATCCCTTGAATATCCTCATTCTTCTGTATTGCTGTGGTAAGATGTTCCATTACTAACACATATAACAATGGGGACCATTAGTACCATTTGTTACTGCTATATATTTCGGAACGCATTCCATTTGTTTGTATTTTCAGTCTGGGATTGGAACATAGTGCCATAATTTTACTTAGCATCTTCGGTTCAATCTCAAATTGAATTAAGGTTTCTTCCAAAAACCACCATCCCACCCTGTCAAATTCTTTTTCAGCGTCTATCGACAGAAGACACACTGGGATGGCGATCCTCTGAGCGTATTCTACTAATGTACATGTTTAAATTATGTTATCCCTCGTTTCTCTCCCCATTGAAAAGCCAGGTTGATCTAAATTTATATGTTTAGGTAAAATACCTGCAAACCTATTAGCAATAAACTTAGAATATAGGCATACATCTATGTTTGTAAGAGAGATTGGTCGGTAATCACCACACAATGTGTGATCTTTTTCTGGCATAGGGATAAGTGAGATAAATGCTTCCATCCCTTGTAGTGAAAAAGTTTGCGATGCAGATATCGAATTATATGTTTTTTTTAGAATGTGTATAATTATCTCTTAAAATTTTTTATGAAACTTGGGGGTATATCCATCCGGGCCTGGTCTTTTGCCCAGGACCAGTGCTGATATAGCTTGTTGTATTTCTTCTAGACATGTGCATTCATTTTCGTCCAAATGCATTTTCGTCCTAATTTCAGTGTTAACCTTCAAAATCTATATTTCTGATTTATTAATCAGAAGATATGATATGGGTTGAAAAGAGAATTCTTATTAACATAACACCATTTATTAGAGTACGTTACAGGTTTATCTAATACACAGAAAATATCTATAGTCTAAGTGAGGGAGTAAAATATTAGTTTAAAATACAACAAGAGTACAATACATTCATTACAATACAAAACAGGACATATGACAATTAGGTATACCTTGTAAGTGCTGGGAGATGATCTGATAATTTACCTACTCTCTGGTCAGTCTCATCTGCCACTATCCTAGGGTTGGGGTCCCCTTAAAAAGGGCCATCTCTCATTGACTTGCATAGGACCACACTGATTGGTTAGCCCTCTCCTCCCCTCAATAGCACCTCCTCTTTTGGGTTTAATTGGTAAGTGATAATTAGTCTGAAGCCCACTTAATTAAAGAGGAAGTTTGCTCTTGAATAGGACACTTAACTATGCATAGTCCCAGCCGGGGTAAATTGTCCATTCCTGAACAGATCAAAGAAATATTTTAAGCATATCAACCACCCTTTGAAATGGATAAATGGTTGATTAGCACGGAAGAATACACAAGCCTTTATCTAGCAAATGAATTCGGCTCCGTACCGACTACACACCCCAAATGGTATCTGTTCGTGGGTTTTGATTATTACATTAGGTAAACAGCAGGACATCTCCCTCACACCCACACTTAGCATACCTGTGAGACAAAGGTATTGTTAATTGAATTATATACGCTGACCAGACGTCTGTTCCTGTAAATCAAACCATCTGGGCAGGTTAAGCTAAACTACTTCTTTATTTCTTATACTAATATATACATCTATAATACAAATATTCCCCCTTGCTAATGGAGATTACTCATAAACTCCTCATAAGGCAACATCAGGTATTTTCATTTTCGTTTTGACAAACGATAACGAAAGCGCAGAATCTGAAAAACAAAAGATTCAACATAAATAAATGCTTTATTTTCGTTTTCATTGTTACAACAGTTTGATATAGAATAGGAGATTCGACGTGACTCTGACAATAACAATCTGTGTCTATTGAACCTGTGGTCGAATGTGCCTAACCTTATATCTATTAGTCCAAGATTATATAGAGAAAAGATTCGACAGAGAGAAAATATTCGACATAGAGAGAAATGATTCGACAGAGAGAAAAGATTCTGGAATTGGGTGGGGGAAGTAAAATAAAAATAATGATGATGATGAATGTTATTGGCTGATTGTAACCAAAGAGGAGGAGCAGTAAAATAGCTAGAACTAAATACACACGTACAGCCAACTTACTTTCACTTACGATTGCTAGCAGAGAGAGACACAGACACTGAATCATTTCAGAAGACAGTCAATCTTAGCTGATCCCTTTGAATTGTCACTTGTCAGAGAACCCAAATTATTATTAAGCATAAGCACAGCAGCAGAACAATAGTGAAACAAGTTACAGTTCAACTTAGCTTTTTCCTAATAATCTGCTGCTATTGTGTTAGTGTGACAACCTTATATGATACTATTATTGTTGCTAGTGTTGTTGTGATAGCCTCAGAGGCTACCTGTGTTGTGGGGGACATTTATTATTATAGAATCTTGTTACCTGTCTGATCAGTGATTGCTATCACCAGTCCACCAGTTTCTGTTTGAACGAGTACAGCGGTGTGAAAAAGTGTTTGCCCCCTTCCTCATTTCCTGTTCCTTTGCATGTTTGTCACACTTAAGTGTTTCGGAACATCAAACCAATTTAAACAATAGTCAAGGACAACACAAGTAAACACAAAATGCAATTTGTAAATGAAGGTGTTTATTATTAAAGGTGAAAAAAAATCCAAACCATCATGGCCCTGTGTGAAAAAGTGATTGCCCCCCTTGTTAAAACATACTATAACTGTGGTTGTCCACACCTGAGTTCAATTTCTCTAGCCACACCCAGGCCTGATTATTGCCACACCTGTTCACAATCAAGGCATCACTTAAATAGGAGCTGCTTGACACAGTAAGGTCCACCAGAAGATCCTTAAAAGCTACACATCATGCCGAGACCCAAAGAAATTCAGGAACAATTGAGAAAGAAAGTAATTGAGATCTATCAGTCTGGAAAGGGTTATAAAGCCATTTCCAAAGCTTTGGGAATCCAGCGAACCACAGTGAGAGCCATTATCCACAAATGGCGAAGACATGGAACAGTGGTGAACCTTCCCAGGAGTGGCCGGCTGCCCAAAATTACCCCAAGAGCGCAGCGACGACTCATCCAAGAGGTCACAAAAGACCCCACAACAACGTCCAAGGAACTGCAGGCCTCACTTGCCTCAGTTAAGGTCAGCGTTCATGCCTCCACCATCAGGAAAAGACTGGGCAAAAATGGCCTGCATGGCAGAGTTCCAAGGAGAAAACCACTGCTGAGCAAAAAGAACATCAAAGCTCGTCTCAATTTCTCCACAATACATCTTGATGATCCCCAAGACTTTTGGGACAACATTCTGTGGACCAATGAGACAAAAGTGGAACTCTTTGGAAGGTGTGTGTCCAAGAATATCTGGCGTAGAAGGAACACTGCATTTTATAAAAAGAACATTATACCAACAGTAAAATATGGTGGTGGTAGTGTGATGGTCTGGGGCTGTTTTGCTGCTTCAGGAGCTGGAAGACTTGCCGTGATAAAAGGAACTATGAATTCTGCTGTCTACCAAGCGATCCTGAAGGAGAATGTCCGACCATCTGTTCGTGTACTCAGGGCCGCTGATAGGGCAGTCCAACCAGCCCTGATGTACTGGGCCCGCCCAGATCAGCTACACAGTGGGGCCCTGGCATCATGACAATTTGTTACTGCATTTAAAAAAAAACTTTTTCTGAACTCTTCCCTGCTTCCACTTGCTTACAGAGTGGGTAAATTGTTTTCCTGGGCCTCATCTGGTCAACGCAGGGGCTCAGGAGGGGAGCACAGCAGAGGGACTATTTCTTTATTTTCGGGGCGCATATACATCATGCCGCCCCACTATTTTATTAGTCCCGGCTGGCGGAGTGATATTGTGATTCTCCGTTCGGCTGCATTCCTCACCAGATCTGAAGAAGCTGTGTGGCTGACAGGGAAGAGCAGGAGGAGATCGTGGCTGCACTGGACACAGTGAGTGGGGAATATAGGAAAGAATACTCATTGTGTCCTATTATATATCTCACAGCACAGCAGGGTACAATCATCACACAGGCAGCACAGCAGGGTCTCTGTCATGGCTCTGTGTTACATTGCTTTTGGGTGCTGACTTTGTTATGGTTGTACTGTTACAGTCTGTTATATACAATACCGCCATAAGTTAACTAAGCCAGCACTCAACAGCCAAGTGACATAAAGTCATGATAAATTCATGATAATGTCATGATAGAGCCCTGCTTACTGTGCTGCCTGTGTGATAATTGTAACCTGATGATAATAAGAAACATGCTACTTTAAAAAATTAATTTGGAGGGGCAGTAAACGTGCAGCGGAGCTGCATTTTTACTGCCCCCCCCAACCAATCCCCTTTAATTGCTTCCCATCGTTGCTGGATTGGAAGGTTGATGACATCTCGGTCATCACTACAGCAATGATCGAGATATCGTTTTTTAGCCCCATCAACTCTGCAAAAGGTAAAAGTAATCGTAGTGGCTAAGAAGCCCCTGGATTACTTTTACAGGCAGTGGAAAGGGGTCCCACCACCACCTTTACTGCTTTTAAGATGTGACCAGTAGCATCCAGTTACTAGGACACAGTGAGAGGGAAGGGTTGTCATTCCTCCCACCGTGTGACATTAGAAACCAGAAGTGATGAAGATTTTATCACTTCTGGTTTCGGTCTCATGTAAAGAAGCCATTACTGACTTGAACAAGCATATGATCAAACTGATCTTAGCTTGAGCAGATGCTTTGGAGGCCAGAGGACAGATATGGGGTCTAAAAGACCTCATATCTCCCTATAAAGAGGACCTGTTATGGCCCTTGCTATCACAAGGAATGTTGTCCATCCCCTGTGAAAGCAAAAATGACAATAAAAAATGTAAAGATACAGTGTAAGATTTGTTTTTATCTGTAATTAATAAAATACTGTTGAAAATAAATTTAAACTGCCCCCTGCTCCTTCATGCTTACTAATTGCAAACATTTGTTGGCTTCACCCCCGCATATGTAAACGGCAACAAACCTGCATTTCACTTCAGGTCGGGGTCAGGGGTGGGGGCAAGGGCGTGGTTGAAGGGGGCCCTGTCAGGTAGGCTGTAGGGGGCCCCATGATTTCTAACAGCGGCCCTGCGTGTACTCAAGCTGAAACGAACTTGGGTTCTGCAGCAGGACAATGATCCTAAACACACCAGCAAGTCCACCACCGAATGGCTGAAGAAAAACAAAATGAAGACTTTGGAGTGGCCTAGCCAAAGCCCTGACCTGAATCCTATTGAGATGTTGTGGTATGACCTTAAAAAGGCCGTTCATGCTCGAAAACCCTCTAATGTAACTGAATTAGGACAATTCTGCAAAGATGAGTGGGCCAAAATTCCTCCAGGACGCTGTAAAAGCCTCATTGCACGTTATCGCAAACTCTTGGTTGCAGTTGTTGCTGCTAAGGGTGGCCCAACCAGTTATTAGGTTTAGGGGGCAATCACTTTTTCACACAGGGCCATGATGGTTTGGATTTTTTTTCACCTTTAATAATAAACACCTTCATTTACAAATTGCATTTTGTGTTTACTTGTGTTGTCCTTGACTATTGTTTAAATTGGTTTGATGTTCCGAAACACTTAAGTGTGACAAACATGCAAAGGAACACTGTATATAATATATATATATATATATATATATATATATATATACAGAAACACTTGTAGATGGCCCAGGAACCTCCTCCAATGCCTCCATGTAGCTCTCACAATGGGTTGCCGCCAATTCGTTATTATCAGTCACTCACTATCTGACACCTGACACTGTGAGACCATTCATTCAACATGAATGACGGAGATTTGACAAAGCAACGAAAAGCACACGCGGTTATAATAATATTCAACGGAGAATCTAAACTGTAAGACACTGCAAACGTACATTTCCGGAGTCAAATATTCCGCCTATAGGCTATACAGAGTTTAGCAGCTCCGTCGAATCTTCTTTATACATTCGACAGACACCATAAGCCTTCCAAGACAGATTCGACCGTAATTCATGTGGATTTTCGGATGAATGCAATTATTGAACGAAAAACAGAATAAATAAAAACGAATTTCGGGAGTAACTACATAAATACATTTTTCAGACGAAAACAAAATTCCGACACAAAATATTTCACTCTGCACATGTCTAATTTCTTCTGTTATTTATTTTTCTAAGTCTTCCGTTACTTCTTTAGATAGGGTAGTTAATGCTATATCCTTAATATATTGACGTATTTATTCTATAATTTTTTTTCCCCTAACATTTATTTGTTGTGCCTTTTATATTATATAAAATAGAATAATATTTGTGAAATATGCCGGAGATTTCTCTAGGATCATATGCTATTTCTCCAGAAGTTTTTAAGATTTTTACTATGGAGGTTGTGGCTTGTTGTTGTTTTAATGTTCTACCTAGAATTTTTCCAGTCTTATTCCCATAAGACCTGGCTCTATTTTTATCCCTTAATTGTAAGGACTGTTCATAAAACAGCTTTTGTAATTCAATGCATTTGTCATTTAATCTTATTTCATCCATTGGTTTACAGTTTTGTTTATGAATTGTTTCCAATCCTAAAATTTCTCCCACTAATTGTATCCTTTTGTTCACTTTTTCTTTTTTTAATCTAACTCCGTGTTTGATGAACAGTCCCCTAATACACATTTTAGCCACTTAATGATCGCCGCCTGTACATATACGTCGGCACAATGGCACGGACAGGCACATGAACGTACCTGTACGTGCCTGCCTTCCAGTGGGTGGGGGGTCCAATTGGACCCCCCCGGTGGCGGCAGCGTCCGTTTCGCTTCAGGAGCGATCCATAATGAGGGGGCGGCCATTGATTTCTCTACATGTTTCGCGTGTATGCACGCTTCTTCTGGAGCTTAAACTTTATGACTAACAGAGAATGGAAAAAACAAAAGCAGATAATTAACTACAACTTGTCAGGTCACCTTGAGGCGAGGTGACAGGTGCACACCGTAGGGATCCGGAGTGCACCGCAAGGTTGTGGACCCTACGGCTGACTGCTGCAGACGGGGGACAGATCCCACTGGGGATAGAGCGTGAGATTCCCTGGGGCGCGGAGTCTAAGAGCCAGCAGGTGTTCACCAGAGCCTCCAGTGGTGAGGATGGACTTGGCTGCAACTGGCTCCAGGTCGCGACCCCCCAGGGTCCCCCAGCTCACACCCACAGTAGGCAACAGGAGGATAGGGATGGTGAGGGACAAAGCCAAGATCGGGGCCACAAGCAGAGAAGGATAGTCGGGTACACGCCAAAAGGTCAGGGTCACAGGCAAGCAGGGATAGTCAAGACACGCCAAAGTCAGTAACGGAGATCGGTGCAGCCTACCTGTTCAGCGATCAGAGAGACCGCTAAATAGGCTCTCCAACACACTCCACGTCAGGCGTCTGACGTCATGTGGTTAGTTCCCCCACATTGCGAAAAGGTGCAGTACTCAAGCTGCTACCACGCAAGTGCGCAGGGGAAACGAGCGCCGTCTGATCAAATGATCACAGCGCTAACCCTGCAAGCCAGGGAGGAATAGTATCCGTCCCAAAGCCAGGAGGAACACATGTCCGCCGAGGGGGGATAAAAAACAGGAGGCCTCTAGTATCTCATCCACAATGAGGGGGGGGGGGCGAAAAAAAAAAAAAGGGGGAGAGCGGGAAAAAGGGGGAAAGGACCATTGTTCAAAAATAGTGGTCGAGCTGGGCTCCTTATACAATAAAAATAGCATAATACAACATAATAATATATAGATATTGTTTATATCATGTTACAATTATGAATAAAACAATTTGCATATCAAGGCTATATAACGCCTGGATAGTGATGCCAAACGCAGTAGACCAGGTGACTATAATAAAGAAAAAGTATTAAGAGATAAAGATGACGTGTTAGATCGAATTTATAGAAAAGGCTTATAAGAAATTGTCTGGGTGTAGGGTGGCGTTCAGCCGCTTGATCCACAGGGTCTCCCTCTGTAGGATTGTTCGGTCCCAATAGCCACCCCTTGGAGGTGGAAAGACCACTTCGAAAATGAAGAACTGGATCACCGATGTATCAAAGCGATGGTGGAAACCAATGTGTCTACCAATTGTTGTAAGTTTACCGCTTTCCGAATAATAAAGGCGATCCCCAATACGTTGTCTAAATTCACGGGTGGTCTGTCCAATATAAAATGCTTTACACCTACAGATCATTATGTATACACAACGCCTCTGGTGCTACAATCAGAGTATGTACGTGGTGAAGATAATTCTCCGTTTGGTAAAACGAATTGTTTGCCCTCCATAACACATGGACAGCGGGGGCAATTGTTACATTTTAATGTACCACCAGGGGCATTGCGTGTAGGGCCAGTAGGTGAATAATGACTATGTGTTAATCGATCACGGAGAGAACATGCTCTACGAAAAACTAACTCCGGGTTCGGACGTACATGTTTTGCCAAAATATGGTGGTCCGTAAGGAGATGCCAGTTTTTAGTTAGAATTTTCCGAAGTGTATTATGATGGGCAGAATAGGTTGTAATACATTTCACAGATTCATTGCCTGTGGTTTTAGGACGTTGATGTCATAATGTACTTCTAGGACGTGACACAGCTTTATTAAAAGCTTTTCTCAAACTGGTGGAGGAATAGCCCCTCGCCAGTAGTCGGTCATGTAAGGCATCGGCCTGGATCTTAAAATCCGTATCCAAGCTGCAGTTTCTGCGCAACCGCAGAAACTGCACAAAAGGAATACTGCGCACTAAAGGTTCTGGATGGGCACAATATGGTCGTTGGTGTAAACAGCAATTGCACCATGCATGTGAGGTATCACCGTGAAGGTCAGATCGAGGGCAGTAATTTTAGCAGTAGACCTCCTCTGTAAATCTAATGTTTAAAGGCTTTTAAAAATGTATGTAGTTTGTCGCCACTGCGCGTTTGTAAGCAATTTTAAAGCATGTTGTGTTTGGTATCCATGTACTTGGCCTAAGATCACCTTTTTTATTACATCCAAAATGTTGGCAATATAGTGTGTTGTAGTGCATTAAAATTTAAAAAAGTGTATTTTTTCCCCAAAAAATGCGTTTGAAAAATCGCTGCGCAAATACTGTGTGGAAAAAAAATGCAACGCCCACAATTTTAATCTGTAGGGCCTTTTCTTTGAAAATATATATAATGTTTGGGGGTTCAACATATTTTTTTTGTAAAAAAAATATGTTTTCATGTAAACAAAAGTGTCAGAAAGGGCTGTGCCTTCAAGTGGTTAGAAGAGTGTTTGACATAAGCTTCAAAATGTTGTGCATAAAATGCCAGGACAGTTCAAACCCCCCTCCAAATGACCCCATTTTGGAAAGTAGACACCCAAGCTATTTGCTGAGAGGCATGTCGAGTCCATGGAATATTTTATAGTTTGACACAAGTTGCTGGAAAAATTTTTTTTTTTTTTTTTTTTTTGCACAAAGTTGTCACTAAATAATATATTGGTGTAAATTATATATTAAGGGTGTACCGTATATACTCGAGTATAGGCCGACCCGAATATAAGCCGAGGCCCCCAATTTACCCCCAAAAAAACTGGCAA
This sequence comes from Lithobates pipiens, assembly GCF_037356315.1. Taxonomy (NCBI): domain Eukaryota; kingdom Metazoa; phylum Chordata; class Amphibia; order Anura; family Ranidae; genus Lithobates; species Lithobates pipiens. The sequence continues at coordinate 168,417,128 of NW_027507787.1, read as the reverse complement.
ACTTATTGACTCGTGTATAAGCCGAGGGTGAGACATGCCTGTCCATCCCTGTGTGTGTGTCCGTCCATCCCTGTGTGTCCGTCCATCCCTGTGTGTCCGTCCATCCCTGTGTGTCCGTCCATCCCTGTGTGTCCGTCCATCCATCCCTGTGTGTGTGTGTGTCCATCCATCCATCCATCCCTGTGTGTGTGTGTCTCCATCCATCCATCCATCCATCCCTGTGTGTGTGTGTCTCCATCCATCCATCCATCCATCCCTGTGTGTGTGTGTCTCCATCCATCCATCCATCCATCCCTGTGTGTGTCTCCATCCGTGTGTGTGTGTGTGTGTGTGTGTGTGTGTGTGTGTGTGTGTGTGTGTGTGTGTGTGTGTGTGTGTGTGTGTGTGTCCAGCCTACCTTTGTCCCGAGCCTCCGTCCCGTGCCTTGCCTCCTTGCCTCCGTCCCGTGCCGTGCCTTGCCTCCTTGCATCCGTCCCGTGTCGTGCCTTGCCTTGCCCCCGTCCCGTCCCGTCCCGTGCCGTGCCGTCCCGTGCCCTCTTCGTCGGCGGCCATTGTAAAGTTCAAAAGCTGCGCCGCCGCCTTCGCCTGTGATAGGCGGAACACTGAATTTCCCAGCAGCCTGTGTTCCGCCTATCACAGACGTCGTATCATCCTCGTCCGTAGTACGAGGATGATACGATGTCCGTGATAGGCGGAACACAGGCTGCTGGGAAATTCAGTGTTCCGCCTATCACAGGCGAAGGCGGAGCCGGAGGCGCGGCTTTTGAATAGAATGGCCGCTGTCTGTCTGCTCGACACGCTGATCGAGCAGGCAGACAGCGATGACTCGAGTATAAGCCGAGGGGGGCACTTTCAGCCTCAAAAAAGAGGCTGAAAATCTCGGCTTATACTCGAGTATGTACGGTACATTTTTTATTTCACTTCTCACTGCCAATCACAGTTTCGGAGGCCATGGAATGCCCAGATGGCACATAACCCCTCCAAATTACCCCATTTTGGAAAGTAGACACCCCAAACTATTTTCTAAGAGGTATGGTGAGTATTTTGCAGATCTCGCTTTTTGTGAAAAAGTTTGGAAAATTGAAAAAAAGAAGAAAAAAAGTATTTTTCTTTACTTTCTTCATTTTCAAAAACAAATGAGAGCTGCAAAATACTCACCATGACTCTCAGCAAATAGCTTTGGGCGTCTACTTTCCAAAATGGGGTCATTTGGGGGACTTTTGTGCTATCTTGCCACTTTATGGCCTTCGAAACTGTGATAGGTAGTGAGAAGTGAAATCAAAAATTTGCGCCCTTAGAAATCCTGAAGGCGGAGATTGGTTTTCGGAGCCCCGTACGCAGCTAGGCTCCCAAAAAGTCCCACACATGTGGTATCCCGTACTCAGTCCTCAATCAGGTTATCATTTAGCCGCCATTTTCCTAATGGTTTCTTATATTCAATTATCTTTAGTTCCATATATATTGGGCCATGGTCAGACCAAAGAAAATTTCCAATATGAGTAATTTGTGTGATCATTAACCCTGTTTGATCAATAAAAAAGTAGTCTATTCTGTTATATATATTATGTATAAATAAATAATATGAATATTTTTTTTCCAATTGATGTTGCATTCTCTAAATATCCACCATTTGATATGTTTCCAGTAGTTGTTTAAATTATTTTAGTTGTTTATTTTTCCTATATGAATGAGATGCTGTTGTGTCTGTTTTTGGATTCATTATAATGTTGAAATCTCCTCCCATTACTACTACTCCTGCTTTTTTATCCATTGCATCCACAAAGGCCTTTATTCCATTTTTAATTTGGTCATAATTTGTTAGGTAAAAATGTATATTTGTAAACATCTTTCCATAAAACAAGATCCTTAATATTAAAGCGGTAGTAAACCCGCACATTTTTTTTTTTTTTAAACCTGCAAAGCAAAAGGCATAATGAGCTAGTATGCACCGCATACTAGCTCATTATGAAATACTTACCTTAGAACGAGGCCCCGACATCTGGCCCGATCCACACCGAGGGAGCTGACATGCTCCCTCGGCGTTTCTTCCGGGTATCGCGGCTCCGGCGCTGTGAGTGGCCGGAGCCGCGATATCGTCACTCCCGCGCGTGCGCGCGGGAGATTTCAGTCCGGCCGCTCGGCCGCTGCCGGATTTTGACGGCGAGAAACCCCTTGTGCGCATGCGCCGCTGCAGTCAGCGGCGCATACCGAGGGGAATATCTCCTAAACCGTACAGGTTTAGGAGATATTTTTTTTACCTACAGGTAAGCCTTATTATAGGCTTTCCTGTAGGTAAAAGTTAAAAATGTGGGTATACAACCACTTTAAGGACCTACCATCTCTACCTTTCCATGTTTGCAATATTTGATGAGGTATGTCTTTGTGTATTGCAATAGACACGGCTCGTGACTTAGAGTATGGGAAGGGAACTTCTACTATATAAAAAATGTGTTTCTTTAAACAAAATAATACCAATTCTCTGTTTATGAAATGAATTTAAGATTTGCGCTCTTTTAGAGGGAACGTTAAGGCCTCTTGCATTATAGGAACAAAATATCACCATATCCATAAAGAAAAAGAGAAGAGAAGAGAAAAAAAAAGTATTTATACAACTACAATCACACCAATCTAACTACAGTCTTTACTATCTCTCACTCCAAAACTATCAGACTTATCTGAAAGTCTTTCTTACTATTTAGTAAGATCCCTAATAGGGGGAGTCTGAGTCTGCTGCCTCCTAATCTGCTGCATGCCATTATTTTATTTGTCAGTTCTTTTTATGAGCAATATTTATTCTATTTTATTCTTTTAACTTTTGTCTTAGTTTAAGGTTTTTCCGTTCCCAAGGCTAAAAAAAAAAAAAATCCTCTTCACATGCCCTGAGAATGAGACCATCCATCTAGCATCATTGTGGTATCTTCAACATCTATTTATTTTCTGTTTTACTTTGTTTTTTTTTTTTCTTTTCTTATTTATAGTCTCCTTACTGTTTTTACTTATATCATTTTCACATTAGTATGCAACACTTTTTTCTTAATTTTTTCCTTCCCTTTTTTATGTCTGCTACTTTCAAAAAAGGCTCTTTTTTCAGAAGACCGTTGGGATGATAATGGGAGCCCCCATATAGAAAAAATAAAAATAAAAGGGAGGGGGGAAGAAGGGGGGCTGGGAGAGAGAGGGAATCCCTTTCACCTGGTAGTGTCTTAGTATTCAGTATTAATATATATATATATATATATTTTATGTGCAAATCCATTTAATTTCAAAATAACATCCCTGTTACCCATCCCTACATTGAATTTATATTCCATTTGCCTACCTCCCCTCTCCCCCCTCACCTTTCATTATCTCCAATTGAAGAATTGTGTGCATGTGTTATTAAATAAAATTCTTGTATTTACTGTGTATATGTGCTATTTATTATCCGTGTGTTATTATTATTTATATCTCCATGATATTACTTCTTTTACCCCTTCCCTTCTGTATTTACTTTCCCTTTTCTCTCTCTACCCACTCCTTACTCCATCCCCCTCCCCCTTACTCTTGCTCCCACCCCCCTCCTGCCCCCCCTTCCCATCTTCAAAAGTCACTCTTTTTTCTTTTCTTGCCTTCACATTTCTTCCATATCTCCTGATTATTTCTTAAACTTTTTTGCAGTTTTTAGTCAACGTTTTGAAATATAATCTAGGCCAATATGGTAGCTTTACTTTTGGAAGTTGGAGATTTTTTAAAAATTCAGGTAGATCTTCCAAATCTCTAAATGATGTAACTAGGTCTTCATGTTGTACTTGAAGCCAAAACTGATATTTCCATCTATATTGTATGTTATTTTTTTTTGAAGAGGTTACAACAGGGGCTTCGTTGCTCTTCTTAGCTCTAATGTATGTTTGGAGAGGTCCTGAAATAATGTAAGTTGTGTCCCTTCATAATCTATATTTTTGTTCTGTCGAGCAGCTAACATAATCTTCTCTTTTATTTGATAATGATGTGTCCTGCATATCACATCTCTTGATCTTACGGGGTCTGATGTCTTAGGCCCCAATATTCGATGGGCTTGATCCTATATTATTTCCGCTGTAGAAGAGTTTTGTATTAATTTGTTAAATATATTTTGTATTGTATTAATTTGTTTAATATATTTTGTAATGTTGGCATTAACTATTTTTGGCTCACCTTTTCAGGCAGACCTCTAATCCTGATATTATTTCTTCTGTTTCTATTTTCTTGATCGTCTATGATGTTTATAGCCTGTTTTAAGCAATTTCCCCTGCTTGTCCCATTTTTAATTCCATAGCTGCCATTCTCCCATCAATTGTTTCTATGTTGTCTTGAGTATTTTGTATAGATGTTTTAAGCTCATATAGCTCTTTTTTTATATGTGTTTTCTAGTGTATACACATGTAGCACTAACCCCCGAAGGAGCTGCTGGTTAGATTTGGGCTTACCGTTACCTCCCGTTCTCCTTGTTGTACGTCTAGGGGTTCCCATGGTAGATGGCCCAGTAACTTAGAGACTGGCAACAGATCCACTTGAGTGGATTTTATTTGCAAAAACGTAGACAATGAAACAGTCTCTTGAATTGGGATCAGAGGGTTGAAAAAGAAATTCAGGTACTCTTAATGTCAAAGTCAAATTTGCTGAAGAACTTGCTTACTTTGACTGCATCCAGAGAATAGCCATTCACAACTGCATGATCACTCAGGTTGGACAGTCCTTCTTTCACAAGGCCTAGCAGCCAACAAGGTGCTTACTTTAGGAACAAGTCTCTGCCACAGACATTGTTGTAGACTGTACAAGATAATGTCTCTGCCATAGACGTTGTTGTAGAACACGTAGGAAAACTAAACTTGAAACACTTGTAGAATACCTGGATCTTTCAGCCAGCTTGGCAATATCCACAAGACCAGATTCTCTCGGTTACTTCAGCCCTTCAGGGCTCTTGCTAAGAAACCAACTGCACGTGGTGTTCTTCTGAAGAGTCCTCCCCTGGAATGCTTGAAGTCACTGGGTCTCTCCCGAACTGGAGAAAGCACCCAACCACCTCAGAATCCTTCTTTTAGTTTCCTTGCCTCAGGCTAGCCAACCCCGAGACATCAAAGTCAGGCGGATCCACACCCCAGGCCATAGCCTTCCTGGGGGCTGGTCAGGAGGACCAGGACCATGAAGTCAGTACATCATTCTGGACCAGAACCCCCAAACCACATGATGTCCGCATCTTAAGTACCCTCTCCCAGAAAGCACAGCTAGAGTACCACTACCACTGGACGGACTCCGAGAGAGAGTATTTTAAGCACCCAACCAGACCATAGTTCCATGCCTGCCAGAAGAGACAGTGCCTCCTGTGGCCAGGCTGAACATCTCACGGTCCAGTCAGACTGATGCTGAAGTCTAATTTAGACAATTGTACCCAAACCAAAACTGCAGTTTAGGCAAACTTTAACTTTGGAAAAACCACATAGTGTGTGCTCATCGGGAGCCGCCGATACACACATATTGATCCATAGCTTCCCTTGTGGGTAAGAGCAAATATAAGCTTTCATATCCCATTTTTCTTTCTCCATGTCCTCCGTCTCTGTTGGCAGTCTATTCACCTCAATTGGTGAACTATTCCTGATTTGATCTACCTCTTCCTCCTCTGTAGTTGATGATTTCATTCTATTATTCTATTATTTTCAGTAGCCTTTGTGAATTTTGTGATATTTGTGATGACTGTGAGGACTGCATTTGTTGAAAATACTCTTTTATATCCATTGTTTGGGTTGACTGTGCCCCTTTGTTTTGTGACTTTTATTTTTTTCTTCTTATCACTTCCTTTCTGCTGAGATTGAGGCGTTTTTTTTTTTTTTTGGGTGCCATATCAGCAAAAGGAAGAAAAAGAAAAGGAAAACAATCGCTCTTTCTATTTTATCAAACACATTCACAGTATTTCTAAGATCGCAGTTTCATACTGATGGTAGATTTTCAAAAATGCACTAGGACAAATAGTACATTAGTACATATTGTTGTACATAGTACAACAATATATACTAATAGTTGTATATGTTACAATGTATATTTAATAGTTGTATATGTAACATAGTACATATTGTTGGTGTACATAGATTTTTTTCACTAGATCAATATAATATGCCAAACTATTGTTTTAACAAATTATCCCATATACAATACCCTCATTTTCTTATTTTTCTTATTCTTTATCTCCAGTATCAATGGCTATTATAATGCTTTAATTTATCATTTTCTTGTCATTATTTTTCCCTTATTCCTTAACCATCCTTAATCGTCCATTTTCAGGATTACTCCGTTTTTTTTCCCCTTCCTCCGCCTGTATCCACAGATAATGTATGGTCCCTGATGTATTACTCTTTTCCAGTATACCTCTGCCAGGCCGGCCGGTCTCCACAAGGCCTTCAAGACCCTCCTGTTTGATCCCCCCCTTTAGCTCCTTAATATTTTGTCCTGCGGCTCGCAGGTTTCCGAGGTATCTTCCCTCCGATCTCCCCGGGCTCCGACAACAGCCCTAACCCAGCACCTTTCCTCCTGGCTCCAACCCTGCTAGACAGTTCCTCCTTTTTTAATACTGCCCGGGGGGAGCCGAAGCTGGCCAAATACTACGTCATCGGACGAGGACAAAAGGAGCCGAAAAGCCCTTACCTGTGCCGATCCCCTCCAGAAAAAATCCTTGCCGCATCACTCACGCTCGTTGGCCATCCACCAGCTCTACGATAGAAGACGAGACCGGGGTCCACTGGGGTCCACAAAACGTTAGCCACTGGATCACTCCCGTCCAGGTTATATCCTTTTGCTGCAGCTTTATTGCATAAAGTAGGGGGTCTATGATATCCATGATATCTACTTATTTCTCGTATGCTTCCATTCTGTTTGCTTGCTCAGGCTTTTCCTAGCACTCAATGATGCGGCGTGCTGTCTCAGCATGCAGCCATCTTTGCCAGCAGCTTCTCCCCCCACCAAAAAGCTACATTTGGAGAGGAGTCAACAAGGCCTATGATGAAAGGTACAGAGGTGGATCCCTGATTGTTTGGGGATGTGTGAGCTACAAAGGCACAGGAAATTTGGTCAAAATTGTTGCCAAGATGAATTCAGTATGTTATCAAAAAATAATGGAGGAACATTTGCATTCATCAGCCAGGAAGCTGTGCATGGGACATACTTGGACATTCCAACAAGACAATAATCCAAAACACAAGGTCAAGTTGACCTGTCATTGGCTACAACAGAACAAAGGGAAGGTTCTGGAGTGGCCATCTCAGTCTCCTGACCTCAATATCATTGAGCCACTCTGTGGAGATCTCAAACATGCAGTTCATGCAAGACAGCCCAAGAATTTACAGGAACTGGAGGCTTTTTGCCAAGAGGAATGGGTTGCTTTACCATCTGAGAAGATAAAGGGCCTCATCCACAAATACCACAAAAGACTTCAAGCTGTCATTGATGTTAAAGGGGGCAATACATGGTATTAAGAACTGGGATATGTAAATTTTGATCAGGGTCATTTGGGTAGTTTATGTTGTCATTATGATTTAAAAAGCATAAACACAGTTGATTGATAATAAATGGCTTCAACTAAACACTAACCAATGATGAAAGAAAAGTTTTTGTGTTATTACCAGCTACTAGGTCTCTAGAGAAGTTCAGTATGTATGTGGAAGAAGGTATATAATACCCCGCTTCAATCTGTCGTTTTTGGGGGCCACTGGTCTATCACACCAGTTATAATACTTTTTTTTTATTGAGTTTGTCACTCTTTGTAGTATCGCTGCAGAACCGCTCAGCAGTCACAATGCTGCACAGTGGAATTGCACTATACTATGCTTTCTATATGTGCAAGTATTTTATACGTGTATTACACACCTATGTACTGCACACCAAATAGTACACCTATACCAGTCCTTACAAGGACCTTTGTGGACCTAGTAGCTAGTGATTTGCACACTGTACCTCAGTCCCTACACTGATAAAAGACTGCTGCAGAACAAGGCAGCAGTCAGCAGCAGTGCACCACAACCCTATATATTGTACACCTATACCCAGGGCCGCTGATAGGGCAGTCCAACCAGCCCTGATGTACTGGGCCCGCCCAGATCAGCTACACAGTGGGGCCCTGGCATCATGACAATTTGTTACTGCATTTAAAAAAAAACTTTTTCTGAACTCTTCCCTGCTTCCACTTGCTTACAGAGTGGGTAAATTGTTTTCCTGGGCCTCATCTGGTCAACGCAGGGGCTCAGGAGGGGAGCACAGCAGAGGGACTATTTCTTTATTTTCGGGGCGCATATACATCATGCCGCCCCACTATTTTATTAGTCCCGGCTGGCGGAGTGATATTGTGATTCTCCGTTCGGCTGCATTCCTCACCAGATCTGAAGAAGCTGTGTGGCTGACAGGGAAGAGCAGGAGGAGATCGTGGCTGCACTGGACACAGTGAGTGGGGAATATAGGAAAGAATACTCATTGTGTCCTATTATATATCTCACAGCACAGCAGGGTACAATCATCACACAGGCAGCACAGCAGGGTCTCTGTCATGGCTCTGTGTTACATTGCTTTTGGGTGCTGACTTTGTTATGGTTGTACTGTTACAGTCTGTTATATACAATACCGCCATAAGTTAACTAAGCCAGCACTCAACAGCCAAGTGACATAAAGTCATGATAAATTCATGATAATGTCATGATAGAGCCCTGCTTACTGTGCTGCCTGTGTGATAATTGTAACCTGATGATAATAAGAAACATGCTACTTTAAAAAATTAATTTGGAGGGGCAGTAAACGTGCAGCGGAGCTGCATTTTTACTGCCCCCCCCAACCAATCCCCTTTAATTGCTTCCCATCGTTGCTGGATTGGAAGGTTGATGACATCTCGGTCATCACTACAGCAATGATCGAGATATCGTTTTTTAGCCCCATCAACTCTGCAAAAGGTAAAAGTAATCGTAGTGGCTAAGAAGCCCCTGGATTACTTTTACAGGCAGTGGAAAGGGGTCCCACCACCACCTTTACTGCTTTTAAGATGTGACCAGTAGCATCCAGTTACTAGGACACAGTGAGAGGGAAGGGTTGTCATTCCTCCCACCGTGTGACATTAGAAACCAGAAGTGATGAAGATTTTATCACTTCTGGTTTCGGTCTCATGTAAAGAAGCCATTACTGACTTGAACAAGCATATGATCAAACTGATCTTAGCTTGAGCAGATGCTTTGGAGGCCAGAGGACAGATATGGGGTCTAAAAGACCTCATATCTCCCTATAAAGAGGACCTGTTATGGCCCTTGCTATCACAAGGAATGTTGTCCATCCCCTGTGAAAGCAAAAATGACAATAAAAAATGTAAAGATACAGTGTAAGATTTGTTTTTATCTGTAATTAATAAAATACTGTTGAAAATAAATTTAAACTGCCCCCTGCTCCTTCATGCTTACTAATTGCAAACATTTGTTGGCTTCACCCCCGCATATGTAAACGGCAACAAACCTGCATTTCACTTCAGGTCGGGGTCAGGGGTGGGGGCAAGGGCGTGGTTGAAGGGGGCCCTGTCAGGTAGGCTGTAGGGGGCCCCATGATTTCTAACAGCGGCCCTGCCTATACCAGTCCTTACAAGGACCTTTGTGGACCTAGTAGCTAGTGATTTGCAAACTGTACCTCAGTCCCTACACTGATAAAAGACTACTGCAGAATAGGGCAGCAGTCAGCAGCAGTGCACCACAACCCTATATATTGTGCACCTATACCAGTCCTTACAAGGACCTTTGTGGACCTAGTAGCTAGTGATTTGCAGACTTTACCTCAGTCCCTACAGTGATAAAAAACTGCTGCAGAATAGGGCAGTAATCTGCAGCACAGTCCTGCACCAGCACCCTATATATTGTACACCTATACCAGTCCTTACAAGGACCTTTGTGGACCTAGTAGCTAGTGATTTGCAGACTGTCCCTCAGTCCCTACACTGATAAAAGACAGCTGCAGAAATAGGCAGCAGTCAAGTATAATATTCTTTCTATAGTTGGAAGAAAGTATATTATACATGTACAACCCTATATACTGTACACCTATACCAGTCCTTAAAAGGACCTTTGTGGACCTAATAGTAATAGCTAGTGATTAAACTGACTGTGCCTGCTCCACACAGCGTCCTGTACCTACACTGACAAAAGACAGCTGCAGAATCAGTCAGCAGTGCACTCAGCGATCACCAGCACAGCAGTGCACCAGAACCCTATATACTGTACACCTATACCAGTCCTTAAAAGGACCTTTGTGGACCTAATAGTAATAGCTAGCTAGTGATTAAACTGACTGTCCCTGCTGCACACAGCGTCCTGTCCCTCCCTACACTGACAAAAGACAGGCTGCTGCAATCACCAGTACAGCAGTGCACTGAACCCTATATACTGTACTACACCTATACCAGTCCTTAAAAGGACTTTTGTGGACCGAATAGCTAGCGATTTGTGTCACTACAGTCTCTTCCTGCTCCACACAGCGTCCTCTCCCTACAATGACATAAGACAGAATTTAAAATGGCCACCAGATCAAGTCTATTTATAAGGTAGGGGGAATGTCCAATTGTCCATGTGCTGAAATGTCTCAATTGGCTGTCCTGTACCCCATGATGGATGTGTCATCATGGGTCAAAGTTCTTTCACACTGTAAACACATATGTCCACTGGGCGAACAGTGGCAATAGTCCGCCGATCGGGCGAATCGCAAACACGCCAAATTCGCTGCAAACCGACCACTGGGCGAACAGTTCGGCCATCCCTATTCCTGTTAGCTAGGAACCCTAATCCTTCACTTCCTCTTGTCAGTCCCCTCCCCTTCAGTTAGAATCACCTCCCAGGGAATACAGTTAACCCCTTGATTGCCCCCTAGTGTTAACCCCTTCACTGTCGGTGACATTTTTACAGTAATCAATGCATTTTTATAGCATTGATCGCTGTATTAATGCCAGTGGTCCCAAAAATGTGTCAAAATTGTCTGATGTGTCTGCCATAATGTTGCAGTCATGATAAAAAAAAATCACAGATCACCGCCATTACTAGTAAAAAAAAAAAAAAATGCTATAAATCTATCCCCTATTTTGTAGATGCTATAAATTTTGCACAAACCAATCAATATACTCTTATTGTGATTTCTTTTTATTTTTTTTACCAAAGATACGTAGAAGAATACATATTGGCTTAAACTGAGAAAAAATTAGCTTTTTCTTGTGGTTATTACTTTTTAGAACTTTTTTAGTAAATGGGTAGGGTTATGATGTGCCATTCACATGGGGGGGAGGGGCAGGGATCTGGGGCCTGCTTGTCAAAGGGGGCTTCCAGATTTTGATAAGCCCTCTGCCCGCAAACCCCAACAACCACAGCCCAGGGATGTCAGGAAGAGGCCCTTATCACCATCAACATGGGGACAAGGGGCTTTGGGCATGTGACCTGGTATGGTTCAGGAGGGGTGGCACTCACTCGCAACCCTCCTTTCCTGACCGGATGGGCTGCATGCTTAGGTAAGGGTCTGGTATGTATTTTGGAGGGGACCCTACACTTTTTTTTTTAAATTGGGGTTCCCCTTAAAATCAATACCAGACCCAGAGGGCCTAGTATGGACTGGGGGGGTACCCTACACTGTTTTTTAAAACATTTTTCTATTGCCGGGCAATTGCTGGCATTCTTCTCTTTGCATTCATCTGTCAGTGGGGAAGCCACTGACTAAAAACCAGCTATTTCTTCACACAAAATTCAGATCGGTCAATAGTTTTTCCATGGATCCAAATTCCAATTGTTCTGAAAAGTTGGAATTCATTAGACAGCAAATAAACGAAAATAATTTTAAGGTATTTCAACAAAATTTGTTACTATTCATTACTATTTTATTCAAAGATTCGGATACATCAGAATCTCTGAATAACCAAAAATTCATCTGAATTTGTATTCTAATAAGCAGATTACTTTATAAAGATGAGATATTGAATGGTTTATTATTACTTATGGAGAATGGGTGGGATTAGATAAGTTTGAACTTCTTCCAACCCCTTTTCGGATATGTAAACTAAGTTATTGTTTATAGTTTTTTTTTTGTCTTCTATTGTAATTGGATTTTCACAACAAACCAGAAAATATATACATATATACTACATGCACATATATCTGACCTCAGCGCTCAAGTAAAACAGTAAAATAAGATTCTATTGCTAGAATGCAAATCACTCTCTTTTTATCATTTAGCAGCTATTATATATTAAAATAACAATGTAACTAATATGATTGATCTAAAAAAGAATCAAGCACTAACAGCGCTTTACTGCATATTCAAATTAATACAAATTATCTATAATTCTAAAATTGCAGTCCACATATGTTTGGTGTACCACCATTAGTCTTAGTGACTAGCACCAATCAATATCCAAAAGAAGTGTTCAAAGGAAAATAAATCAATACATATAAAACAGTACAACATGGGATGCATCAGAATATTTCCAATAGTCTATTTTTGAGGGACATGCAGGGCAATAATAAAGAAGTCCTCCCGTGCAGCTGGCAATAATCAGAGTCCTACACCTTCACCGTTTGCACCGCTGTGTGGATCCCCTTAAATGGCCGCTTACCAGAAGCTTGCAACTTAGAAGCCTGTCTGTTTTAATCACGTTAGGTAGGCACCTCTTGTTTCCTCCTGCTCCCTCTGCTATATTCTGGTGTCCTCGTTGGTATTAAGCATGAAAGAAATGCAAGGGGTCCAACATCGTGGTATACCCTTTATTGTAAACACCCTCTCCCCCCTTACATATTGCGCTTACTTTAAAAACAATGTAATAAAAGCATCTACACAGGTTGTCAGTACTGCAAAAACGAACGTCTCACCACCAGGCCGATATCCTCTCACGTTGCTGCCTGTCAGTAGAGTCCCGGGCGTTCGTTTGGTCCTGTTCAACCACACTACTTCGCGTGACCACGCCCTGACACGTTTCGTGATTACGTCTTCAGAGGGCGTGGTCACGCTGTGTACGCTGTAGTAATTTATAGTAGGCTTAAGGAGGCAGGGTGGCGCCACATCCTCTGTGGCTCCTTCCGTCTCCGCTCGTTTGCCTCTCATCCGGTCGGATCACTGTCCGCAACCCATGTATTTCCGGTTTATTCACGTCCGGATGTAGTATCCTGTGTCTCCGGATGTTAGTGATCGGGCAGTGGTCTGATCGTATGTATTCACATCCTCCGCAAAGCTCATCGAAAGTTTATAGCCATGCGATCGATGTGAAGAAACTTTTATGGCTGTCCATATTCAATATGACTAACAAACTTTTCATTCGTACTGGGTATGATGGTTACATTAATAAACTCCACAATGTTAAGACATTAATTAGAGACATCTCTCTAATAATGAGAACAAATTTTTATGTATATACAGACCTAGGTCCGTCTTAACCGTATGAAATCATTATTCTGATCAGTCCTGTTTTTATTTTTATTGATCCTATTTGCATAAATGTTCTAATTATTATGTAGCTATAGTGTATTCGATTTCCCTTATTTTAAAGAATACATGGAACATACTTAGGCTATTATTGTCACTCCGCATTTGCACCAACCCTGCTATTACACTGTACTCATAAGCACAAAATTGGCGCAAATATGGAGCGTTTTACACACTATTCCTCCCATCCTGTTGTTAATATTGGTTTTTATTCCTGCCTATCACTCTTCTTAATTGGTATTATGTAAACTACGTGGGGAGGAGCCACACAAAAAAAAATTAAAAAAAAAAATTAATAAAAAAAACAACACTAAAGCATGGCTACACCCCCACTTTCTAACTACCCCCCTCCCATCAATAGTTGCTGATATGGCAATTCACATCTAGTTCTATGTTGAGGCCTTTAGGGCTGAGTGTGTCTGTTAGGAAGATCCATTCTGTTTCCCGTCGAGAAATCTCCCGAACCATATTGGCTCCTCTCCAATTAGGGTATAGTTTATCAATACCCCAAAATTTTAGTCCCTTTGGGTCTCTATTATGTTTGTTCCTGAAGTGTAGGGATACACTGTGTTCTCTATATCCTATCGATATGTTGTAAATGTGCTCCGCCACACGCGTGGTAAGCATCCGTTTGGTGCAGCCTATATACATTAGGCCGCATGGACATTCTAATGCATAAACGACATGTGTGGACTTGCACATAATGCACTCCTTAATTGGAAATTATTTTCCATTAGCTGTGGATGTGAATGAAGTCAGCCCCCTAAGATGTGTGGAGACTTGTCTGCATGTTTTGCATCTTCTACATGCATGGAAACCAGTTTGTTCCCAAAACATTTTTAGCCTTTTAGGGGGGTCCAACACCTTTTTAACCACTTGATCACCAAACGTGGGATTTTTTCTGTATATGAATGGTGGTTTGTGTGGTAGAGTCTTTCCGATTACTCTGTCCATCTGTAGTATATGCCAATGTTTTGAGATAATGGCCTCTATATCCTTATATTGTTTATGATATTGTGATATGAAGCCCCATTCACAGGCAGTGTTTCTTTGTTTATTTGTAGGTTGTAAATATTGATCTTGAGTTTTTTGGCCTATGTCATTGATTAACCTATTCAGTATTTCTGCTTTATACCCTTTCTCTTCAAACCGTATTTTAAGTGAGTTAGCTTGTACTGTATAATCCTCATTTGTTGTGCAGTTACGTCTTATCCTTGTCAGCTGGCCTTTGGGAATGTTCATCAACCATTTAGGGTGATGCCCACTTTGTATAGGGATGAAACTGTTCCTGTCTGTACTTTTGAAATATGTCTTTGTGTATAGGTGATTTCCTTCTTTTATTATTACTACATCTAAATAGTGAATTTGTTGCTTATTCCAACTATAATCTAGTTTGATATGATTTGAATTACTGTTTAAATTTGTCGTAAATTCTTTCAATGATGCTTCTGTGCCCTCCCATATAAGGAACACATCATCAATGTATCTACTCTAAAAAGTGAGTTCTCTACGGCCATTTAAGGGGATCCACACAGCGGTGCAAACGGTGAAGGTGTAGGACTCTGATTATTGCCAGCTGCACAGGAGGACTTCTTTATTATTGCCCTGCATGTCCCTCAAAAATAGACTATTGTAAATATTCTGATGCATCCCATGTTGGACTGTTTTATATGTATTGATTTATTTTCCTTTCAACACTTCTTTAGGATATTGATTGGTGCTAGTCACTAAGACTAATGTTGGTACACCAAACATATGTGGACTGCAATTTTAGAATTATAGATAATTAGTATTAATTTGAATATGCAGTAAAGCACTGTTAGTGCTTGATTCTTTTTTAGATCAATCACATTAGTTACATTATTGTAATTGGATGTTTTGTGGTTGTCTACTACTGAATGATTACTTTTATTTTGGGTTTTATTTTTTTATTTATTTTTTTAAATGTTCAAAATAAATTAAAATGCAACTAACTAACTAACAGGTCCCATTTAAAGTGCCTTAAACAAGTATTCATACCCCTTGAAATTTTCCACATTTTGTCATGTTACAACCAAAATTGTAAATGTATTTTTTGGGAAATTTATGTGATAGACCAACACAAAGTGACATATAATTGTGAAGTGGAAGTTGTTTTACAAATTTGTTACAAATAAATATGTGGAAAGTGTGATGTGCATTTGTATTCAGCTTAATTTACTCTGATACCCCTAGCTAAAATCTAATGGAACCAATTGCATTCAGAAGAAATTTTATTTAATTTCAGTATAAATACAGCTGTTGTTCTGTGAAGCCCTTAGAGGTTTGTTAGAGAACCTTAGTGATCAAACAGCATCATTAAGGCCAAGGAACACACCAGATAGGTCAGGGATAAAGTTGTGGAGAAGTTCAAAGCAAGGTTAGGCTAAAAAAAAAACATCCCAAGCTATGAACATCTCACAGAGCACTGTTCAATCCACCATCCAAAAATGGAAAGAGTATGGCACAATGGCAAACCTACCAAGACATGGCCGTCCACCTAAACTGACAGGCCGGGCAAAGAGTAGAGAAGCAACCAAGAGGCTCAGAGTAACTCTGGAGGAGCTGCAGAGATACAGAGCTCAGGTGGGAGAATCTGTCCATAGAGCAATTATTAGTTGTGCACTCCACAAATCTGGCCTTTATGGAGGAGTGGCAAGAAGAAAGCCATTGTTAAAAGAAAGAAGTCCCATTTGCAGTTTGGGAACTGCCGTGTCATGTCAGGGACACAGCAAACATTTGAAAGAAGGAGTTCTGGTAAGATGAGACCAAAATTGGATTTTTTAGCCTAAAAGCAAAAAGCTATGTGTGGTAGAAAACTAACACAGCACATCACCCTGAACACACCCTCCCCACTGTGAAACATGGTGGTGGCAGCATCATGTTGTGAGGATGCTTTTCTTTAGCAGGGACTGGGGAACTGGTCAGAGTTGATGGGAAGATGGATGGAGCCAAATACAGGGCAATCTTAGAAGAAAACCTTTTAGAGTCTGCAAAAGACTGGAGACTGGAAGGGTTCCTCTTTCCAGCAGGACAATTACCCTAAACATACAGCTATAGCTACAATGGAATGGTTTAGATCAAAGCATATTCATGTGTTAGAATGACCCAGTCAAAGTCCAGACCTAAATCGAATTAGGAATCTGTGGCAATACTTTAAAATTGCTGTTCACAGACGCTCTCCATCCACTCTGACAGAGCTTGAGCTAATTTACAAAGAAGAATGGGCAAAAATTTCACTCTCTAGATGTACAAATCTGGTAGAGACATCCCCAAAAAGACTTGCAGCTGTAATTCCAGTGAAAAGTGTTGACTCAAGGGGGCTGAATACAAATGCACACCACTATTTTCAGATATGTATTTGTAAAACATTTTGAAAACAATTTATCATTTTCCTCCACTTGACAATTATGTTCAACTTTGTGTTTGTCTATCACATAAAATCCCAATAAAGTACATTTACCTTTTTGGTCGCTGCATGTCAAAATGTGGAAAATTTCAAGGGGTATAAACACTTTTTCAAGGCACTGTATGAAAACATCAGGAGTCTATTAGACGCCCAATGTTTCCCCTGCCCTCCATTGCAACTAATCAAGCATAGAGTGTGCTTGATTAGCTACATCATCATCTACAGTAGCCAGGGAAAGACATCTGTGAACCCAAAAGTAACAAAATGCCAGTCACTTCTAGGTTCATCAGTCACAAAGGAGACTTGATGTTACTCAACGTCCTGCTGTATGGCTAGTTTAAGGTGGTCCATGGCAACCCAGAGCATCAGGAAAGCCTAGGAATCACCATGGGCAGGTGGGGAGGGATTAATCACTTTAAGTTCAGGACATTTCAGAACTGCCCAAGGATGAGAACCGGTTAAATAAAATGAATTATTTGCATGCAAGCAAGTACCTGAATTTGATTTGCATCAGCCTCTTGAGGTCTCTGCACAGCAGAACTCAGACTAGTAAAGGAAAACATAGAGCAACACAAGGAGTCCATCAGTTTTTCTGGAGTGCTCATGTGCTAAAAATGAAGGCAGAGAGAGCAGAGTGTAGAGAGTTGAGCACAACAGTCTACTGCTTTTCCTGTCACTGACCAATCACAGGTTGAGTGAGGGACAGGAAGACCTGTATGTGTTGACTGCAGCATAGAAAAAACATATTCCCTTGCCCTGCCAGGCAGAGCTGTGTAATTCTGAGATCTGGATGGACAAAATACAAATCCTTTGGAAAATACATTGATACAGCTCCCCTATGCATATTTAATCTTTATATTTATCTGCTTGCCTGGAGTTAAGCTTTAAAATAAGATCATCTAGAACAGGGATCCTCAAACTATGGCCCTCCAGCTGTTGTGAAACTACACATCCCATGACGCAATGTAAAACTCTGACATTCACGGACATGACTAGGCATGATGGGAATTGTAGTTCCTGTACAACTGGGAGGCCATAGTTTGAAGACCCATGATCTACTGTAGAATATCGAATCAAGGTGAAATGGGACGGAAAGGAGACTGTTCTGTAAAAGTTCACACTGTTTATGACAACAAGGCATCAGTGCTTACTAGTCGTAAATTGCAAATGGAAAAACAGGCGATAAAAGGTCTTTATCAATGTTTTGGCATCAAATCAACATAAACGATTTTATATTTCACCCACGCTGATTGTCAACTGACTACCTGACTGATCTGGTTTAGACAAGAGCAGCAGATCTATTTGCGTGCTTAACACAACACAGCCTCAGGCCACATTCACTATTTTTATGCCCTGAAATGTTTATATTAAGTATTCTTTAAGAGAATTTGCATTTCAGAGAAAACTATTTGGTAGATTAATTTGTTGTCAGAAAATTTCCTGAACAATGTGTCTTTGGTTTTGGGGCATGGCTGTATATACAGGGCCCTGTATCCCTCCACTGGGAACTGTATGTAAATGTCCATGCGGTATTGCAAGCAAACAGTGCCTGGTACAACTACATGCGATGATCCAAAGCAGAATACCGACCAAACTAGATAAATACACAAATTAAATACAGATATATAAAGATGGCCTTACACTGCTAGAATTTCATTTGAACGTTCATGTTGGGAAGGCCCTAATGTTAAGAGGAGCTTTAAATTTATGGATGTTACTTCCAATGAGATGGGGGAACCTCTGATATGATAGGAGAACCTCTGATGTGATGGAGAAACTCTAATGTGATGGAGAACCTCTGATGTGATGGGAGAACCTCTGATGAAATAAGAGAATGTCTGATGTGATGAGGGGAAACCTCTAATTGTGAAAGAAAGCGACTATGATGTGATGGAGGTCTTCTGATTCCATACAGGAAATACGGGGCAATTTAGGAAACAGCAATCACAGGTCAACTTGTTTCAGTATAAATCACACAGATAGGAAACATAAGGGGAATACAAAGGCACTGAATTTCAAAAGAGTAAACTCACCTATACTACGATCCTTGGAAGAAGGTACTAAATGGGAAAAAAATATTAGGAACAAAGAAAACAGAGAAAAACATGGTATGCTTTAAGAGCATATTAAATAAGGATATTAGCCAGTGCTTCTCAATGAAAAATACATTTAAAATAGCTAATAAAATTCCTGGGTGGCTTAACTCCAACGTAAAAATGCATAAAAAAAGGAGAAGGCCTTAAAAAAAATACAAGACTGCAGGATCATCATCAGCATTCCAACTTTACAAAGAATGCAACAAGAAATGTAAGGGTACAATCAGAGCAGCTAAGATAGAACAGGAGAGGCACATAGTGGAGTAGAGTTAAAAACAATCCCAAGCAATTATTTAAGTATATAAATAGTAAGAAAGGGAGGTCAGATCATATTGGTCCCATAAGGAATGTTGAAGGGAATCTGGTGGTTACTAAGGATGGAGAGATGGCGAAGGTATTGAATTCATTTTTCTCCTCAGTCTTCACGAGGAAAGCGTGGGGCTTTAGTAACCAATGTTTATCCTCACTACACCTCACAGGAAGCACCCTCATGGCTAACAGAGGATATACTTGAAAAACTTAACATAAATAAGTCACCGGGACCAGATGGCTTGCACCCAAGGAAACTCAGGGAAGTAATTGCCAGACCATTGTTCCTAATCTTTACGAACAGTCTACTGACTGAAATGGTACCAGCTGATTGGAGAAAAGCCAATGTAGCACCAATATTTAAAAAAAATCCAAGATACATCCCTGGAAATTACAGACCAGGTAGCCTAACATCAATTGTATGCAAGCTCTTGGAGGGGATGATAAGGTACTATATACAAGATTTTGGCAGTGAAATTGGTATCATTAACAGTAATCATCATGGATTCATGAAGAATCGTTCTTGCCAAACCAATCTTTTAACCTTCTGAGAGGAGGTGAGCTGCCGTTTAGATAAAGGAAGGCCCATAGATGTGGTGTATCTGGACTTTGCAAAGGCATTTGATACAGTTCCCCATAAACGTTTATTGTAAAAGCTAAGGTCTGCCGGCATGGACCCTAGGGTGAGTACATGGATTGAAAACGGGCTACAGGGGCGAGTTCAGAGGGTAGTAATAAATGGGGAGTACTAGGAATGGTCCGGTGTGGAAAGCTGGGTCCCCCATGGGTTTGCCTTGGGACCAATCCTATTTAATTTATTCATAATCTATCTGGGGGATGAGATAAACAGCTCAGTATTTGCAGACGATACAAAGCTAAGAAGGGCAATAACTTCTCTGCAGGATGTGGAAACCTTACAATAAGATCTGAACAAATTATTGTGGTGGGCAACTACATGGGAAATGAGGTTTAATGTATGACAAAAAGTGCACAGCTATAAATTAAAATTTGTATTAGTTGATACAGATGTGCATGTACCAAAACTGGATTTAAAGTGCAAAAGTGCAAATATTAACCGTGATTATTAAACATTAATCATGTAAAATCAATACAATGTACAACTAAAATTTGTTAAGCGAAAGTCCGATGCATCAAGTACACAAAATACACATATCCATATGATTCATAAGTGACTTGAGTTCATGGATTAAAATCCTAATGCAATCTGAGTTCAGTAAGGTGGATCATTCATGAAATGTGAAACTTTAAAGACAGCGACCTCCCTTACTCAGTGGGGTAATACAAGGCTTGTTGGATCTGGGATCTGTTAGAAAGATATTGAGGCTTGGAGGGATATCCTGATGTATTAGGATTTCCCCACTGGTGCTAAGCGGTAATCAGATCAAATCCCACAGCATCAATGCCAGAGTGCAGGTAAGTGAATATGTAAAAAAGGAAGGAAAAAACTTCTTAATTGCCAAGGATTGTTTCAGTGCC
The DNA here is from genome assembly GCF_037356315.1 of Lithobates pipiens. Taxonomy (NCBI): domain Eukaryota; kingdom Metazoa; phylum Chordata; class Amphibia; order Anura; family Ranidae; genus Lithobates; species Lithobates pipiens. Next base: position 168,396,320 of record NW_027507787.1, on the reverse strand, counting down.
TCATAACACACTACATTAAAGAGTGATGGAAATAAAGAAGCTTAATTGTCTCCCATAAGCATCCAGTTATAGATTCTTTAAAAGGCATAGCAAAAACAATAATGGAAGGAAAACAAGGGGGGAGGAGGTGGAGAAAAAGAAAAGGAAAGAAAGTGAGTGGAAAGGCCTGAGTTGGCTACTTCAGTCTGAGCCTCCATTCACATGACATCTCAATGTCTATGGAACTTGGAGGTACGCAATCCAGGGGTTCCACACCTTGTCAACCCTAGCTTGTTTAGCTTTACGGATACTGGTCAGTTTTTCATTAACCATGATCCAAGGTATTTTTTGTTTCACCAACATGACATTGATCATGGGTGATTACCATGCCCTGGCTATAATTATTTTAGCTGCTAAGAAAAAAAAGAAACTTAGAGTTTGAAGAGATCTGAGATCTCCTCCGACAGCTCAGCAAACAATGCATTTTTGGCTTCTCTGGGTATGTTCTGACCAGGGTATATTTTTGCCAACCTTGTCAGAACGAGATACCAGCGTGATAGCACCTTGTAATTTGCCTCCACCAGGAAAGTGTTGAGTATACCCCTGTGCACCATAGTCAACCATTTTGTCCACACCTCCTCCTCAATTGTCTCCCCTAGATCCAATTCCCAGGCTGTTTGATAGGAGGGCTTATTGCCCTGACTACTCAATAGGGCATATAACTCCATAATCCCTCCTCGTGAGTTGGGACCACATATACATTTGTTCTCAAATAGAGTCCTGGTTGTTATATCAGTTTGGTCCTTATTTAGAGTCTGCAGATAATGAGTGATTTGGCACAAATGGTAAGTCTCCATAGGGGGCATCTGTAATGTTTCCCTAAAATAGGAAGGCTCTCCAGTCCTATGTGATTGATAAAATGTTCTATCCTTGATAGACAATTGTCAGTCCACCATGCAAACTGTTGAGTCTGTTGTGCTGGAGGGAAGTGAGGATTATTAAGAAGGGGCCACTGGGGAGTGGGGTGATTTCAAAGGGTATAGCTTGCATGCCATATCCCAGAAACACAAGGAGTGCGACAAAGAGGGGCTCAGAATCGCCCGCCGCTCCTTTTGAAGAAAGCCACATTAATAGATCAGGGGGGGGGGGGGCTCGGACTAGCCTGAGCCTCCAACCGAACCCAGTCAGGCTGATATGTTGTAGCAAAAGTTTGATATAGCTGAACCAATTGGGCAGCTCAATTGTATCACAAAAAGTGAGGTACCCCCTGTCACCTCACCTTTTAGGTAAATATAAAGTGGAGTGGGCCACCCGACATCCACCATTATTCCAGATGAATTTATAGATTAACCATTTGCCGGCCGCCATATATCAATATGACAAATATAAAGTGGTTCTGTTATCCTGATCGGACACCATATGATGTGATCAGGATAATGGCAGGCGTGCAGCTCAGCGATCGGTGGTGCGGCATGTCACTCTGACACACCTCAACTCCAATCTAGGTAAAGAGTCTCTGACGGAAACTCTTTACCATGTGATCAGCTGTGTCCAATCACAGTTGATCATGATGTAAACAGGAAGATCCATGTATCGGCTTTTCCTCACTCGCGTTTGACAGACGCAAGTAGAGGAGAGCCGATTGGCTGCTCTCCTAACAGAGGGGGTCTGTGCTGATTCATTATCAGCACAACCCCCTCGAGGATGCTCACCCTGGACCACCAGGGATGGCCACCACTGATGACCACCAGGTATGTTACTCATGGCCACCAGGGATGCCAATCTGTGCCCACAAATGGTGCCAATTAGTACCTACAAATGGTTCCAATCAGTGTCCATCACAATCGCCTTCCAGTGCCTCCTTATCAGTGATGCCCATCAGTGCCATCTACCAGTGTCCACTGCCAACCATCAGTACCAGCTATCAGTGCCCATCCATGCCCATTAGTGCCCATCAGTGCCACGCATAAGTGCCCATCAGTGGAGCCTTTCAGTGCCCATCAGGGCTGCATATCAGTGGCACCTATCAGTGCTACCTATCAGTGCCCATCAGTCTCGCATATCAGTGCCCATCCGTGCCACCTCATCAGTGCCCATCAGTGCAGCCTCATCAATGCCCATCAGTGAGGAAGAAACTGATTTATTTACAAAATTTTATAACAGAAACAAAGAAAAACTTTTTATTTTTCAAAAATGTTTATTTTTTAATTTGTTTAGCAAAAAATAAAAACCCCAGAGGTGATCAAATACCACTAAAAGAAAGCTCTATTTGTGGGAACAAAATGCTAAAAAAAATGTTTGTGTACAGTATAGCATGATCGCACAATTGTCATTTAAAAAGCGACAGCTCTGAAAGCTGAAACTTGACTTGGGCAGGAATGGGGGAAAGGGCCCTGTATTTAAGTGGTTAAAGATTGCAGCATCCGGAAAAACACATGGAACTGGAATCGGAAGAGACCAAAAGTAATAAATTATTTGAGGAAGAATCATCATCTTGATGGCCGCTATTCTACCCATCCAGGAAAAAGCATGGGCTTGCCAGTTCATCAGGTCACGATCAATAAAGTCATAAAGGGGAGTATAATTAACCCGGTACACCATTACAATATCAGAAGTCAGTTTGACACCAAGATATGGGAGCACTTGAGTGCTCCATTTAAAGGAAAAGGAAGTCCGAATCAAACCCAGGTGCAGATCTGTAAGGTTCACGTTTAGCGCTTCCATTTGCTTGACTGACCCTTAAATGCAATATGGTTCCAAGTTTGGAGAATTTGGCAAATAGATTAGGCAAGGTCGTAATCAGAGGCGTAGCTTAAAGCTTGTGGGCCCTGATGCAAAAGTTGACCTGGGCCCCCCCCACTACTTCCAACGTGCATGCAGATACATCCACTGCACACTCAAAGTGGCTTAAGAGTTTTGAGTTCCCAGAGTTCCTCTTTACATCAGAGGACAGGGATTACCACTGGAGAATCAGAGGACAGGGATCATCGCTGGAGAATGAGAGGACAGGAACCCCTGGCAGGTCACTTGGTAGAGCTCCTTTCCCATCCCAGCACTGTATACAGCTCCCTCCAACACTACACAGGGCTGAAATCACATTCCTTTACACACAGTCTGTCAGTCTTCACATGGTGTATCTGGCTTTTATGTTGCCCTTCTGACCTGTGAAATTCTCTGGTCAGAACGGCAGTGTAGTTGCAGTAGGCAGATACACCCATTGAAGATTGTGGCTAACTGGCTGTGTTGTAAAGGAATGTGATTTCAGCCCTGTTGAGGAGGAACAGTGTAGAGTGCTGTAATGGGAAAGGAGCTCAGCAGCCGGCATAGCATGCAGGGTAGAGGGGGTGGTCAGGGGGCTTGGGGGGGCAACTTAGATGTGGGCCCCCCGAGGAGGTGTTAACGGATTTGTTTTAGCAATTTCTGAAGGTTACTTTGTCAGTGTTGGCTGGTGTTGGGGGAAGGTCACCTCCCGGAGGTGTGTCTTTTCACCAGTTGTCAGGGAAGTGGGGTAGGTAGACATCCCCAGGTGGGGGGGTACAGAGAATCCCAGCTGGTGACTAGGAGACAATAAGCGGTGTCATACCTCACCAGTGGCATCAGTCCCATCGTGGCTACAGGGCGGCACTCTCCTCCTCTTGCCTCGCTGAGCTTGATTACCATTCCATGTTGCCAGAACACAGCACAGACACCTCCCCATCCTGGGCTGTTCTCACCTCATGCTCCTCTCCATTCAGGAAGTGGCTCACAGCTTCTCCCCAGCCAATGAGAACAGAGGGGTGTGGACTGTGGAAGGCAAAGTAGAAGCCCAGTTCTGGAGTGTGGCTGTGGGGCCCTAGGGCAGATCGGAGCTAAATTTTATGGAGGATATGATAATATGAGAGAGACCCCTGCAAGCCCTTATGCTACGCCCATGTTCATAATAGGATCCGCAATGAATAACAACAGATCATCGGCAAATAGGGCACATTTATGAGTTATGCCTTCATTTGAAATACCATGGATATTAGGACTAGACCTCGTGGCTATTGCAAGCGTCTCAATTGTTATCACGGAGAGGAAAGGCGAGAGAGGACATCTCTGCCTTGTCCCCCTCCACATGTGTAATAGATCTGATTTACAACCTTGTCCAATGATGTTAGCCGGAACAGGAATGGCCCCATATAAGGAGTCAAAGGCCTTATGTAGGTCCAGTGACAACACCATACCAAGCTGGGCGCCCACCTCGTCCCAATTGGAACGCAATAAGGAGTCCAAGTTTATCGCCCATTGGATCTGTTCCACAGCCTGTCATCCTGGGACAAATCCCACCTGGTCTATGTGTATATATTGTGCCAGGAATTTTTTCTAACGATTTGCATATGTTTTGGTTAGGAATTTTAGATCGTTGTTAATCAGGGATATTGGACGATAATTGGCCACATCACTATGGTCCTTATCTGGTTTAGGTATCAGCCATATATGGGCCCTGTTAGAATCTGCATCAAGGGCTGTACCTTCCTGAATCACTGTAAAAAATTTGAGCAGGTGGGGTGCCAGCTGTGGGGCAAATTTTTTATAGTAAGAGGCAGAGAAGCCATCTGAACCCGGGGTTTTTGAGGCATTAGCTTGTTTAATAACAGTCAAAACCTCTTCCATTGAAATTTCCTTCTCTAAAAGCTCACAATGAGAGGTTAATAGGGATGGAAGAGAGAGATCCTCAAGAAATGTGTCAAGGGTTTTGGGTGAAGTACCTTCCTGTTCACTATACAAGGACTTATAGTAGGAATGGAAAAGATCCATTATGGTCTGTGGGTTTTGAGTCAAGGTACCATTAGCTCACCTGATCTTAGGGAGCGTGGTATGATGAAATCGATGTGTCAATTTACAAGCCAGCGTGGTACCTGGTTAATCACTCAATAAGTAGAAAGATGCCTGGATCCATCTGAGACCCTTTTCCGCCTTGGTTGTTGGGCAAAGATTCAGCTCCAGCTGTACAGAATCAATTTTGTCTCTAAGGTCCAAGTGTGGGTTGTGTTTATGTGGGGTCAGTAAGTCAGTCAACTCCTTCTCTTTTTCGTTTATAAGTAAATCTGCATTCTTTTAGTGACTCATTTAGTCTCCATGGGGTAGGGTCCTTAAAACATGTAAAAGTGTTGCATGCAGTCCAGAGCAAAGAGTGGTCTGACCAAGTCACATCTGCTATTTTGCTAGCTTGAAAAAAAGTAATTGTCACTGGGTTCGTGAAAAAAAATTGTCTATTCTAGAGTAGGTGTGATTAGCGTGAGATAAAAAAGTCTTTCCTGGATGGGTTAAGTTCACGCCATACATCAATCAGATTGTGATTTTGGCCAGTTCCAACCCAATTTTAGGATTGGGTCTAGGTAAGGACGAGGGTCTTCTAGTTTTGTCATAGATAGCATCTAGGGCTACATTAGAGTCTCCCCCAAAAAGTACTACATCCCCCAGGTCCGGGGACACAGCATGCAGCAAAGCTCAGAAAAGGGGTAATTTGCCACCATTAGGGGCATAGTAAGAGATTAGGGTGACCAGGGAGCCCTCCAGGTATCCCACTAACATCAGATAGCGCCCATCTGGGTGGCATATTTTCTTTTCCAGAGAGAAAAAATCCCTTCTAGAAAAGTATATCGTTCCATTTCCAAGTAAAAATGAGGATAATAGTGATGCAAAAATTTTGGGTTGTGGTTTATTGGGCAGTGTGTTTCCTGGAGGAAGAGCACATCCGCATGTAAGATTTTCTAATGTTCAACGGCCATCTTCCGTTTGACTGGAGAATTCAGCCCCTGGACAGAGTGCGACAAATTTGTAGGGAAGTTTAGTGGCAGAATCTACCATGGTGCACAAGGAAATTGGAAGAGTTCATTTACCAACTGCTGCTCAGCTGAAAAAACTGAATTTTGGAACAGTGAAGTCTTACCACCGATTGAAGCTCAGGACCGAGGCAACCCAGGCAAGAAAGAAAGTGTAGAAGAAGAGTAGAGAAAAGAAAAGGAAGGTATAAGGAGAAAAGAGGAGCTCAGAATATTTTTCAGATAATTGCTGTCCTGTGAGTAAAAAATGGGACAGGTTACCCATTGAAGAATTAATCACAAAAACAATAACAAAAGGCCTGGAGGTAAATCCCTGTTCATCTACAAATGCCTACCTGGGTCATGCCCAGGACCAGGTTTGACCTTTGGACCCTTCAACAAGGGAGGGAAGCAAAAACAAATAGGGAATATGACCACCCCCACTAGCCTCCAGCCTACCCTTATGAACAATAATGTAAGTGTAAACTATAACTATGAGAAACAAGAGTCCCCCGAGTGCATATTCTGATGTGAAGAAACCACAGGGGGCCCCCAAAGTTTTTCTTTCTCAATAAATGTAATGAAGAGTCAGGAAACATCATAAATGTTCCAACTGAGATCTTGCCCTAGGATCAAATAGGGAACAAAAAAATAAGAGGAAATACTTTGCAGTGTTCCATCATGGCCCTTTGGCCCACATCAGCTTCATGGAAGTCTGCCTCTAAGCTTAGCTTGGCTTCTGGTGGAGCATCACACTGGGGTTAGTACACTCTGTGGGAGTCTGGTAGCAGGAGACTTGGTTTGTGGGGTTCGGGGAGATGCCTCCGGTGCATAGAATTAAGGCCCTATTTCTTCAGCAAAGCTTCACCTTCATGGAATGTGGCAAATTAGGGTTTTTTGTTGTGGTAGGTAAAGTTCAGGCGAAAAGGAAAGGCCCAGTATTATTTTATGTTTTTGGCGATAGGAGGTTGTAACAGGGGCTTTAGTGCTTTGAGCTTCTAGACAGTAACCGGTGAAATGTCGGCATACGTACTTTGGTCTTGCAGCTGTAAGTCGGCTATTTCTCTGGCTCTAGCCATTACACGCTCTTTAATGGCATAGTAGTGAGCCTTTATGATGTCCCGATGTAAGCTGTCCTCACAAGGTGCCATCAGGGCCCTATGGAGTCTGTCTAGTTCGAGCCTGTGCGAAGGAATATCTGGGATAAGATGGCAAATAAGTTCCTTGATTATAGTTTCAGAATCCTTGAAGGATTCGGGTATGCTGCGAACCCTGAAATTATAATGGTGAAACCAATTTTCCAGATCCTCAATCTTTCTTAGGGCATCATCCAGTTTCTTGTGTAGGTCATCAAGGGTAGTTTCAATTGTCCCTATGCGGGAGCCCAGTGCCTGAAATTCGTGTTTCAGATTTGTTGTTATGCACCTGTTCTAGCAATGTAGAAAATTTTGCCAAAAGTATGGGGTCCCTCGAATACTCTAGTGTTGGTGGTACCATGGCCTGGGCGCTAGGTATAAGAGTAGGGCTGTCCTTCATGCTCCCCTGGCTAAGAACAATGTCACAAAGTGCTCTATCCAGGTCAGATTGTGAGGAGAATATATCCCTTTCTGGAGATAGAGATGCAGCCTGAGAGTCTGTATGAGTTGTCTCACTTGCCATGCTGTGTCCCGGTGCATCCAAGAGCTGGGGCTGCAGCCCCTGTGTGTGTCTTGGTGCCGACGCCATATTGGCCATACGGACACTCTCTTTCTCATTTTCTGTGAGCAGCTGTGGTGCAAGTTTAGGCTTTCCCTTGGCCATAGACAAGGTCCAGGGGGTCATGAGAGTCCGGCCGGACAAGTTGGAGCAGTGGGGTGGGATCGCTATGTGCTCGGGCAGGAAGATTTCGGCCGGCGAGGAGCAGAGCTGAAGCTTCTGGCATCCTCCATCTTTAGCTTGGCAAGCTTTTAAAGGGTGCTATGACTAAAAATGAATTGAGAAATGCTTAACTGGACCCTAATTTTGAATCACTATACAGAAACCTTTGTTTGTATTGTTATTTCATACATTCCTATATCATACAAAGCTGTTTATAAAAACAAATGTTTTTGACCACGAACAACCTAATTCTGGATAAAACATTTTCTAGGGCATGCCCATTACAATTTGTATGATTTTTCCGAACCAGAAATAAAATTCGAGTGGGCCATGTGCTGGTCATTTTTAGAATGTGCATTCTTTTGAGAAAGCCGTTGGTACATTAGTTGATGATGACAGAGACAGTTGACAAATGTTGTTAGAAAGTACTTCAAAATGTTATTTTTTTTAACATTAATTTTGATATGAATAGAATTCCCTGAATAAAAAACACTTTCAGTGTTAGAAATATATACAGTATCTCACAAAACCCCTCACATTTTTATAAATATTTTATTATATCTTTTCATGTGACAACACTGAAGAAATGACACTTTGCTACAATGTAAAGTACAGCTTGTATAACAGTGTAAATTTGCCATCCCCTCAAAATACCTCAACACACAGCCATTAATGTCTAAATCGCTGGCAACAAAAGTGAGTACACCCCTAGGTGAAAATGTCCAAAGTGGCCACCATTATTTTCCAGCACTGCCGTAACCCTCTTGGGCATGGAGTTCACCAGAGCTTCACAGGCTGCCACTGGAGTCCTCTTCCACTCCACCAGGACATCATGCAGCTGGTGGATGTTAGAGACCTAGCACTCCTCCCCCTTCCATTTGAGGATGCCCTACAGATGCTTAATGGGGTTTAGGTCTGGAGACATGCTTGGCCAGTCCATCACCTTTACCCTCAGCTTCTTTAGCAAGGCAGCAGCCGTCTTGGAGGTGTGTTTGGGGTTGTTACCTTGTTGCAATACTGCCCTGTGGCCCAGTCTCCGAAGGGAGGGGATCACGCTCTGCTTCAGTATGTCACAGTACATGTTGGCATTTTTTCGAGGGAACACGGCAGGTAGGTCATTCCAAACATCTTGGAGAACTAAACACAGATCTTCTGTGGATATTGGCTGCCTCAAATTCTTCTGTCTCTTAATGTAATCCCAGACAGACTCCATGATGTTGAGATCAGGCTCTGCGGGGGCCAAACCATCACTTGCAGGACTCCTTTTTCTTCCTAACGTTGAAGACATTATTGGCATTGGCTGCATGTTTGGGGTCACTGTGCTGCTGCAGAATAAATTTGGGGCCAATCAGATGCCTCCCTGATGGTATGGTGTGATGGATAAGTATCTCCCTGTATTTCTCAGTATGAGGACACCATTGATTGAGCAACGTTGAATACCATAGACGCAGTGGTCGGCTGATGAAGCACACATTATATTTACTTCCCTTCCACATCAAAAGATGTCCAGAAACCAGTGGGACCCAGGTACTCTCATCTACTGTCCAAAGAAGTCTGGTCAGAAATGGTCTTCGGGGAAGAATTGTGTGCAAAAAGCTATACCTCCGATGTGGAAACAAGGCTAAGTGACTCAACTATGCAGGAAAACATAGGAACTATGGTGCAGAAAAATGGCAGCAGGTGCTCTAGACTGAGGAGTCAAATTGTGAAATATTCAGCTGTAGCAGGAGGCAATTTGTTGGTGAAGGGCTGGAGAGCGACACAAAAATGAGAGTCTGACCTTAACATTAGGGATGAGTGGTTTGGGCCAAGCATTAGTTTGTCCTGAACATCACCCGGGATTAGAGATGAACGAACTTCCGACGGGGCGTTTCGCGAACGCGAACCGCGGACGCGGCCATAAGTTCGCGAACCGCAAAGTTTGCGGCAGGCCCCATTGACTTTAATGGCAGGCGAACCTTAAAAACCTACAGGTCATATTTTCAGCCACAAAATACTTACTAGCTGTGCACACATATTCCCACCACATGGACACTGACATAACAAAAGTATGAAGTGAATCTGGGATCGACAACAACAAGCATTCTTTTTTTATCTGTGAAATTTTGACAATTCAGGACTCAGGAGCGCATGAAGGCAATGGAGGAGAGGAAAGGTCAGGGTAGGCTATGAAGAGGATGCAGGAGATGATCACCAGCACCGGGATAGAGAGCATTGACACCAGCACCGTGATAGAGAGCACTGACACCACACCAGCATCGTGATAGAGAGCACTGACACCACACCAGCACCGTGATAGAGAGCACTGACACCAGCACCAAGATAGAGAGCACTGACACCAGCACCGTGATAGAGAGCACTGACACCAGCACCGAGATAGAGAGCACTGAGAGAGGGCCTGCCTCTTCCTCTGCCTGTCATTTTTTAAATGACCCTGTGACAAAAGTCTCTAGAGAAGTGCAGTATGTATGTGGAAGAAGGTATAACACCCCGCTTCAATCTGTCGTTTTTGGGGGCCACTGGTTTATCACACCAGTTATAATACTTTTTTTGATTGCGTTTATCACTCTTTGCAGTATCGCTGCAGAACCACTTAGCAGTCACAATGCTGCACAGTGGAAATGCACTATACTATGCTTTCTATATGTGCAAGTATTTTATACGTGTATTACACACCTATATACTGCACACCAAATAGTACACCTATACCAGTCCTTAAAAGGACCTTTGTGGACCTAGTAGCTAGTGATTTGCAGACTGTCCCTCAGTCCCTACACTGATAAAAGACAGCTGCAGAATCGGGCAGCAGTAAGCAGCAGTGCACCAGCACCCTATATACTGTACACCTATACCAGTCCTTAAAAGGACCTTTGTGGACCTAATAGCAATAGCTAGTGATTAAACTGACTGTCCCTGCTCCACACAGCGTCCTGTCCCTACACTGACAAAAGACAGCTGCAATCACTAGCACAGCAGTGTGCCGAACCCTATATACTGTACTACACCTATACCAGTCCTTAAAAGGACTTTTGTGGACCTAGTAGCTAGTGATTTACAGTCCCTACACTGATAAAAGACTGCTGCAGAATCAGGCAGCAATCTGCAGCACAGCAGTGCACCACAACCCTATATACTGTACACCTATATCAGTCCTTAAAAGGACTTTTGTTGACCTAATAGCTAGTGATTTGTGTCACTACAGTCTCTCCCTGCTCCACACAGCGTCCTGTCCCTACACTGACATAAGAGAGAATGTAAAATGGCCACCAGATCAGGTCTATTTATAAGGCAGGGGGAATGTCCAATTGTCCATGTCCTGAAATGTCTCAATTGGCTGTCCTGTACCCCATGATGTGTCATCATGGGTCAAAATTCTTTCACACTGTAAACGCATATGTCCGCCGGATGAACAGCGCCAAAAGTGCACCGGTTTGGCGAATCGCGAACACGCAAAATTAACCCCGAACCGCAAGGCCATCTCTACCCGGGATGTTCGCCTGTAGAGCGCACAGTCAATAGGTTGTTAAGGCGCTGGACCGAGAAGCGTCCTTAACAGTGAATGAGTCATTATCTGTCAGTGGGCTTCCCTGCTGACAGCTGAATGTAATCCAAAATCCCAATCCATACCAGACCCTTATCCTAACATGCAGCCTGGCAGGAGCCAGGAAAGGGGGAGGGGCGAGCAAGCAACCATACCAAGCCACATGCTCTCAACATGGGGGGGTGCTTTGGAGCAGGGTGCCTCACCCATCTCAAAGCACCTTGTCACCTTGGGGACAAAGGCCTCTTCCTCACAATCCTGGCTAGTGGTTGTGGGGGTCTGCGGGCAGGGGGCTTCAGAATCTAGAAGCCCCCACCACATGCCGACTAAATAACTGTAAATGCACGTCATTAGGTTACAGTTAACTACTGGGGTTATGGCTGCAGCTTTAACCACTTAAGCCCCGGACCATTTGGCTGGCCAAAGACTTTTTGCGATTCTGCACTGTGTCACTTTAATTGACAATTGTGCGGTCATTCGATGTGTCTCCCAAACAAAATTGAAGTCCTTTTTTCCTAACAAACAGGACTTTCTTTTGGTGGTATTTGATCACCTCTGCGGTTTTTATTTTTTGCGCTATAAACAAAAAAATAGCGACAATTTTGAAAAAAACTCATTATTTGTTACTTTTTGCTATAATAAATATCCTACAAAAAATATATAAAAAAAAGATTTTTCCTCAGTTTAGGCCGAGACGTATTCTTCTACATATTTTTGGTAAAATAAATTGCAATAAGCGTTTATTGATTGGTTTGCGCAAAAGTTATAGGGTCTACAAAATAGGGGATAGTTTTATGACATATTTATTGATAATTTTTTTTCTACTAGTAATGGCGGCGATCAGTGGTTTTTATTGTGACTGCGACATTATGGCGGACACATCGGACAATGTTGGAGTGATTTTGGACCATTCACATTTATACAGCGATCAGTGCAATTAAAAATGCATTGATTACTGTGCAAATGTTACTGGCAGTGAAGGGGTTAACCACTAGGTGGTGCTGCAGGGGGTTAAGTGTGTCCTAGGGAGTGATTCTAACTGTGGGGGGAGGGGCTGTGTATGACACGTCACTGATCATCGCTCCTGATCACAGGGAGCTGTGATCAGTGACAGTGTCATTAGGTAGAATGGTGAGGCGCTTGTTTACATCTCCCCGTTCTTCCTTGCCATGAGATGATCGCTGGTATCCCCGCTGGTATCCCCGTGGACATCGAGTCCGTGGGACCTGCAATCATGGAGCTATTGAAAGGGATGTTTACATGACTTGTATTAGGAATAAAAGTGATAAAATAAAAGTGATAAAACAAATTAAAGGGACAGTGTAAAAATAAAAAATAGAAACTGAAATAAGTAACAAATTAAAAGTAAATTGCCCCAGAAAGAATATGTAAGTCGCACCCGCATATGCACACGGTGTTTAAACCACACACACGAGGTATCACCTTCAAAATAGTTAGTTCTGATATGAACTGAGGGGGGGGGGATTGTTCTGCCCATCACTACTTAACAACATGGAGTCAGTCTGGGAAGACATGAAGAGACTTGAGGCAGCCGACATCCACAGATCTGTTGTTGGTTCTCTGAGATTTTTGAAACATCTTACCTGCTGAGATCCTTCAAAAACTGTGTGCAAGTATACCTGGAAGAACCAATGCTGATTTGAAGGCAATGAGTGGTCACACCAAATATTGATTTGATTTGGATTTCTATTCTGTTAACTTTAACTTGTTTACTTTCCATTTTGTTAGTTGATAAAATAAACTATTATCATTTCTATTTCTGATATCATTCTTCATTTACAGCATTTGAATATACACTATACACTATACTACCAAAAGTATTGGGATGCCTGCCTCTACTGTATATGTACATGAACTTTAATGGTATCCCAGTCTTACACATACAAAACAATTCAACACATTGGGGGTTATTTACAAAAGGCAAATCCACTGAAAGTGCACTTGGCGGTGCAATCGCTCTAAATATAAGCGGTAGATCTGAAATGAGTGGAAGCTCTGCTGATTTTATCATCCAATCATATGCAAGCTAAAATGCTGTTTTATATTTCTCTTGCATGTCCCCCTCGGATCTACAGTGACTTTACTACCAAGTGCACTTTCAGCGCACTTTCAATTGCACTTACAGTGCAAAGTGGATTTTCCTTTAGTAAATAACCCCCATTACGTCACCTCTGACGTTAAATTCTGTTGTCTGAAAATTTTCTGCTGGTGAATACCCTCTTCACTTTCGATTTGAGATTAGCATCCAACAAAAGACTGACGAAAATCCATCCAACAATCTGACTGTGTGTACAAGGCTTTAGCCCATAGGGTTTAATATTGGGTTGGCCCACCCTTTGCAGCTATAACAGCTTCATCTCTTCTGGGAAGGATGTCCACAAGGTTAAGGAGTGTGTCTATGGGAATGTTTGACCATTCTTCCAGAAGCGCATTTGTGAGCTCAGGCACTGTAGTGGAAGAGAAGGCCTGGCTCACAGTCTCTGCTCTAATTCATCCCAAAGGTGTTCTATTGGGTTGAGGTCAAGATTCAAGTGCCTCCACCCCAAACTCGCTCATCCATGTCTTTATGGACCTTGCTTTGCGCACTGGTCCAAATCATTTGGTGAAGGGGGGATTATGGCGTGAAGTTGTTTTTCAGGGGTTGGGCTTGGTCACTTAGTTTGAATGAGGGGAACTTTTAAGACATCAGCATACCAAGACATTTTGGACAATTTTATGCTCCCAACTTTTTGGGAACAGTTTGGGGATGGCCCCTTCCTATTCCAACATTACTGCACACTGCGGAGTAGCTAATTAACACAAATTTTGAGTGAAAATTGGTAAAACTTTAGTTTCATAGTTAGTAAGGTTGAATAAAGACACCAGTCCATCCAGTTCAACCTGAGTGAGTGTCTACAATTGTCCTTATCCCTGTGCATTGTACACTCACATGGGTCCCTACCCTCAAGGAGCCCACAATTCTAGGTCCCCATTCATATACTAGGGCCAATTTTGGACAGAAGCCAATTAGCCTATATGCATGTCTTTGGATTGTGGGAGGAAGCCCACGCAGGCACAGGGAGAACATGCAAACTCCACGCAGGTAGTGTTGTGGTTGGGATTCGAATCAGCGACCCTTCTTACTGCTAGACGAGAGCGCCAACCACCACACCACTGTGCCGCCCTATAAAAATTGAAAAACTTTAGTTCTGTTAGACCAGGCTTACGATGAACATTCCATGAAGAAATCAAGTGTTTCTGAATGACATAGCCGGTTTAAGCAGGGGTGGAAAGATGTCTACAATGAAGTTGGCACCCAAAAATGCAAAGCATAGATGCAAATGCAGACAAAGTGCAAACCCTCATATGCTCAGATCAAATACTGAGCGTGAGAATGATAGATGTATTGAACATGAACAAGGAAACAGCAGATTCTAACAGAGGTTTTTGGTGATGAGAAAGCTTTCTGTAAAGATGGTGCCTCGACTCTTGACAGAAGATCAGAAAGAATGTTGTTTTCAAATTTTATCCGATCTTTTGAAGAATGCTGAGAGATGTTTGATTGGGTTATTACAGGTGAGGAAACAAGGTGTTTCCAGTGTGATCCAGAAACAAAACACCAGAGCATGCAGTGTAAAGCAAAGAATTCCCCTTCCGGAAGAAGGTACGCATTTCACGTTATCAGCTCAAAAGCATGATTGTGAGTTATTTTGATCACGAGGGGATAGTTCACTACGAGTTCATAGAAAATGCTACAATGGTCAACCAACATTGTTACCTGAAAATGCTGAAAATGTTACAATAATCTGTTTGGAGGAAAAGCCTGGAACGCTGGGCTGACAATTGGATTCTCCACCACGATAATGCCCCTGCATATGATGCGTTAAGTGTTTGAGAGCTCCTAATCCAGATATTCATTCTGAAACTTGGCTTTATTTACTTGACTTCACACCCTTCCCTTTTTTTATGTTTCCAAAATTACGAAGTGCCTTTAAAGGATAAAGATTTGATTAAAATACATTGTTAATATATACAGTATATAACTATACTGTATATTGACAGGAGGAGAAGGGAGTGTTAGGTGGACTACCAGATTTAGATGGACTTTGCTAAAAAATTAAAAAGAGACTCTAGTGGAACTTTCGCTTTAAGTACTCCTCGCCCCCTTACATGAGACTTTTTTTTTTGGGAGGGGGGGTTGGTTACCTTGTTTTGAGAGGGACTTCCTGTCTCACTTCCTCCTCCTGTCTCTTGCCCGCCTAGGCGACTCCTCTCCCCCTAGGTGGACCCGCTCTCTATGCAATCTTCTGGTCCCAGAAGATTGCCTGGAAACTAGCAGAGTGCAGCACGACTCGCACATGCGCAGTGCACACCCAGCCGTGAAGCCACAAGCTTTCATGGCCGGGTGCCCACAGTTGCTATCATGACGGAGAGGAGAGGGGAGCGAGCTTCCGTCTGGCCGCATCTCTGGACCGTGGGACAGATGAGTGTCTATTAAACGTCAGCAGCTACACTTTTTGTAGCTGCTGACTTTTAATAAACTAAAAAACAAGTGGGACTCCACTATAACACCTTTTAAAATGGTAATAAACCCCAAAATAAAAAATGTTATATATTGCAGCTTACCAATCATGTGTAGCTGCATTGGTTTTCTTGTGTTTGTCTTTCCCCCCTCTGTTTTCAACTGGTGATTAGAGATGGCCTTGCGGTTAGCCCGGCGGTCGGTTCGCGGCGAACTTTGCTTGTTCGTGATTCGCCAAACCGGCGGACTTCTGGCGCTGTTTGCGGCGGACATATTTGTTTACATTGTGAAGAACTTTGACCCATGACACATCCATCATGATTCATGGGGTACAGGACAGCCAATTGAGACATTTCAGCACATGGACATACTCCCTACCTTATAAATAGACCTGATCTGGCGGCCATTTTACATTCTGTCTTTTGTCAGTGTAGGGAAAGGATGCTGTGTGGAGCAGGGACAGTCAGTCTAATCACTAGCTATTACTATTAGGTCCACAAAGGTCCTTTTAAGGACTGGTATAGGTGTACAGTATATAGGGTTGTAATACACTTATAATATACTTTCTTTCAAATATAGAAAGCATATTATAGTGCACTGCATGCAGTGCTGACCGATTCTGCAGCTGTCGTTTATCAGTGTAGGGAGGGACAGTTTGGTGTTTGGAGCAGGGACAGTCTGCAATTCACTAGCTACTAGGTCCACAAAGGTCCTTTTAAGGACTGGTATAGGTGTACAGTATATATGGTTGTAATACACTTATAATATACAGTGGTGTGAAAAAGTGTTTGCCCCCTTCCTCATTTCCTGTTCCTTTGCATGTTTGTCACACTTAAGTGTTTCGGAACATCAAACCAATTTAAACAATAGTCAAGGACAACACAAGTAAACACAAAATGCAATTTGTAAATGAAGGTGTTTATTATTAAAGGTGAAAAAAAATCCAAACCATCATGGCCCTGTGTGAAAAAGTGATTGCCCCCTAAACCTAATAACTGGTTGGGCCACCCTTAGCAGCAACAACTGCAAGCAAGCGTTTGCAATAACGTGCAATGAGGCTTTTACAGCGTCCTGGAGGAATTTTGGCCCACTCATCTTTGCAGAATTGTCCTAATTCAGTTACATTAGAGGGTTTTCGAGCATGAACGGCCTTTTTAAAGTCATACCACAACATCTCAATAGGATTCAGGTCAGGACTTTGGCTAGGCCACTCCAAAGTCTTCATTTTGTTTTTCTTCAGCCATTCGGTGGTGGACTTGCTGGTGTGTTTAGGATCATTGTCCTGCTGCAGAACCCAAGTTCGTTTCAGCTTGAGTACACGAACAGATGGTCGGACATTCTCCTTCAGGATCTCTTGGTAGACAGCAGAATTCATAGTTCCTTTTATCACGGCAAGTCTTCCAGGTCCTGAAGCAGCAAAACAGCCCCAGACCATCACACTACCACCACCATATTTTACTGTTGGTATAATGTTCTTTTTATGAAATGCAGTGTTCCTTCTACGCCAGATATACTTGGACACACACCTTCCAAAGAGTTCCACTTTTGTCTCATCGGTCCACAGAATGTTGTCCCAAAAGTCTTGGGGATCATCAAGATGTGTTGTGGAGAAATTGAGACGAGCTTTGATGTTCTTTTTGCTCAGCAGTGGTTTTCTCCTTGGAACTCTGCCATGCAGGCCATTTTTGCCCAGTCTTTTCCTGATGGTGGAGGCATGAACGCTGACCTTAACTGAGGCAAGTGAGGCCTGCAGTTCCTTGGACGTTGTTGTGGGGTCTTTTGTGACCTCTTGGATAAGTTGTCGCTGCACTCTTGGGGTAATTTTGGGCGGCCGGCCACTCCTGGGAAGGTTCACCACTGTTCCATGTCTTCGCCATTTGTGGATAATGGCTCTCACTGTGGGTCGCTGGATTCCCAAAGCTTTGGAAATGGCTTTATAACCCTTCCCAGACTGATAGATCTCAATTACTTTCTTTCTCAATTGTTCCTGAATTTCTTTGGGTCTCGGCATGATGTGTAGCTTTTAAGAATCTTCTGGTGGACCTTACTGTGTCAAGCAGCTCCTATTTAAGTGATGCCTTGATTGTGAACAGGTGTGGCAATAATCAGGCCTGGGTGTGGCTAGAGAAATTGAACTCAGGTGTGGACAACCACAGTTATAGTATGTTTTAACAAGGGGGGCAATCACTTTTTCACACAGGGCCATGATGGTTTTGATTTTTTTTCACCTTTAATAATAAACACCTTCATTTACAAATTGCATTTTGTGTTTACTTGTGTTGTCCTTGACTATTGTTTAAATTGGTTTGATGTTCCGAAACACTTAAGTGTGACAAACATGCAAAGGCACAGGAAATGAGGAAGGGGGCAAACACTTTTTCACACCACTGTACTTTCTTTGAAATATAGAAAGCATATTATAGTGCACTGCATGCAGTACTGACCGATTCTGCAGCTGTCGTTTCTCAGTGTAGGGAGGGACAGTTTGATGTTTGGAGCAGGGACAGTCTGCAATTCACTAGCTACTAGGTCCACAAAGGTCCTTTTAAGGACTGGTATAGGTATACAGTATATAGGGTTGTAATACACATATAATATACTTTTTTCAAATATAGAAAGCATATTATACTGCACTGCATGCAGTGCTGACTGATTCTGCAGCTGTCACTTCTCAGTGTAGGGAGGGACAGTTTAGTTTTTGGAGCAGGGACAGTCTGCAATTCACTAGCTACTAGGTCCACAAAGGTCCTTTTAAGGACTGGTATAGGTGTACAGTATATAGGGTTGTAATACACGTATAATATACTTTCTTTCAAATATAGAAAGCATATTATAGTGCACTGCATGCAGTGCTGACCAATTCTGCAGCTGTCGTTTCTCAGTTTAGGGACAGTTTGGATTTGGACCAGGGACAGTCTGCAATTCACTAGCTACTAGGTCCACCAAGGTCCTTTTAAGGATTGGTATAGGTGTACACTATATATGGTTGTAATACATGTATAATATACTTTCTTTCAAATATAGAAAGCATATTATAGTGCACTGCATGCAGTGCTGCTGACCGATTCTGCAGCTGTCATTTCTCAGTGTAGGGACAGTTTGGTTTCTGTAGCAGGGACAGTCTGCAATTCACTAGCTACTAGCTAGTTACTACTAGGTCCACAAAGGTCCTTTTAAGGACTGGTATAGATGTACAGTAGGGAGGAGCTGAACACCCCCTGTTCGGTTCGCACCAGAACCTGCGAACAGACCTAAACTTCGTGTGAACTTTAGAACCCTATTAAAGTCTATGGGACTCGAACGTTTACAATCTAAAGTGCTCATTTTAAAGGGTAATATGCAAGTTACTGTCCTAAAAAGTGTTTGGGGACCTGGGTCCTGCCCCAGGGGACATGGATCAATACAAAAAAAAGTTTTAAAAACTGAAGTTTTTTCAGGAGCAGTGATTTTAATAATGATTGAAGTGAAACAATAAAAGTGTAATATTCCTTTAAATGTGGTACCTGGGGGGTATCTATAGTATGCCTGTGAAGGGGCACATGTTTCCCATGCTTAGAACTGTCCCTGCACAAAGTGTAATTTGTGCAGGAAAAAAAGTCTTTTAAAATCACTTGCGGCTATATTGTCGGCTCCCCGTAATACAGAGAACACTCAATGAGTGTTCTCTGTATTAGCTGACAATTCATTCATTCATTGATAAAAAATAAAAAAAAAGCATGGGGGTTCCCCTAAATTCAATTACCAGGCCCTTCAGGTCTAACATGGATATTAAGGGGAACCCAGTGTCAAAAAAAAAAAAAATTGACGCGGGGGTCCCCCTAAAAATCCATACCAGACCCTTTATCCGAGCACGCAACCTGGCAGGCCACAGGAAAAGAGGGGGGGACGAGAGAGCGGCCCCCCTCCCTCCTGAACCGTACCAGGCCACATACCCTCAACATTGGGAGGATGCTTTGGGGGTCTGTGACCCCTCAAAGCATCTTGTCCCCAAGTTGATGAGGACAAGGGCCTCATCCTCACAACCCTGGCCGGTGGTTGTGAGGGTCTGCGGGAGGGGGGCTTATCAGAATCTGGAAGCCCCCTTTAAAAAGGGGACCCCCCCAGATCCCGACCCCCCCCTGTTTGAAATGGTAAGGAGGTACAAAAATACCCCTACCATTTCACAAAGAAAGTGTAAAAATGGTTAAATAACACACTTTTGTACTTTTGAAAAATTCCTTTATTAAAAAAAAAAAAAATGAAAAAAAGATTCCAGGGGGCGGGGTCACCCATACGTCACTGGGGAACCCCTGGCTCCCCTTACCAGCGTCAGAGGGGGCGGGGTCAGGTGACAGGTGGCCCCGCCCTCCTAATATAAGAAACGTCAGCGCTGGGATCTCCGCAGTGCCTCCGCAGTGGAGACAGAAGACGGATGTATGGACAGCTCTGGACTGAGAGATCCCCCGTCGCTGGATATGATCATCCATCGCTGGACCCCGGAGATTCGTCGCTGGATAGCAAGAGTGGATTAGCACCGCTGGAATCTTTTTTTTATTTTTTTTATTTTTAATAAAGGAATTTTTCAAAAGGGTGTTTGTCTTATTTAACCATTTTTACACTTTCTTTGTGAAATGGTAGGGGTACTTTTGTACCCCCTTACCATTTCAAATGGGGGGGGCGGGATCTGGGGGTCTCCTTGTTAAAGGGGGCTTCCAGATTCTGATAAGCCCCCCGCCCGCAGACCCTCACAACCACCGGCCAGGGTTGTGAGGATGAGGCCCTTGTCCTCATCAACATGGGGACAAGGTGCTTTGAGGGGTCACAGACCCCCAAAGCATCCTCCCAATGTTGAGGGTATGTGGCCTGGTACGGTTCAGGAGGGAGGGGGGCCACTCTCTCGTCCCCCCCTCTTTTCCTGCGGCCTGCCAGGTTGCGCGCTCGGATAAAGGGTCTGGTATGGATATTTAGGGGGACCCCACGTCAATTTTTTTTTTTATTTGACACGGGGTTCCCCTTAATATCCATGTCAGACCTGAAGGGCCTGGTAATTGAATTTAGGGGAACCCCCACGCTTTTTTTTTTTGTTTTATCAATAAATGAATGAATTGTCGGCTAATACAGAGAACACTCATTGAGTGTTCACTATATTACGGGGAGCCGACAATATAGCCGCAAGTGATTTTAAAAGACTTTTTTTCCTGCACAAATGACACTTTGTGCAGGGACAGTTCTAAGCACCAGAAACATGCGCCCCTTCACAGGCATACTATAGATGCCCCCCAGCTACGAAATTTAAAGGAATATTAAACTTTTATTGTTTCACTTTAATCATTATTAAAATCACTGCTCCTGAAAAAACAGCCATTTTTAAAACTTTTTTTTGCATTGATCCATGTCCCCTGGGGCAGGACCCGGGTCCCCAAACACTTTTTAGGACAGTAACCTGCATATTACCCTTTAAAATTAGCACTTTAGATTTCTCCCATAGACTTGTATAGGGTGTTCCGGCTTTTTCAAATTTGCCGCGAACAGCCCAAATTGTTCACTGTTCGCTGAACAGGCGAACATGCAATGTTCGAGTCGAACATGAGTTCGACTCGAACTCAAAGCTCATCCCTAATGTACAGTATATAGGGTTGTAATACACGTATAATATACTTTCTTTCAAATATAGAAAGCATATTATAGGGCACTGCATGCAGTGCTGACCGATTCTGCAGCTGTCGTTTCTCAGTGTAGGGACAGTTTGGTTTTTGGAGCAGGGACAGTCTGCAATTCACTAGCTACTAGGTCCACAAAGGTCCTTTTAAGGACTGGAATAGGTGTACTATTTGTGTGCAGTATATAGGGGTGTAATACACATATAAAATACTTTCAAATATAGAAAGCATAGTATAGTGCATTTCCACTGTGCAGCATTGTGACTGCTGAGCGTTTCTGCAGCGATACTACAAAGAGTAACAAACGCAATTAGAAAAAAGTATTATAACTGGTGTGATAGACTAGTGGCCCCCCAAAACGACAGATTGATGCGGGGGGGTGGGGGGGTTATATACCTTCTTCCACATATACTGCACTTCTCTAGAGACTTTTGTCACAGGGTCATTTAAAAATGACAGGCAGAGGAAGAGGCAGGCCCTTCCGCAGGGGTGGTAGGGGTAGGGCAGGAGCAACAGGCTTGAGCCAAAGTGGCAAATTGCAGAAGCTGCGTTCGATTACATCAAAGGACACACCAGACTTGGTTGAGTGGCTCACTCAGCCTTACTCTTCTGCACCCTCCTCATCCTCTCGATCAGCACCCTCTTCACTCTCTGCTGTATGCACCCCCAAAGACACCACCACCAACACCACCACCACCATATACCCTCCGCTTGAGTCACAGGAATTATTTTCCTATCCATCACAAGACATTGACGATGCGCAGCCATTATTGCATTGGATCAGGAAGAGGAGGTAGCAACAACCGCCACTCAGCAGTCTGAGGACAGTACCCAGATCAGCCCAAGAAGGTTGGTCCCCGGTGTTGCTGCCTACTCTGAGATCTCTAATTATAGCGGTGCGGAAGGTGACATCGATGATGACGTGTCTAGTGATGTCACGTGGGTGCCCACAAGAGAGGAAGAGGAGGGGAGTTCAGAGGGAGATATGGACCAGCAGATAGGGAGGAGAAGCAGGTGAAACTTACATTGCACAGGAGGGACAAACCAGACTGCTAATGTATCAGGAGCGAGGCATCAACCATGTACGGTCAGATCTTGCGCTCCCAGGACGCCGGCACATGGCTCGGCAGTGTGGGCTTTTTTTAACATGTCCGCTGCTGACAATAGTGTTGCCATCTGCAAAAAACAGAGGGGAAAATACTGCGCTAATATAAAAAATAAAATCAAATCTGAATACCTAAAAGCAGCGATTAGTATGGTGTGATACACACCCATAGAACATATAAAACAAAATATTATAACCGCGCTCTCCGCGCTCTAAAAGCAAAAAATAGTATTAATAATAATAATAATAATAAACGTGATATGTAAACACAAATATTGTGTGTACACTATAGATAGTTAAGATCCAGTGCAAATAAGTTCATACACGATATAAACAATTAAATTCAAACAAATAAATAAATAGAGAGAAATTCATTGAAATAAATATAAATAAATTCATGCAATTAATAAAAATTAATTGAAAAACATGGTGCACTAAATATATAAACAATAACATGCACCCAAATAATATATAAAGTGCTCAAAGAAAATGTGCAACAACAATTCCTTTAGGGATACAAACACATGTGCCCAGCAAGTATACACAAATAAATAAATAAATAAAAATATAAAATATAAGCGTGGCAGTCCATCAGATAGAAATATTTCTCCAAAGAGAATTCAGTGTAGATTCAGTGAAAAGCATAAACTTCCTTCACCACCACCGTGCTGATTGATAGTAAGAATGCGCGCTTACCAAATCCCAAAACAAATAGGCATGTATAATCAGGAATCTCAAAAGATCATCACACCAGAACAGCATCTCATCTTTCCACACAGTGGGATCATTCATAGAATATAGATAGAAACTCCCATAGCGTAAATCCGTAAATAAAATCTTTTAAGTCATAGAAAACATACTCACAAATAGGGATGAGCCGAACACCCCCCGGTTCGGTTCGCACCAGAACTTGCGAACGACCCCCGCGTTCGGCACGAACGTTAGAACCCCATTGAAGTCTATGGGACTCGAACGTTCGAATTGGAAAGTGCTAATTTTAACGGCTAATATGCAAGATAGTATGCTAAAAAGGGTTTGGCGATCTGCCTCCTGCCTCAGGGGACATGGGTCACTGCAAAAAAAAGTTTTAAAAACTACCGTTTTGGCGGGAGCACTGATTTTAATGACGATTAAAGTGAAAAAAAAAAGTGAAATATTCCTTTAAATATGGTGCCTGGGGGGTGTCTATATAGTATGCCTGTGAAGTGCCACGTGTTTCCCGTGTTTAGAACAGTCCCTGCACAAAATGACATTAAACGGAAATAACACCATTTAAAACTGCTTGCGGTTTTAATGTTATATCTGGTTCCTGCAATATGGTTGAAAATCATTCAGAAAAATGGCATGGGTAGCCCTCCCTGCCCATTACCAGCCTATTTGGGTCTTGTACGCACATTAAGGGGAACCCTGTACCCATATTAAAAAAAAGGAAATGCGTGTGGCCCCCAGGCCCTATATACTCAGAACAGCAGTATACAGGCGGTGCAAACAAGACAGGGACTGTGTAGGTTTGTTGTGTTAAGTTGAATCTGTTTGTCATTTTCAACCGGTACATTTTTAAAGTGTAGCTCCAGTCAAAAAAAATATCTTTAAGCTTTTTGGAAAACATAGGGAAGGGTTATCACCCCTGTATAATTTGTTTTGTCGTCCATCTTTTTTCATCTCACTTGCTGTTGTCTCCTTCCGTTTGCAAGTAGGAGATGTTTGTAAATTGGATGTTTGAAAGTAGGGGCCTGCCCTATATGCTCTGCAGAAATGGCGGAACAAGGTGTTGGTTTTGCAACAACATTGTAAGCCCTCAAAGTGACTCTTGGTGGCCGCTGGAGCGCCCTGCTGTGAACGATTATATCAAGAATTGTAATTACATGCCATTGTTGAACAGTGGTAGAAAAATTGACCTTTGGTGGTTGTGGTGCTGGTGCCACAACACTATAAGTCCTCACAGTTACTCTGGGTGGGCACAGGAAGGGGCCCTCCTGTGAAATATTATATCAAGAATTGTAATTACATGTCCCTGTTAAACAGGGGCAGAAAAATTGGGCCTTAGGCACTGGTGCCATCACACTGCAACCTCTGCCATACACTCTAGTTTTTTTGCAGGAATTAGCCCTGCTGCAAAGCATTGCATCAAAAATTTTACTTAAACGCCCCTGTTAAACAGGGGCAGAAAAATTGGGCCTTAGGCACTGGTGCCATCACACTGCAACCTCTGCCATACACTCTAGTTTTTTTGCAGGAATTAGCCCTGCTGCAAAGCATTGCATCAAAAATTTTACTTAAACGCCCCTGTTAAACAGGGGCAGAAAAATTGGGCCTTAGGCACTGGTGCCATCACACTGCAACCTCTGCCATACACTCTAGTTTTATTGCAGGAATTAGCCCTGCTGCAAAGCATTGCATCAAAAATTGTACTTAAACGCCCCTGTTAAACAGGGGCAGAAAAATTGGGCCTTAGGCACTGGTGCCATCACACTGCAACCTCTGCCATACACTCTAGTTTTATTGCAGGAATTAGCCCTGCTGCAAAGCACTGCATCAAAAATTTTACTTAAACGCCCCTGTTAAACAGGGGCAGAAAAATTGGGCCTTAGGCACTGGTGCCATCACACTGCAACCTCTGCCATATACTCTAGTTTTTTTGCAGGAATTAGCCCTGCTGCAAAGCATTGCATCAAAAATTGTACTTAAACGCCCCTGTTAAACAGGGGCAGAAAAATTGGGCTGCTGGCATCACCCAGAACCAAAAATGTTCTTCCAACATATCAGCGGAGGAGGAAGAGGATAGACAATCAACATAACAGGACAGTCACTCAGCATCAGCATAGGCAGTCTTGAAGGGATGTGGTATTTCAAAAAAAATTATTCGGTTACATCAGCTTCAGGTGCTTGGTAGCTGTGGGTGATCCAAGACTGATTCATCTTGATGAAGGTCAGTCGATCAACTGATTCGGTGGACAGGCGCACCCTGTGGTCGGTAACGAAGCCACCAGCAGCACTGAAGGTGCGTTCCGAAAGAACGCTGGATGCAGGACAGGCCAGTAGCTCAATTGCATACTGTGCAAGCTCTGGCCAGTGATCCATCCTCAAGACCCAGTAAGCCAGAGGATTTTCAGTGGGAAAGGTGTCCAAGTCTGACCTTGCCCCTAGGTATTCCTGCACCATGTAAATTAGACGCTGGCGATGGGTGCTGGAACCAATCATACCTTGGGGCTGCGGACTAAAAAATTGTCTGAAAGCATCAGTCAGACGGCCACCTTCTCCACCGCTCCTTCTGACTGATGCCTCAGCAACACGTTGTCCAGGACCAGGAGTTTGTGACCTCCCAGTCTCTGGGAACGCGTTGCACAGAGCTTTCTGCAAGGCCTCCCGGAGATGTCTCATCCTCTGCTCCCTCTGCGATGGCAAGATAAGGTCGGCAACCTTACCCTTGTACCGTGGATCAAGGAGAGTGGCCAGCCAGTAATGGTCCCTCTCCTTGATCCGAAGAATACGAGGATCCTTCCGCAGGCTTTGCAGGATCAGGGAGGCCATGCAGCGTAGGTTAGCTGAGGCATTCGGTCCGGAGTCCTCTGGGTCACTAAGGACAACATGATCCGCAGCTACCTCCTCCCAGCCACGTACAAGTCCACGTGTTTCTTGGGACTGTAAATCATCCCTATAAGACTGCTGCTGCTGATGCTGAGTGCCAGCCTCCACCTCCATGCTGACACAATCATCCTCCTCCTCCTCTTCCTCCTCCTCACCCTCTTCCTGTGTGATGGGTGGCACAGCAGGAACACTGTCTGGATAAAGGGGGCCTTGAGAGGCAAGGAAGTCCTCCTCTTCCTGCCTCTGTTCTGCCTCAAGTGCCCTGTCCATTATTCCACGCAGCGTATGCTCCAAGAGGTGGACAAGAGGTATAGTGTCACTGATGCATGCACTGTCACTGCTCACCATCCTTGTGGCCTCCTCAAACGGTGACAGGACAGTGCATGCATCCCTGATCATGCCCCACTGGCGTGGTGAGAAAAAACCAAGCTCTCCTGACCCTGTCCTGGTGCCGTAGTCGCACAGGTACTCATTGATGGCCCTCTGCTGCGTGTGCAGCCGCTGCAGCATGGCCAATGTTGAGTTCCATCTGGTGGGCATGTCACATATAAGGCGGTTCTTGGGCAGGTTCAACTCCTTTTGGAGCTCAGCCAGCCGAGCACAGGCATTAAATGATCGGCGGAAATGCACACAGACTCTCCTGGCCTGTTTCAGGACATCCTGTAAGCCGGGGTACCTGCCCAAGAACCGCTGCACCACCAGGTTAAGGACGTGAGCTACACAGGGCACATGGGTCAGTTGTCCCTGTCGGAGGGCGGAGAGGTGGTTGGTGCCATTGTCGCAAACCACCATTCCTGGCTTAAGCTGGCGTGGCGTCAACCACCTCTCGGCCTGCCCCTGCAGAGCTGACAAAACATCCGCCCCAGTGTGGCTCCTGTCCCCCAAACAAACCAGCGCAAGCACGGCATGGCATCGTTTTGCCTGCGTACTTGCGTAGCCCCTGCAACGCCTACGGAGCACCGCTGGTTCTGAGGACAGAGCACTGGAAGAGGCCATGGAGGAAGAAGAAGAGGAGGGGGTGGAGGAGAGAGGTGTGTCACAACCAATAGTAGCATTTTGGAGGCGTGGTGGCGGAACAACCTCCAATACTACTGCACCTTGTCCTGCATCCTTCCCAGCAGCCAGAAGAGTGACCCAATGGGCCGTGAAAGACAGGTAACGTCCCTGTCCATGCCTGCTGGACCATGAGTCAGCGGTAATATGCACCTTACCGCTGACCGCCCTGTCCAGCGAGGCAAGGACATTGCCTTCCACATGCCGGTAGAGAGCCGGAATTGCCTTCCGTGAGAAAAAGTGGCGTTTGGGGACCTGCCACTGAGGAACCGCACATTGTACAAACTCACGGAAGGGGGCCGAGTCTACCAACTGAAAAGGCAGCAGTTGAAGTGCTAGCAATTTAGCCAAGCTAGCATTCAACCGCTGGGCATGTGGATGGCTGGGAGTAAATTTCTTCCGCCGGTCCAGCAGCTGGGGCAGGGACATTTGTCTGCTATAATCGGACGTGGATGTACCACTAGCAGAGTTCCCGGAAGCACTTGGCTGTGACACACCTAATTCTACACCTTCATTCCTCTCAGAGCAGGTTTCAGAGAGGACTGAAGGTCTAGTGGGGTTGGAGATGCCAGCTGATGAGGAGCAAGGAGAGGTCCGCTTTGTTCTTTGGTGTGGGTCTTTGAGGTATGCTTGCCAACGAGCTGCATGGCAGGTCAACATATGTCTGGTCAAGCATGTGGTGCCCAAGCGGCTGATGTTTTGGCCACGTGAGATACGCTTGAGACATATGTTGCAAATAGCAGCGGTGCGATCTGATGCACTCGTCTCAAAAAAGGCCCACACCAAAGAACTTTTAGAATAACGCGCAGAGGAAGCGCTCTGCGCAGGCGGAGCTCTGCGGTGTGATTCAGTCGGTGTGCTGCCCCTAAGCTGGCCCCCGGAGGGCATCCTGCCTTGTTGGACATGTGCCTCCTCCTCCTCCTCCTCCCTCCTTCCAGGCACCCACGTGGAGTCAGTGCCCTCATCATCCCCTCCCTCTTCATCGCTGTAGCAAACCTGGCAGTATGCTGCAGCTTGTGGAACATGACTGCCAGATTGCTGTCCTTCTTGAGCATCCCCTCTCTCTGTGCTCACGCTACTGCCTTCCTCTAGCTGAGTGTCATCATCAGAGCCCACCAAACACTGGGCATCCTCCTGGAGCATGTACCCAACACTGTGCTCAAAGAGTTCAGGAGACTCCTCAGGAGGACGTGGTGGGTCTAGGGAAGGAGTCACTGATGATGACATTGAGAGGAGGGACGGCGATGTGTTAGCAGCTGCTTTTCTACTACCCTGAGACTGGGTGAGAGAGGATGAGGAGGATGAAGAGGGCTTGGTCATCCACTCTACCAAGTCGTTGGCATGTTGCGGTTCAACATGTCCAGCTGCAGAAAAGAAGGACAAGCATGTCCCATGGCCACGTGCTGATGACAATGCACCGCGTCCCCGACCAGCACTGTTGTCTCTAGACACAGAGCCTGCTTGCCCTCTTTTATCGGCTCGCGCCTGTCTGCCTCTCCTTGCTGGCCTTCCAGACATGGTAATGGCCTGAAGGGAGTTGGGTAAAACAGTAGTTGGGTAGTTTATATTGTGCTGGAGGCACACAACACCCACTAACTCCTGCAGATGCCTTTTTTATAGAACAGCAGAGTTAAAGGGGTATATACAGATGTATACTGTGCTGTGCTGGAAGCACACACAACTTCCAATAACTCCAGCAGATGTCAATCGGGCCCAAATAGAGAACAGCTATGTAGGTGGATAATAGCGGTATGTACTGGGTACAGAGCAGGCACACAGCACGCACTATCTCCTGAGTGACACTGCTGACTGCAAGCTCTATTGTTAAAGATGGACCACTAGCTATATAGGTGAGGTGAATATCACGGTGTATACTGCGGTCAGGGCACGCAGACAATAACCAGAAAACAGCAGAGTTAAAGGGGTATATACAGATGTATACTGTGCTGTGCTGGAAGCACACACAACTTCCAATAACTCCAGCAGATGTCAATCGGGCCCAAATAGAGAACAGCTATGTAGGTGGATAATAGCGGTATGTACTGGGTACAGAGCAGGCACACAGCACGCACTATCTCCTGAGTGACACTGCTGACTGCAAGCTCTATTGTTAAAGATGGACCACTAGCTATATAGGTGAGGTGAATATCACGGTGTATACTGCGGTCAGGGCACGCAGACAATAACCAGAAAACAGCAGAGTTAAAGGGGTATATACAGATGTATACTGTGCTGTGCTGGAAGCACACACAACTTCCAATAACTCCAGCAGATGTCAATCGGGCCCAAATAGAGAACAGCTATGTAGGTGGATAATAGCGGTATGTACTGGGTACAGAGCAGGCACACAGCACGCACTATCTCCTGAGTGACACTGCTGACTGCAAGCTCTATTGTTAAAGATGGACCACTAGCTATATAGGTGAGGTGAATATCACGGTGTATACTGCGGTCAGGGCACGCAGACAATAACCAGAAAACAGCAGAGTTAAAGGGGTATATACAGATGTATACTGTGCTGTGCTGGAAGCACACACAACTTCCAATAACTCCAGCAGATGCCAATCGGGCCCAAATAGAGAACAGCTATGTAGGTGGATAATAGCGGTATGTACTGGGTACAGAGCAGGCACACAGCACGCACTATCTCCTGAGTGACACTGCTGACTGCAAGCTCTATTGTTAAAGATGGACCACTAGCTATATAGGTGAGGTGAATATCACGGTGTATACTGCGGTCAGGGCACGCAGACAATAACCAGAAAACAGCAGAGTTAAAGGGGTATATACAGATGTATACTGTGCTGTGCTGGAAGCACACACAACTTCCAATAACTCCAGCAGATGTCAATCGGGCCCAAATAGAGAACAGCTATGTAGGTGGATAATAGCGGTATGTACTGGGTACAGAGCAGGCACACAGCACGCACTATCTCCTGAGTGACACTGCTGACTGCAAGCTCTATTGTTAAAGATGGACCACTAGCTATATAGGTGAGGTGAATATCACGGTGTATACTGCGGTCAGGGCACGCAGACAATAACCAGAAAACAGCAGAGTTAAAGGGGTATATACAGATGTATACTGTGCTGTGCTGGAAGCACACACAACTTCCAATAACTCCAGCAGATGCCAATCGGGCCCAAATAGAGAACAGCTATGTAGGTGGATAATAGCGGTATGTACTGGGTACAGAGCAGGCACACAGCACGCACTATCTCCTGAGTGACACTGCTGACTGCAAGCTCTATTGTTAAAGATGGACCACTAGCTATATAGGTGAGGTGAATATCACGGTGTATACTGCGGTCAGGGCACGCAGACAATAACCAGAAAACAGCAGAGTTAAAGGGGTATATACAGATGTATACTGTGCTGTGCTGGAAGCACACACAACTTCCAATAACTCCAGCAGATGTCAATCGGGCCCAAATAGAGAACAGCTATGTAGGTGGATAATAGCGGTATGTACTGGGTACAGAGCAGGCACACAGCACGCACTATCTCCTGAGTGACACTGCTGACTGCAAGCTCTATTGTTAAAGATGGACCACTAGCTATATAGGTGAGGTGAATATCACGGTGTATACTGCGGTCAGGGCACGCAGACAATAACAAGAAAACAGCAGAGTTAAAGGGGTATATACAGATGTATACTGTGCTGTGCTGGAGGCACACACAACTTCCAATAACTCCAGCAAATGACAATCGGGCTCAAATAGAGAACAGCTATGTAGGTGTATATAGTGGTATGTACTGGGTACAGAGCACGCAGACAGCACGCACTAACACTACTGACTGCAAGCTTATTATTAAAGCTAGATCACTAGCTATATAGGTGAGGTGAATATAGTGGTGTATACTGCGGTCAGGGCACAGACAGTAACCACTACACAAGAGCAAAATAGTAAATCAGCCAAAAACGATTGGTGTGTAACTGTGTTGAAGGTACACAGAACACCCACTGCTTCAGATGCTAACAAACACTACACGAGGCCGCCTGAAAGGCAGCTTTATATAGTGTGGGGCGTGCACTACACAGTCTGAGCTATGATTGGCCACAGGCAGGATGCCTGTGGCCAACCATTGCTCTTCCCGCTACTGGCGCTGCGATTGGCCAAGCATGCGGGGTCACAGTGCATGCTTGGCCAATCGTGAGACAGCAATGCATTGCGCCATCGCAGTGCATTGTGGGCCACACGAATTTTGCCGCGAACGGCCCAAACGTTCGGAATTCGGCGAACGCACGAACGACCGATGTTCGAGTCGAACATGCGTTCGACTCGAACACGAAGCTCATCCCTACTCACAAACATAAAAAGTCAAATCAGCGCTAGATGCCGGCCGGCAAAACGAGCACCCAAATGTCACGTGATAGCGTCAAGCACATCGAGACCACCCAATATCTGCAGCCTTTGCAGTCAACGCATAAGTCGTGGTCAGCCTAACACTCACTTAGGAACGACCGCCTTAAGAAGGCACATGAGCTGCCATCACCGAGCCCAGTGGGAGCAATGGAACACACAAAGCCACACTCTAGGCTTTCACCATCCAGCCTTTTCTACTTCTCCTTCTCCTCTCTCCTCAGAATTGTCCTCCACTCTACCTTCCATAATGCCGTCCTCACGTTTTTCTGGAAAAAGCCAGGCTTCCGTGGGCCAAATGTTCGAGCGTAAAAAAATTATGACACCGGATAACCCTCTTGCCCAATGGTTGACTGCTGGCTTGTCAGAACTGATAGCCCGCCAACTACTGCCATATAAACTGGTGGACTCGGAGGCCTTTTCGAAAATTTGTGGCCATTGGAACACCACAATGGAAGGTCCCAGGAACTAAGTATTTCTCACAGAAGGGCATCCCAGAGCTATATGGCCATGTTCAGCAGCAAGTGAATGTATCTCTGGCACACAGTGTCGGTGCCACAATACATCTGACCACAGACACGTGGTCTAGCAAACATGGGCAGGGAAGGTATATAACTTTTACTGCCCACTGGGTGAACCTTCTGATGGCCGTCAAGCATGTAACCCGTGGCACCCGTGTAGATTTGGTTTTACCGCCATGGCTTGCATGCAGGCTTGCCTCTTCTTCTCCTCCTCCTACTCCATCCTCCCTCGCCTCTTCGGGTGACTCCTTTTCCGCTGCTAGCATCTCTTCCGCTGCACCGCCCAAGATCCCCAGAACCTATTTGACATGCCAGGTGAGACGTTGCCAGGCTGTGCTGCGTCTGTTGTGACTGGAAGCCAAGAGCCACACTGGCCCTGCCCTCCTTTCAGCTTTGCGTTCACAGGGAGATCAGTGGCTAACATCGCTCAATTTCACAGTTGGTAAAGTGGTTGTGTGACAACGGTGCCAATCTGCTTAGCGCATTGAAACACATTGAAATTACACACGTGCCATGCATGGCACACGTCTTAAACTTGGTCGTGCAGCGATTCGTTGTCAAATTCCCTGGGGTCCAGGACATATTGCGGCAGGCAAGGAAAATCTTGGCCCATTTCAGAAGATCTGCCCGACGCAATGGAACTTAACCTTCTATATGCTTGATAGGCTGCTCCAGCAGAAACGTGCAGTTAACGACTACCTTTACGAACTCTGCGGCAGAACAAGTTCTGGGGAGCTTGGTTTTTTTCACCACGCCAGTGGCTGCTCATGCGCAACGCATGCAGACTTCTGCAACCATTTGATGAGATCACCAAATTGGTCAGTCGCAGCCATGGCGCCATCAGTGACATCGTACCTTATGCCTTCTTTATGGAGCGTGCATTGCGTTGTGTCATTGATCAAGCCGTGGAGGAGCAGGAGCAGGAAGATGAGGAAGTCGCAATGCTGAATGAATTCCCAGGGGGGCTACTCTGTCTTAGACAAGTCAACAACAGGAGTCTGAAGAGGAGTCAGAGGAGGATGGTGTCGGGGCGGATGAGGAGGAGCAAGAAGAGCATGCTTTAAACCTTTCTGGGATCCCTGTTGTTGTCCGTGGATGGGGAGAGGAGAACGAGGAGGACGACATTATCCTGGATGATGAGCAGGAGCCAGGCCACCACACCACTTCCAGTTTAGTGCAAATGGGGGCTTTCATGCTCCAGTGTTTTAACAGGGACCTCCGTATAAAAAGCATAAAGGTCAAGGACCAGTACTGGGTGGCAACATACTTAGACCCCCGGTACAAACACAAAATGGTGGAAATGTTACCACCATCACAGAGGGCTGTCAGAATGGAGCACTTCCAGGCTTTGCTTAGAGAAATGCTACATTCTGCTTTTGCGTGCGCTGGCAAAGGAATTCCCACTCCCAGAGAAAGAGTTACGGGTACCAATCCAATAGTGCCTTCAAGAAGAGGGCGGTTTGAAGATGTGTTGGTCACTTCTGATATGAGATCATTCTTTCAGCCGACCCATCGACAGGTGTCATCCGGATCCAGCATCAGGGAACGCCTAGACCGACAGGTGTCAGGTGTTAACGGCCGATGTGGACGCTCTGAGAAGTGATGAACCCCTGGACTACTGGGTGGGCAGGCTTGACCTCTGGCCAGAGCTTGCACAATTTGCAATGGAACTGTTGGCTTGCCCCTCGTCCAGTGTCCTGTCCGAAAGGACGTTGAGCGCAGCAGGGGGGATAATGACCGATAAGCGCACTCGCCTAGCTCACGACAGCGTTGACTACCTCACATTTATCAAGATGAATGAGGCATGGATCCCGGAGGAATTCAACACATGTGACCAGTAGACCATGTATATGCATAACTCTATAAACGATTTATATAATCTAGCACACGGACCTTTTTTCTACATTTGGCTCACTTCCTTGTACAAAAAAAGCACATCGTACTATATGCCCTCCTGTTTGAAGAGGTTGAGCGGTGTCCTATTGTTGGGTCTTGCAGCGAGTTGCTGGTATCAGTTCTGGTGTCAGTGCCCTCTATCTCACTGCTGGTGTGGTGTCAGTGCTCTCTATCACGGTGCTGGTGTGGTGTCAGTGCTCTCTATCTCGGTGCTGGTATCAGTGCTCTCTATCACGGTGCTGGTGTGGTGTCAGTGCTCTCTATCATGGTGCTGGTGTCAGTGCTCTCTCTCTATCTTGGTGCTGGTGTCAGTGCTCTCTATCTCGGTGATGGTGTCAGTGCTCTCTATCACGGTGCTGGTGTGGTGTCAGTGCTCTCTATCTTGGTGCTGCTGTCAGTGCTCTCTATCACGGTGCTGTTGTGGTGTCAGTGCTCTCTATCATGGTGCTGGTGTCAGTGCTCTCTCTCTATCTCGGTGCTGGTGTCAGTGCTCTCTATCACAGTGCTGGTGTGGTGTCAGTGCTCTCTATCACGGTGCTGGTGACAATGCTCTCTCTCTATCTTGGTGCTGGTGTCAGTGCTCTCTATCACAGTGCTGGTGTCAGTGCTCTCTATCACAGTGCTGGCGGGGTGTCAGTGCTCTCTATCACTGTGCTGGTGTGGTGTCAGTGCTCTCTATCTCGGTGCTGGTATCAGTGCTCTCGCCCTATCTCGGTGCTGGTGTCAGTGCTCTTTCTCTATCTCGGTGCTGGTGTGGTGTCAGTGCTCTCTATCTCGGTGCTGGTGTCAGTGCTCTCTATCACAGTGCTGGTGTCAGTGCTCTCTATCACGGTGCTGGTGTCAGTGCTCTCTCTCTATCACAGTGCTGGTGTCAGTGCTGGTGTCAGTGCTCTCTATCATGGTGCTGGTGTGGTGTCAGTGCTCTCTATCACGGTGCTGGTGTCAGTGCTCTCTCTCTATCTCGGTGCTGGTGTCAGTGCTCTCTATCTCGGTGCTGGTGTCAGTGCTCTCTATCACGATGCTGGTGTGGTGTCAGTGCTCTCTATCTTGGTGCTGCTGTCAGTACTCTCTATCACGGTGCTGGTGTGGTGTCAGTGCTCTCTATCTCGGTGCTGGTGTCAGCGCTCTCGCTCTATCTCAGTGTTGGTGCCAGTGCTCTCTCTCTCTATCTCGGTGCTCGTGTGGTGTCAGTGCTCTCTATCTCTGTGCTGGTGTCAGTGCTCTCTGTCATGGTGCTGGTGTCAGTGCTCTCTATCATGGTGCTGGTGTCAGTGCTCTCTATCTCAGGGGTGGTGTGGTCTCAGTGCTCTCTATCACGGTGCTGGTGTCAGTGCTCTCTATCACAGTGCTGGTGTCAGTGCTCTCTATCACAGTGCTGGTGTCAGTGCTCTCTCTCTAACACGGTGCTGGTGTCAGTGCTCTCTATCTTGGTTCTGGTGTCAGTGCTCTCTCTCTATCTCAGTGCTGGTGTCAGTGCTCTCTCTCTATCTCGGTGCTGGTGTGGTCTCAGCACTCTCTATCACGGTGCTGGTGTGGTGTCAGTGCTCTCTATCATGGTGCTGGTGTCAGTGCTCTCTATCACGGTGCTGGTGTCAGTGCTCTCTATAACGGTGCTGGTGTCAGTGCTCTCTCTCGGTGCTGGTGTCAGTGCTCTCTCTCTATTTCGGTGCTGGTGTGGTGTCAGTGCTCTCTATCTCGGTGCTGGTGTGGTCTCAGTGCTCTCTATCACGGTGCTGGTGTCAGTGCTCTCTATCACGGTGTTGGTGTCAGTGCTCTCTATCTCGGTGCTGATGTCAGTGCTCTCTATCACAGTGCTGGTGTCAGTGCTCAGTCTCTATCGTGGTGCTGGTTTCAGACAGTGAGGGAGATAGCAGCGGAGAAGCCAATTAGCAGGCAGTGCCAGCACCATGGCTGAGGATCAGCACTGGACTGGCACCTCCGGACCACTGCAGTGGAGCCCTGCATAGGTGGGGGTAAGGGCCGGGCAGAGGGAGGGGCTCAAGCACAGGTTCACACACTGGGACACTGGCACAGGACTGCGCTGCCCTGACCATGGCACTGATCATCTCCTGCACCCCCTTCATAGCCTGGCCTGACCTTGCCTCTCCTCCATGGCCTTCATGCGCTCCTGAATTGTCAAAATTTCACAGATAAAAAAAAATGCTTGTTGTTGTCGATCCCAGATTCACTTAATACTTTTCTTATGTCAGTGTCCATGTTGTGGGACTATGCGTGCACAGCTAGTAAGTATTTTGTGGCTGAAAATATGACCTGGAGGTTTTTAAGGGTCGCTTGCCATTTCCGCCCCCTTTTGGCCACGTTCGCGGTTCGTGTTCACGAAACGTCCTGTCGGAAGTTAATCCATCACTACTGGTGATCTGGCCAGTAATACACCTCCTGTATTACTGAGGCACAACTGGGTGAATGAGAACAGAAGGCACAGCAGACAGCAGCATTGTCAGAGGGGGAGGGGAGTGATATTTTTGGCAGATTTAGATGCACTAACAAATTAAAACCAAACGTCAGCTCACATTTTATAATCAGTTAAAGCTGTTTTTTTTTTTTTTGGGATAAAGATTTTACATAAATAAAAGTTGATAATTTTAATCACTCCTGTCAGTGTTAAATGGTTTGTCTCATCCCTGTAAACTGATACGTTCTGCTGGAGAGTTTATGCTATGAAAAGAAATAGACTTGCTAGTTGGATCCCCAGATGAAAATAGAAGAAAGAAAGCCTAAAAAGAAAACTAATGCAGCCATCACATCTAAGGATTAGTAAGCTGCAATATAATAAATATTCCAGCTATCTCTGAAGACTATAGAACCTCACCCCTCTATGTCATGCAGAAGAAGAGGGTGTGTAGTACTACTCTGCGATGACAATGCTTCTCTTTCACACAGTAAGATGAGTGAGCATTGTCACCTAAGAACAGGAAGTGTGAAGATAAAGGAGAAGTGCAAATTATATGAAAATAAAAGACAAAAATACAAAAAAATAAAAACAAAGAGAAAAGTACTGCAGTCACCACAATCAGGGACTGTTGAGCTACAATATATTACATTTTTAGTTTTGATTTTAAATATACTTCACAGCCCAAGTCTACTTTTTGAAAGAGGGGGGTTATGTTTGGGGCTTTGAATGAAGCACATGGGGCACTAGGCTCTGTGCCTCCATCCATAATTTGATTAAGGAAGTAAAAGGGGGTTGGGACTGAGGTGCATCATGCATGCCAAATGGTTGGTAAATAGTAGGGATGAGCTCAGGCGTGTTCGCATGGAACACGTGCAGAGCCCGCCAGGAAGTCGGCGCAGAGCTGCGCTAATCACAGGCAGTGAGACATTGCCCGATCTCTGCAGCCGCACATCGGGGCAAAGTCTCACTGCCTGTGATTAGCGATGCGCCGACTTCCTGGCGGGATCTGCACGTGTTCCATGCGAACACGCCTGAGCTCATCCCTAGTAAATAGTGAATGCATGGAAACACATTCATAATTCATATGTATACATAAGTGGAATCATAACACAGTAAGTATAAAAGATAGTAATGTTTAGTGCAGATTTTATTAAAAAGCCTCATCAACAAACAGTTCAATCAAAAAACTCATGATTACAGCAATTCATACATGTGATAAAATATATTTGTCAATTGGATATAACACACTATAATATATAGATATTGGGTTAAGCGCTGATCAATAAAATAATACAACGTTGGTCATGATTAGCAAAAATTCATATATAAAAACAAACATATAAATGCATGATTGTAGTAAAAAAAATTGCATTCTAAAAGGTTCAATGTGTTTCATGGAATTCTCTCCACTTCCTCAGGAGGAAATGCAACATACATAACTGAAAAAAGTATATACCGAACATTGTAATCTGATGATTTAACCAAAATACAAGAAGGGGAGGGGGGGGGGGGAGAAAAAGCCCATTCGAAGGAGGAATACGCTTTCCTAGTTTACTCACAAATAAGCTCAAAGTGCAACACGTAGTGCTATGGACAGATGGCTGTCTAGAGATGTCTGCACTGTGGGAGTACTGCCTGTGAACGCCAAGGCACATATAAGAGGACCTCACATAAAGTGCGGATCTTCATTGTGTGGTCCACGGTAACATAATTAGCAATCCCGAGGGGGGGTTTGGGAAAGATGTAGATATATACAGTGGTGTGAAAAAGTGTTTGCCCCCTTCCTCATTTCCTGTTCCTTTGCATGTTTGTCACACTTAAGTGTTTCGGAACATCAAACCAATTTAAACAATAGTCAAGGACAACACAAGTAAACACAAAATGCAATTTGTAAATGAAGGTGTTTATTATTAAAGGTGAAAAAAAATCCAAACCATCATGGCCCTGTGTGAAAAAGTGATTGCCCCCTAAACCTAATAACTGGTTGGGCCACCCTTGGCAGCAACAACTGCAACCAAGCGTTTGCGATAACGTGCAATGAGGCTTTTACAGCGTCCTGGAGGAATTTTGGCCCACTCATCTTTGCAGAATTGTCCTAATTCAGTTACATTAGAGGGTTTTCGAGCATGAACGGCCTTTTTAAGGTCATACCACAACATCTCAATAGGATTCAGGTCAGGACTTTGGCTAGGCCACTCCAAAGTCTTCATTTTGTTTTTCTTCAGCCATTCGGTGGTGGACTTGCTGGTGTGTTTAGGATCATTGTCCTGCTGCAGAACCCAAGTTCGTTTCAGCTTGAGTACACGAACAGATGGTCGGACATTCTCCTTCAGGATCTCTTGGTAGACAGCAGAATTCATAGTTCCTTTTATCACGGCAAGTCTTCCAGGTCCTGAAGCAGCAAAACAGCCCCAGACCATCACACTACCACCACCATATTTTACTGTTGGTATAATGTTCTTTTTATGAAATGCAGTGTTCCTTCTACGCCAGATATACTTGGACACACACCTTCCAAAGAGTTCCACTTTTGTCTCATCGGTCCACAGAATGTTGTCCCAAAAGTCTTGGGGATCATCAAGATGTGTTGTGGAGAAATTGAGACGAGCTTTGATGTTCTTTTTGCTCAGCAGTGGTTTTCTCCTTGGAACTCTGCCATGCAGGCCATTTTTGCCCAGTCTTTTCTTGATGGTGGAGGCATGAACGCTGGCCTTAACTGAGGCAAGTGACCTCTTGGATGAGTCGTCGCTGCGCTCTTGGGGTAATTTTGGGCGGCCGGCCACTCCTGGGAAGGTTCACCACTGTTCCATGTCTTCACCATTTGTGGATAATGGCTCTCACTGTGGTTCGCTGGATTCCCAAAGCTTTGGAAATGGCTTTATAACCCTTTCCAGACTGATAGATCTCAATTACTTTCTTTCTCAATTGTTCCTGAATTTCTTTGGGTCTCGGCATGATGTGTAGCTTTTAAGGATCTTCTGGTGGACCTTACTGTGTCAAGCAGCTCCTATTTAAGTGATGCCTTGATTGTGAACAGGTGTGGCAATAATCAGGCCTGGGTGTGGCTAGAGAAATTGAACTCAGGTGTGGACAACCACAGTTATAGTATGTTTTAACAAGGGGGGCAATCACTTTTTCACACAGGGCCATGATGGTTTGGATTTTTTTTCACCTTTAATAATAAACACCTTCATTTACAAATTGCATTTTGTGTTTACTTGTGTTGTCCTTGACTATTGTTTAAATTGGTTTGATGTTCCGAAACACTTAAGTGTGAACAAACATGCAAAGGAACAGGAAATGAGGAAGGGGGCAAACACTTTTTCACACCACTGTACGTAGTTAATGTGGTAAATATAGCTAGTGCCTAAGTAGCCTAGATCGCTATTGATTGCTAATTGGATCCCAGAAAAAGGAAAGAAGCAAAAAAAGCCCACTATGGGAAGGGTGTGCTTGTGTAACATGTAGCATGAATATAAAAAATGATCAAAAGTAGAAATACTCATGGATCAGTTAATATACAAGAGTGAGTGAGTAAACATATTCCCAAAAGGGAGAAAAGAAATAGAGAGATATAAAAGATGTAAGGTTGTTGGGTTTGCTATTGGCTTCTGGGAGCTGTGATGCGCTCCGAGCAGGGATGTGCTGTCAGGGGACGCAGGTGAGGCAGGGCCTTACAGCCATGGACATTTAAAAAAAAGTGAGCTTTGAGGGTCGTAGCTCGGAGACCCGGGCCACAAAATAAGTCCTACCCCACCACTGGTAAAAATTCAGGGCTCCTACTACCTATGGTTCCAGAGATATGGGGCTCCTTACACAGCCTGTCAGAAGCTAAATATAGAGGGGCCACGTTAAATACAAACTGACACCCTCTGTTTGCAGCAGACTGAGAGGTTGAGCTCACAGTTGCTCTCCTCACTTCTTGTCAGAGGCACTGAGCTCAATGAACAGCTTGGAGTCTTGGACCAATGGTAAAGAACCATTGGTCCCAGCTGTCCAATAAAAATTCTGCAGTGGAAGCATGCCTCTCACTGCAGTGTCATAGAAGGAGCATGTAAAAATGTGGGTGAGATTACTGTGCTTATCACAATAGTGTACAATGTGAAGCAGCTAACACAAAAACTTAAAACAGAACATAGAAACAAAGTGTAGCGCTAAAATAACAACATAATAAATCATGTGCAAATATATCATACAGTGCTTATAGATCATAAAACAATGCAGAAAATTACAGTGCTGGGTGCAAGTGGGTACAAATTCCACTGCACAGAACCAGATGAAATAGGATCATAAAAGGTGACGAATGTTCAAATAATAAGGGCATGGATGGCAAAGTATGCTTAAACAGTCCACACTGGATTGTAGACTCAATGATGCAACCCAAGGGGGTGACCACAACCACAGTAAAATCACCAGGGATAGTGTGTTTTCCACTTGGGGTAGGGGGTAAACACTCTCACCAGACGATGTGGACACATATACCACTGGCAGTGGGTCAATGAGGCTGAAGAGACCAGGGGATGAAACTCCAATGATGGACACTGGAACATTGGAACTCACAGGGATGTAGACTCTCCTGCCAATGGCAGAGGGTTGATGGACCGGCAGAAAGCAGGACTGAAACCCAGGCAGAGGTCACTTAAAGTGCAGGTAGTGTATTTACTCTCATCCAATGAAACAATGAAAATCATAAAAGAAAAAATGCCTACATATGGTGTAGGTCAAAAGGATTGATTTATCAAAATAAGTATAAACATCAAGTGATAGATGTGTACAAGTATCCGTGATCACAATTTAGAAGCAACATTAGGAGCTAGGCAAGTAAATCCAATGTGTTTCGTCCCACTGGACTTTAACTAAAAGACAAATGCTCCCTTCCAGCCCAACCCTCTTAGCTTCCAGCCCAGGCCTCTTAGGAAAAAAAACAATCCCATGTTTTTCTCACACAGTTAAGAAACTGATTCTGTTGAAAAGGTATTGTTATGTTCAAGCTAAATCATATATGTATATGTTACTGTATATTTTCTAACATAATAATTTATTATTTATCTATTTACTGTGAAATTACTGGTTGGAAGTTATAACTCGAAAATTACTCAGAACCCCCAAACAATATATATATATTGTTTTAGCAGACACCCTAGGGAATAAAATGGTGGGCGTTGTAACTTTGTATGTCACATGGTATTTGCGCAGAAATTTTTTTAAACACTTTTTTTGGTGGAAAAAAAACTGTTTCATGTGTAGCACACCTTAGGTAGTTAGGTGCTAAGTGTAAGGGTTTTTTTTTGTGTATGTTGCCAGCACAGGTACATTTAAGCAGGCCTATGCTGGGAGCTATGCATGTTTGTTTTG
The DNA here is from genome assembly GCF_037356315.1 of Lithobates pipiens. Taxonomy (NCBI): domain Eukaryota; kingdom Metazoa; phylum Chordata; class Amphibia; order Anura; family Ranidae; genus Lithobates; species Lithobates pipiens. The sequence continues at coordinate 168,354,700 of NW_027507787.1, read as the reverse complement.
ATCTGGGGGTAGGGGAGTGGTTTAGTATAGCAGTGGGTGACTGACATGTGCCTCAGCTCTTGGGCACCTCCTCTGTTTCCAGTGAGAAGGTTCTGGAAAAGGGCAGGGCAGAGAGCTGGAGTGACATGGGGTGCATGTAGGAGCCCTGACCAATCCCCAACTAGGATTGGCAGAGGGCAGGCCTTCTATATATACCCATGGTAAGCCTGCTGTGGGGGAAGTTGATGATGGAGTTTTATACTGTCGTGTTTGAGGGAACCCCCTTTCTGGTCAGCATGTCCGAAGTAAAGTCATTCAGGAATGATCCAGGACATGTGTCGTTGAGTGGAAAGCACAGTGGAAAGTTCTGGAAGAGAAATGCCAGGGGAGCTGGATGTAGAGCCAGAGGGAGAGTATGTGGGAGTTTTGTGTCAAGTCGCTGCAGCCAAGAGGGTGGGCAGGATTTGCAAATCGGACTTGCTGGAGATCAGTAGTCCATCTACATTTATTCTTCTCAAGTGAATCAGTTGCTACCACAGAGGGGTACTGCAGACCCCGGCCTACAAAAGGCTATCAAATCAATGGGCTGAAATCCTGCCCAAGTCTGACTAAAGTATCATAGGAACCTTTTTCCAAGTCGAACCGACACAAGTTGGACCAGTTAAGACGTCACTCATAGGGAGCAATTGCTTTTACAATGTCCTTTGAATTGTGTTCTCGAAGTTAGAGCAAATGTTGGTCCAGTATGAACCGGCCCTCAGAGATGGAAGAATGGCTCAATTGATAAAAGTAAGAAGCTAATTAGTGAAGGGAAAGCAATTTGCTTGAATTTAACCCCTCAGTTGTGTTGTGTTTGTGGTTACACTCGAACATGAACATTCTTCTCAACGTAACTTGTCTGGCAGGTTTGAGTCTATTCTCGCTATAAAAAAAAAAAGCTTGACGATAAACCGGGTCTGTCAAAGTCATATATATAGCGGCAGGTGACAAAAGTCACAGCAAGTTTTCTACTCAAAACTAGGAGAAATAGATTACATTTTAAAGCCGGGTGATCGCAAAAAAAAAATTACTTAATATTGACCTCCATCAGAACCAAGAAGGTAAGTGAATCTCTTCCTTTCTTTCCTCTATACTCTTTAGATGTGAGCTGTCTTGTGTCATAAAATATCTGATTGCTTATTAGAGTGTTTTCAATATAACTGCCATTGGCATAAAATAAAATTGGTTTACAATTTCCATTTGTAGTTTGTTAAATTGCAGATCCCAAATCAACAAACAGTCTGCTAATTATCAACATGTAAAATAAGTAATCATATTAAATCCTCAGCATTTGTTTCGTTTATCACATTGGACACAATAAAATAAGCATTCCAGGTTTTATTGTCGAAGCTTAATTGAACATGCTGAAGTTAGAAGCTCATTGGTTACTATGCACAGCTGCACCAGTTTTAGTATATCTCCCTGTTTGCTAAAATTATTTCCCCAGCATGTAGAGTTTGCAGCTGGCTCCTGTACCTTCACCCCAGCTGGCTCCTGCTCTTTATTGATTATGTCAAATTAAGGAAATTCAAACTAATACGTATATGTTTAACATAACTGAGTTTACTGGTATTCCAAAAAGGGGTAAACAAAGACTGGGGTAAAGGGCAGAAACAAACTGCAAACTAATTAAATGCTTCGGCAAGTTGGTTGGATTATGCCATCTGGGAACTTTTTAGTTTTGCATAGAGTTGATCTACAAATCATGGGACCCCATAGCAAAATTTGAATAGGGTCCCCCTGCTAAGTGTAGCAGCTGGCAGTGTCAAATGTCATTGAGTTTAACATAAAGTACTCCTAATCCAAAGATAGTCAATAGCAGAGCCATTGGCATAGTCTGACTACTAGGGAGCTTTGGATAAAAGTTATAAATGCAGTAATAATAATAGTAAAAATATTAATATAATGATATTTTATAGTACGACAAAACCATTAATGCTCTTGAACACAATTATAACACTAACACAAACTCTCTTGACTACCTGGGAATTGTTATCGCTCTAAGATATTTTTATATATATTTATTTTGGCGATCTCTGTCTCTTGCTTTACATTATACCTTTTGGTGTTTGCAGTCTATCCTAACATAGTACACATACTTTTTAAAGAGGGCAAGGCTTTAATTTGGCAGTACATTTTGATACATATATTTTTTATTTTCTTCCATTCGATTGCTATTTTACAATAAAAAAAAATAAAAGCATTTCCTTGTAGTTTTTCCCAACACAATGTTAAAGTAATCTGGTCACCCCCATATGTTTAAATAAACAAAATATGTTGACAAATTCTGCTGCTTACAATATCACATTAGTGCAACTTTTTGTAATGTAGTGGAAAGGTAAAATTCAAAGTAAATGTTTACGATTTACTTTGGAGGGTTTTATGCCCCTTTCAAAGCTACATTGTTCCACACGCAGTAGAAAATAAAAATGTTTGCTTAACCACTTGCTTACTGGGCACTTAAACACCATTCTGCCCAGACCAATTTTCAGCTTTCGGTGCTCTCACAATTTGAATGACAATTACTCAGTCATGCAACACTGTACCCAAATGAATTTTTTGTCCTTTTTTTCCCACAAATAGAGCTTTCTTTTGGTGGTATTTGATCACCTCTGGGGTTTTTATTTTTTGCGCTATAAATGAAAAAAGACCGAAAATTTTGAAAAAAAACGCATATTTCTTTGTTTCTGTGACAAAATTATGCAAATTATTAATTTTTCTTCATAAATTTTGGTCACAATTTATACTGCTACATATCTTTGGTAAAAATAACCCAAATTAGTGGATATTATTTGGTCTTTGTGAAAGTTAGAGCGTCTACAAGCTGTGGTGCGAATCGCACAAAATTGATCACATCTGATGTACTGGTGGCCTATCTCGCTTCTTGTGACCCGAACAAGTCAGAAAAGTACAAATACCCCCCAAATGACCCCTTTTTGGAAAGTAGACATTCCAAGGTATTTAGTAAGAGGCATGGTGAGCTTTTTGATGTTGTCATTTTTTTCCCACAATTCTTTGCAAAATGAAGATTTTTCATTTTTTTTATTTTTCTCCACAAAATTGTCATTGTAATAGGTTATTTCTCTCACGTGGCATGTGTATACCACAAATGACACCCCCCAAAAAATTCTGCTACTCCTCCTGAATATTACAATACCACATGTGTGGGACTTTTTCACAGCCTGGCCACATAGAGAGGCCCAACATGCAGGGAGCGCCATCACGTGTTCTAGAAGCATAAATTACACATCTAACTTGTTGACTATTTATTACACTTTTGAAATACCAGGACAATGACACGTGACACTGATGACAGATGGCACTGATACGTGGCAATGATGACACTTATACGTGGCACTGATGACACGTGGCACTGATGACAGATGGCACTAATATGTGGCACTGATGACAGATGACACTAATATGTGGCACTGATGACACGTGGCACTAATACGTGGCACTGATGACACGTGGCACTGATGGCACGTGGCACTAATACGTGGCACTAATACGTGGCACTAATACGTGGCACTAATACTTGCCACCGGTGACAGATGGCACTAATACGTGGCACCAATGACGCGTGACACTGATGACAGATGGCACTGATAAGTGGCATTGATGACACGTGACACTGACAACAGATGGCACGTGACACTGACAGGTGGCACTGATGACAAATGGCACTGATACATGGCACTGATGACAGATGGCACTATGTGGCACTGACACGTGGCACTGACGACACGTGGCACTGACGACACGTGGCACTGGGGGCAGGTGGCACTGGGGGCAGGTGGCACTGGGGTGGATGGCACTGGGGGCAGGTAGCACTGGGGTGGATGGCACTGGGGGCAGGTAGCACTGGGGTGGATGGCACTGGGGGCAGGTAGCACTGGGGTGGATGGCACTGGGGGCAGGTAGCACTGGGGTGGATGGCACTGGGGGCAGGTAGCACTGGGGTGGATGGCACTGGGGGCAGGTGGCACTGGGGTGGATGGCACTGGGGCGGATGGCACTGGGGCAGATGGCACTGGGGCAGATGGCACTGGGGCGGATGGCACTGCTGGGGGTGGATGGCACTGCTAGGGGAGGATGGCACTGCTAGGGGAGGATGGCACTTTATTTTATTTTTTTACTTTTTTTTCTTTCACAGTCAGAACGGCTGCCGCTGCAGCCGTTCATCTCTCCCCTCTCGCACTGTCTGTGCGAGGAAGGAGAGCGGCGCTGAGAGATGATCTCATATGTAAACATGTGAGATCATCTCCCATTGGATACGCCGATCACGCTGTAAACGGCCGCTGTGATTGGCCGTTTACAGCGATCTGTGTTTGCCTGTCCCCGGGGGACACGGCGAACACAGAACTTCCGCGATGCGCGCCCGCGGCGGCGCGCATTGCGGAAGTAAACATCACGCCGTCCAGGGACGACAACCCGGACGAAGGCGCCTGCTCTACTGCCGTCATTCGGCCATAGGGCGGGCGCGAGGAGGTTAAAATCTTTTGCTTAACATCAAAATGAGATTAATTTGGGTTGATGAGAGCATACGTTAGCATGACGGTGACATTTTCAAGGGTTTGCAGTTGCAAAAAATGACATTGTTTTTGCTTATGTGAGCATTGGAAGCTTGCCCAGTGACTTCAAATGTCATCCAGATCATCCAACATTAATGTTGGGACCTGGACATGGGGAGGGGATTAACATTTCTTTTCTTTTTTTTTTGGATATATATTTATTTATTGTTATTTGTATATATTGTATATGTATGTTTGTGTGTACCGTATTTAACGGGGTATAACACGCACCGGCGTATAACACACATCCTGAGTTTAGGAGGGCATTTTAAGGAAAAAAGTTTTAGGAGGGAAGTTTAAGGAAAAAAAAACTTACATTTAAATGCCAGTCAATGCAGCCTTATCAGTGTGCATCTGCAGCCTTGTCCATCATTGCAGAATGATCAGTGTCATTTGCAGCTTGCCCAGCGCTGTTTGCAGCTTTGCAGTGTCATTTGCAGCTTGGCCAGCGCTGTTTGCAGCTTTGCAGTGTCATTTGCAGCTTGGCCAACGCCGCTTGCAGCCTTGCCCATGTTTAAATTTCCCGCCGCTGAGACAGACCGAGCGAGCGCCGCCGAAAAAGACCGAGCCGACTTGCTTGGCTCCGCTCGAAGTCCCGCCTCCCTGCTGTTTCTCTAGCGAGCGCTGCCGAAAAAGACTGAGCCGTCTGTACTGTTTATTTGGCTGGGCTCCGCTCGCAGTCCCGCCCAGTATGGGCGGGACTGCAAGCCGAGCCGAGCCGAGTACACAGTACAGTTGGCTCCGTCTTTTTCGGCAGCGCTCGCTAGAGAAACAGCAGGGAGGCGGGACTTCGAGCGGAGCCAAGCAAGTTGGCTCGGTCTTTTTCGGCCGCGCTCGGTATTTTTGACTCGCAGCCAGTGGCGATCGGCGTATAACACGCACCCACGACTTTCTCCTGATTTTAAGGGGGAAAAAGTGCGTGTTATACGCCGATAAATACGGTATTTGCTTGTATTGGTGTGTGTGTATATAAAAATATTGGCATCCCACCACTTCACCCAGAAAACTACAATTACAAATGTTTAGGTATTCTTATGTTTATTTCTTTTGTTTGTATTGGTATGGCACAAAAAAGTGGAGAAACAAAAAGGCAAATCTGAAATATTCCATGCAAAACTCCAAAAATGGACTAGACAAAATTATTGGCACCTTCTCACAACTGTAAGGCCGCGTACACACGCGGGGACTGTTCGCACAACTTTGTTCGTCAAACAGTTTCAGCGGACAGTCCGCTCAAAATTAGCATGGACGGACATGGCCACACACGACGTACGAACAGTTTGCTGAAACCGTGCGCGATGACGTGAACGGCACGTACGACGGGACTAGAAAACGACGTCCTATACACTGCAATGCAACCTTCGGCGTATAAATTCTTTCTGAGCATGCGCGGAACTTTGTTTGACGAACAAGCCTACACACGAGGGGACTGTTCGCTGAAACAAGGTTTCAGCGGACAGTTTTTCGGAAATTCCGAAAAACCTTGTTCAGCAGACTGTTCGCTGAAACTGTCCGCTGAAAGCCCACACACGAGCGGACTGTCCGCTGAAACACTGTTCAGCGGACAAAGTTGAGCGAACAGTCCCCGCGTGTGTACGCGGCCTAAGAAATAATTGCACTCCAAGTTTGTGATGCTCCTGTAATTTGTAATTAAACTCACCTGTATTAATTAACAGGTGCTGACAATATAGAAATCACACCGGCAACCAGTTAAAATGGTGAAAAATGGACTCAGCCTTTCTGTTGTGTGTCCCTGTGTGTCACACGGAGCATGGAGAAGAGAAAGAGCAGCAAAGAATTGTCTGAGGATTTGAGAACAAAAATTGTGGAAAAGTATGGACAATCTCAAGGTTACAAGTCCTAGAAGGTACCTAGTTGTTACAGGTACCCTGCTCCCACTTCTGCTCAGACAGCCTAGGCGATCCAAACTGAAGTTCTCCTCTCCCCCTCCCTTCCTGCAATCTTCTGGGACATGTCACAGGTCCCCGTAGATTGCCTGGCCATTCAGGACGCACCCAGCTGTGAAGCCGCAAGTTGTCACAGCTAGGTGCCCACACTAGTGATGCCGGTGACGGGAAGAGGCAGTGGAGAAAACTGAGGTTTTGGATGGATTCATTGCTGGATCGTGGGACAGGTGAGTGCTTATTTAAAGTCAGCAGCCACACTTTTTGTATCTGCTGACTTTTAATAAACACAGAAACAGCAGGAATGCCACTTTAATGCTCCTGTGTCCACTATGCACAACATTGTCAAGAAGTTTACATCCTATGGCACTGTAGCCAATCTCCCTGGACGTGGACGAAAGATAAAAAATTATCAAAGATTGCAACAAAGGATTTTTGGAACGGTGGATAAAGAATCTTGATCAACTTTCAGACAAATTTAAGCTGACCCTCAGGCACAGGGCACAACTGTGTCAGCTCGCACTATACTTCGCCATCTCAGTGAAAATGGACTCTATTGTAGATGACCCAGAAGGACCCCACTGCTGACACAAAAACATAAAAAAGCCAAATTGGAGCTTGCCAAAACTTACCCGAGGAAGCCTAAAACCTACCTCATTCTACTGTTTTCACAAAAAATAAATGAGGCCTTTAAAGAAAAGAATACAGTCCCTACTGTCAAACATGGTGGAGGTTCACTGATGTTTTGAGGTTGCTTTGCTGCTTCAAGCACTGGATGTCTTGACTGTGTGCAATGCATTATAAAATCTGAAGACACCAAAGAATTCTAGGGTGCAATGCAGGGCCCAGTATCAGAAAGTTGGGTCTCCGTCAGAGGTCATGGGTCCTTTCAGCAGGACACTGACCCAAAGCACATGTCAAAAAGCACCCAGAAATGGTTTAAGACAACACATGAGGGTTACAGGAAGTGATTGATTTCAGTTATTTTTCCCAAGGTGTATGCTACCAAGTGTTAAATTGAGGGTGCCAATAATTTTGTCCAGTTTTGGAGTTTGCATGGAATGTGTCAGATTTGTCTTTTTTGTCTCTCCACTTTTTTGTGACATACCAATTCAAACAAAATAAATAAACATGAGAATGCCTAAACATTTTCTGCCAGGGTGCCAAAATCTTTGGCCATGACTGTGTGTGTATGTTGTGGCAGCACGCAGGTAAAGTCACCTGGTTGTATCCAGGATGGGAAATATGTATGCCCTAGATTCAGGCTTTATGCAGACTTGTACAATTAGAGGGGAAGAGTTAATGAGCCCAGCTGAAGTAAGTGGGCTCATTAAGACCTCTACAAAAAACCCCAGCATGCTTAGGGAGATGCTCCATCCTGGAACCAGTTTTGTGTTGTATAGACTAGGGAGTGTGACACTTGTTCTGTGCGGTGAGTTAACACCTGTGTGGCAAACCTCTACATCAGAGACAGGGACTGGTGCTGCACAAGGCTGCACTCAGTTGTTAGATAGGGAATCTATGTGTGTATTTAGAGGTCAAGCTGACCAAGGATTTATTTTCATGTTTTATTTTTGTTTGGCTGTTATATGTTTCACTGCATGTAGCATAAATAAACCGCATCTTTTGTTTTTTGCACCTACAACGCTGTCTGCTGTGCCTGATTTTGTGTTGTGAACCCATCCAGGGGGTCACACACACCCGCTGCCGAGCTAACCCCTCACAGTTGGTGGAGAATTTGGGCATTTTTTTTTTTTAAGGCCAGCATGGAGGAGATACTGAGACAGCTGGCTCTAGCAAATGCAAATCAGCAGCAAGCAAATGCAAATCAGCAGCAAGCAAATGCAAATCAGCAGCAAACAAATGCGGGTTTACAAAAGAGCCTTGCAGCCCAGCAGCAGATAAATGCAACTTTGCAGCAGAGTTTGGAAGCTCAGCAACAAGCCCAGCAGCGATCTGAAGCCCGCTTCATAGACCTGTTGCAGAAGCAAGAGCGGAGTTTTCGACAGCAAATAGAGACATTAATACAGCAATGTCCGCAGACCAATGAGGCAAGTGGTTACACTAATACCGCATCCTTTGGTGTGAGCCGTTTATTGACAAAAATGACTGGAGAGGATGATCCGGAGGTGTTTTTGACCACATTTGAAAGGACTGCTGAAAGGGAAAAGTGGCCTAAGGAGCAATGGGCTGGACTGGTGGCCCCTCTGTTAACTGGGGAATCGCAGAAAGCTTATTATGACCTGGAGCCTGACCAAGCAAAAGACTATGTGGTGCTAAAAACAGAAATATTGGCATGGCTGGGTGTTACCCTGACCGTCCGGGCTCAGCGTGTGCATAATTGGACTTTTCAGGTTGGAAAACCCCCCAGGTCTCAAATGTATGATCTCATTCACCTGAGCAGGAAGTGGCTGCAGCCAGAGACTTTGACCGCACCAAACATTGTGGAACGTGTTGTTATGGATCGTTTCCTGAGAGCTCTTCCTACTGTCATCCAAAAATGGGTAAGCCATGGAGATCCAGAAAATGCAGATAAACTTTTGGATCTGGTTGAGAGGTATTTGGCTACAGAGAACCTGACCACCTCTTCCAGGGACTCACGGACTTTCCACCCTAAGACCAGATCATTCCCAGTGGCGGGTAAGATGACTCCAAGGGGTGAGGGTGGAGAGAGTGAGGGAGTGGGAGTTCTACCTAAGGTCTGGCGGGAGCAGCCCGGGAAGCCCAGGCTGCAAGAGGCAGCGAAAAAGATTATTTGCTACCGCTGCCGCCAAGAGGGACATATTGCAGCCAATTGCCCAGTTGTGGATGAGCCTATGCAATGTGACTTTATAAGGGAGAGACGTCAGTCGCTGTTTGCGACAGTTGCATGCACTGCCATTCGGGGACCTGAGAAACATTTATGTAAAATGTGTATTAATGGTAGAAATGTTGATGTGTTGCTGGATTCAGGTAGCCTGGTAACATTGATAAAAGCTGAATTAGTTACTACAAAGTTCTCTGGGAAGAACAAGGTGGCTGTTATTTGTGTGCATGGGGACACCCGAGAGTATCCTGTAACTTCAGTGTTTTTTGAGACCCCCAAAGGTAACCTCTCTCATCAGGTGGGGTTAGTGTCTCACTTACCACATGATGCTATTGTGGGAAGGGATTTTCCAAAATTCTGGGAACTCTGGGATTGTCCTGAGCCCCCCACTGGTGCCCCTATAAACCAGGAAGATGACCAGAATTCCTCTGGGAGTGGTAAGGACTCTCCTGAATTTCCCTTGTCGGTATTGGCGGGGGAAACTCGAGAAACTGGGGAGGAGCCAACCTCCTCAGATGAAAACATGCCGTCTGTGGAGTTTTCGGATCTTGAGGTTCACATGGAAAATTTTGCCACAGAACAGTTAAAAGACCCCACCCTAATAAAGGCACGGGAAAATGTGGTGAAAATAGATGGCGAGTTAGTGAACCCAGATAAGACTTGCACTTATCCTTACTTCACTATGGAAAGGGACCTGCTGTATCGAGTGGCTCAAAGGGCAGAAGAAACCATTGAGCAACTTGTAGTGCCCAAACCTTACAGGAAGTTGGCGTTAGAATTGGCCCATGGGCACATTCTGGGAGGTCATCTGGGGGCCGAGAAAACCAGAGAGAGGGTACTGCAGAGATTCTATTGGCCTGGGGTCATGAAGGAAACAGAAAATTATTGTTCCTCCTGCCCTGTGTGTCAGAAGTCGGCACCTATGCCACATTTCCGTAACCCGCTGGTACCTCTTCCTATCATTGAGGTCCCCTTTGAGAGGATCGCAATGGATTTGGTAGGTCCGATAATGAAGTCTGCTAGGGGGCATCAGTACATTTTGGTTATATTGGACTATGCCACCCGTTATCCGGAAGCAATTCCTCTTCGAAATACCTCGGCCAAAACCATAGCCAAAGAGCTATCTCTTGTTTTTAGCCGCGTGGGTATTTGTAAGGAACTGCTTACGGACCAAGGTACACCCTTTATGTCCAGGGTTATGAAAGAACTATGCAAGTTGTACAAAGTGACACAATTGCGTACATCTGTGTATCACCCCCAAACAGATGGGTTGGTTGAAAGATTCAACAAAACCCTAAAACAAATGTTAAAGAAGGTGGTGGATAGAGATGGAAAGAATTGGGACTATCTAATACCCTATCTGATGTTTGCCATTAGGGAGGTACCCCAATCCTCTACGGGTTTCTCACCCTTCGAGTTGCTCTATGGGAGACACCCAAGAGGGCTGCTGGATATCGCCAAGGAAACTTGGGAAAATGAGAGTTCTCCTCACAGGAGCGTGATTGAGCATGTTGCCCTGATGCAAGATAGAATTACACAGGTAATGCCAATCGTAAAGGAACATTTGACCCAAGCGCAGTTAGCACAGCAGAGAGTGTACAACCGTGGGGCCAAGATCCGTACTTTTTCCCCGGGGGATAGGGTCTTGGTGCTAGTCCCTACGGTTGAAAGCAAATTTCTGGCCAAATGGCAAGGTCCATACGAAGTAATTGAAAAAATTAGTGAGGTGAACTACAGGGTTAGACAGCCAGGAAGGCGAAAGCCGGAGCAGATATATCACGTCAATCTGCTGAAAGCCTGAAGGGATAGGGAATCCCTAGTCGCAGAGACTTTGTCACAAGCACAGCCTGATTGCTTAGTTCCTGAGGTTGGAATAGCAGACACCTTATCGAAAGCCCAACAACAGGAGGTTAAAGAGTTTGTACTTCGTAACAAAGAGATTTTCTCTGAGCTGCCGGGAAAAACATCTGGCGTAGAGCATGACATTATCACCCCGCCAGGAGAAAGGGTAAAACTAAAACCTTATAGAATACCAGAGGCCCGACGGGAGGCAATACGTGGGGAGGTTCAAAGGATGCTGGAATTGGGTGTGATAGAGGAGTCCCAGAGTGACTGGTCCAGTCCTATCGTACTAGTGCCCAAACCTGATGGGAGCTGGCGGTTTTGTAACGATTTTCGACAATTGAATAAAGTTACAAAATTTGACACCTACCCCATGCCGCGTATAGATGAGTTGATTGACCGGCTGGGAACAGACGGTATATGACAACTCTTGATCTCACCAAAGGGTATTGGCAAATTCCCCTGGCCGAGTCGGCCAAGGAGAAAACTGCGTTTGTAACCCCAGATGGGGCATTCCAATATAAGAGAATGCCGTTTGGGTTACAGAATGCACCGGCAACATTCCAGCGGAAAATGGATAAGATTCTGAGGCCCCATCAGAAATATGCTGCAGCTTACCTGGATGATGTGATTATCCATAGCACAGACTGGGTCTCACATTTGCCAAAAGTACAAGCAGTCCTAGACTCTATCCGGGAAGCTGGGTTTACGGCCAATCCAAAGAAGTGTACCATTGGACAGGAGGAGGCCAAATATCTTGGGTACACTATTGGGAGGGGGGTGATAAAACCCCAAGTTAATAAAGTCGAGGCCATACAGAGTTGGCCACGTCCCAACAGCAAGAAACAGGTACGAGCCTTTCTGGGAATTGCTGGCTATTATCGACGATTCATTCCCCATTTTGCTTCTCAGGCTGTGCCCCTCACCAACCTGACAAAAGGGAAAGAGTCGGTCATGGTTAAATAGTCCCCAGAGGCTGAAGAAGCATTTCAGTCCTTAAAAACAGCCTTATGTAGCCAGCCAGTGTTGTACTCACCAGACTTCTCTAAGGACTTCGTTGTACAAACTGATGCATCAGACGTTGGGTTAGGAGCAGTGTTATCCCAGGTCTGGAACGGGGAAGAGCACCCAGTCATTTATCTCAGCAGGAAGTTGAAGTCCCATGAGGTAAATTACGCCACGATTGAGAAGGAATGTTTAGCAGTGAAGTGGGCTCTAGATTCCCTTCGGTACTATCTGCTAGGTAGGCACTTTGACCTGGTGACTGATCACGCTCCTTTAAAGTGGATGGCTCAAAACAAGGAGACCAATAGAAGGGTAAATAGGTGGTTCCTGGCCCTACAGGAATTTAACTTTACAGTTAAGCATCGCCCTGGTGTTAAAATGGGGAATGTGGATGCTTTGTCTCGGATACATGCGTGTCTGACTGCTTGTGTTACAACCCCAAGGTTGAAACAAGAGGGGGGGGGGGGGGTATGTGGCAGCACGCAGGTAAAGTCACCTGGTTGTATCCAGGATGGGAAATATGTATGCCCTAGATTCAGGCTTTATGCAGACTTGTACAATTAGAGGGGAAGAGTTAATGAGCCCAGCTGAAGTAAGTGGGCTCATTAAGACCTCTACAAAAAACCCCAGCATGCTTAGGGAGATGCTCCATCCTGGAACCAGTTTTGTGTTGTATAGACTAGGGAGTGTGACACTTGTTCTGTGCGGTGAGTTAACGCCTGTGTGGCAAACCTCTACATCAGAAAACATTTATTTTCATGTTTTATTTTTGTTTGGCTGTTATATGTTTCACTGCATGTAGCATAAATAAACCGCATGTTTTGTTTTTTGCACCTACAACGCTGTCTGCTGTGCCTGATTTTGTGTTGGGAACCCATCCAGGGGGTCACACACACCCGCTGCCGAGCTAACCCCTCACAATGTGTATATATAATATATAGTCAAAGCCTTTCGACCGGGATGGATGTGAACCATGTAAACACACCATAAGATTTACAACATGAAATGTGCCCTGGTCTGCTGGTTGGTAAACCAAAAAGGGGGCATAGCCAAGATATGTAATAGATGTTTTTGGAGACAAATTAATTTGAGAAATGCCCTGAAAAAGGGTATGGGAGGGAGGGTATCATGCACAGGAACTGACAAAGACCACATATGAATGGGCTGCTTAAATACCCCACAGACTCCTCCCATAAATTCAGGACACCATACTGGCCTTCTTATTTATGTTCAAAGACCGGGATGGATGTGAACCACATAAACACGCCATAAGACTTACAACACGAAATGGACCTGAAGTGTGCCCTGGTCTGCTGGTTCGTATACCAAAAAAGGGGGCAAAAACATCCAGGTAGGGGTGAAAGCTCTTTATTGGTTTAGTGTTATTCACTGAGCATGTTTTGTAAATCCTTGCAACATTTCTACCTGAGGATTCGAGATGTACTGAGCAAAGCAAGCAGATTTCCACCTGCCTAATCTCTTGATGATTTGGTCTGGAACCCCGTGCTGGGATGCGGCCGAGGCTGCTCTAATTCGGAACGAGCGACCAGAGTACCGACTGGGGTCGAGGTCTAGGTTGCGCAGGAGGATCCTGACATGCTCAATGAACTGGCAGCCACTCAAGGGGTTGGTCGGGAAAGGTAGTAGGGGACTAGGGTTCGAGTGCCTTGCTAGGAGTGACAGTAGGCGGTTGAGTATCGCTACTGGGCACCAGATGTTGTTTGTCTTGAAAAGATGGATGTCAACCCCGGAGCCTGATTGCTGGGTTTTGGATATTATGAGGTGGAGAATGAATGATCTTGGTAGCGAGCCAGGCGACGTCTATACAGTACCTGGCTGGCAGGGCTATTACAGGTAAACTCGCTAGGCCGCAAAAAAAACGTAGTAGGCCAGGTAGATGGTTGCTTGAATGACCAAGCTGTGAAGAAGGCCAAACGGGGAAGGAGAGAGGATGGTTGAAATGTCTCTGAAGATGGTACTCATGATGGGCAAGCATATGGAGTTGGTTTTTGGGCTGTTGCTTCTGAAAGCAGGATGGCTCGAATCGCATGGGTTGTGAATTAGGATGGCTTTGTGGGATCCTGTAAGGCCAGGAAGTCTTGGATGCCAGCTAAGTATAGTCTAATGGTGTTGTGTGATAGAGCCAATTGATTGTGGCAATATAAAAAGAAAGCTAGTATGTGCTTAGTGCCTGTTGACTTTGCCATGGGATAGGATGCCAGAAACTTTCAGAAGGTGTTCCAAGCTGTGTGGTAGGCCTTGAGTGTGTTGCTGGATAAGGATTGATTGATGAGCTGGGTCGCGCTATGAAGGTGCTGTTTTAATCCAATGTCAGCTGAGACCAAGGTGGAATAAGAGATAATGTTGGGTCAGCTGAGGATTTCTGCTGAAAAAATTAAATGAAGTTAAAATGGGACAGTGCATCTGCTAACACTTTGCACTTGCCCGGAATAAATGTGTAGTGGACATTAAACTGATGCTGCAGGGATAATTGTATCAGCCTGTGTAGGAAGTACATAATAGGGAGTGACTTGGACCTGCCCTTATTAATGATATCGGCCGTGGCCTTGTTGTCAGTGGCGAAGGTCCAGGTATCGCCCCAGACATGAGCGGCTGCCACGATCGGGTATAGTTTGAACAATGAGGAAGACTAGATAAACCCGGGGATTAGGTGTATCTCTGGAGGCCATGGTCCTGCAAACCAATGGTGGGCAAAAATTGCAGAGAAGCCTGTGGAGGCTGAGGCTTCCGTTACTACCTGCGGTGATAGAGGGGATACTGACAGTATGAACATGGATATGCCATTCCAACTGGTAAGGAACTCAACCCACATAGACAAATCCTCTACTGCCACTGTGTCCAATCTAAGGATTTGTTCAGGGTCCTGTGTCTGAAAGAGGAAACCAAGTGGCATGAAACAAAAGACTGTCCCTGGGGAATGATTCTCATTGCAAAGTTGAGCATCCCTAAGAGGCATTGAAGTTGCTTCTTAGTACACCCCTGTGTATGGGTAAAGTCATGAAGAACCGACCCGATGTGGGTCAGTTTGTCGGGGGGGGGGGGGGGGGGGCTGGCATGGAGTGTGCAGGTTGACCCAGAGGAAGCTGATGGAGTGTGCTGGGCCTTCCACTTTGTGTTCTGCAATGGGCACATTGAGATTCCCAAACACCACTCTTAACCTATCATGGTCTACTGGGGGCACGCTGGGCTGTTCAATTAGCAAGAAGTCATCCAGGTAATGGATGACCCTCTGGCACTGGCCTTGGTGCGACAGGATCCAGGTGAGGGACTGTGCGAAGGTGTCACTACTACTCGTGGCTACTTTTAGAGCCAAAGGTCAGTTTGGTGGCAAAGTAGTATGACTCTTTACATTTAATGCCATGCCAGCACCAGAGGGACAGTTGGATGGGTAGAAGCTTAAATGCATCTGATATGTCAGCTTTAGAGAACCAGGCACCTGTGCCTACTTTGATAATGGCCTGAATGGCCATGTCTACTGAAGCGTATTTCAGGGAGAATTCCTCTGAACAAATTTGGGAATTCAAACTCAGGATGTGGTAAGAATGAGGCGCAGACAGATTGTATACCAAGAGACTTTAATTTGAAAACTTGCTCTTGACAAACCCAATAGGGCTAACTCTCCAGATGTTGAAAGGTGAAGGGGCCGATGATGAAGCCTCGGTCAAGTTCAGTCTGCAACAGCTGGTCTATGGCTTGTTCGTCGGTGGCCCCTGAGGGGAGGTTCCTGCACTCACAAATGCACTTCTGGTAGAATGGTCAAACATTCCCATAGACACAATCCTAAACCTTGTGGACAGCCTTCCCAAAAGAGTTGAAGCGGTTTTAGCTGCAAAGGGTCGGCCAACGCAATATTGAACCCCATGGATGAAGACTTGGATGACATGAAAAAATCATGTGTGTGTAAAGGCAGGCGTCCCAATTCTTTTGACAATATAGTGTATATATACATACACACTGTGTATGTATTTATACTCTTTTGTGGAGCAGTTCACATAAAGTGCGCCTTTATCAAGGTAAGGCAACAGGAATGCTATCAGTATAGTCAGAGCATTAGGGAGCAGTAGCAATAACAATAACCATAAACATCATTTTTTTTATTGGTAATGCCTTGTTTCACATTATATCTTTCGGCTTCGGTAGAATACCCTAACATTTTTTGGGCGGATTAATTGGGCTTTATAAATAAATACATTTTTATACATGTATTTTTTTTTCCTTCCTTTCATTCACTATGCATTTTTTTGGCAAGGGCACAAATTAACATGATGGTGACTTTTTCAGAGGTTTGCAATTGCAAAAAGTGACATTGTGTTTGCTTACGTGAGCATTTGGCATTTGTGCAGTGAATACAAATGTCTTCCAGCTCATCAACGTCATTGTTGGGACCTGGAGATGGGGAGGGATTTTTTTTTTTGGGGGGCCTATTTATTTATTGTATTATTTTTAATGTATTACT
The DNA here is from genome assembly GCF_037356315.1 of Lithobates pipiens. Taxonomy (NCBI): domain Eukaryota; kingdom Metazoa; phylum Chordata; class Amphibia; order Anura; family Ranidae; genus Lithobates; species Lithobates pipiens. The sequence goes on along the minus strand of NW_027507787.1, from coordinate 168,338,074 downwards.
GTACACTGTATATATACTGATATACTGTGTGTTTATGTGTGCGTATATATGTTTATACTAATTACACTTTCCTGTGAAGCAGTTAAAATAAAGTATGCCTATATTAAGGGCAAGGCAACAGAAGAGCTGTCAGTATAGTCAGGCTATTAGGGAGCAGTTGTAGTAACAATAATGATGATCATAATCACCATTGTTATTATTAGTAATGTTATTATTCAGGATTTATATAATGCCACCAGTTTTTGCAGCACTTTACAAGATAAAAGGAGACAATACAATTACCATACAATTCAATACAAGGTGTTTCAGAGTGCCCTTCTCCCAAGAGCTTACAATCCAAAACAGAGGGTCAATTGATATGTTATGTTTAGGGGAAAATGGTTGACTCCATGTAAGCCTACTCTCTGTACATTACTATATACTGTATGCCACCCATAGTTGGGAAGTAAAATAGGTTAAAGTAAAACTGGCCATACATTATTCAATTTTCATTTGAACATTCCTACAGAAACGTTTATCAGAACATTGTTTCTTTCGATCATTGTTTTCAATCAATGTTTTCTGAGGCTTCAGTAATCAGCTCGATCTTCTAACCCCACAGATGACTCTCTATGTCCTTTAAAAGGAATCTGAAGAAATGCCTGGGAGCCAAGAAGACCAACATTAATTCATGAAGTCTCTAGGAAGTAACCCACTGTACACTGAAATTGGAAACTCTTTCCGCAGCTTACAGGATAACAGGATAGGTGGTTTAAGGTGCTTATTGTCTCCAAGGTGAACCGTTTGTCCAGGGGTGACTGAGATCTCATTGGAACATATGGTCAATGCATCTATGGGATTGAACTGTTCAAAAATTTTAAAGGGTTTTGCGGCTTGAGAGTCAACATGGACCTACGTTCGAAAAAGAGACAGGAGGAAAGTGCACAAGAGATCAATTTCTGGCAACAAAAAAGGTTTTTGTTTTTTTTATTCAATCAACATAACATAGGATTCCATCAACCTCGTTATTAGAAAAGCTTCTAGGCTATATTGCTATATTCTTAATTCTAAAAGTGCAAGTTGCTTAGCTGTTGTTCTGTCCCTCAGGAGCATGCCTAAGATAACTGCTGCCTGAGGCAACCGTTTTTGCTGCCTCCTCCCCAAAAATAACATTCAAAAGCCTTTACAATCTATGCTATACTGTGCCCCATGGTGATTAAATACCACCAAAAGAAAGCTCTATTTGTGTGAAAAAAGGACAAAAATTTCATATGGGTAGTGTTGCATGACTGAGTAATTGTCATTCAAAATGTGAGAGCACCGAAAGCTAAAAATTGCTCATATTCACACAGACTTCTCACAAACTTCTTTCTTTATTCTTTCTCCTGATTTCATGAATACAATATTTTTATTCGTCAGATCTCCCAAATCATTTTTGATTTTTATGTTTTAATATATTTTTTATTTTGTGGTTGTTATTTTAATCAATATCTCCTTTTTTTTATTTTGGTGATCTCCGAAATTTTTTATTTTTATTTTTTTTTGACTTTGTGTGTCAACTTACCACAACACCATTATTATCTTTTTTTATTTTATTGTTTTATTTTTTAATCTCGAGGAGGTTGTTTGGTGTTGGTGTCCCTTGTTAATTTGACTTTGTATTTTTGAAATGTACCTGCCTACTCACAAATAAACTGTTCATAGGCACGTATTTCTTTAACAAAAAATACCTTTATTATGGGTCATAACCAAATAAAGAGGAAGGCAGCGCTGGAGAAATTGCTGAAATTGGCCGAAACCTTTGGCCCCCAGGGCACACATTAATTATTTAAAGGAAAAATTGGTGTACTGATGAGTCTATATATAAGGGATTACAATCTGCTCAAAAGTCCAAGAGATCAGGAACAGCACCAGATGACATCTATGTCTCCAGGCTGTGGTCATACAAGAGCATGCATCTTTTGTTAGACCAGACTGAACCCAGGCCATCACTCTCTGCTCTTCCTTCCACACTTCCTTCCAGGCTGTGGCTGTGGTGTTGGAGGTGTGGCAGAAGTAGGCGGAGGATGAGAAGGATGGTCCAACTCACACAGGTGGGTTTTTTGGGTGATTTCGCCCCTCAACCCCTTGTTTAGTGTGAGATAAATTAGTTCCTCACACATGAGGCGTTGCCCCTCCCCCATTTTCTCCAGTTTGCAAGCAACCAAGGAGGCAAAGGCCTTTTAATTTCAATAGTTTTTATTGAATTTTTAGAAAATAACACAAACCGCAAAGAAACAAAGTCATATAACCAATATCTGCCATACAATGAACAGCTAGCATGAAATAGTTGCGTACATTGGCAAATCTGTACAAAAAGAGTGTAGGAAATAAATAAATCAGGTAAGAGGTATCCCCCCCATTCCCTCACAGGCACCCCAATGGGATCACACTGTGCCTGAGAGGGAAGGGCCCCCCCACCCGTCAAATTCTGCATTACTAAGAACAACAAAAAAAGAAAAAAAAAGAAGGAAAGTAGACAGACACAGAAGGAAAAGGTACAAAAATAGGAGAGGCAAGCGGGGCATTATGAAGATACACGAGATGCAGACCTCAAGAGGCACCAGGTAGCAAAGATGATTGAAAGTTCAATATAGTTAGGATTTCTACAGGGATGTTGTGAACTTTCACTTCCATTAGTTGAATATCTTGGAGAGATGGTGCTCTCGCAGATGAACAAGAGGGAGATGAAGGAGTAATGGGAGAGGAAGAGAGTGAGGAGTCACCTTATGCAAGTATCAAGGGCAAATATAAATGATAGTTACAAGTACATGGGATGGCTTGAGGAATGAAAACACATTATCAATCTTTAACCGTACACCGTGGGTGTGAGAGCCATAGTTTTCATTTGGTCCGAAGTTACATAATCCTAAAATCAGTGATAGCTAATAATTTCTCCATCTCGCATTGATGATTAAGAGTAATTACTGCATCTGTAGGAGATGGAGATTTATCTGAGTTCCACAGTCGGGTGATAGTCAATTTAGCTGCTAGCAAAAGTTGAGTAAGTACTAGTCTAGTGTTGGATGGAAATTCATGTATTGTGAGGTGAAGCAGAGCGAGTTCAGGGGAGGGATCTACATGGATAGCTCTTAATTCGGGATATCAACATAAAAATTTTGTTCCAGAAGGATCGCACCGATTTGCAAGACCACAAGATGTGGTACAAAGTACCCACATCTCCGCAACCTCTCCAACAGAAGGCCGTGCGGTCATGACAAAATTTACTCAATCTATAGGGGGTGAGATACCAGGAATGAACAACTTTTTGAAACAGTTCCCAATGATTAGCACATCTGGAAGAAGTATATGTAATAGAAAATGCTGACTTCCAGTAATTGTCAGGAAAGGATTTACCCATGACTTTTTCCCATTTAGAGATTTAGGGAAATTCCTTTGATGTGGCTACTAGGGTCCTGGAGGAATTTATAGAGTGAGGAAGGTAACGTCAGGTAAAATGGTAAGGGGTGCTTCATTAGAAAAGAGTAAATTTGTAGGTAGGATAAATAAGTTGAGGAAGGGAGAGAAAATCTAGAGACTAAATCACCAAATTTGTAAAGGGATGTGTCATGATATAAATCTTTGATAAAAGTAATGCCTTTGGAGATCCAAGGTTTTAAATCAAGGTACGGAATAAAATCGTAAAGAACCGAAAGTGGGGTAGATAGTTTACATAGTCGCTGATTAGGTATGGAGGAAATAGAAAACTCTGACCATAAGGTGGTAGAAATCTGGATAGTGGGTATAGGGGAGGGAGGGACATGAGTACCCAATTGAATAGCAATCAGGGTTGATTTAAGGTCTCTATTAGGATTACCGCCGACCTCCATGGATGTCCACGTTTTGTGTTCGGAGGGGGACCACCAATAAGTTGTTCTAGGATGCACGCTTTGTAGTACGCTGTTACATTAGCGGCACCCATGCCCCCAATTTTCTTATATTTTAGTAGAATAGTAATAGAGCATCTAGGTGGCTTGCGGTTCCAGATATACTGATTAAACGTCATTTGAACCGAGGAAAGAAAAGTGCGCGGTATAGGAATGATTAATGTGCGAAATAAATAAAGAAGTTTAGGGAGGATAATCATTTTAAGTGCTGCTATTTTCCCCGTTGTAGACAGACCTTGAGTATCTAGGTGTGACAATTGTTGGGGTAATGTTTCTAGAAAGGATTTAAAATTGTAGTTATACAATTGAGAGGTCTGATGGGTCAAATGTATACCTAAAAAAGGGTATAGAGTGAGTGGCCCAATGAAAGGGGAATTGTCTGGTTAAAGTGGATTTCATGGCCACAGAGACGTTAATACCAAGTATTTGGGATTTTGTGGCATTTAATTTATAATAGGATACAGCACTGAAATCCTGTAGCAGTTGCTGAGTCTCAGTCAACGATGTCAAGGGGTTAGAGAGTATAAGCATCACATCATCAGCGAATAAGCTGATTTTATGCTCTTTACCAGCTATAGACAGTCCTGTTATGTGAGGATGGGATCTGATATGCTCTGCTAGTGGTTCCATAAGAAGTGTAAAAATTATTAGGGAAAGGGGGCACCCTTGTCTTGTCCCGTTGGTAATGTGTATCGGTTTGGAGGTAATCCCTGATGTAAGTACCGTGGCTGAGGGGGTGGAGTAAAGGGCTAATATGGCCGTTTGTATCCAGCCCGCAATTCCAAAGGCGTTGAGCACTGCCAGAAGGTAACCCCAGTGGACCCTGTCGAATGCCTTCTCCGCATCCAAAGAGAGAAGCAGAGAAGGCACTCGAGAGGATCCAGCCTATGAGATTAGGTTGAGAAGACGTCTGGTGCCGTCCGGGGCCTGTCGATTGGGTACAAAGCCCACTTGGTCCGGGTGAACTAGACAGGGAAGGACTGATTGCAATCTAGTAGCTAAAAGTTTGGCATACAGCTTTACATCTGTATTAAGGAGGGAAATAGGTCTATAATTTACTGGACTAGTAGGATCCTTGTCGGGTTTAGGCAACGTCACTATCACCGCTCTAAGCATGTCAGTTGGAAAATTTCCCGAGGATGAAGCAAGATTGAAGACTGATTGTAGGTGTGGGGCAATTTCTTTAGAGAGGTGTTTATAGTACTCATTTATAAAACCATCTTCTCCAGGAGACTTATGTTTGGGAAGTTGGTGGATGGCCGAACAGATCTCTTGGGTAGTAAATGATTGAGATATGGAGTCAATTTGATCCTTAGAGAGGGTGGGGAGCTTTAATTTCCGTAAGAACTCATCAATAAGTTCTGGAGATGGTTGAGGGGTAGACACATCATTACGAAGATCGTATAAAGATTGATAATAATCCGCAAACACATTGGCTATATCTTTAGGGTTAGTAACAGATTGTTTGGTAAGCGGATGAGTAAGGGTGGCTATTCTTCTTTTGATCTGTTTTGCCTTCACCACTCTAGCTAACCATGCCCCCGCCTTGTTATGCAACCCGTAATAGGAGGCTTTAAGGAATTTGAGGTGATTTACTTGCTTATAAAGAAGTAGGGACCTCAGTTGCTGTCTATCCCGAAGAATATCCTGCGTCAGTTGGGGGTCTGGGTTAAGTTTGTTGTCACATTCTTTAGAGGATATGGAATGGAACAAATCGTCAATCTGCTTCGTCCTCTTTTTTTTAACAATGGATGCCAACTTAATCAATATCCCCCTCATATACACTTTATAAGCATTCCACAATGTGAATCTATTAATATCAGGCGAGTCATTAAATTCAAAGAAATTCTGATGCTCCTGTAAGATCGTTTGGCACAATAGCTTGTCTCCCAGAAGGGAGGCGTTCAGTCTGTGTGACGCAATGTATCTTCAAAGCATAACACAATCGGTGCGTGGTCTGACCAAGATATTGTGCCAATATCGGATCTCAAGACATTTTGGAGCAAATTTTTCCCGGTCAAAAATAAATCTATGCGAGAGTAGGAAGAATGTGCCGCTGATAAGAACGTATAATCTTTCTCTGAGCCATGGAAACAGCGCCAAACATCATACAATTCATATTGCAGAAGCAGAGGAACAATAGATTGCCATGGTCTCCTGGCTTGGGCTGAGGAGTCCAAGGTGGGGTCAAGGACTACGTTGAAATCTCCACCCAAAAGGAGGGTACCTTGAACCACCTCTGAAATTTTGGTAAGCAGAGGAGCAAGAAACTTTTTTTGTCGGGTATTGGGAGCATACAAATTGACCAATGTAAATATTTTTTGGTTGAGTTCACATATAAGTATGAGGTATCTTCCAAGGGGGTCTTGGATGGTGTGGATGGAACGGAACAAGACAGAGTCTTTAATAGCAATTAGGACTCCACATGCCTTTTTAGGACCATTAGAAGTGAAAACTTGGGAATAGTTCCTGAAGTACAATTTAGGGCACTTATTGGCAGCAAAATGGGTCTCCTGAGCGAATATGACATCCGCTTTAAGTGAGCGGGCTTCTTTTAACATTGCAGATCGTTTAAAGGGGCTATTGAGGCCTTTTGCATTAATTGACATAAACGTCAAGGGCATGACAAAGTTCGGGTATGTGCTGAGAGGTCGTGGTACCAGGTAGTCCAGTTACCTTGAAGAGAGCACTTAGGAGACTCGTGCATCCCTGTTGTAGGGAGCCAGGCACAGTTGGGACATACATTCTTTTGGAAAAGGCGGTGTACTTGCATCTGAAGTAGTAGCAGTCCAGTTAGAGCAACAACCCATGGAAGAGACGTAGACCAGAAGCCATGTTCTCCTGTAGTGAAGGATAGTCCGTAAGCGGTGACCCAAGAAGAAAGGGGATGGGAGAACCACAAGACGAAGGACAGAAAGGGGAACAAGATCATCATAAGTAAAAAAGACCTGTAGAAACAGGACAATGGGCAGCGAAAGCTGCTTCAACAAAAGTGTGGGAGATAGGCCACTAGTGCGGCGCACTAGGCACAACAAAAAGGGTGCAAACTAAACGTTCGACCTCCTTGCCTCACGCTACTGAAAAGTAGCAACAGAACGGAGAGGACTTGGACTTCTCAACAGTCAGGTCACGACCATTCCGTAGCCAGGTGTTCTGGAGCAGGTGGAACGGGGGGTTGTGCATCAGGCGGGAGCAGATTCCACTGTTTAAACAGTTGTATACCTTTATTCACACTATGTATGGGGAATAGTTTACCATTCCAGGAGACGGGGAGCTTTGTGGGAAATCCCCATCTGTAATTTATGTTGTTGTTGCGCAGAATTTTCGTGAGTGGATTCAGTTTCTTCCTATTCAATGCCGTTTGTTGTGAGATGTCAGTATATAGAGAGATACCAGTAAATTCATCAGGAACCACCGGGTTTTGTTTAGCCGCCACCATTATCCTTTCTTTCACATGATAATAATGAATACGCGCCAGAGTATCTCTAGGTGCAGTGTCAGGGAGAAATTTTGGTTTCGGAATACGGTGCGCCCTATCCACACACAATTCAATGTCTGTCAGAGACGGAATAAGAGCTTTCATAAGGCGTTGAACAAAGTTGGTGAGATCACTCGGAGGTATAGTTTCAGGAATACCTCTGAATTTGATGTTATTCCTCCTTGAGCGGTCTTCCAAATCTGATAATTTATACTGGAGGTGTTGCAACTCAGCTTCCTGATCAGTGTACGCATCAACAAGCTCATTATGGGCAGTGTAAAGATCCGCCATTTTAGACTCTAAATGATGAATTTGTGTAGAGTGAGCCTGAACAGTATTATTCACAGAGGCAAACATGTCAGAGAAATCAGTGAATAAAGTGCTCCTGAGAGATAAGAGCATACTTTTCATGGTGCTCTCAGAGATAGCATTGTCAGAGGCTGGAAACATAGATATTGAAGGCTCAGCCTGTGTCTTCTGGGAGGAGAGCTGTGAGGAGACATGCTGCAGCCCAGCAGAGAAGTCATCTCCCTCCCTTCTCTGCCTGTAGGGCTGCGCATAGTGGGGGTAGAGGGGGGGGAGCTCTCCCCTGTGTCCCTCAGAACGGCAGGAGCCTGACTCACCACAGACTGGAGGCCGACGCTCGAGCTGTGTCCTCCGCCGGAGTGAGCGCCGGCGCCATCTTGGATGTGCTGAGGCACCGCCGGATAGAAATCTGTGAGGCGCTGGGGCGGTCTATTGTTTTTCCGCCATTTGGTCATGCTGCCGGTGATGTCCGCCGCTACCGGAATGCCAATCATTCTCTGGGGACCCCTCCGTTTGGTCTCGGTGAGTAGCTGTATAGTGTGAGGCGGCAGGAGCTCGCAGCTATGCGTCCATCTTCTCCGCCAGACACGCCCCCCCCCCGAGGCAAAGGCCTTTTGATGAGTGGGGGTGGTTTTGAGAAGTCCCCCCAATCAGCCTGAGCGCTGACTGCTCCATGTTCTTCCGCTTTCTGGGCCTTTTGATTGGAAGGCGGAGGGGAGGGACCTGAGATTCTGTGAGGCTCCTAGGCCTGCCCACCTCCTGGCTGCCACTAACCCCTGTCTCCTCCTGGCTGCCACAAACCCCTGCCTCCTCCTGGCTGCCACATTCCACGCTCTCCTTCTGGCTGAGGTCTTCCTGTGTATGAAAAAGGGACATACTTTTAGTTTTTGGTTCATCGATCACACACAATTTTCCACTCATGACTGTTGCAAATTGAATGTTAACAAATAGAAAAGACTATCATTCTGACCCCAGCATTTTTCATTCTTGTCCCAATTATTTTTGGCTACTACTGTCTATTGATATGTAAATGCAGTGGCGGAATTATAGGGGTCGCTGAGATCGCCAAGGCGACCGGGCCCCGTGCTGCAGGGGGGCCTTGAGGGCCCCCCTGTATATCTGAAGGAGCGGGCGGCTGAGACCGAGCTCCCTGATCTTCAGCCGAAGTGTAATCGACACTGCGGGGAGCTCGGAGTCATCACACTGCTTGTAACTAAAGTGAAAGCAGTGTGTGCTCTTTGTCTCCCCCTACAGTGCAGTACCCGGCAGGAAGAGGTAAGATAAAGCACTGCCGTTTTTGAAAAGACTTTATGTGTGTGCATTTGTGTGTGTATGTGTGTGTGTAGTTGTGTGTGTGTGTGTGTATGCGTGCGTGTATGTGTGCGTATGTGTATGTGCATGTGTGTAGCTGGCGAGCGGGCAGGGGAGGCACACTGGCGGCATTCAAGGGCACACTAGCAGCATTTGATGACACACTGGCAGTGTTTAATGGCACAGTGGCTGCAATTGATGGCACAGTTGTAGCATTTGAGGGCACAGTGGCAGCATGTGGCACAGTGGCAGCATTTGGCACAGTGACTGCAATTGATAGCACAGTGATAGCGTTTGATGGCACAGTGGCAGTGTTTGAGGGCACAGTGGCAGCGTTAAATGGGCACAGTGGCTGCAGTTGATGGCACAGTGGCAATGTTTGATGGCACAGTGACAGCTTTTGATGGCACAGTGGCTGCAATTGATGGCACAGTGGCTGCAATTAATGGCACAGTGGCAGCGTTAAATGGGCACAGTGGCAGCCTTTAATGGCACAATGGCAGCATTTGAGGGCACAGTGGCAGCGTTAAATGGGCACAGTGGCAGCGTTAAATGGGCACAGTGGGATTGATTGCACAGTGGCTGCATTTGAGGGTACAGTGGCAGCGTTTGACGGCACAGTGGCTGCATTTGATGATTTGGTTTATAAAAATTTTTGTGCCCCCCAAAAATTTTGAGCACCAGCCACCGCTGTTTAGATGTATGTATGCACATTTTATGTATCTGCGTTTAATCCTGCCCCCCCTTCCCATATTAGAGCTGGGCGATTTAAAAAAAAAAAAATGTTGTCATTTAAAAAAAAAAACTCAATTCACAAATCGAATCCAGTTTTTTTTTTTATGGACACCGCACCAGTCCTGAGGAGCTGCGGGCAGGAGTTTTTAGATGAGGCCATGGCTTCGTACTAGTCCGCAGGTCCGGCCTTGCGGGCTAAGCCGAAGCCACGGCCTCACCTAAAAACTCCTGCATGCAGCTCCTCAGGACCCGTGCGGTGTCAGCACTGATCCTGGTGAAAAAAATAAATATCTACAAAAAACTATTTGCTGAAAATTTTAATTGATTTGACCTCTCAACTCAATTCAAGATTCAAATCGATTTTTTTTCCCCAGCCCTACCCCATATGTGTACAATCAGAACTGTTTTTTTTTTTCTTTCTTGTTCAAAGTAGCAGCAAAAAAATGCTATTACTCTGAAAAGCGATCTGTGCTCAGATCGCTTTTCAGAGGCATTTGACAGCTGGTAAAGGGGCAATATGTTGCCTCCTGACCACCTGTTTTAATCCCTTAATGTGATTGTAAAGGTTTGCTTTTTTTTTTTTTTTTTTTTTTTTTTAATAACAAACGTCAGGCCGCGTACACACGCGGGGACTGTCTGCCGAAACTAAGTTCGTCAAACAGTCCGCTCAAACTTTTGAATGAACGAACACGCCCACACACGGCACTTTTTGAGCGGACAAATATGGCAAACTTTGTTCGTCGTACTAAGTCCGCGCAACTTTTGAAATGAACGGACTCGCCCACACACGAGGCAACAGTCCGCTCATTTCGAGCGCGTGTGCAGGTAGGCGGGGCCCGCGACGGAGACGTCGCGGGCTCCGCCGCCTGGAATGTACTTAAAGGGGAACCCCAACGCCGAAAAAAATCGGCGTGGGGGTCCCCCCAAAGTCCACAACAGACCCTTGTCCGAGCACGCTACCCGGCCGGCCAGGAAAGGGGGGCGAGCGAGCGCGCCCCCCCTACCGAGCCGTACCAGGCCGCGTGCCCTCAACATGGGGGGTGCCTTGGGGAAGGGGGGACCGCGCGGGCACCTTGTCCCCATGTTGATGAGGACAAGGGCCTCTTCCCGACAACCCTGGCCGTTGGTTGTCGGGGTCTGCGGGCGGGGGGCTTATCGGAATCCGGGAGCCCCCTTTAATAAGGGGGCCCCCGGATACCGGCCCCCCACCCTATGTGAATGAGTATGGGGTACAATGTACCCCTACCCATTCACCTGTAAAATAAAAGTACCCAAAAAAAAAACACAACACACGAGATAAAATATTTTATTGCACAGCTCCGGGGGTCTTCCGTCTTCGGGGGTCTTCTCGCCGGACTCCTCCGCTATCTTCTTGTAGCTCTTTTGCTAGCGGAGGAGTCCGGCTATCTTCCTCCCCGCCGCCGGCCTCTTCTCCCGACTTCGGGGGTCTTGTCCCCCTCTTCGGTTCTTCTGCCGGGCCACCGCGCCTTCTTATAGCTCTTTTACAGGCGGTGGCCCGGTCTTCTGTCGCCGCTGTCGCCTTCCGGTCGCCTTCCGTTCTTCTTCTTATTCTTCTTCTTCTTCTCCAGGAGATGTTGACACGTCGCTCTCTCCGGCCGGAATGCCAGAGCCGCGCTGCGCGGCCACTTATATAGTGACAATGGGGCGGTGTCACATGGTATATGTCACATGGGTTGGTCACATGGGTTGATGTCACATGGGGACTATGACATCGTAAGGGGGCGGGGTCACCATGTGACCAACCCATGTGACATATACCATGTGACACCGCCCCATTGTCACTATATAAGTGGCCGCACAGCGCGGCTCTGGCATTCCGGCCGGAGAGAGCGACGTGTCAACATCTCCTGGAGAAGAAGAAGAAGAAGAACAAGAAGAAGAACGGAAGGCGACCGGAAGGCGACAGCGGCGACAGAAGACCGGGCCACCGCTTGTAAAAGAGCTATAAGAAGGCGCGGTGGCCCGGCAGAAGAGGGGGACAAGACCCCCGAAGTCGGGAGAAGAGGCCGGCGGCGGGGAGAAAGAAAGCCGGACTCCTCCGCTAGCAAAAGAGCTACAAGAAGATAGCGGAGGAGTCCGGCGAGAAGACCCCCGAAGACGGAAGACCCCCGGAGCTGTGCAATAAAATATTTTATCTCGTGTGTTGTGTTTTTTTTTTGGGTACTTTTATTTTACAGGTGAATGGGTAGGGGTACATTGTACCCCATACTCATTCACATAGGGTGGGGGGCCGGTATCCGGGGGCCCCCTTATTAAAGGGGGCTCCCGGATTCCGATAAGCCCCCCGCCCGCAGACCCCGACAACCAACGGCCAGGGTTGTCGGGAAGAGGCCCTTGTCCTCATCAACATGGGGACAAGGTGCTTTGGGGTGGGGGGCCCGCGCGGTCCCCCCTTCCCCAAGGCACCCCCCATGTTGAGGGCACGCGGCCTGGTACGGCTCGGTAGGGGGGGCGCGCTTGCTCGCCCCCCTTTCCTGGCCGGCCGGGTAGCGTGCTCGGACAAGGGTCTGTTGTGGACTTTGGAGGGACCCCCACGCCGATTTTTTTCGGCGTTGGGGTTCCCCTTTAAGTCCATACCAGGCGGCGGGGCCCGCGACGTCTCCCTCGCGGGCCCCGCCTACCTGGAGACGCGCTCGAAATGAGCAGACTTTCCTCCGAGCGGGAACAGTTTTCTCATTTCGAAAGTGGCCTACACACGGGCGGACTGTCCGCTCAAACCAAGTTTCAGCGGACAGTTTTTCGGAATTTCCGAAAAACTTTGTTCGTCAAACTGTCCGCTGAAACTGTCCGCTGAAGCCCCACACACGAGCGGACTGTCCGCTGAAACACTGTTCAGCGGACAAAGTTGAGCGAACAGTCCGCCCGTGTGTACGCGGCCTTATACTTACCTTCACTGTGCAGCTTGTTTTGCACAGAGTGGCCCCAAACCTTGTATTCTGGGGTCCCTCGGTGGCTCTCGTGGCTCCTCCTCTTATCAGACAACCCCCTAGGAGAAGCACTCTCCCGGGGGGGGTTACCTTGCAGGCGCCCCCGACGCCCGCCTCATTGGATATTATTAACAGCAGTGGGAGCCAATGGCCGAGCTGCTATCAATCTATCCAATCAGGAGCCGAGAACCCCGGGCAAAGGAAGAGTGCATCTCCAACTGGTGAAGTTCCAGGGCTCAGGTAAGTAAAAAGGTGGGGGCTGGGGTTCCGGTGACTGCCAGGTGTTTTTTCACCTTAATGCATAGGATGGATTAAGGTGAAAAAACACGAGGGTTTACAACCCCTTAAATGCATCATCACTATGCTGCAACTGCATGCAATGCACACAGTTGCAGGGTGGTTGCAGTGCAGCCCCATTCACCTAGGGATGTACTTAAAGGGTGCCCTGACTGGAAAAAGCTTGAGAAACACCGGCATAGAGGAACCCATCTCTCCATTTTCCTCTTGCAGCCGCTGAATGCCTGTGGAAGGGAGAGGTGGAGAAGCGGCGGCAAATGGAGAAATTGGTTCCTTTACATGTAGCCACCCACTTGCAACCGGGTCCTGTTGTTCCGCCACCAAACTTGGAGTAAAGGGCCCTGTCAAGGGGGCCCTTCATGGTTTCTTGCATCGGGGCCCTGAAGGTTCTAGTTACGCCACTGTGTAAATCACTTTATTAAATCAGCAATAGGTGATCAATAATCACATCTAGTTAACCTCATTCATTTTTACTCAAAAAATATGTAGAACAATAATATACCCTGCTCAAGCTGGGCTCCTCCACTTCTTCCTGGCTGGAAAGCCCAGGGTGGGCATCGGAAGCCTCAGCTGGGGTGGAATGAAGCGTGGAAGGAAGGGTTGAGAGGGATTCCCGGATTTCAGTCTGGTCAGAGTCTGGTCTGGTCAGAAAATGCAGTCTCTTATAGTACCAGAGCCTGGGGACATAAATGTCATCTGCTGCAGCTCCTGATCTCATGGAGTCCTGGACCTTCTTGCGCTCTCTCAGATATGTACTCCTCAAGCCACCAATTTTGGCTTTTAAATAGGGGATGTCTGCTGTGGGGACCACTGGCTTCATCAACTCCAGCGGTTTCTCCAGCGCTGCCTGCCTCTTTAATTTGTTGTTATAATGGGGGTGTTTCACCTGCCACAGACAGGACAGCTCCCTGTACTTGTCTATGAAAATAGGCAGAAAACTGTGGTCTTTGAACCCATCCATTTTCTTAGCAAGTCACAACACAAGACAAACCCTAATGTCAGGCTAAACTCTCCTATTCTTGACCCAATATAGGGCTCAATCCAAAAGCAGTATAGGCCAATGATGATCCAAGTTTAAACTGTACCTTCGTTCTAATGATCGTTGCTTCCGATACTCCGCCCTCCGCTCACAGATCATACGTACGACGCACATGTGTTACATTTTATATACACTGCGCATGTGTGAAACTCCGCCCGCCCCTGACTTTCTTTCTAGTCTATTCCCCGCCCCTTCTCTTTCGGCACAGTGGGAAGAGCACATGGCGCAGACACAGCAGGTGCATGCTAATTACAGCAATGATGAGGACGAGGAAAGCCCAGAGCCAGAAATGTCCCGATTCCGGAGGAGAAGATTTAAGGCCTCAAATATGTCCTTTGTAGAGATGTTGGAGATGGTGGACTTCTTGAAGGGGAACGACTATGATGGGAAGTATGAACCTTACCCAAACCCAAATATCAGAAAGGCAAAGCTCATTTCCTCAGTTGATCCAGTGATCAACTGAGGAAACGCTGGTTAGGCCTGAAACTGAGGGAGCACGATCAGTACAGAAAGATCAAGCGAGTTCTGCAAACAATTGAGTAGTTGTCGTGTGTTCATATTATTTTTATTACTTGCATACTACTCCATGTGCTTTTCTTTATTGTTGTACAGTTTAAAATGGTCACTCTCATGTTCATGGATTCAATCGGTCATAGTAAATATCGCTTGTTCGCCCACTAAAAATACGATGTTTTGGGAAGTTGTAGTTAACTACATTTGTTCAGGCCTATTTCTACTCAAAGGAAGTTTGTTGTCTAGAGGGGTTTGTAACTAGAATGAAATGCAAACTTGATTCGGTGTAAAGGAGAGGACCTTTACACATGCTCCAGTGGATACTATAGGGATGTCTCCATCTGTGAAGCTTGCACAAAACAGGTAAGTATTCTAGGTTTAGAAAGCATAAAAAAATAATGTTTTCAGCTTTGAACTCTGCCAAAAAAACAGAATTGTACGACACTTCCAAGTAATGATTCATATTTCTATTTCTGCCATCAAATATCGGTGTGCTAAATATACCACTTTTACATTCTCATAAGGGAGAGAAGACTCAGGATGTCTGAGGACAAAAAAGGGGAAAAACCAACACCAGAAGCAGAATAGGAGGAGGAAGGAGAGGTTGTGGAAATTGGCAAAATTGGCACCACAACAGGTTAATGTCTGAGACCACAGCTTCAGGTAATAGATGGATGCCTGCATTTTTATAATACATGGTGTGTGTTTTTTTGTTTATTTTTAGGTGACGTGGAGGTTGTGGAAGAAGAATGTAATTTTACTAGTGAAAGTGCCCAGATCCTCATCGGGGAGATAATGGGGTGCAATCGCGATTTAGAAAATCTCAAAAAAACATCAATGATGTTCAACAAAAAATGAAGACCATCGTTGATGTTTTAGGGAGAATCTGAAACACACAAAACTAGTTAGCATCGATTTGCGATTTTACAAACCAATTTTATATTTTTTCAAAAGCCAATTTTGGAAGATTCACACAGTGTGTCAACATGTGCTATCTCCCATCATGGGAGATCAATGTACGCATTTTGTGGCTGACATGAAGGGGTTGCACCCCAAAAAATGTACATTGATTCCCCATGATGGTAGATAGCACATGTTGACATTAGGCATGGGATCAGGACAAAAATGCCCAGTTTGAATCCCAATTTGTGTGTAAATTTGGCTTTTACAGGAGTGACACCCCATCTGAAGGCAATATCAACACAGTTTGGACATGCTCATGTCTGATATTGCCTTCACTTTTCAAAGTTGAACTTTGTACGTTCCTGAGTTGTATATGTTATGCTTTGTAAACATGCCTGTTTTATAAAAAATGGCTAGTTATATTAATGTTACCAAAAATAATGTTAGATACACCAAATATGTTGGTTTGTTGAAAAACCCTTTGATAAACGCACATGTGAATGTGCTTTGAGTAAAACGTTTTCTTATCATCAACAATGTGTGTCTTCTTCTTTCAATCCTCAAAAGCATTTTTTGTCGTAAAGTTGGTGTTTTCTGTGGCAATGGGGGTTATTTACTAAACGCAAATCCACTTTGCACTCCAAGTGCAGTTTTAAGTGCACTTTTGCTGTGCACTTTTAGTGCAAAGTGGATTTGCCTTTAGTAAATAACACCCACAGTGCTTTTTAATTCGCCCCAATCACGCCATTTTCGTGACTCCACACATTTCTGTCATGGTGCTGAAAATGAGTAATGCACTACATGTCAGTAATGCACTACATACATTAACAACAAAAACAAGGTGTGTGTAGCAGACCCACAACATAATAATATTATCTGAAGAAGAAACTGTCACCTCATCTCTCAAAGAATTGTAGTTTGCACTGTTGAAGAGAAAGGCCCAAAAAAATTCAAAATAAAAAAAATCAAGACAGCTAAAACAAACCCAAGCAGTAAATGAAAACAAATATTATTGCAGTTTCAAATATAAATTTATTTAAAAAATGTCTTTCAGACATTGTCTGGAATATCAATGGCCCCCCTACCCGCAAAGTACTCTATGTATCTGGTTCTGACCTCACGGGCGCTTTGGGGGGGGGGGGCAAGCTAGGCCATCAGGTTGGAAAGTTCTGGAAAGTCGACCTCAGGCCCAACTGAGGCCACATGGTGAGTTTTTTTGAGAAAATTGTGCAAAATGCAGCAGGAAAGCACTATATGATTCCGTTTATATTCCACCATGTGGATGGATGTCAAAAATAGGCGGAACCGGCTGTCCATTATCCCAAAATTTTTCTTCACCACTCTTCTGGCTATGACCAGCTGGTAATTAAAAACCCTCTGGTCCGGGATGAGGGTCCTCATAGGCAATGGTCGCATAAGATGGTCCCCAGCGTAAATGCTTCATCCGCGACGAAAACGAAGGGGAGCCCTTCCACATTCTCCTCTGGAGGTGGCAAGGCCAAGCTGCCATTCAGGAGATGCCAGTAGAACTCTGTCTGGGTGATCACTCCACCATCTGTAGCTGACACCACAGCCAACATCACAATACTATTATACCTCTTGTAATTATAATAGTATGACCCTTAGTTGGGGGGTGGGATGATGTGGATGTGCTTCCCATCAATTGCACCTCCACAATTGGGAAAGTCCTAATGGGTGGCAAAGTGGGAGGCCACAGTCTGCCATTCCTGCGGTGTTGAAGGAAACTATGGAGTCAAACAAGAAAAAAATAAATTGTCATTTTGCACATCAAAATTGCAAGCAGATTAGACACAAACAAAACATTTGGCCAAAATAAGTATAACATTTTTTAAAATTAGTATTTAAAGACAAAAGTATAAGGTCCACTTATCATTTTCTTCACCCCATTTGATGGCCCATTGCAAATATTTAGGGTGGGGGGGGTGGGTTTTGGACAGGTAACCCTCTCCACTTCATTGAGAGCAGAATACATAAATAATATGTGTTAACTTTGGCCAGCCCCTCCTTACTTACACTATTGGCAGCCCACTGGACAGGCAAGAAGTGTCATAATAAAAAAAAGAAAAATACACACTGAACTAATGGAAGCACATTTTTACATTCTGCTATTGCCTATCAAGATAATAATATGAGAAACAAACTTTAAACAGTAGCATTTGAAAGTATTCAGACAGGCCCTTGCACTACATGCTTTGGTGAATTCATCCATAAAACCTGACCAAGAGGTATGTATAGTGTGTATGGGTTGGCAAAGTCAGCAGATTGCTATTAGCTGACTTAGCGGTTGAGGGGAGGGGGGTTCCAAATGAGTTTGGGACACCAAAAAAATCAGCAACACATGGACAAGAACACACTGGAAATCAAATATGATACTACTATAAATAGCATGCACAGAAGGAGCCCAAAGGGTGCCGCTGGTGGTGCTGAACTTCCCTTTTAGAGTCCTGTTGTACATCACTGCGTTCTTGATGATCGGAAATTCCGACAACTTTGTGTGACCACGTGTATGCTAGACAAGTTTTAGCCAACATCTGTGGATTTTGTTTTTGGAATATCCGATCGCGTGTATAGGGCATTATACTCACTACCCTGTTAAAGAGGAAGTAAACCCTGATGGGTTTACTTCCTCTTTTTTTCCCTGCAAAGGTAAAGCATAATGGACTACTATGCATCGCATAGTAGCTCATTATGTGTCACTTACCTGACACAGGAGCCAGCGAAGTCGCCGCTGTCCCCTGTAGTCCGCCGCATCCATGTTGCTGGTGGCGTCTCGCAGCTCCGACGAATCACAGCGGCGCAGCCGCGATGACGTCACTCCCGCGCATGCGCACGGGAGTCGCGTCTCGCAACTCCGCCGCTGCCATACGGCGAAGCCGCGATGACGTCACTCCCACGCATGCGCACGGGAGTCGACAAATTAGGCAAATCCATTCTTGGATTTGCCGCATTTAGTGCGCCTGCGCGCCGCTGTCTACGGCGCATGCGCCATAGACAGCGGTGCCCATTTTCGGGCAAATATCTCCTAAACCATATAGGTTTAGGAGATATTGCTTGGACCTACAGGTAAGCCTTATTCTAGGCTTACCTATAGGTCCAAGTTGTTTGGAAGGGTTTACTTCCTCTTTAAGGAGTGGATATCTGGTCACCCCCTATAAATGAAGCTTCTAGGTTCTAGCATAAGCCCCCCCCAATTACCGGCTACCCCTTTTTGGGTCACACTGAGATGGGGAAAGGTCCTTGCCCTTCAAGAATGGAACAAATGGTACTTTGTAATGGGGCATTCTTTTTTAAATACATGTCAGTTTTTGAACCTCTAAAAGGTCATTAAACCATTAAAGGTCACTTTATGATAACCAATGGGTTTCCCAAGGTCAGTGAAGTCCTAAGTGACAGTACACATTTATTAACCACTACAATACAGGGCACTTTCACCCCCTTCCTTCCCAGCCCAATTTTCAGCTTTCAGCGCTCTAGCGCTTTCAGTGACAATTGCGCGGTCATGCTACACCGTACCCAAATGAAATTGTTATCATTTTGTTCGCACAAATAGAGCTTTATTTTGGTGTTATTTATTCACGACTCCGTTTTTTTTTTTTTTTTGCGATATAAGCGCAAAAAAAGCGGAAATTTGGAAAAAAAACAATATTTTCTTTTTTCTATTTGAAAAGAAATCCAATAAAATCAAATTTTGTCATAAATTTAAGCCAAAATGTATTCTGCTACATGTTTTTGGTAAAAAAAATTCCGTTAAGTGTATAATAATTGGTTTGTGTGATCACGGACATATGTACGCAAATGATCATGTACATATGTGTGCAGGTGACCACGTACATATGTGTGCAGATAATCATTGGGACATGTGATTTTAGTGGGACATATGTGGGGGACATGTTTTTATTATTAGGGACATGTGTTTTTATTATTTGGGGACATGTATGTTTTGGGGACATGTGTGTTTTGGGGACATATGTGGGGACTGTGTTTGTACTGTGTGGTGTGTTGTGTGTTTACACTACACTGATGATCAGTGAGTAAAAAGCTGTAAAAAGCAGCCCATACTCACTGATCATCAGCCGGCTGCAGCGTTCTGCTCTCCTCTCCTCAGCGGTGACTTCCGTGTGAGGAGAGGAGAGCCGATTGCCTAGCAACCGGCTGTTTGTTTACATCACATGACGGCCGTGATTGGACACGGCCGTCATGTGATCAGGAGGGCCAATCACAGAGCCCTCCTGCCGATCTGAGATGTGCCGTGTCCGGGTGACACGAGCACATCGGGATCGCGCCGCTGCTCGGGCACGCGCGCGCGCGATCCCGCTACTCCTGAATGACATTCCTGAACGTCCTATCAGGAGTAGACGGCTCCCACCCGGCCGTATATATGCATTGGCCGGGTGGGAAGTGGTTAAGAAAGAAAAAAAATGGTGAAAAGCATTGGTATTCCCTAATAAGCCAACCAGACTCTTATCCTGGCATATAGCTTGTGGTTCCAGGAAAGGGAGGCCGCGAGCATGTGTCCTCCCCCTTCCTGTACCATACCAGGTCACATGCCTTTCAATTTTTGTTTAGGGTACTTTGCACCATAATTCACCCACCTCATTTTAGGGAACATGGAAATAGGAAAGAAGCCCTTGTCCCTGAACCATGAAATGTGGGTATTTTGCAATGAAGGGGAGCTTTGCTGCTCCCCCTCCAAGTTTTAAATTACATTAGGCCTGTTGTTGTTGAGGAATATGGGGCTGCACACTCGCTGCCCTCCCTTTCCTGGCCACTTGGGCTGCATGGATAAGGGCCTGGTTGAAATCTTAAATTTCAGGGACTTTTTGCCCACTTTTTTGCAAATTGAAGGTTAAAAAAACACAAAAAGGTTACCCACTGAGGTGTTTCCAATGTCAAAATGAAAAATTAGAATTTTTTTAAGATCCTGACTGTCTGGAATCCATAGTCCCTGAGCCTGTCTCTGTGCAGACTCACTACTTTATCTAATTTAGCCCTGTGACAAATAAACTGCTCAACTTGGGCTACACAGGCTCCTGCCTATTTACATGCAGTATCCTAATACCTCTCTCAGGGGAGGGCCTGGTCAGATCACCAAGGTCCAAGTAAACACTCTGCCAGTGCCTGATCATATATGCTGTTCCTGCAGCAGCTTGTCCCCAGGGGAAGGAGCCCCGAACCATAGCAAGCCACTTGATTAATGGTGCTTTGTGCATCTACACCTTCAGGATCCTGCTCTCCAGTAAAATGTGGACCCAATCCAGGTGTTACCAGTCCAACTGGGGTAGAGGTAGCAGATAAGAGGCAGCTTGACTGTGGGAAGGACATGGCTTGGAGAATAGCGGCTACAGGGGGAAGAGGTGGCTGGGAGAGGAGAAGCTTGACAGAGCAAATATGGTCAGGAAAAAAGCTACTGGGGAGAGGGTGCTAGGGGAATAGTGACTTGATGGGGGAGAAGTAGTCAGCACAGTACCGGCTTGACAGAAAAAAGGTGGGCAGGAGAGTTGGGGCTTGACAGGGCAAAAAATGTCTGGGAGGGTAGTGGCTTGATAGTGGTTAGGTGGCCAGCACAGTGGAGACTTGATGAGGGTAAGGTGGCCAGGAGAGTACTGGCTCAATAGGGAAGAGGAAACCAGGAGAGCAGCGACTTGACAGGGCAGAGGTGACCAGAAAAGTAGTGGCTTGACCTTGCAGAGATGAAGGGTAGAGTAGCAGCTTGATGGGAGAGAGGTAGCTAGGAGAGTAGTGACTTGACAGGGCAGAGGTGGCAAAAAAATAGCAGCTTTATGGGAGAGAGATGGCCAGGAGGGTAGTAGGTTGATGGGACAGGAGTGGTCGGGACCAGGAGAGTAGTGGGTTGATGGAACAGGGGTGGCCGCAAAAGTATCTGCTTTATGGGTGATAAGTGGCCAGGAGAGTAATAAGGTGTAATTGGTTGTCTAGACAAACCTGCAAACTGTTTGTTTATACAGGGGAAAATCCTAATCTGTCAGCACTAAATACTAAGTCAGTGACTTTGTTTAGACAACAGCTTTAACTTATGTATACATAATCCTATGATGACAACAGAACCTGCAAATATATAATTAAGACTGTGCTTCACGCCTTGCCCAAGGCTTTAGGCCCCTTTCACACGGCACAGTCAGTTAAGCCACGTTAAAACATCAGTTCTTATCCATTACTTCATCCATATTCATCCGTCTTCTGTTCCGTTAATCTCTATTTTCATCTGTCTTCCGTTCCGTTATATTCTGTTATATATAATATCCGTTTTCATCCCTTAATGTACACGTTTTTCATCCATTTTTGTATGCGTTTTGATCCGTTTACAGCAGTTTCTGTGCCTTTCAGGAAATTACCCAAAAAGCATTGCTCCTCCCATGCTGCATTGCAGTTTTCAGTGAGCGACTTGTGCTTGCTGTGTCCTTCCTTTGTCCTTGTGTGTGCTATCTGCATTGTGCAATGGATTCCAACAATTTTTGGGACAGCGTGACACTGCTTGTTATATTTGCCTATATGAGGAGAATGGAGAGCAAGAAAAAGCAGATTGTGGCTAGGAGACGTTGATTTTGGACCCACCCCATGCTAATGAAGTGGCCTTCTGAAGGTTTTGTGGCTTTACACTATGCTCATCTCCGACAGTATCCCACTAAGCTTTTGAACTTCACCAGGATGATCGTAGCCACATTCGACTACTTACTGGACCAACTGCAACCAGGGCTGCAGCAGAGACATGCCAACATGAGAAGATGTGTGTGTACCTGCAGATGAACGTCTCCTAGTGACCCTGAGGTAAGAAGTCATTCATTTATCAAGTGTCAGGTTGCCTACCCCTGGTCTACTGTGTGTGTGTATATACAGTGTGTATAGATAATAAATCTCGTATCCATTTATGTGACAGCATAATGTTGTTTTACTTAAAAAGCTAAAAAGATGTTTCTTTTTTTTTTTTTTTTTTTAAGGTTTCTTGCAACTGACCAGTCCTATACCTCTCAATCATTATTTTTTACTGGACATTTCAACTATTTTTAAGTGCATGATACTTACTTAGCCATATGGAAAGAGCTGTGTCCTAAAGTGATGCCATTACTAGATGGAAACATGTGGCAAAGAATAGCAGAAGGATTTTGGAATCGAGCAAACTTGTATTGGAGCTCTTGATGGAAAGCATATCTGTATCCAAAAGCCTTCACGTTCCAGGTCTAGATTTCATAACTACAATAAATATTTTTCATTGGTCCTCATGGCTATCTGTGATAGTAATTATAAATTTATCGCTGTGGAC
Source organism: Lithobates pipiens (assembly GCF_037356315.1). Classification (NCBI taxonomy): domain Eukaryota; kingdom Metazoa; phylum Chordata; class Amphibia; order Anura; family Ranidae; genus Lithobates; species Lithobates pipiens. Next base: position 168,315,339 of record NW_027507787.1, on the reverse strand, counting down.
ATTGCGGAAAATGGCAGCAATTCTGATTCCAGATAATTCCGTGGATCTGTAATGGGTATAAGACTGCGAGAAGGGTGATTGAACATACCATTTGATCAGCCTCTGCCTGGAACTGAAGGACCAGACCTGCCTTTCATGCTTGTTGCAGATGAGGCTGATTAAATGGTATGGACGTGCACTTGGATGTGCTGTCTAATCAAGACTGGGACTGGCCTTCTCCCTCTTGTGTGGCTTGCTCACCTTCCTGCACTGCTTCTGTCTTATTATTATAAGTGTTCTCCTCACACTCTGAGACATTTGATGATGTACTACAATAAAAAGGAACATTTGGTCACAAAACCTTACTATATGGAGACCTACTTTTTTCACTTTCTAGATGGAACACACAAACATCACTGACGGTCTAACATCCATGACTTTCCTTAGAAAGGACAACATTTCAAAGTAGACAGATTTTTCTTTGTAGGAGCTCCGGAACCACTTGCACACTTTGCCTCATCATTCAAATCTCTGCGAAAACGGTCTCCCAGAGAACGCCACCTTCTGTTAATTTTGAATCCTGTAAACACACATTGAGAAAGAATTTGAGTAAAGGTTTTGACATTTAGATTATGGAAATGTGAGTAATGTACTGTTCAGTCTCTCGCTGCAGCAGAGCCAAACCATGCGGCACTCTGCTTTGTATGTATTGTTATTTAATCTTTGTAGTAATGCATGTGAATCTTTGCATCAACTATGCCCTCTCTACTGAACATTTCCTTAAAAAAAATGTTTGTTAGAGTGTTTGCAACATTTTTATAATAGAAGCATAGAATACTAAAATAATATTTGCTGAAATGCTAAAAAAAAAACCCTGACACCATTCAAAAATTTACAACCAACCCATGATCTAATGATTACATAAAAACACTGACAAGACAGCACGCTGCAGTTGGGCAACACTTACCACATTGATCACGCTGTTTGGGAGTCATGGTGGACCAATTTGGTGTCACAAGCTTAGAGATTTCATCCCATAGTTGCTGTGTTCTTACTCTGTCACTGTGGTCCCGACAGGGTGAGTCCCACAAGCCTGGCCTTTTGTGCACCAGGTTTATAAGCTCCTCATGGGAGACATCTCTTGCCATGTTTCTCCTTGGGCATGTACTGGGGATGTCCTGAGGATGTACTTCCTATTGTAAAAATACTGCCTGGGTCATAGGTTGAGTTCACAGATAAACAAAAAAAATATTATTTCTTCAAAACGGATCTTAACTGATCGGACATTGATGGACATTGTCCGTTAACGCCGGTTAATACCCGTTTTCATGGATCTGGACGTAGCCTTGTACATTAAAAAAACAGATAAAGTTGGAATCGGAGGTTAACGGATGGTAACGAATGGTCATCCATTTGTACATAGGAATGCATTGTCGTCCATTGACAAATGGAAGAAAAATGAATAGACGGTCTATCCGTGTGAAAGGGGCCTTACAGTTAAGGTAAGTCTGAAACAATTAGACTTTCCCAGCTATGGAACAAATACAGTAATACATTAACAGAGAACAGCAGCTCCTGATGAGGCCATATGTAGATGACATCACTTCCGCTTCCTGGAACGCATGTTCCCAATTGCATTTTTTTGGATTCCGTTTACATTATTGATGTAAATGCATTGCTTAGTTATAACAGGCATCAATAATAAAAAACTATAGGAGGCTTCCCCATTCTCTCTCTCAGTGCTTGGATGCTGGATATTATTGAGTATCTTTAAAGGGACAAAGGCATTTTACAGACCTTAAAGGCAAAGGACCCAGTGCCTGAACCTTAAGCGGACTAAAGTCCACCAATTATTTAACACATAACACACTAGCAGAAAAGCGCTATTTGACTTCTATTTTCATTAAGAATTCAACAACATCTGGTAACTGTGGTGTGTATGCTTAAAGGCAAGGAGGATAGAGTACACCTTTGATGGGTCAAAAAGCACATTTGCTTTTTGGACTCATTTTATGCACAGAGCACTTTTTATGTGGATTAGATTGTGAATTTATTAATACACAATAATGTATTGTAATTTATAGTACACAAGAGCGCTGTCTTTATCGTAATTGGGGGACAGTATATGTATGGTGCACGGGTGTACCACTTTATACAGGTGGGAGGAGCTTTGAAGCCAGAGAGACTGCTTGGCCCACTGGGAAAGGGAGTTCAGCCAAGGGGTTCAAGCTGTGTTCTCCCCCTCCGAAGAGGGGCTGTGGAGGACTTTGCCCTTAGTTCATGGGAATCTAGGTTATGGACTGAAGTCACGTTATCAGCACACCCTTGCTATTCCACCATTGTGCAAAGTACAAAGGGTGTGTTTGTCTTGCCATTACTCAGAAAGTTATTACCATTCAATGAACTTTTGCTATGCCTAGGAAATAAAGGAATTCATTTTTAAACTAGAAGCCTCTGTGTGAAACTGGAAGTGAAGTGTTAAATGCAGCCAATGACTGAGTTGGGTAGTTTAAGAGTTGAAGAGTTTGGTGATTGGTGAAACCTGGTTGGCTCTAGAGTGGGTGATGATGGAGGAATAGAAGTCTCCCAGCTGAGGGTGAGAGAGAACCCCTTCATGTACCATGCAGCAGGTGGCCCTGGCTCCCATCTTCCATGGGCCCCAGGTGGGCAGTTGGGCCTTTTGAGCTTCCATCTGAACCACATGTAATACATAAGGCTATGTGTGAGTTTTCCAAGTGTGACTGTCTACCCTGACCAGTAGGATGAGGAGGAGGAAAGGTCTAGGATCAGCATCCATGGACATGAACAGTATATGGGTGTGCATGTTGGCCATGTGAAAATAATCTGGGTTCCTCTTACATGTTTTCATTTATCTTTATTCAATAAGGCAAGGCAGGAAGAAATGGTAATGTACAAATTACAGTAACCCATAGAGAAACCAAATGGATGTCAGATGTCTGCATCCAGATTAGTCAAAGAAGATTGCTGATGAGTTGCTGTACAATTATGTTTGCCTTGGGTGCTTATATTATTTAAACAGTCTCCCACAACCAGGGTTTCATGGAATTGTTTTGAGATTGCTTGGGGTTTCTTGGGCAACTTAGTAGTATTGAATCTAAAAGGTCTTCCCTAGGGGGAAATTTTCCACTGACCACCAATGCATGGGTTTACAGTGCCTTCACACCCCTTGAAATTTTCCACATTTTGTCAAGTTACAACCAAAAATGTAAATGGATTTTATTGGGATTTTATGTGATAGACCAACACAAAGTGGCCCATAATTGTGAAGTGGAAGGAATATGATAAATGGTTTTAAATTTTGTTTTTACAAATAAATATCTGAAAAATATGGCGTGCATTTGTATTCAGCCCCCTTTACTTTAATACCCTTAATGCTGCGTATACACACGCCCGGACTTTCCCGCAGACTAGGTCCGAGGGTCTTCCCAACTGACTTTCAGCGGAGTTCCGGCGGACTTTCCAAGCGAGCGAACTTGGCCAAACACAAACGGACTAAGTCCATTCGAAAGTCCATTAGTTTTGAACGTGATGACGTAAGGAAGTTCAATTGCCAGTAGCCAATAGTTTCCCTTGCGTCGTATTTGGTCCGTTGGACCAGCATCCGAATGGTTTTCCCCATAGGAATTGAGTCCTTCGGACAGATTTGAATCATGTTCTATTTCTAGGTCTGTTGGATTTTTTTAATGAAAAACGACCTGATTTGCCCACACACGATTGGATTGTCCGTGGCATGGTCCATGGTAAAGTGCAGCACTAAAAGTGGGGTCCAAGATGACCCCAGATGATGTCTTATTGAGACGAAACCGGTCGGGATGGGTTCTGCTGATGCCACTGCTATAACTAGTTCACAGATTTATCTCGCAAGTCACTTTATATATTGGAGTCACTTTATGGAATTTCATTCTAATATATATATATATATATATATATATATATAGATGCACTGTTGATTTATGTAAACATCATCATTATTGTTGTTTGTATATTAGAGTAATATTGTATGTATTTTATCATGGTTTATGCACATCAGTAATGGTTTGTTACTAGTTTGATCCCGTCAGGGGAATCTCACTTTCACCTTCGCTTTTAGCGCTGCACTTTACCACTTTTCCATTTGTTCACATATTCACAGATTTCTGTTGTGCTGGCAGCTATTATTTATCACTTTAAGACAGCACATTTGTTTACTTTTCTTTTCTTTTTTCCATGTAATAAGAATAGTATTCCATGGCTTTGGTTCTGCATGGAGGAATGGGCCAACATACCAGCAACAGTGTGTGACAACCTTGTGAAGACTTACAGAAAACATTTGACCTCTGTCATTGCCAACAAAGGATATATAACAAAGTATTGAGATGATCTTTTGATATTGACCAAATACTTATTTTCCACCATAATTTGCAAATAAATTCTTTAAAAAATCAGACAATGTGATTGTCTGGATTTGTTTCCACATTTTGTCTCTCATAGTTGAGGTATACCTATGATGACAATTACAGGCCTCTCTCATCTTTTTAAGTGGGAGAACTTGCACAATTGGTGGCTGACTAAATACTTTTTTTGCCCCACTGTATGTACACAGGGCTTTTTTTCAGTGGGAACGTGGGGAAACCCAGTTCCGTCGCCTCTGGAACTGCATGTATGTAATGGCATGGGGTGCTGGGACATGCTGGAGGATCTATTGATGCTAGATGCTAGGGAAACTATTGACGCTGGAAGGGGTCTATAGTTGGGACGGTCTGCCGATGTTAACCACTTCAGCCCCGGAAGTATTTGCCCCCTTAATGACCAGACCATTTTTTTTTGTAATATGGCACTGTGTCGCTTTAACTGACAATTGCACGGTCATGCAACGTTTTACTCAAACAAAATTGAGGTCCTTTTTTTCCCACTAATAGAGCTTGCTTTTGATGGTATTTGATCATCTCTGCCTTTTTTGCGCTAAAAACAAAAAAAGAGCGACAATTATGAAAAAAAGCTATATTTTTTACTTTTTGCTATAATAAATATCCCCCCAAAAATATAAAAAAAATAAAAATGTCTGCCTAAGTTTTGGCCGATATTTATTCTACATATTTTTGGTAAAAAAAAAAAAAAATCACAATAAGCGTATATTGATTGGTTTGCAAAAAAAGTTATAGCGTTTACAAGTAGGGGATTTATTTATGGCATTTTTATTATTATTTTTTTTTTTTTTACTAGTAATGGCAGCGATCTGTGATTTTATTGGGACTGCGACATCGCAGCAGACATATCAGACACTTTTGATACATTTTTGGGACCATGGACATTTATACAGTGATCAGAGCTAAAAATAGTCACTGATTAATGTATAAATGTCTCTGGCAGGGAAGGGGTTAACACTAGGGGGGAATCAAGAGGTTAAATGTGTGTCCATATGTAGACATATCGCTGTTCATACTTAGAATGAGCAACAGATGTGTCTCCTCACCCCTGACAGAACAGAGATCTGTCTGTTTATATTGACAGATCTCCGTTCTGTGACTTTTAGGAGCGATTGCGGGTGCCCGGAGAACATTCCACCTACTGGGCACATACATTGGCTCCATCATCGTGCCACAGGCCTGCGCCCCCTAGTGGTCTTTTAGCGGCCGATGTATACCTACAGCGATTTGCCCAGGTGAGACAACCTGCTGCAGTATAATTGGTCATCTAGTGGTTAAGGAAGCAGTCCGTTGTTGCTGGGGGATCTACTTTTGAGGGAGGGATCTATTGTTGTGGGGGGGGGGGTCTACTGTTGAGTGAGGGTTCTATTGTTGCTGGCTGCTAAAGGGTCTATTGATGTGGCTGCTAGGAGATATATTTTTGCTGGAGGGGGTCTATTGTGGCTGAAGTGTATTTATTGTTTTGGTGGGGGCATCTATTGTTTCTGGGGGATCTGTTGTTGGTGGTGGGGTCTGTAATTGCTGAAGATATCTGTTTTACTGCATTTCTTGTTATAATTAACAAATTTCATACAAATTACTTTGCACAAAAAAAAAAAATGATACTTGCTTAAGCGGTACTAGGAAGCGGCTAGAGGGTGGTACAAAGGCACATGCTCAAAGGTGGGTAGGAGGCGGAGACAAGGGGTGACTCACAATGGGGAAGTACCTGCATCTATTCTCTGAGAAAAAAATCCTTGTATGTACATGGAATTTATTTATTAGGGGACTCGCCACAGTCTATTGGAGTGTATTCAAGTATATGCTGGTTATTTGCATTCAGAGGCAGTTACTGGTACCAGCATATATTTTTGTATCCTTGGCCAAGATTTTTTAATTGTTTATGCCTTTAATGTGTTCATTAATAAAGATGTATGTATTTTGGTTCCTATCTGGTTATTTCATGTGGTTCTATGAGACTATTTATATTAATGGGGTTGGTAGTCTAATGCCCTGTACACACGGTCGGACATTCCGACGACGAAATCCGTCGGATTTATTCCGACGGATTTTGGCCCAAACTTGTCTTGCATACACACGGTCGCACAAAGTTGTCGGAAAATCCGATCGTTCAGAACGAGGTGACGTAAACCAAATACAACGGGCCTATAAAGAGGCCAGTAGCCAATAGTTTTCGTCTCGTAATTTATTCTGAGCATGCGTGGCACTTTGTCCTTTGGAATTGTCGTCACACGATCAGAATTTAAATGATCAGATTTTGTTGTTGGAAAATTTTAGATCCAGCTCTCAAACTTTGTGAGTCAGAAATTCCAACAGAAAAAGTCAGATGCAGCCCACACACGATCAGATTTTACGACAACATGATCAGATCGCACATTTTCCGTCGGAAAGTCCGACCAGGTGTACAGGGCATTAGTCTGGTCATTGTTTTTTTTTTTTGGGGGGGGGGGGGGTGTATCTAAAAATAATCTATATCTATCCCCTCGAACTAATACATAGCTCTCAACTGTCCCTGATTTTGAGGGACTGTCCCTAATTTTGAGCAATGTCCCTCCTCCTCATTTGTCCCTCATTTTGGTCTGATCTATATAGTTGTATATAAAATGTACTTTTTAATCTTCAAAAATTGTTTCCCAGTGCTAAACCTTTCAACCATATTCTACTTTGCTGCATTTGTAATTTTTAAAAGCCAATATAAAGGAAAAGCCCTTGTGGCTTTAATTGACTTTTTTTTGGTTAATTCTCCTTTAAGGGGGTGTGACAGGGGACGTGTCCTAAGCCTACATCGATCAGTGGGTGTCGGCCAATGGGTGTCCACTGACAACTGCTGATCGGCAAGGAGCAACACAAGACAGAGCTCTGCCTATGTAAACAATACAGAGCTCTGTACTGTCAGTGGGATGTGCTGGATTTTGTTTCCCTGCTAATATAAAAATCCAGCACTTTCCTTAGTAAAGGCATTGCATTGCATTGCAGTGTGTGCACATAAACACTGGTTAGACACACATTTAACCCTAAAGGTTTAACCTCTTCCAAGCCAGCTTCATTAGTACAGTGACAGTGCATATTTTTAGCACTGATCACTCTATTAGTGTCACCGGTTCCCAAAAAAAGTGTCAAAAGTGTTGGTTAGTGTCAGATTGTCCACCCCAATATCGCAGTTCTGCTATAAGTCACTGATCGCTGCCATTACTAGTATAAAAATAAATAAATAAATAAAAGTTCCAGCATATATCCGATAGTTCGTTGGCGCTATAACTTTTGCTCAAACCAATATATGCTGCATGGGATTTTTTTTTTTTTTTACCAAAAATACGTAGCAGAATATATATTGGCCTACATTTTTGAAGAAATTTGATTTTTACATTTTTTTTATTAGATATGTTTAATAGCAGAAAGTAAAAAATATTCTTTTTTTTTTTTTTTTTTAAATGTCAGTCTTTTTTTGTTTACAGCGCAAAAAAATAAAAAAAAACCCAGTGGTGATCAAATACCACCAAAAGAAAGCTCTATTTGTGGGGGGGAAATTACATAAATGTCATATATGTACCATATTGTCAGTTAAAGTCATGCAGTGCTGTATAGCAAACATTGGCCTGGTCGATATTCCGGCGGTCAAGTGGATATAGGTGTTAAATCTATGATCATTTTTAGCAGGGATTTCTTGAGCCCAGAAAATTATTATAAGGGTTCCTCCAGTTGGAAAAAAAGTTGAGAGACTGAAATGTCTAAAATTTTATAACCCCCAAAAAATATTATCTGCTACCATTTCTTACATTTCCTTTCTATTACCTTTACTATACTAATGACTTTTTAGAGACCATATGCATCCTGTGCACACAAATAATGCAATCTGTCCCCACAGGATTAAGGAGCTGCCCCTCCTTAAATATGCACAGAGGAATCGCACCAAGGCTCTCAAGAAGCTGCTGGCTTTGGAGACCACTGACCCATTGCAAAGAGGTAAGTACTTCATCCTGATTATTTGTTAAGACCACGAAAAGATCCACAATAATCGACAATTCATACCTACGTAGTTGTATCCAGTATACTCCTAAGCTGGCCATAGAATTTTGATTCATACAGTGCCTTCAAAAAGTATTCATACCCCTTAAAATTCTCCACACTTTGTCATGTTACAAGCAAAAATGTAAATGCATTTTTTGGGATTTTATGTGATAGACCAACACAAAGTGGCGCATAATTGTGAAGTGGAAGGTAAATGATAAATGGTTATCAAAGTTTTTTACAAATAAATATGTGAAAAGTGTGGCGTCCATTTTTATTCAGCCCCCCCGGAGTCAATATTTTGTAGAACCACCTTTCAGTGAAATTACAGCTGCAAGTCTTTTGGGGATGTCTCTACCAGCTTTGCACATCTAGAGATTTTTGCCCATTGTACTTTGCAAAATAGCTCAAGCGCTGTCAGATTGGGTGAAGAGCGTCTGTGAACAGCAAGTCGTGCCACCAGGGGCGGACTGACCATTTGGCCACTCGGGCACTGCCCGAGGGCGCTGGGCCACTAGGGGGCCCCACCAGGGTTGCCAGCCTCAGTAAAACCAGGGACGGTATGTAAAAATCTGTGTTTTTCTTTACATCCGTCTCTGAAATGTCCCTTACCCACATCCTTTTGGTCTAAAAATCCTGAGATTTTAGCTGCCCCACCTCTCCAGTACCTTCTCAGCCAATAGAAACATGTATGTGTATACTGCGTGATTGTATACTGTGTGGCCCCATAATCTCCTATTGCCCGGGGGCCCCATGAGTTGTCAGTCCGCCCCTGCTTGCCACAGATTCTCAATTGGATTTAGGTCTGGACTTTGACTGGACCATTGTAACACATGAATATGCTTTGATATAAACCATTCCATTGTAGCTATGGCTGTATGTTTAGGGTTGTTGTCCTGCTGGAAGGTGAACTCCCACCCTAGTCTTTTGTCTTTTGTAGACTCTAATGCCGTCTACACATGACCGGACTTTCCTGCAGACAAGGTCCGACGGTCTTCCCGAATGAGTTCCAACGGACTTTCCAAACGAACAGACTTGGCCACACACAATCAAAGTCCGACGGATTCGACCATGATGACGTACGACCGGAGTAGAATATGGAAGTTCATAGCCAGTAGCCAATAGCTGCCCGAGTGTTGGTTTTTGTCCATCGTACTAGCATACAGACGAACTGATTTTTCGACCAGACTCAAGTCGAACAGAAAGATTTTGACAGCAAAGGTCCGATGAAGCCCACACACGATCGAATTGTACAACAGATTCGTTCAGTCAAACCTTTGCTGTCGTAAAGTTCGGGCATGTGTACACGGCAATACAGGTTTTCTTCTAAGATTGCCCTGTATTTTGCAGCTTTCCATCAACTCTGACCAGCTTCGCTGTCTCTGCTGAGGAGAAAAGCATCCTCACATGATGCTGCTACCACCATGTTTCACGGTGGGGGTGATGTGTTCAGGATGTTGTGCAGTGTTAGTTTTCCGCCACACATAGCACATTGCTTTTAGTTTAAAAAGTCAAATTTTGGTCTCATCTGACCAGAGCATCTTCTTCTACATGTTTGCTGTGTCCCCCACTTGGCTTCTTGCAAACTGCAAATGGGACTTCCTATGGATTTCTTTCAACAATTACTTTCTTCTTGCCACTCTTCTGTAAAGGCCAGATTTGTGGAGGGCACGACTAACAGTTATCCTCTGGACAGATTCTCCCACCTGAGCTGTGAATCTCTGCAGCTCCTCCAGAGTTACCATGGGCCTCTTGGCTACTTCTCTGCTTAATGCTCTCCTTGCTCGGCCTGTCAGTTTAGGTGGACGGCCATGTCTTGGTAGGTTTGCAGTTGTGCCATACTCTTTCCATTTTTGAAAGATGGATTGAACAGTGCTCCATGAGGTGTTCAAACCTTGGAATTTTTTTTAGAACCTAGCCCCGCTTTAAATGTCTCCACAACTTTATCCCTGACCTGTCTGGTGTGTTCCTTGGCCTTCATGATGCTATTTGTTCACTAAGGTTCTCTAACAAACCTCTGAGGGACTTCTGAAGGCAGTTGGTTCCACTAGATTTTATTTAGGGGTATCAGAGTAAAGGGGGCTGAATACAAAGGCACCCCACACTTTTCAGATATTTATTTGTAAAAAAAAGTTAAAAACTATTTATCATTTTCCTTCCACTTCACAATTATGTGCCACTTTGTGTTGGTCTATCACATAAAATCCCAATAAAATACATTTATGTTTTTGGTTGTAACATGATAAAATTGGGACAATTTCAAGGCACTGTATATGGCTGTTCTCACTCAACAAAAATTGGCCTAATGATCGACTTCTGTTGAAAATGTTTCTCGATTAGCTGGCTGCAGCCACTGATCAGTGTATTCTGTCAGCTGAGGAGTCTCGCTGTCAGAATACAATAGCAGAGCAGGGAGGATTCCTCCATCCACCATGCATGTGTGGATGGGGGAATTGTTTTTTTTTTACCATCTGGCTAATCAATAAAAAACGAGGCATCTATGGCCAGCCTTAATGTGATCACACCAATGAAAAGGGATTTATCTGCCTATTCTCTGAAAAGTAATCCATGGTGGATCAATTTTCAGAGTGCTGCTAGAACGCTGCACCGCTGGTCCCGAAAAAGAAAAGCTCCACCCGCGACGAAGGCTGCCCACCTAATGCCTACTTCGCCGGGTGATGCTTCTTAAATAGGTAAGGGGCCACCTCGTAACATAACTTGGTGATCCCGCACCTTGTGATGTCATTGACCCAACATGCCCCGGTCGGTGACATCACAGGGGACGGGGTCACCAGCTAATGTCATCAGGTGACTCCGCCCCTTCAATTTAAGAAATGTGAGATGGGGAGCAGGCAGGCTGCAGGGAACATTTGACGAGGCCTTTTTTCCTTTTTCGGGTTTGACGGTGTGGCGGGCAATGTGAGAAGGATCTACATTGGGCACATTGTTTCTTATTTTTAATAAAAGAATTGTAAAAAACTTGTGTACTGTCTTAATTTACTTTTTACAAATTTTGGTGAATGGGTAGGGGGGTAGGATCTGGGGGGCCGAGGGTTGTGGGGAAAGAGACCCTTGTCCCCATCAACCCCCACCCCCCCATGTTGAGGCCTGGTTGGCCCAGATGGGGGGAACTTGCTTGTCCCCTCCTTTTTCCAGGCTGCATGTGCAGAGGGTCTGGTATTGGTTTTAAGGGGGACCAAGCGCCGTCCTTTTTTTGGCCGTTAGAATCCATACCAGACCTGGTAGGCCTGGCACAGATTGGGGGGAACCTCACACTGTTTTTCTTTAGTTTTCTATTGCCACTATTGTTTTGTTTACATTTACATTTGTTTACTTTTCGGTTGTCAGTGGGGAAGCAGCTATTCTTCACACAGAATTTTAATCGGTCGATCATTTTTCTACCGATCCAAATTCTAATTGTTCTGAAAATTTGGAATTTGTTAGAAAACAATTAAATTAAATAAATTTTAACCGCTATCCGACCAGCCGCCGCAGTTATACTGGGGCAGGTTGGCATGGCTTAGCAAATCGCCGTAGCTGTATGTCACTTCTTTATGACGTCACAGCAGGCGTGTGTGTCCTCTGAGCCGATGTGCGTGCACCCACGATCGCTCGTGACAGAGCGAGAACCAGGATCTGTGTGTGTAAACACACAAATTCCAGTTCTCTCAGAGGAGAGGAGAAAGATTTTGTGTTCATACTAAGTGTGAACACCGATCTCCCTCCTCCTCTAGTCAGTCCCAGCCCCCCTACAGTTAGAATACACCTAGGGAACACAGTTAACCCCTTGATCGCTCCTAGAGTTAACCCCTTCCCTGCCAGTGACATTTATACAGTAATCAATGGCTATTTTTAGCTCTGATCACTGTATAAATGTAAGTGGTCCCAAAAGTGTCCGATCTGTCCGCCACAATGTCACAGTCCTGATAAAAATTGCAGATCGCCACCATTACTAGTAAAAAAAAAATAATAAAAAAAAAAATGTCATAAATCTATACCCTATTTTGTAGACGCTATAACTTTTGCGCAAACCAATTAATATAGGCTTATTTCGATTTTTTTTTTTTTACCAAAAAAATTTAGAAGAATACATATCTGCCTAAACTGAGAAAATATATGTTTTTTTTTTTTAAATGTTGGGATATTTATTATAGCAAAACCTACAAAATATTGTGTTTTTTCAAAATTGTCACTGTTTTTTTGTTCATAGAGCAAAATATAAAAACTGCAGAGGTGATAAAATACTACCAAAAGAAAGCTCCATTTGTGAGAAAAAAAAGGAAAGAAATTTTGTTTCTGTACAACGTTGCACAACCGCGCAATTGTCAATTAAAGCGACGTAGTGCTGAATCGCAAAAAAATTGCCTGGTCGGGAAGGGGGCAAATCCTTCCAGGGCTGAAGTGGTTAAAGAATTTGAACTAAATTCATTACTATTCATTACTATTTAATTCGGAGGTTCCAATAAATTTGAATCTCCGAATAACCAAAAATGGGTCCGAATTTGGATTCTGACCGAAAAAAATTGTTAATAATTGTTAATAAGTATGATCTTAAAGAGGAGGTCCAGCCCCCCCACGAAAGATTTAAAGTCAGCAACTACAAATACTGTAGCTGCTGACTTTTAATATTAGGTATTAGGTCACTTACTTGTCCAGGATTCCCACAAAGTGGGCACCCCTGCCAATTTTCAGATCGTCTGTCGGGTGCGCTGCTGCCATTCCTGTTAAGGGAAACCGGCAGTGAAGCCTCACAGACGGTTCCCTACTGTTCATGTGCAGAGCGCGCTGTGCTTTCTAATTTGCCTGGTGAGGAAGGAGGAGGGGGGCAAACTTCCGAGGTACCCGTTCCCCCCTCCCCCTGAAAGGTGCCAAATGTGGCACCGGGGGAGACAGATAAGTGGAAGTTCCACTTTTGAGTGGAACTCGGCTTTAATTGCATATTTACTTTACAATATACGGTATGTCATATCTTGGAGGCCACTGGGAAGCTGAAAATCACTGTAGTGGTTGGCCTACTACAGTAATTGCTAAAATCTTCCAGATTCTGTGCTTTTACACTACATTTTTTTTGTTCTCCCAAGAAAATGCTGGCTCAATTCAAGTTTCCCATATATAATTATAAAACAAAGTGAGACGAGAAAAAAAAATATGCAATGTTTATCACTACTAATAAGAGCTTGTCTCACAATGATGGACTTTCTACCAGGTGCCGTTGGAGAGACTGCACTACATCTCGCTGTGCTCCACGATAACCTGAAGTCTGTGAAGATTCTGTTGGAACATACGCCAGAGCTTGTCAACCAGCACATGACCTCTGACCTTTACAAAGGTAATTAAAGGAACCATTACTGGTTAATTTAAGTCAGAATTTTAAATGAATTGGTCCCATTCAGTTGGGCTTTACATTACAGAACAGGTCTAGTTGAATATGAATAACCACTATAACCACTATAAGCTATACCATGATTGGATATATGAGAACCTTCACAGATGCATGATAAGGGGTAATTTATTCATAGTATTGCATTGTATTATGGAAGAAAATGTGGATAGGTGCATAATGTGGACATTTCATCTTCAAAGAGCCAATCAATCCAAATATAAATTTTCAGTTACTCAAATGGAATCTGGTGGGCTGGGTCATCTGCTGGCCTATGCCAAAGGTTTTTGTTTTTAAAACTTACCCAAATTTAAAAAAGCCCCAAAGTTGTACTCTCCCTCTTCCAATGCTGCACTTTGCATCCCCTTTCAGTCCTGACCACCACTTCTCCCCTGGCATCACACTTTCCACTCTATGGGTCTCCATCTCCTTCCTAGTTTTAGATTTAAAATAGAGGTGTAGAGTCCAGAATAGTGGCATGGCAGTACAATAAAGAGGCAAGTACTGAGTGTGGGTATTTTTTAGGCCCCTGTGGGAGTTCCAGGGCCTGCATCTTTAACATTTAGACCAATTCACATGGGCTTCCCTCTTAGAGGAACATTGTGGATCTTTCCCCTGTGTGGTATGCTAAGAAGCTAAATACTCTACAAGAGAGAAAACCCAGGAGTGGGTATTATACCCAAACATCCATGTCTGAACCATGAAGTAATGGACTATAATGCCTGTTGCACATGTAGAAAATAATAAAAGAAAGCAGACTGAGCCTTGTCATTCCAGTCGCCTATACCTGGGTAACAAAAAGTGTGGACACTGACTTAGGCAGGAGACTGGTAATGGTTGGGAGAAGGAGTGGCAGTTGTGTCAGGTCTCCTGTCTGAATCAGATCTGTGGAAAATCCGTTACCTTGTAGTGTTTGAATCAGTTGAGTAGTCAGCCTCTGACAGGCCCAGCTTGCAGCCAATGTACTGGGGGGGGGGACCTTATTGCATGGTAATCATTTGCTAAAGACCTTCAAGCCATACACAAGGGAGCCAGAGCCCATGGAAGGTTTCCAATCTACCTGTCCTTGATTTAGACATACCTAATGCTAAGTTCAAAGACAGTAGGGTGGTCACTGGGGTGGCCCATGAACATCTTGCTATGGGGCACCATGATCTGTAGTTAAACCCGTGTACCTAACATATTTCTGGGACAAGAAGTGAGGGAATATATTTCCACCGAGGGACAAAAATTGAAAAATACACTATGTTTAACTCTTCCCCAGTCTCTCCAAACCTAGGAAAAATCCACCAAATACTCACTGACGGGTCTGAAAAATATGATATCAGTTCTTTTGTTTTCATAGCTTCCTCCTTTCTTGTGTCTTGGCAGGTCAGACAGCACTGCACATTGCTGTAATGCGTCAGAATCTTGCAATTGTGGAAGAGCTGATACAAAATGGTGCCAGTGTGTCCATTCCACGGGCAGTCGGAACGTACTTCCAGCTCAAACCCAACTCCTTCTATTATGGTGAGTCAGGGTATGCTTTCCTGTTGCTGAAGACAAGCAGACTAAGGACATGGATTACTGGAACCATGTCCTGTGGTCTGATGAGACCAAGATAAACGTATTTGATTCAGATGGTGTCCAGCTTGTGTGGCAGCAACCAGATGAGGAGTACAAAAGCAAGTGTGTCTTGCCTACAGTCAAGCATGGTGATGGGAGTGTCATGATCTGGGGCTGCATGAGCACTGCCTGCACTGGGGAGCTACAGTTCATTGAGAGAACCATGTACTGTGACATACTGAAGCAGAGCATTAACCCCTCCCTTCGGCGACTGGGCCGCAGGGCAGTATTCCAACATAACGATCCCAAACACCTCCAAGACGACCACTGCCTTGCTAAAGAAGCTGAGGGTAAAGTTGATGGACTGGCCAAGCATGTCTTCAGACCTAAACCCTATAGAGCATATGTTTGGCATCCTCAAACAGAAGGTGGAGGAGCGCAAGGTCTCTAACATCCACCAGTTCTGTGGTGTTGTCATGGAGGAGTGGAAGAGGACTCCAGTGGCAATCTGTGAAGCTCTGGTTAACTCCATGCCCAAGAGGGTTAAGGCAGTGCTGGAAAATAATGGAGCCCACACAAAATATTGGTGTACTCACTTTAGTTGCCAGCAGTTTTGACATTAATGGCCGTGTGTTGAGTTATTTTGAGGGGACAGCAAATTTACACTGTTATACAAGCTATGCACTCACTACTTTACATTGCAGCAAAGTGTAATTTCTTCAGTGTTGTCACATGAAAATATATAATAAAATATTTGCAAATATGTGAGGGGTGTACTCACTTTTGTGACATACTGTACACCTCAATAAACCCAGTAATATTATGAAGTGCTAAAAGTTAATAGTTCTTTATTTTTTTTTTGGACAGGAGAACACATTCTTTCCTTTGCTGCCTGCGTGGGGAATGCAGAATTGGTCCAATTATTACTACAGCACGGAGCCGATGCAGAGGCCAAAGATTCCCATGGTTCGGTTTATTACTCTGCTGCACAAATTATTTTATTCTATAACTGTTTATACGTCTTTCAGTTCTTGGATCTTTAACCTTTCGAGTCTCATGTGTTGTTCTAAAATGGCACCAGAAATCAGCAGTTCTCTCTGGTCCCAACTGGGATATAGGGTAGAACTGCTGGCTGTCAGTGACAACCAGCATCCAACACTATTTTGAAAAGGTGAAACAAGCAGCACCTTGGATTCTGATCTTGCTACACAGTACAGTAATAGGAATGCTTGTAGCAGATCAGCTTATATTCTCTGAATGAAGGAGGTGGAGAGTTGAGATGGCAAGGCCATGATCTCCACCTTATCCAATCAGAAAAGGCTTTGTAATCATTGAAAAAATGCAAAGTGTTCTCTGAATTGCGCCCGAGTGACTTCCTAAATGGCAACAGGGCAGCCACATAGCATGAGACCTGGAATCCAGTGGTGATCACGGTAGTAGCGCTGCCTACCACAATGATTCACAGCTTCCACAGGAACGGCTAGGTATTGATCACGCATACTTACATTGGTCCAGCTTGGAACATGTGGTGATGCAAAAACAGCTAAACTTGTGTAGCACTACCCACTTAGGAGCTGCTGAGTATTTTGGGTACCCTATTCACTATTCACAGTACTACCTGAGCAAAGTATTGCCCTTGATGACACCACTAAAATACCTTGGCCAGGTGACTCCCTGGCATCACACAAAAGATAAACATGTACACACAGATGAGTTAAGTTGTATTAGTGTCACAGAAATGGCAAAACAGGCAAAAGAGAACACTTGGCTGAGTCTTTCAACTGGAAAAACCTCAAAGGCAATATAACCCAATACAGTACAACTTTAAGCCACTCCCACCCATCCTGCAGGACTGAAGATTTAAATGAATGTGAGCTCCCAAACCAATACATTTTCTCCAAGTAACCAATTAGGATGAGAAAAAGTCAGGATTTAACTCTCAGGAATTTAGTCAAGTAAATTCTTGGTAGATACCCCAAGCATATGAAGAACTCTTCTGCCGGCTAGTTGAGGCCCTTGCGCTGGTGCACAGTAGAGATGTAGTCTCTTAGTAATAGTTAATAGTAAAATGGCAACAGAGCTCCCCTTTAATAAACACTGGTAGGGCTGAGTATCACTTTAAGGATGTCTAAATAAGTATTGCTTTAAGGATGTCAAATGGTCACAGAAATTGCTTTGAAAAGAAGGTGAAACAAGTTGGGACTGGAGTATGTCCCTAAATGGGAACCAACTCATTTCTTTCATGAATGGCTCAAGTCTGAAGTAGGGCGTGTTTGCAAAATTCCTGCCTCACAGGGAAGCAAAGAACTGAATCCTGGTCTCCTGCAGTGTTAGTTAAGGTAGTAAGGAGGTTAGCCTGCAGCACTGTATGGGTTATAGTGTCTGGGCTCCCTCTGTATTCTGGAATGGCTGTGAAGGTGGCGATGACCCGGTCCATCTGCCTGCAGGTTCTGCTACCTGCCTCCTCAGGATGATCAGCTTCTCTGGAGGCTTTTGTTACTTCCCAACTCGGTCCAATCCAGCCTGGGTCCCCGTGGATCCACTCTGCTCTCTCTCTCACATCTGGCCTCCAACACAGTCTTTCCAACTCCTTCCCTTTTTAAATCCCCCCCTCCCACACTTATCCAGTCCCCAGGGGTTGGTGTAGTTCAGCTCCAGCTGATCTTAAAACAAAAAACCTAAATGCAGCATACAAGTCCCAAAGTCTCCTACATTTCTGTAAGAGCTGTGTGATAACTAAGTTGGGGGACACTGCCATCTTGTGGCAAATAAAAAAGTTCTTCATAACAGTAACTGCACAATGTTACACGTGGAAGGGATTCACCTTTTATTACTGTTAGCCAGGGGTGTAGATAAGGGAGGGATATGGGGGTCCAAACACCCCCAGAGTGTCCACATTGCATTCGCTCTGACAGTTGCAGCACACCACTTAATTATTTTCCTGTAGTTGTCCAAGGCTGTTGCAGGGAAGCCTAAAAACGGACTTGTATCTTCGGCAGACTTCTAGGAAAATGGGTGAGCCAATCAGGAAAAGCAGAAAATTATGTTTCTAGGGGCGTTCTGTACACATTCTATGTACAGAACACTATCTTGTATCCATATTGCATTGCATTTCCAAAAAATTACAGCGGCTGCAGATTGAAAAGGAAAGGTCATTTTTAATAACATTCAATTACAATATGACTTGTCGCAATTCTATACGCTATATTATCTTTTATTTATTTGCTATTTATTCCCAGTGATAGTGGGAAAGAGTTACCCTTTAAATGTTTAATATTACCTATCATATACAGTATCTCACAAAAGTGAGTACACCCCTCACATTTTTGTAAATATTTTATTATATCTTTTCATTTGACAACACTGAAGAAATAACACTTTGCTACAATGTAAAGTAGTGAGCGTACAGCTTGCATAACAACAAAAGTGAGTACACCCCTAAGTGAAAATGTCCAAATTGGGCCCAAAGTGTCAATATGTTGTGTGGCCACCATTATTTCCCAACACTGCCTTAACCTTCTTGGGCATGAAGTTCACCAGAGCTTCACAGTTTGTCACTGGTTTCCTCTTCCACTACTCCATGACTATATCACAGAGCTGGTGGATGTTAGAGACCTTGCACTCCTCCACCTTCCATTTCAGGATGTCCCACAGATGCTCAATAGGGTTTAGGTCTGGAGACATGCTTGGCCAGTCCATCATCTTTACCCTCAGCTTCTTTAGCAAGGCAGTGGTCATCTTGGAGGTGTGTTTAGGGTCGCTGACACTCCCACCACCATGATTGACTGTAGGCAAGACACACTTGTCTTTGTACTCCTCACCTGGTTGCCAACACAGGCTTCACACCATCTGAATCAAATAAGTTTACCTTGGTTTCATCAGACCACAGGACATGGTTCCAGTAATCCATGTGATTAGTCTGCATTTCTACAGCAAACTGATTGCAGGCTTTCTTATGCATCATCTTTCGAAGAGTCTTCCTTCTGGGATGACAGCCATGCAGACCAATTTGATGCAGTGTGTGGCGTATAGTCTGAGTACTGACAGGCTGCCCCCCCCCCTCCCCCACCCCTTCAACCTCTGCAGCAATGCTGCCAGAACTCATACGTCTATTTCCCAAAGACAACCTCTGGATATGACGCTGAGCATGTGCACTCAACTCCTTTGGTTGACCATGGTGATGTCTGTTCTGAGTGGAATCTGTCCTGTTAAACCGCTGTATGGTCTTAGCCACCTTGCTGCAGCCCAGTTTCAGGGTCTTGCCAATCTTCATATAGCCTAGGCCATCTTTATGTAGAGCAATAATTCTTTTTTTTTTTCAGATCTTCAGAGTTTTCTTGCCATGAGGTGCCATGTTGAACCTCCAGTGAACAGTATGATAATGAGAGCGATTACATCAAATTTAACACACCTGCTCCCCATTCACACCTGAGACCTTGCAACACCAATGAGTCACATGACACTGGGGAGGTTAATGGTCCCAATTTGGACATTTTCACTATAGTGCCCTGCTCCTAATGAGCAGACGCTATTGTCTTTGTAAATTTTAGTTTGTCCGAAGCTGCAGTTTGGCTCAGACTAATTATGTCAAAGTTCTGGTTTCTGTACCAGTTCAGCTGGGTTGTGCTAGTTTCCACTTGGCTGTGGGTGTCGCTGTCACCACTGGTAAGTGTTAGAAATGTAACAGGCTGAATGCATTGGGTACCCCTTTTACTCAGAAAAAGCCCAGTGGGAGTGGTTCACCCACTGTGCATTCTGGGTAAGGGTACTTAAGGTACAGGTACCATATTTTGTGGTTCGTTATCCCAACCTCCTGGCCCTCCTGGGCTGAGGTGTGTGCTGCCCGTCTCTATGTCTCTGGGCCGGCTGGCCAGAGGCTTTGTAACTGAAAGGGTGGGCCCAAAAGTCTTGGGGCCTGCCAATCCAGGGGTGGTCCTGTGCTATCTTGCCTGCAGGGAGAAGCCAAGCGACTGGAGGATCCAGGGGAGGACTTTTTCAGGAGAGGACCGAGCAACAAGGCTGGTATCTCTGGAAGAGCCTGGAGACACAGTATTGCCGGATCGGCTGAAAGAAACTGGTACTGTGTGACAACTCTTTAATTTCTCAACAAGTTGCTGGTTGTGCTTTCCTGTGGCAGAGGATTGCACAAGGATTTTGTTGAATTGACAAGTCTGTGGCAGAGACTTTGTTCCAGCATCTCACCGGCTGCTAGGTCAGTGAGAGAGGCCTATCCGGGGATTGCTAGATCCAGCCTGTGGAAGCTGTTTGTCCTTTGGATCAAGGAAATACCTCTAACCCACAATTACAAGGTACCTGAACTCCCCTTATCCCTCTATCCCTCTATTGCAAAACTTCATGTTTCTTTCAAATAAATCTTTGGAAAAAGGACTAAGTGTTGGAGCTAACATTCTTTAATCCACTCTACAATGGGACCCCTGAGACGGACACAGTGAGCAGTTGAGGTAACGGTAAGCCCAACAAAAAACAGCAGCTCCTTCGGGGGTCAGTGCTACATCACTTAGGGGTGTACTCACTTTTGTTGCCAGCTGTTTAGACATTATTGGCTGTGTGTTGAGCTATTTTGAGGGGACAGCAATTTCACACTGTTATACAAGCAGTACACTCACTACTTTACATTGTGCCAAAGTGTAATTTCTTAATGTTGTCACATGAAAAGATAGAATAAAATATTTACAAAAAGTGCCTTGAAAAAGTATTCATACCCCTTGACATTTTCCAAATTTTTTCATGTTACAGCCAAAAACTTATATATGTATTTTATTGGGCTTTTGTGTGATAGACCAACACAAAGTGGCACATAATTGTGAAGTAGAAGAAAAATGATGAATGGTTTTCAATCTTTTTTTTACAAATAAATATCTTAACCACTTGCTTACTGGGCACTTATACACCCTTCCTGCCCAGACCAATTTTCAGCTTTCGGTGCGCTCACATTTAGAATGACAATTATTCAGTCATGCAACACTGGACCCATATGAATTTTTTGTCCTTTTTTTCCCACAAATAGAGCTTTCTTTTGGTGGTATTTGATCACCTCTGGGGTTTTTTTCTTTTTTGCGCTATAAATGAAAAAAGACCGAAAATTTTGAAAAAAAAAACGCATATTTCTTTGTTTTTGTGACAGAATTATGGAAATTATTAATTTTTCTTCATAAATTTTGGCCACAATTTATACTGCTACATATCTTTGGTAAAAATAACCCAAATTAGTGGATATTATTTGGTCTTTGTG
Organism: Lithobates pipiens; assembly: GCF_037356315.1. Lineage (NCBI taxonomy): Eukaryota > Metazoa > Chordata > Amphibia > Anura > Ranidae > Lithobates > Lithobates pipiens. The sequence continues at coordinate 168,293,747 of NW_027507787.1, read as the reverse complement.
AAAGTTAGAGAGTCTAAAAGCTGTGGTGCGAATCGCACAAAATTGATCACATCTGATGTACTGGTGGCCTATCTCGCTTCCTGTGACCCGAACAAGTCAGGAAAGTACAAATACCCCCCAAATGACCCCTTTTTGAAAAGTAGACATTCCAAAGTATTTAGTAAGAGGCATGGTGAGCTTTTTGATGTTGTCATTTTTTTCCCACAATTCTTTGCAAAATTAAGATTTTTCATTTTTTTTATTTTTCTCCACAAAATTGGCATTGTAATAGGTTATTTCTCTCACATGGCATGTGTATACCACAAATGACACCCCCAAAAAAATTCTGCTACTCCTCCTTACAATACCACATGTGTGGGACTTTTTCACAGCCTGGCCACATAGAGAGGCCCAACATGCAGGGAGCGCCATCATGTGTTCTAGGAACATAAATTACACATCTAACTTGTTGACTACTTATTACACTTTTGAAGCACCAGGACAATGACACGTGACACTGATGACAGATGGCACTGATACGTGGCAATGATGACACTTATACCTGGCACTGATGACACGTGGCACTGATGACAGATGGCACTAATATGTGGCACTGATGACACGTGGCACTAATACGTGGCACTGATGACACGTGGCACTAATACGTGGCACTAATACGTGCCACCGATGACAGATGGCACTAATACGTGGCACTAATACATGCCACCGATGACAGATGGCACTAATACGTGGCACCGATGACGCGTGACACTGATGACAGATGGCACTGATAAGTGGCATTGATGACACGTGACACTGACAACAGATGGCACGTGACACTGACAGGTGGAACTGATGACAAATGGCACTGATACGTGGCACTGATGACAGATGGCACTAATACGTGGCACTGATGACAGATGGCACTATGTGGCACTGATGACAGATGGCACTGATGACAGATGGCACTTATACGTGGCACTGATGACAGATGGCACTGGGGACAAATGGCACTAACAGGTGGCACTGGGGACAGATAGCACTAACAGGTGGCACTGGGGGCAGGTGGCACTGGGGGCAGGTAGCACTGGGGTGGATGGCACTGGGGTGGATGGCACTGGGGCAGGATGGCACTGGGGCAGGATGGCACTGGGGCGGGATTGCACTGGGGGAGGATGGCACTTTTTTTTACACCTTTTTTTTTTTTTTTTACTTTATTTATTTATTTATTTTACACTGACGGCGCTGCAGCCGTTCATCTCTTCCCTCTCACACTCTGTCTGTGTGAGGAGGGAGAGCGGCGCTGAGAGATGATCTCATATGTTTACATATGAGATCATCTCCCATTGGACACGCCGATTTCGCTGTAAACGGCCGCTGTGATTGGCCGTTTACAGCGATCTGTGTTTGCCTGTCCCCAGGGGACACGGCAAACACAGAACTTCCCCGATGAGCGCCCAGGGACGGCCACCCAGACTAAAGCGCCTGCTCTACGGCCGTCATTCGGCTATAGGGCGGGCGCGAGGTGGTTAAAAGTATGGCGTGCATTTGTATTCAGCCCCTTTTACTCTGATACCCCTAACTAAATTCGAGTGTAACCAATTGCCTTCAGAAGTCACCTAATTAGAAAATAGAGTCCATCTGTGTGTAATTTAATCTCAGTATAAATACAGCTGTTCTGTAAAGCTCTCAGATGTTTGCTAGAGAACCTTAGTGAACAAACAGAATCCTGAAGGCCAAAGAACACACATCAGACAGATCAGGGATAACGTTGTAGATACGTTTAAAGCAGGTTTAGGTTATAACAAAATATCCCAAGCTTTTGAACATCTCACGGATGACTGTTCAATCATTCATCTGAAAATGGAAAGAGTATGGCAAAACTGTAGACCTACAAAGACATGGCTGTCCTCCTAAAATGACAGGCCGGGCAAGGCGAGTATTAATCAGAGAAGCAGACAAGAAGCCCATGTTAACTCTGGAAGAGCTCAGGTGGGAGAATCTGTTCACAGAATGATTAGTCGTGCACTCCACAAATCTGGCCTTTATGGAAGAGTGGCAAGAAGAAAGCCATTGTTAAAGGAAAGCCATAAAAATTTGCAGTTTGTGAGAAGCCATGTGGGAGACACAGCAAACAAGTGGAAGAAGGTGATCTGGTCAGATGAGACCAAAATGGAACTTTTTGGCCTAAATGCAAAACGCTATGTGTGGTGGAACTCTAAGGCCGCGTACACACGGGCGGACTGTTCGCCCAACTTTGTCCGCTGAACAGTGTTTCAGCGGACAGTCCGCTCGTGTGTGGGCTTCAGCGGACAGTTTCAGCGGACAGTCTGACAAACAAAGTTTTTCGGAATTCCCGTAAGACAGTCCGCTGAAACTTGGTTTGAGCGGACAGTCCGCTCGTGTGTAGACTTGTTCGTCAAACTAAGTTCCGCGCATGCTCAGAAAGGATTTACACGCCGAAGGTTGCATTGTAGTGTATAGGACGTCGTTTTTCTAGTCCCGTCGTACGTGCCGTTCACGTCATCGCGCACGCTTTCAGCGGACTGTTCGTTCATCGTGTGTGGTCAAGTCCGCTCATGCAAATTTTGAGCGGACTGTTTGTCGGATTGTTTGACAAACTAAGTTGGGCGAACAGTCGTGTGTACGCGGCCTTACATTGCACATCACTCTGAACACATCATCCCCACCGTGAAACATAGTGGTGGCAGCATCATGTTGTGGGGATGCTTTTGTTCAGCAGGGACAGGGAAGCTGGTCAGAGTGAATATGGGTGGAGCCAAATACAGGGCAATGTTAGAAGAAGACCTGTTAGAGCAAAAGACTTGAGACTGGGGTGCAGTTTCACATTTCAGCAGAACAATGACCTAAACATACAGCCAGAGCCACAAATAAATAGTTTAAATCAAAGCATATGCATGTGTTAGAATGGCTCGGTCAAAGTTCAGACCTAAATGCAATTGAGAATATGTGGAAAATTGCTGTTCACAGATGCTCTCTGTCCAATCTGACAGAGCTTGAGCTACTTTGCAAAGAAGAATGGGCAAAATTTCACTCTCTAAATGTGCAAATCTGGTAGAGACCTCCCCAAAAAGACTTGCAGCTGTAAGTGCAGCAAAAGGGGGTTCTACAAAATATTGACTCATAGGGGCTGAATGCAAATGCACACCACACTTTTCACATATTTATTTGTAAAAAAAATTATGAAAATCATTTATTATTTTCCTTCCACTTCACAAATATGTGCCACTGTGTGTTGGTCTATCACATAAAATCCCAATAAAATACATTTACGTTTTTGGTTGTAACATGACAAAATGTCAAGGGGTGGGAATACTTTTTCAAAGCACTGTATATGATTGATATATTGTATTTATATATATATGTTACCAAAGATATTGGGACACCTGCCTTTACATGCACATGAACTTTAATGGCATCCTAGTCCGTAAGGTTCAATATTGAGTTGACCCACCCTTTGCAGCTATGACAGCTTCTTCCAGAAGTGCATTTGTGAAGTCAAGCACTGCTGTAATTCAACCAAAAGACATTCTATTGGGTTGAGGTCAGGACTCTGTGCAGGCCAGTCAAGTTGCTCCCCTCCAAACTCACTCATCCATGTCTATATGGACCTTGCTTTCTGCACTGGTCCAAATAATTTGGTGGTGGGGGGATTATGGAGATTATTTCAGTTTTGGATGATTTCATGCTCCCAACATTGTGGGAACAGTTTTTGGATGGCCCCAGTGCACAAAGCAAGGTCTATAAAGACATGCAAGAGTGAGTTAGGAGTGGAGGAACCTGCCTCACCTCAACCCAAGAGAACATCTTTGGGTTGAATTAGAATGGAGACTGCGAGCCAGCCCTTCTTGTCCAACATCAGTGCCTGACCTCACAAATACACTTCTGGAACAATGGTAAAGTTTTCCCATAGACATGCTCCTAAATGTTGTGGATAGCCTTCCCAGAAGAGTTGAGGCTGTTATAGCTGCAAGGGGTGGGTCAATATTGATTCCTGCGGACTAAGACTGGGAGACCATTAAAGTTCATGTGATTGTAATTACATCTTCTAAACTTTATATATTTATAGCTGAAATATTTTGTACCACTCTCAGTTCTCTTATTTTTCTCTCCCCTCCTGCAGGAAACACCATCCTCCATATTCTGGCATTACAACCCAACAAAATGTCTGCCTGTCAGATGTACAACCTCATCCTGGGCCATCACAAGGAGAAGTTTGGGCCTGGTTCAGAGGAGATCACAAACAATGATGGGCTGACCCCCTTGAAGATGGCGGCGGTAGAAGGTAACACCGTGGTATGTATATGTAAGGAACCTGCAGAGTGGAGATAATCATTGTTATTGTATTATGGGTTCACTTGACAAAGGTCAAAATGGGTGAGTCCATGGTCATCGGTCAACAGCAAAGTATAACACTGATGGGGAGACAAATGTCGAGCAAGGTTAGGATGTGGAGAACCCTTGTCATTAAAAAGACGGATTGAACTGGATTTATTCATACTACATAAGAGGCGGATAGAATCATTGAACATAAACATATAAATGGGCCACACAGCACGTTCAGTGACTGCCTGTTTACACTTCAGTGGACACGGAGACGCCATTTAAAGTCGGCAGAAAAGAGGTTGCTGTCCCTCTGTGAGAAGAGATCTTACTAATAAAAAAAATCTAAAAATTATACAATATTGTTATTTTAAGAATTAAAATAATTGGCTGTGATTTCAAGCAAGGACCCCAATATTATTACTCAGCAGTGTCAGAACAAGTTTATCCAGTGCCCAGGTTGGGAGGGACAGTGATGGGGCTAAGACATGGGTGTGCAATGTGCTGTGCTGAAATGTTTGTAGATTGAGCTGAAAAAGCAATAGCAATAGTTGTGGTTTTAGCGAACTGAAGAGTCAGAAGTATTACAGGAAGGAACATTGTCCCTGCGTTCATGATGTCACTGAAAGGAAAAATGTCTTGTCATTGGTGGTGTCACTGAAAGGGAAAAATGTCCCTGCATCAGAGATGTCACTAGAAGGAAGAATGCCCCCACATCTGAGGGGTCACTGGAAGGAAAAAAGTACCTGCATCTGTGGTGTCACTTAAAGGAAAAGATGTCCCTGCATTGTTGGTCCCAGTAGAAGGAAAAATGTCCCTGCATTGTTGGTGCCAGTAGAAGGAAAAATGTCCCTGCATTGTTGGTGCCAGTAGAAGGAAAAATGTCCCTGCAGTGGTGGTGTCACACTGGAAGGAAAAATGTCCCTGCATCTGTAGTGTCACTGGAAGGAAAAAAGAATTCCTATATTTGTGGAGTCAATCCAAGGAGGACTGCTTTGGCATCTGAGGCAGTCTTTGTTGACTCCCCAGCAGCGGCACGCTGAGATGGAAGTACAAATGTCCTCATCCACCCAGAGAAGGCTGCTATTTGAGGGAGGAGAGAGCAGAATCCTCCATCCAGCAGCTATCAGGCCCTGCTCTTTGTGATAAGAATGATGCTGTAGTGATGCTGTATGCGACTTCTCAGCAAAAGGAGAACGGAGTGGCTGAAGCACCCAGTGTGTCCCCCCCACACCCGTCAACACTGCACCCAGGGCACATGCCCCTAATATCCCGCCCTTCCCTTGCCCTGGCCCTGCCACTTGATACAGTTATAACCTTTTTTCAGTTTTAGACAAATCCTTTAAATGCTCTGAATATAGTAAGGTTTAGTGCCTTTTGCATTGCTTTATTGAATGAGCCTCTTAAAATTGGTCTCCCCAGATGTTCCAGCACATTGTGCAGAAGAGGAGACAACTACAGTGGACATTTGGTCAGATTAGTTGCTATCTTTATGACCTGACGGAGATCGATGTTTGGGGGGATCCCAAGTCTGTACTGGATCTGGTGGTCTCTGTAAAAAAAAGAGAGGTGTGTATGGAAATATTGTGCAATTATGACCCCATTCTGGAAGGGATTCTAGTATTCCCCTACTCTACTAGAGGAAAGTATTATTATTTCTGTCTTTTGTTGCTTTTGGAGAGTTCTCCTTGCTTCCTGTCAGGTAAAAGTTGTCCGCAGGATGGCAAATGAGAGGAATAACGGCACCACATAGCAATAAAAACAGCACAGGGTTCTATCCAAAGTTAAGAAAATGTGACTTTTATACTTGCCATAAAATCTTTTTAGTCAAGTCCATTATAAAGTGATACAGGAATTCAGTAACAATTAGGTTATACTGCTGTTGGGACACTGGCAAAAAACAAAGTTGTAAGCCAGTCCCACACAGGGGGTTGGAACCTTTGTCCCTCAATAGACTCAAAGAAAGGTATCTCATGGAAAGAGCAAACATTTTCACCATCATCCATTGAAGGACATTCAGTGACAGTAGGGATGTTTAAAAGCAGTCCAACTGATAACCACAGAGAAGTTAATTTGTGAACCAGCTACAGTGGAATTTGAATCAGTGTCTGAATCAAAGCTAGATGAATCCCCTAGACAGGGTAACTGCCACAACCTGGTGGAGAGCACTAAGGATCGACCTGGTGCTGCAGACCAGAAAACAGAAAAATCTTCCCCATGGGTTAGGCTTTCACATTAGAGAACAATAGGCATAAACCAGTGAGAGAATGGAGAGCCCTTCAATTCCACGAAAAAATAAAAACGATGGGAAAAATACTACCTAAACAGGAGAAAACCAGACCAAGACTAGAAATGGTCAATGTTAACAATTTACTGGGCCAAGTTCCAGAAAAAACATGTCCCTAGAAGCAAGTTTGGTGGACAAGCAAGTCCAAAAGAGAAGACCAACTAGAATACCCTCCTAGCATGGTCCCCCTTCTTGTGGGGACCTCAGTCATTTTTAACCTATCCTTCTGTGTATAGATGAGAAGAGAACTTCCCAGAACAGCTAGGCAGGACTTTTTAGGCTCAAAGAGTGTACAGACACATGCTGAACAACAATTAAATTCAAGTATTTTTTTAGTATAAAAAGTTTTTTAAAAAGTATGATAAAATACAATACATACAATGAGTTACATAAAAAAGAAAAATAATTAATGGTCATGGCGCCAATGTAATAGGTCACTGTGCAATGATAGAATAGGTGTGTAAACCTGACACCAACATGTTTCGGAGTTCTATACGCTCCTTCTTCAAGGTAGGTTTAAACAACTTTAGTAAATTTCTTCTATAAAATAAAACACATATTAGAGCATATTCACAGAAGTCATTCTATATACATGAAGCAAAAAAGAGACAGTCAAGAGACAAAGGGGAGACAGTTGAAGGAGTTACTCACATTGCCAGCGAGTGAGCACAGTGAAGTAAAAACAATATTGCAAGGTCCACAGAAGTTGGTAGGGGAGCACAAAACACCCCTCCCAGGCTCGGGTTAGACCCACGGGAAGCTGCACAGAGATAAGGAGATGGCGAGAAAGGAAGGCCGGAGGGATGCGGACAGTGATGACACAAGGGGACACCTGCCAAGTGTCAGAGTATACCCGAATCCCACTGGCCCAGGCGGCGTGCCGGGTGCAGCAACCACCGGGAAAGCAAGCTAAGCCAAAGGATAACAACAAGGCATTGGTCTACCATTTTGTGACCAATAAAGTTGGCACCTTTGTGCCTTTTTATTTATTCTTGATTTTTTATACTTTATTTCTGCCATACAAAGTCCAAGGGGGCTTCCCCTAATGCACTTTGGTGCATGTTTTCTACATGATGCTATTTAGGATGTTGGCAGCAATAACACACTAATCAATTTCTCAAAATTAGTTTCTTCAAGGTATAAATTAATGTGTATATATGTACAAAATAATAAAGAATAAATTAAAAAAATGGATGAAAAAAGAAGAAATTAAAATGAATAAATGTAAAATAAATGAAATAATGATGGTTTTAGTACTAGAATTTTTTTGCACAATATTTTTCACAGCATTTGTGAATGGCTTAATTAAGCATTATTTGCACAGCAATTTTTTTTGCATAATTTGCACAGTATTTAGCACTTTATTTTTGTGTCAGTGGACACATTATTGCACTCAGCATTTTTCATCTATATGCACGAATTTAAATATTTATATTGAGTAATATTTATTTTGAGCACAGTGGTTAAATAGGAAATTGATTAGATAACACCATTATTAGACATTTAACCCAATGAGTGACAGAACACTTCCATATGGCTGCAGCCTAACCATTAAGGTTTTTTTTATTTTAAATTCTAAGCACATATATACTACCTTATTAGCGCTTAGGCCCCCTATATATATTTAGTACTAATGATATTAGTAATAGAGTAGTAGAACAGAGATTGAATAATTATAAAGATAAAAATAAATACATAAAAAAACAAACACCGGGACCATAAAAATATATACTTGGACCATCCTGTGCATGCACAATTAGAGGAAACAAAAGCAAACCAGCAACAAGAAGCAAAGGGGGAGGAGGAAGCATGAGGGGGTGGGGAAGATAACCTCATATGAAGGATCATAACTTCATCCCTCCTGAGACAAAGCCTTCCAAAACCTGCCTATAATTAACAGCCTCATTGTGGCCTTGAGAGAGTGGATCCACCTCAGCTCCCTCTGGAGGAGATGTTTATTCCAATCTCCACCACGGGCACTGGGATGGATCCAATCCAATGCCCAAAACCTGGCCCTAGGAAACACCCCCTCATGTAGGACATGGACATGCCTACCGAGGGGTATTTCAGGATTGGCAGTTTGCATGCATGCCTGTAAATTCTTTTACATGGTTAATTTTTATCTTCTTGATATAAAAGGAAAAACAACTGCAAATCAAGAGGTACACCACACCACAGGTTTTGCCATTCACAAAATGTTTAGCCTTGAGTAGATGTCCATTCAGCATAACCATAGATCCCTCTGTGTATATGTATCTACACTGATTGCATCATCCGCATGTATAGGTACCCCTATATTTACATGGATCCTTTCTTTTATCACCTTTGTATTCACTCTAATAGAGTCCCGCAGTGCTAAGGAATGTCTGAATGTAATTTGGGGAGTCCTGCATATGTTGGAATCCAAGAATAGCAGATGCCAGTGTTTCTATATGATGTGTCTAATCTTGGAGTGTTGGTTAAAAAATATAATAATGACTCTAGTAAAATTCTCCTGTTGTTTAGATGCTGTGGGGCCATATAATAGTTTATCTCTGGATTTGTTAATTGCTTTCCTATAGGCCTTTTTAAGCCACGTCAGGGTGTTTCCTCTCTCCAAGAGCCTCTCCCTGAGTTTCAGTGCCTCCTGCTCAAATGATGCTTCATCTGAACAGTTCCTTCTAATCTTAAGATACTGACAGTATGGGATAGATCTTAGAAGTGGTTTGGGGTGAAAACTGGACACATGCAACAGGGATTTGCCGGCCGTGGGTTTGCGATATAGGCATCTCTTTAGCACATTAATGGTGTCACGTGTAACCATGATGTCAAGTAATGTGATCTTATTCGGCTGATATATCATAGTGAAAGGTTGAACTCATTCTTGTTCAATCTGTCCAACAAATATTGGAGCAAATCCTCAGGGCCATTCCATATAAAAAAAAACATCATCAATATATTGGTACCACATAACTATGCACATTGATAGCAGTTCGCCAGACATAATCATTAGTTCCCAGTCTCCCAGGTACAGGTTAGCATACAATGAGGCACAACAAGTCCCCATCGCAACCCCCTGCACCAGGAGGAAGAGGGAACCATCAAAGGTAAAACACATTATGTCTGAGGACAAAATCCAAGGACTGCACAATAAATTAATAGTAGACCCAGTTATCTTGAGTTCGCTGGGATAGAACATGTTCAGTAGCGGCTAGGCCCAGGTTATGAGGAACAGAACTATAAAGGGTGTCAACATCAATGTTGACCAAATGTGAGTGGGTCAAAAAAATTTAATATCTTTCATATAGGAGGGGAGACATACTACATGTGGTCTCAGATGTTCATTAATGAAGTGACTCAAAATTTCTGTCAGAGACAATAGGTTTCCCAGGGGGTTTACTGAGGCTTTTGTGGGCCTTAGGGAGGGAATAGAAAGTCAGCATTTTAGGAAAATCAGTGTGTATGTAATCTCATGTTTTTTTTTTAGGGATAATCCCATTTGCAAGGACACTATCCACAAACTCCTAAAAAAGAGTGTTGATCCTAGTCTAGGTGAAATGGGTCTATACCATTTTGGGTTGTCTAGGATTTTTTTTACACAATAGCCACGTATTGTTGATTGTCCATCACTGCAATATTTCTGCCCTTGTTTGATCGTTTGATGGTTAAAGAAAAATTATTAACAAGATTAATAAGGACCTGTTGTTCCCCTGATTTCAAGTTCCTTCTGTGTATAGAAACCTGGACCAACAAGTCCCAGCGCCACCCATCAGCATTTGGCATGGGTTAGGGTTGTTCCTTTTGACCCACTCAGGAAGTGCTACTTTGGCACGTGAGCATCAGAAGCAGAAGGATGAATAGGATACCTACCATCAAAATACCCAAGGGTGTTGCTGGTGTGGGACAGGTAACACCTGCCTAACTGTGATCCAACATATGACTCCAGGAATCATGTAACCTGCTTCAGAGCAGCACTATAGCCTCTTCCAATGAGCGAGGATTAGGAATCTTGGCCACAAGCACAGTAACCTGACTGGGGAAAGCCACAGAGCCCAGTGCCCAAAGGATCATGTGCAGGCTAACTCGCACATCCAGTGTTAAATGGCCCAAAAACTGTTACTAAAGATACGCCGATCCGGATAACTGCTATGCAGAGACCAGCTTAAGCAGCAACAAGGCATCTTGATTAAGGTCACTGAAGAGAGAAAAAAATATAAGCAGTGTATCCCAGCACTTTCATTGAAGTTGTCAAGAAAAAACTGCACAAAAAGAAATAGCAAAATTATGTAGAGTTTTGTTCAGAGGAGCGGAAGAAAGGATGCCCAACCTACTAGGACACTAGCAAAAAACGGAGGCAGGCTGGGTGGAGAAGGTTTAATATGGGGGCTGGCCTACAACTTTTACAGTTTGCCAGTGTCCTAACCCTCTGTAGGCAGCAGTATAATTGCACTGTTACTAACTTTTGTGTCCCTTGAAGAATGATGGAGAAAGACACTGTTATCCTTACATTAACTTTAACTCTTTAACTATCCCTCCTCCTTTTCTTATCTCTTAACTTAAGCTTTACATGTGTCTTTTGTCTTTACAATCTTTTGTGTTTACAAAAAAAGTCTTTACAGTTGCATTGATCTTAAATACATTTATCATTGTCTCTGTTGGTGAATTATGTGATCACGAGAGTCATGATTTCAGGTCTTATTGACTTAATACTTCATCTTTTTTTAGGCTCGTCGGATTTTGGATCTCTCCCCAGTCCAGGAGTTGGTCAACAGAAAATGGCAGAGGTTTGGTTGGCCATATTTCTGCACATTGGCCTTTATCTATGTCCTTTACATGATTGTGGTCTCTCTTGCCTGTGCCAACCGGCCCCTTAAACCAAGAACGGAGAATGCAACTAATCAAAGGGATATCACCTTACTGGTCCAAAAATCTCTAAATGTAAGAATTGTAACCATTTTTCTATCGGGGCATTTAAAAAGAAAATTACATGCTTATAAAACTATGCATTTTTGCTAGAAATTACTTAACCCCTAACAATAATATATTTCTGTGCAAAACCATTACACATTTGTTATTAAAAATATATATATATAAAAAAGAAACCTTTAGAATCACTTTAAAGTTAAAAAAAAGTTATACTTGAAAGCTGCACAATATTTCCTTGGCCTTCCAGGTTGAGTAACTCTGGGAGTCATTAACCCAGAAGACTAAGGGCATTCTGTTGTAGAGATGAGGTACTGCTTTGGACCTCTTTCAGCAGTGTTTGCTGGGTAGTTTTGGCAATATTTTCAATTCAAGCCTGTTCTGTGGGAAAACTTGTTGTCACCATAATGTTCTTCATCTCACCAGGAATCATATCTCACTTCTGAAGACCACCTACGTCTAACAGGAGAGCTCATTAGTGTTATTGGAGCAATTGTACTTTTACTTCTCAAGGTAAACACAGAATTTAAAGTGCATGTCAAGCCAAACATTATTTTATTAGTTGCATTGTACAAGGTTTTGTTTCAGCCCCAAAGGCATGCATTGGCCGCCTTTGGCGGCATTAAAACCTGCCAAATGTGACATGTTCTTAAATTTTTGCCTGCGATGCTGCATGGCATGTGTACAGCCCTAAGCCGCTGCATGCCCTGGTTCAGGTAGGCGGTTGTGGAACAGTTAAACCACAGCTGAACCACCTGATTTTACTGCCCCTCAGTGGCAGCTGGTGCTCAAAATTTTTGAGGGAGCGCAAACAAACATAAAAATTCTAAAAATACTGAAAAAAAACATAAATTACAGCCTCACTGTGCCCATGAAATGCAGCCACACTGCCATCAATTGCAGCCACTGTGCCATCAAATGCTGCCACTGTGCCCATCAAATGCCGCCAGAGAAGGGGCGATGCCCATGAGTCCCTAACAAACAGGCCGCCCCCCCCCCCCCCACATGCACAAGCCTGAAAAAGAAAACAAACGCAGTCACCACTTCTAGCACTGGTGAGCTTACCAACTATGTAAAATATTTCAATTTTGTTCTTGGGTTTAGATACACTTTAATAAGGTCCTAAGGTAGTCCATTATAGAATAGCTACTAGGGAAAAAATTTCAACTGCTAACAATAAGCAGTGGGTGCACAGAGATAGACCCAGAGCTGCAGATAGTGGGATCAGCGGGGATCAGTGAGGTGGGACGGGAGAACAATTACAGAAATGATGCACTGTGTGTCTCTCCCTTTAGAGTGTATCAACCTGTAAATGTTCTCCCATCCCGCCACCACCTGTTCTACCCACATCTGATTCCCCCCGTGTTGCTGGGCCACCTGCATCACTGCTGGCTTTCCTCTCCCACCGGCTGCTGGGGCACACAGGCAGATAGAGAGGGAGGGAATGGTATTCCTATTCTGCATTGGACAAAAAACTCATTGTACATTTTTTTTTTTTATTGGAAAAATAATGTCTGGTAGGCTGTACAGGAGCCCTGTGTAGACCCTGTTCCATATGGGTAAATATGAAGTCAATAGTTTGTTTATTATGCAGAAAATGGTGCAGTCATGTCTATCTACTATCCAGTATATTCTGTTAATTTTAGATATTTTTCTAAACTCTTTAGATTCCAGACTTTTTTCAGATAAGAGACCCAAAGGACCTAATACGAGGAGGACCATTCACACTTATCATGTAAGAACCAAAGGAAATAATTTTATGTAAACTAGCCAAGGGTGTGAGATGGCGATCAGAAGATCTGCCTGCAGGAGATCACTCCATAAACATGTGTGATGGGTTAGACTAGCCATTCCCAATCAGGATTCCTTGACAAGCTACTAGGGTTTCCTTGAGCTGTAGCTGACTGACCTACCATTCAATGGTGCCTCCATAATTACAGGGTCAGTGGCACTTAGCAGAGCCAACAGTATTATATCAGTTATGTTTTTAGCTGTATTTAAGGGTAGCATTCTGATCACCACAGTAATGACGGGACTAGAAAAAGGAAGTTCAATAGCCAGTAGCCAATAGCTTCCGTCTCGTACTTGCTTCAGAGCATGCGTCGTCTTTGGTATGTCGGAAAACAGCATATAAACTGTTTCCCAATAGGAATTGGTTCCGTCAGAAATATTTAGAACATGCTATATTTCTAGGTCCATCAGAATTTTTGATGTAAAAAGTCCGATGGGGCATACACACAATCGGAATATACGATGATAAGCTCCCGTCTGACTTTTTATGTCAGACATTCTGCTTGTGTGTACACGGCATTCGAGTTTCATTCTTCTTCTGACCACCAATGTAAGGAGCATTTTCCCATTTGACCTTGATGAATTTGATAAGCTGTGAAGAGGTGATATGTCGCCTCCTAAATGCCTTTTTTTTATACATATAATTACCACACCACTGTGCCTCAACAGCATGCATTGCACACAGTTTCTTTTGTCAGAGTATTGAGATCATGGAATTACCGTACTTTACTTTAATTGAGGAATATAAGGAACAGGAACAAAGAGCATACAAGAGAACAGTGAGGTGACAAACACTTCCTCTCATTACATTGCCATAGAATACAAACTATAACACTGCAGTGTCACCTACTATATTACTGGAACCTTGCACCGCCACCGCCAGACCCGCCCAAACACACAGTAGCAGGCAGTTTCGAGCTGAGCGTCACAGCAAATGATTTTTTACTGGCAGTGGCAACCTTTTCCTGTCACTGGCAGGAGAAAAGTGCCCATTTTTTTACTGGCTGCCAGTAAAAATACTGATGGTTGGCAACACTGGCATGTATATGTGGGCATGTATACAACATGCATTTGGCCATTTCTATAAGAGTGTGATTCTTCCTTTCTACTACACCATTTTGTTGAAGAGTGTATGGTGTGGTTGTCTGGTGTACTATTCCTGGTCTCTTCAGGTATGAGGCCACTTCTTTGCTTATGTATTCCCCCCCATTGTTGGTGCGTATTATTCCTGGTTTCTGTTGGAATTTGTTGCTGGACATGGCAAGACTATTGAAATTTCTCTGACATTTCATTCTTGTGTTTCATCAGATTAGTAGTTGTGTAACTGTAATAATCAGCAATGAAAGTTGGTAGATATCTGTTCCCACCTTACGTAGGAGTTTTCATTGGACGGCATACATCACTGTGTATAAGCTGCAGGGGGTGGGTCATTTTTTTTTTTTTTGAGATGCCTGTGGAAGAGGATCATGTGTGTCTTTTGCATTAATACATGAGCAATTTGTAAGGCATTATTGTTAAATCTTATGATAAGCTTCTCTTTATAATGCCCTGTATATAGCTTTTGGACTTCTGTGCCCCAGCCGTCTTTGTCATAAGTGAATACATTTGTTGTGTAGGTCATTAGAGACTATATTGGACTGCTGGTCTGTGGTGATGAGCCTGAATAGATGGTCATCCAGTTTTGATATTGTGAGGAATTGCTTGTTATTGTGAGACTGTTGTATGCAAGACTTTTCACTGATAGAAGGCTGCCTTCTAGTTCTGGAACATACAGCACTTTCTTTACAAAGATACTGTGGTGACCTCCTTGTTGTGTAAGGCAGTTCAGGAAGACTTGGCCTTTACCTTCTGCAGTGATGCTTTTCTAGGAAAACTTTGTCTTTTGCACTGTAATCAATGTTTGTGAAGAAAGTCTCATCGCTAGTGGTTTATTGCTTCTAAAGTTTATACACCAGCCACGCAGCTTTCACTGCTCGGCTTTACAGATAGAACAGCCTTTTTTTAAGTGACCGGTCCTTTTAACAGCGAAAACAGGCTCTGCTTTCTTTGTTGTGCTTTGTGTCTTTGTACATCTTTAGAGCTTTGTCATCATGGTGCGTATTTTCTTTTCTTCTGTCATATTCATCAATTAATTTGTCTTTGACTTATTCCAGTGTCAGTTCCTGCTCGGGTCTGGTTTCTAAAGCATTAATACGAGCTGTATATGTCTCTGGAATGCTGCAGAGGAGCAGGGAAACAGTATGGTTATCTTTGATGTCCTCTCTGATGGCACGTAGCTGCTCTATGATCTCTAGTGGTTACACATTATCTGGCCATCTTCTAGTCTCCTCTTATACAACTTTCTTAGTAGAAACAGTTTACCATTGAGGTTTGAAAGCTCATCCAGTTTTTGTAGTGAAGTCCACATAGCTTTGGCTGTTTGCTCTGTTCTTATGTGGATAAGCTGGTCATCTTCCACTAGTAAGCTTATAGTTGGATTTGCCTGTCTATCCTTCCTGTCTCATTCCTCTGTCTCTCCATTTGTGGGTCTGTCTGTATTCAGCACTTACCACAAATCATCCTTGCTAAGAAGCATTTCTAGTTTAAACTTCCACAACTGGTAATTGGCATTGTTTAGCTTTGCAGGGCCAGGGGAAGAAGTGGGCGCTTGTGCCTGTCGAAAACTGCCCCCCCCCCCCCAAAAAATGACATGCCACATGTGGCAGGGGGTCACCAGTACTTAAAGCGGAAGTTCAATTTTTGGGTGGAACTCCGCTCTAAATTGAAATTAAACTCCACTTTTGACCTTTTACCTACCGGTAAGCCTATAATAAGGCTTACCTTTAGGCACAGTGAATATCCCCTGTTACACTGTTTAGGAGATATTCACACAACATGCAGCCAGTGATGTCACCGGTACATGCGCTCTAAAGGGAAAGCATAATGTGCCGGTCCTTCAGCGCTCCATGCCAGAGTTCAGTGCTTTGGCAGGCATACGAGGGAGTGAAGTGGCCCCGGCCACTTATATAGCCAGAACCTGCGAACCTGGATGAAGATGGCAGCATCAGGGAGCCATGACAGCGCTGCGCTGGTGGGCTCAGTGTGCAGGTAAGTCTGTCGTAATGTGCTAGTATGCAGTGCACACTGGTACATTATAATTTAAAGTGGTTAAAAAGGCAGAAAGTTTTTTATCTTAATGAAGTCTAGGCATTAAGATAAAAAAAACTTCTGTGTGCAGCAGTCCCCTAATAATTATCTGAGCCCCATCTTGATCCAGAAATGCTGCACAAGAGCCTCGGCTTTTGGGGACTCTCCCTCCTCATTTGCTGAGACAGCAGTGGGCGTCATCAATGTCAGTGAGCCAGTGAGCAGGTAAGTATGACATTTTTCAACAAAAAAAAGACTTTAATATCACTTTAAACCTGCAGATAGGCCTATTGCAATTTATCTGGTGGTTTACTACCACTTTAAGAAGGCGGGGGAGAAATTGGCTCCACTGCATGTTTTTACTGCCCCCCCCCCCCCCCCAACTGCAAAGGAAACCAAGCCAAGGGCATTCCAAAAATGAAAATCACCTTCTGCTTTCTGCATAATATATATAATATATAATTCACTTTAATTTTATCCAATTTGTTGATGTGCCTTCAATTATCCTTTTGATCCTGCCAGTTCAGCTCATAGCAAGAATTCCGCTTTAGGGCTGACTACATTGTGCTGCCAACATTGAATTTCAATTCTGGTTAGCGTTTTTGGTTATCTGTATCTGCCCTATTTAATTATACATTATATTACCAAAAGTAATGGAACACCTTCCTTTACGCCAGGGATATGCAACTAGCAGACCTCCAGCTGTTGCAAAACTACAAGTCCCATCATGCCTCTGCCTCTGGGTGTCATGCTTGTGGCTTTGAGTCCAAAACTGAACTGCATATTGCAGATGAGGTCTTACTAATGATTTGTACAGGGGCAAAATAATATCTCTCTCTTCAGTCCATACCTCTCTTAATAAAAGAAAGGACTTTGCTTGCTTTGCAAACCGCAGCTTGGCATTGCATGTTATTATTGAACTTATGATCTACCAAAATCCCCAGATCCTTCTCCACTATGGATCCCCCCCAGTTGTACCCCCCTAGTATATATGATGCATGCATATTCTTAGCCCCCAAGTGCATAACTTTACATTTACCAACATTAAACCTCATCTGCCACTTAATCACCCAATTAGACAGTACATTGAGGTCGGCTTGTAAATTGGAGACATCCTGCAAGGACATTATTCCACTGCATAGCTTGGTGTCATCTGCAAAGATTGAAATTGTACTTTTAATTGTACTTTTAATCCAAGAAAGTAAGGGTCCCAGCACTGAACTTTGGGGTACACCACTGATAACCTTAGACCATTCAGAGTAAGAATCATTAACCACTACTCTCTGAATTCTGTCTTTTAGCCAGTTTTCTATCCATTTGCAAACTGATATTTCCAAGCCTATAGACTTTACCTCACATTAGTCGTGTGTCCTGTATCAAACGCTTTTGCAAAATCCATGTTCACAGACACTCCTCTGTCAAATATTGACCCCCACGAACTAAGACTGGGATGCCATTTAAGTTCATGCACGTGTAAAGGCAGGTGTCCCAATACATTTGGTAATATAGTGTATATGCATGATGATGCTGCATGCATTAAGCTTCCTCTGCTTATTCATGATCAAGCTCCAACAATGCAAATATGGATGGGTCTCTGCAACCCCTCTCATCCTCCCAGCATCACTTTGGCTAAATGCCCACAGCCCATCCTTAGCACTCTTCTTATGTACTAATGTACACACCCACTATCCCAATGTACACTGCACCCAGCGCCAACACAGCAAGGTAGTACCACAGAACACCACAGAAGGCCACGTGTATCAAGAAAGGTATTTATTTGGGTGACTTTCTATGAATTTTCTATAAATATTTGCAGTGCTATTGGGCTGCTGTACTGTGTTTAGCCTTTCCAACTACTTTAAATAATCTAAAGCGACATTTTTCATGTTTGTTTCTTTGTGTTAATGAGCAAAGCAACTAAAATAGTATCTGCCAACAGAATCGCCTTCCCTTGTTTGGTGCTTGTGACCCTCGTTCTCCGACTGACAGACACAGATGGAGAGGTGGTGCCGATGTGCATATTACTTGTGCTGGGCTGGTGCTATGTCATGTATTTTGCACGTGGATTCCAAATGCTTGGACCTTTCACCATCATGATCCATAAAGTAAGTTGACTTGAGAATGCAGTAAGCTTTGGGCTGGACATGCACAACCTTATAAGACCAAACCATGTGAATGAGTTGATGTAGATATGCTGTGTTGCATTGTGAATTGATTAGATGTTGGAAAAGTTCTTGGCAAAGCAAAATGTTCCCTTTTTTTGTAGAGCTTTCTTTTGCAACACATCCATCAAATGAGCAGAAAGGAAAACAAATGGGCCCTGATGAGCAAGTTTAAAACATTTTTATTTTATTCAGGAGCTTGCAATCCAAGATCCATATCTCACATTCATACATACACATACTAGGGCCAATCTAGTCAGGTGCCTATTAGCCTACCAGCATGTATTTGGAGTGTGGGAGGAAACAGGAGGAAACCCACACAAGCACAAGGAGAAAATGTGATCTCCATGCAGATAATGCCCTGGCTGGGATTCAAACTGAGGACCACTGATGCAAGGCAGTTTTCAATGTTGGGCATATATCTTCCATCTACCCTAGCAGTATTACATAGCAGGGTTAGGGCCTGTGTCATTGGGTTTTGGGCTTTGATTGGTGGTATCAGTTTAAGATACTTCTCAGATCATTCAGAATTCATTGACAGGTGCATTTAATCTATGGTGGACCTCCCTCTAACCTTGCATTTGACCTGAACGTTTTCCATTCCCATTGACTTGTATAAGAATGCAAAACCCAACTAAAGCAAACAAAAGCCTATAAACACAGGCCCTTATGGTGTAGAATAAATTATTCTTAGCTATGGGGGTCTGACCGTTATGAACACACAGAAGCTACGAATCATCAGATGTGTGTTTTCTACTTGAGATGAAGCCATTGACAGGGCAGCAACTATTAGACCTTACCCATAAGAACTTGATAAAAAATACCATTCATTATTATTATTATATATCCTACTAAAATTAGTGTGTGCTGTATATTGCCATCAACATTGCTCCTGTTTCTTCTTGCTGAAGGCTGACATTTTGCTGAAGCCCAGGGCCTCCGAACTGCAGTAAATCTTTAGGCTGTCAACAGATCCGTTTCTAGGGGCTTTGCTTCTGTCACAATGTAGTACTGGATTTTAATCAGCATAGACCAGCCTGAAGTGATCTAGTGGGACTTCATTTTCTGACTAAAATTACACCTAAAGTGCCGGTCCACCCAAAAGGGCAAGTTCTGCTTGTCTGCCCCCCCCCCCCCCCGCTGCCACATTTGGCACCTTTTGGGGGTGAGAGGGGAGTAGGTACTTGGATTTTACAGATACCGGCTCCCACTCCTGGCTCAGTTAGCCGTGGTGAACTGAGCTGGAGGTTTGCCCTCACACAGTAGGAAACCGGCTGTAAACCACAAGACTTCACTGTCGGTTTCCTGTAAGCAGGATGCCGGTGGCAGCTTCCAATAGTCGATTAAAAAATCAGCTCGGATGAGGGCACCACTGGATTCCTGGATTCCTAATATTAAAAGTTGGCAGCTACAGTATTTATAGCTGCTGACCTTTCATTTTTTCTGAAGGAGCCTGGAGCTCCTCATTAAAGGGTGTCATAGCGAAATGACCGGTTTGCTTTATGTAAAGAGGAAATGAAGGAAATATAAAAGAAAGGTAATGAGACAGACCAAAGCCACACAAGTAGGGAAGAAGTATACTTGATCTTAGTATTTGTAGGAAATCGGATATGTGTTCAGTACATACCTTGGTTTTTGCAGATGATTTTTGGAGACTTGGTACGGTTTTGCTGGCTGATGTTTGTGGTCATTGTTGGATATACAACTGGTAAGTAAAACGTTTTGAAGAATTTATAGATACATAGTAGGTGAAGTTGAAAAAAGACACAAGTCCATCAAGTCCAACCTATGCGTGTGTGATTATATGCCAGTATTGTATTGTATATCCCTGTATGTTGCGGTCGTTCAGGTGCTTATGTAATCGTTTTTTGAAAGTATCAATGCCCTCCGCTGAGACCACCGCCTGTGGCAGGGAATTCCACATCCTTGCCGCTCTTACAGTAAAGAACCCTCTACGTAGTTTAAGGTTAAACCTCTTTTCTTCAAATTTTAATGAGTGTACATGTGTCTTGTTAACCACTTGCCGACCGCTGCGCGCCGATATACGTCGGCACAATCGCAGCGGTCGGCAAATGAGCATACACATAGCTCCCCTTTAATTGGCGGGGCTAGTGGGCGTACAGCATGACCGTGCCCGTATTTTTATAGCACTGAGCGCTGTATAAATGATAATGGTCCCAAAATAGTGTCAAAAGTGTCCGATATGTCTGCCATAATGTCGCAGTCACAATAAAAATCGCAGATCACTGCCATTACTAATAGAAAAAAATAATAATAAAATTGCCATAAATCGTTCCCCTATTTTGTAGATGCTATAACTTTTGCGCAAACCAATCAATATATGCTTATTGCAATTTTTTTTACCAAAAATATGTAGAAGAATACATATTGGCCTAAACTGAGGAAAACATTTGTTTTTTATATATTTTAAAAAAAAAATGTAATTATAGCAAAAAGTAAAAAATATAGTTTTTTTTTTCAAAATTGTTGCTCTTTTTGTGTTTATAGCGCAAAAATGAAAAACGATTTTTTTTTTTGGTGTAATGTCGCATGGCCGCGCAATTGTCAGTTAAATTGACGCAATGCCGCAAAAGGTGCTCTGGTCAGGAAGGGGGTAAAATCTTCCAGGGCTGAAGCAGCGGTTAAACTCCCTTCTGCAAAAATGTTTTATCCCTATTGTGGGGTCACCAGTACAGTATTTATAAATTGAAATCATATCCCCCTCTCAAGTGTCTCTTCTTCAAAGAGAATAAGTTCAGTGCTCGCAAATTTTAATTATTGGGGCTGGTGCGTTCCTGTCCACCAATTCAGGTGCAAACCAGGTCTGAATTTTTGCCTGGGTTCTAACCTGAATCGGAACCAAAGACGCACAGGACCCTTTCCAAATATGAACTGCTGCCACCCCAGAGGTGTGTGAACTGGCTCCATTGCGAGCTGGGTACACTCTCCTGTCATGCGAATTGGATGTTGGGAAACCTGCATCCAATTTGCATAAGCGTGAATACAGCCTAAAACAGGGGCTGACTGGCAATTTTGGCCCAGGGGGCAAGTACAACCCAGAGGCCTATAGTGCAGCGACTCGGCCCCCATCCCAGACATAATAAATCAAAACAAAAGAATAGTAGTGAGGGTCTTACCTCACTAATTAGGTACTAATTAGCCACAAAATCTGGGTCTCTTCCCTCCTGCGTGGCCACATAGGATGTTGAGAGGAGGCGATATGGGAGGTTTCACTTTCGCCCTTATCACTTCCTTCCTGCCAGCACTACCCAGAAACCAGCCAGCAGGCCCAGCTGTAAAAAACCCTGCTCCTCCCACCCCCAGCCAGTTCATAGTGTATTCATGTACGCGCCTGTGAGAACAGGTGTGTGGATGGTCTCATGGCTGCTGTGTGTGTCGTTTCAGTATTACTGACAGCCAGTGTTGCCAACCTACCAAAGTGAAATTTACGGACACAACCCTCAATATTTACTGACACAGCCAAGTTCTTGCTGACATTTCAAGGAAAGGTATACCCAAAGCTCATTTGGCTGTACTTCTCCTATGGGTCACAGGAGTGCAGTCCGTTTTGCACTCCTGTGACCCTTTTCAGCAGAGAGTAGGCTGAAGTCTGCTGATGTCACAGATGTCAGTCCAGGCACCGCGTCATCAAGACAATAAAGTCTGGATCTGCCAGGGGCCTGGAGCGACACTCAGGGAGTGGCTGAGAGTCTGAGCTGGCCGCCCCCCGCCCCTCCACAGCTCAATGCTCCAGGGAGCGAGGAGGAGGCAGAGCAGAGAGCTGTGACTGACAGTCTGCAGCTCTCTGCTCACTAAGCTCTGAAAACTGAGTGATTGGCAATGTTCGACCACTCGGTTCTCAGTGTTAAGGCTCGTACACTATAAAAAAAATCAGGCAAACATTTTTGTCCATAGAATTTTCATACGATTTTGACAACTCTTGACAGCCGATTCCGAATTTTTGTTCATCAGTCCCGATTTGCTGTGGAAGGGTGAGAAAAATTGGACGAACGTTCGCCTGATTTCCTTATAGTGTGTAACCCACTTTAGAGGCGTTGGGGGACAGATACAGCATCTGTCCTCCAAGGTAAGTATGATTCCAGAAAAAAATTAAACTCCTTTACTTCTAAAATAGATCTGAAGGCAAAAAACATATTTCTTATTTTTGGTATAGTAAGGGCAGTTATTGTAACCCATCAGTTTTTTTTTGTCACCTATGTTCAACTGGAAAACCTAATTTCTGTCCCCAGAGAGAGAGAGAGACTGTTTTGCTCCCCCACAGAGAGACCACTCCACATTGCACTCACAAAGAGAGAGAGACTGCTGCCATATTTAGTGATTATAGAGTATTACCAATGCTTCCTTTGCCTAATGACAGAAAATTGATCCCAGCAATTCCTATATAATTACTAGACACACTTTATATCTGTGTAGCACCCCTTTCGTTAATGTTTTTTTTTTTTTGTACATATAGATTATGTTGATGATAAGGATATGTAGAGTGATAGCACATTACACATGCCTAAAACAGCCTTAAGCAGCTCATAAGCCATAAGCAGCCTTTTGTTTTCGTTCAACCACACTTTCTAGGTGGATGGGGGAATCCTCCTTGTGACACTGAGGTATTGTATTCCCCAATTGAAGTGGTAAATACCTCCCAGGCTGGTGGTACAGAGACCAATCAGTAGATTGACTTCTCTACAACTAGCCTGCCCATACTTGGATCAAAATTCAGCTGGTTCCTGCTGAACCAGCCATATATACAGTGCTGTGAAAACGTATTTGCTCTCTTACTGATTTATTTCTTTTTATTTGCATATTTCTCACACTTAAATGATTCAGATCATTGAACAAATTGTAATTTTACACACAGATAACCTGAGTAAATCCAAGATGCAGTTTTTAAATTATTATTTCATTTATTAAGGGATAAAAGCTGTTAAAACCTGCCTGGCCCTATGTGAAAAAGCCCCCTCCCATGCTTAATCATGAATGAACTGTGATTAACCACAATTTTTTGGAAATCGGAGTTCAATTTCACTTGCCACACCCAGGCCTGATTACTGCCAGACCTGTTGAATCAAGATATCACATACATAGAAGCTGTCTGATAAAGTGAAGCATGCTAACAGATCACAAAAAGCCACACATTTTGCCATAATCTAAAAAAAAATCAAGAACAGATTAGAAACAAAGTAATGGACATGTATCAGTCTAGGAAGGGTTTCAAAGCCATTTCTAAGGCTTTGAAACTCCAGTGAACCATGGAGAGAGCCATTATCCACAAATGGAGATAACTTCGGACAGTGGTGAACCTTACCAGGAGTGACCTACAAAAATGACTCCAAGAGCATGACGACGATTCATCCAGGAGGTCATAAAAGAACCCAGAACAACATGTAAAGAACTGCAGGCCTCACTTACCTCAGGTAAGATCGGTGTTCATGATTCAACAATAAGAAAGAGACTGGGCAAAAATGGCATCCATGGGAGAATTCCAAGGCCTAAGCCACTGCTGACCAAAAGAACACAAAGGCTCATCTCACATTTACCAAAAAAATCTTGATTATTCCCAAGACTTTTAGGTAAATATTCTGTGGACTTATAAGACAAAAATATAACTTTTTGGAAGGTGTGCGTCCTGTTACATATGACATAAAAATAATACAGCATTTCATAACAAGAAGATCATACCAACAGTCAGACATGGTGATGGTAGCCTGATGGTCTGGGGCTGCTTTGCAGCTTCAGGATCTGAGCGACATACCATAATTGATGGAACCATAAATTCTGAGCTCTACCAGAAAATCCTAAAGATAAATGTCCGGCCATCAGTTTGTGACCTCAAGCTCAAGTGCACTTGGGTTATGCAGCAGGACAATGATCTGAACCATAACAGCCAACTCCAAATGGTTCAAACAAAGCAAAATGTAGGTTTTGGAGTGGCCTGGTCAAAGCCTGCACTTAAATCCAATTGAGATGCTGTATCATGACCTTACACAGGCCTTTCATGCTGGAAAACCCTCCAATGTGGCTGAATTAAAACAATTCTGCATAAAAGAGTGGGCTAAAATTGCTCTACAGCCAGTTAGCGCAAAGGCTTGATTGCAGTTGTTGCCACCAAGAGTGGCACAACCAGTTATTAGGTTTAGGGGGCAATTTTCACATAAAGCCAGCCTTAATAAATGAAACCATAATTTAAACTGCATTTTGTATTTACTTGGATTATCTTTGTATAATAATAACATTTGTTTGATTATCTGAGTCATTTAAGTGTGACAAAAGTACAAAAAAAAATAAAAATCAGAAAAAAGGAAAATACTTTTTCACAGCATTGTATAGGCAGCTTTAGTTTACCTTGCTTTGTATATTTTGTACCATGTACCTTTTTTTTTCTCCTTCAATTTTTAGTAACTTTGAAAAGTCTTCTTTAATAAAAATAGATTATACAGTATATAAATTATCTTTCACCTATGGACCCTACCAGCTGGCAAATATGTGCTTTTAAGGTTTATCTCTGCTTTAAATCAAATGTAATTATTTTGGCTTTCCGCTGTGTTTGCTGGGTACTTTTAGCTGCTCAAAGGATATTTCAAATTTAAACCTGAACAGTCTGTAAAGGAAACTGAAAAACACACAATAGGAATATTGAGGGTCATCATCAAGGATTCGTTTAGGCAAATGATGCAAGCTTTATAGAACAGATACATAAACCCCTGAAAATATGTTTGCACTGATAAAAAATCAAGGGAATCCCAAGATAGAAAGTTTCAGAGAAAGCAATCTAGTCCCGCAGGAGCCGGGGCTTGGCTGTGACTGCTGCAACCCTTGTTTCTACAATGCAGCCCCCATGCATTGATCCAATAGAATGCATGTAAGCCCATATTGTAAAAGAGTTTTTGGAAAAGTTTATTTTTCTACATTTAAATGTAACTGATCATGTTCTTTGACTTGTGTTTTCCTTCTGCCAGCATTTTACATTATATTCCAAACAGAAGATCCCGACCAGTTTGGATTTTTCTATAATTACCTCATGTCTATTTTAACCACCTTTGAGCTTTTCCTCAACGTCATCAACTCCCCCACCAACTATTCCGTGACCCTTCCGTACATGTTCCACATTTTATATTTTTCCTTCGCCATCCTCACCAACCTCATGATGCTGAATCTGCTGATCGCCATGGTGGGAGACACTCAATGGAGGGTGGCACAGGAGAGAGATGAGCTGTGGAGAGCTCAGGTATGGTAATGATTAATACCTAAGGATCTGTGGACATACACTATATTGTCAAAAGTATTGGGATGCCCACTTTTAGACGCACATAAACTTTAATGGCATCCCAGTCTTAGTCCGTAGGGTTCAATATTGAGTTGGCCCACCCTTTGCAACTATAACAGCTTCAACTCTTCTGAGAAGGCTGTACTCAAGGTTTAGGTGTGTGTCTATGGGAATAATTGGTCAAAAAATATGGATGAGTGAGTTTGGGGTTGAGGAACTTGACTGGCTTGCACACAGTCCTGACCTCAACCCAATAAAACACCTTTGGGATGAATTAGAGTGGAGACTGCGAGCCAGGCCTTCTCATCTAACATCAGTGCCTGACCTCACAAATGCTCTTCTGAAAGAATGGTCAAACATCCCCATAGACACCCTCCTAAACCTTGTGGACAGCCTTCCCAGTATAGTTGAAGCTGTTATAGTTGCAAAGGGTGGGCCAACGCAATATTGAACCCTACGGGCTAAGACTAGGATGCCATTAAAGTTCATGTGCGTGTCAGTGTCATAATACATTTGACAATATAGTGTATATACAAATGTGTCTTGTTTTATTATTATTGAAAATCGATTAAAGTCTATTGTACAAGTTAATGCATCATCATAATAAAGACATACATGTATCCCGCCTCTCTTTTTATCAGGTTGCTGCAACTGTAGTGATGTTGGAGAGAAAGCTCCCACGATTCCTTTGGCCTCGATCAGGCGTTTGTGGCACAAAATATGGATTAGGAGACCACTGGTATTTACGGTGAGTTGAATTGCTGTAGTTGACTTTTTCTTTTTAATTCTGCTCTGCTGAGATCTGTATCTGTTTTAACTCCACCAAATGTGATATGTACAGTATGTCATAGATCAGTGGTAGCTAGGGGGTTTTACATACTCCAGGTTACTACAGCAGATAGGAGTGTGTATACATTTCAGAAGCCAACTGTTTTAGGTGGAAGTGATCCAGTATCTGTCCCACCCACGGGCCCAGGACCCCTATGGACTGGTGTATGTCACCAGGTAGACAGGAGGGAGACTAGTGAATGTCCATTTGCTAATCTCCTCTATATAGTAAGAACCTGGAAGAGGTGAGGATTTTGTTACTTTCAAGTTCTATTGTCATTTTCCTTGGCCGCTGTTGCCAGGAAAGAAGCAAATAGAGTACGATCTGCTTAAAGTACAGGAGAGACATCAGGTGTCTAATAGACCCCTGATTATTCCTAGAAGAGATTATTTTAAATTATAAATGCTATCACATAGAAGGTTATTGGTCTCCTATGTAATACCATTAAAGATACGTGGGGAAAAAAGTGGAACAAAGGAGAAGTACACTCAAGCACCCAAATCATCTACTCCCAAAAAATAATTTTGAGCCCATGCCAAAACAACGTACTGTACATACGTATGTAAATGCACATATTGGGAAAAATGTGGATTGCACAATACATGTTGCATATATCTGCAAATGCAAAAGTGAGAACGATAACGCTAAGGCCACTATTCATGATTAATTCAAAACTGATGACCTGTAGGGGTTTTTAAAGTGTCACCTAAGGAAAATTTGGGGTTTCAAAGTTCATCGTTATTTCACGAGTGCATACAGTTTTAAAGCTTGATGTGTTGGGTATGCATTTACTTGGCACCTCATCTTAAAATGGGTAATGTATTACATTTGTGTTCAATAAAGTTAAGGTTAGTGTATCTGTTACTGAAAAGTTTCTCATGATAAACAGTTGACATAACAAATCTGAACTAGTCTATCACCATTTTATTCCCTAGGGTCTCTGCTTGCAGAATATATATACTGTTTTTTGTTTTAACCAATCTTTCAATCTAAATTTTTGTGTGTAAAAAAAAATGCAAAAATGGACCTGGCAGGAATTAAGAGAACCATTCAGTTAATCTCAACATTCAATGTAAACTATTATAATTGTGCAGAATTCTACTTGAGTCAGGGGTCAAGGGCCACCTCAAACCTGACAGTCACTGTCAGTTTGGCTTGTTCAGCTTTTTAGAGCTACAACCTTCAAGCAGAAAATCGCCTAGACGTGAACGGGGTCTAAGTCTATGTACACACGATAGGATTTTCCGACAACAAAACAGTGGATTTTTTCCCAAAGGATGTTGGCTCAAACTTGTTTTGCACATGGTCACACAAATGTTCTAGGAAATTCTGAGCGTCAAGAACGCGGTGACGTATAACACGTACGACGAGCCGAGAAAGATGAAGTTCAATAGCCAGTGCGGCTCTTCTGCTTGACCCCGAGCATACATGGACTTTTTTGCGTCGGAATTGTGTACACACGCTCGGAATTTCCGACAACAAGTCTTGTTGTCGAAAAATTTGAGAACCTCCTCTCAAACATTTGTTGGTGGAGATTCCGACATACACACGGTCGGACTTTCCAACAATAAGCTCACATCCAACATTTGTTGTCAGAAAACCCTATCGTGTGTATGGCCCATAAGGCTGTTTGAAGTCAGGCATTTGACTCAGCAGCATCCCTTATCCTCTCATGCTGAAGGGTAAGACTTGGGCAATTTGGCTAATATAGATATTTTTATGTCTGATCATACACAATTGAATCTCATCAATACTGAGATTCTTGCTTTAGACCAGGTGTAACCAGTTCTCTTAGGAAAATAGGATGTTCACCAGCACACCTTGGTATAATGATAATCCTGTTGTTTATTCACATATAGCAAAAGGAATCACAGGTCAACCTTTTGGGACCTTGCAGAATGCATTTTTCAAGATATCCCTGAAAAAAAAGCATCCTTCGAGGTTCAAAAATGTGAATAAAGGACACGATTGTCACTATACCAAGGTGTGCTTTTAAAGATCTTTTTTTTTTTATGATTACATAGTGGCGCCATTCATCAATACACTACACTACCCTACTGTACATCAGGGCTAGGCAACCTTGGCCCTCCAGCTGTTTTGAACTTACAAATCTTATCATGCCTCTGCCTCTAGGAATCATGCCTGTGATTGTCAGGATCTTGCAATGTCTCATGGGACTTGTAGTTTCAAAACAGCTAGAGGGGCGAAGTTGCCTACCCCTGCCCTACATGATCTATGGGTGACCCTGTAAGGAAAGCAATGAATACAATACAACTTCTCTGTGGTTCTCTTTAATGTCACGTCTGCTGTGCTCTGCAATTGTCTGTACAGTAAAACCTTTACGGATGTACCTCTGATCATGGACTTGAGATGAGCACACTGTGATGTCACCATGTTATAACTATAATATTTTTTCCCTTATGTTATGTTTTTTTTTTTAAAGCCATTGTTAGAAGAATGGATAGGGTGCCATTAAAGAGGTTGGCTGTACACCATTGCATACAACCACACATTATAACTATGGTTGGGCTTTTTTTCTTGTTTGTGAGGTTTTCATTACTCAGTCCAGCAGACATATTCTGCAATCATTATATCTATGAGTGCTATAAGAAACTCCCCTTCAATATTAATTGAGGGAGTGATTGTGAAAGTTTTGTTCCCCCATGGAAAAAATTGGTACCAGGAGTTTCTGCACTCTCTATCCCTAAACATACATTCAATACACTCAATACTAAAGAAGGTAGGTACCTGAAAATATGAAAATAATTATTGTAGAATTACTTTAGAAAATAGTTCCCCAAAAAGCACTCTAACCTAATCTTCTGGTACTATAGGGTGGTGGTAAGAAAGGACCTTAGTCAGCAGAAGATCCATCGTTATGTCAAAGCTTTTCAAGGTCAACAAGTAAACAATCACTCGGACAAGGAAACACCAAATTACTCTAAGGAAGACCAAACTGTAAAGCCAGATATGACCAAATTGGTGGTGACTGGGGCAAAAGAACCACCAACAACCTCTTATGAGCAATTAGAAACTTCTCAAACACCAAGTGGGTTGCTACACGATGACACAGCTGGGACACAAAGTCCTTTACAAATGGCTCCCTTGGACATACAAGTATGTGTGGAACCATCTAGGTCAGAGCTTCAGTCTTTAGAACGTGAAGTGCGAGTGGTTAGGAGGGCCAGTGGACATGGCTGGGAAATCGTAAGGCCAATTCCATTACAACGATTACAAGCACAAACGTCTCAAGCCATCCACAGTGAGGAGGAGGAGGAGGAGGAGGAAATATGTTATATCTAGTGTGGGGGTTTCACTCAAATGTGGTGTTTTTCATCAATGTTGGTCCAGCCAGGGAAGTACATTTTCAGGGCTTGTAGCCCACTTCTATCTACCTTCACAGGGGTTTTCTGTATCACCACGACAGAACATTGGAAAAGGGTGTGTCAGGGGCTACTCCAAAATACTTCCCCACGACAACAAAAGTGTTGAGGATTATCTTGGTACCTAGGGATTTAGACAAGGTAAATATAAAAAATATGAATTTATTGAAAAAAGGAACATAGATAAAAGCATTGGTACAAAGGTACATAAGTAGTTATTGCATACAGTTACAAATGGTTCGGCAAAGAACAAATTGAACCCCACAGGTGTATGGGGATTAAAGATGTAGGTTCTGATGTAATCCTCTACATGTTTCGTGACTTCAGTCGCTTCTTCAGGAGGAATCGACCATAAACATCTACAGAACGATATAGTCTCATAGTTACAGAATCAAAGGTTTTTAAGACGATATAAAAATAACAAAATACAGATAATAAGGTAATTTTGGATTTTTTATGTCAGGCATAGCTTTCCAGTGGAAACCCAAAAGGCGCACCAGACAGCACAATTAGAGGCCCCCTGGACGGGTAATCTCCCCGCAGCGAACACGGGAGACACTGGATTGTGCAATAACTGAAATCAAGAAAGATATTCTAGAAGTGGGTCTATATAGTCTGGGGACAGGAACAAGCAGAAAAACACAGGAAACACACAGATCTGGTAATTAAACAGTCTGACAAGGGCGGGAACATAGTACTTATGACACATCATCAGTACCAGACTATGTGCTAAGATGTCCTACATAATGTAACTTGGTATACACTAGACATGTGCATTCGTTTTCGTCCGAATGCATTTTCGTCCGAATTTCAGCTATTTTCGTTTTCGTTTTGACAAACGATAACGAAAGCACAAAATCCGAAAAACGAAAGATCCGACATAAATAAATGCTTTATTTTCGTTTTCATTGTTACAACAGTTCGATATAGAATAGGAGATTCGACATGACTCTGACAACAATCTGTGTCTATAGAACCTGTGTTCGAATGTGCCTAACCTTACCTCTATTAGTCCAAGATTATATAGAGAAAATATTCGACAGAGAAAAAAGATTTGACAGAGAGAAAAGATTCTGCAAGATACTGTCCTAAAAAGTGTTTGGGGACCCGGGTCCTGCCCCAGGGGACATGGATCAATGCAAAAAAATTGTTTAAAAACGGCCGTTTTTTCGGGAGCAGTGATTTTAATAATGATTAAAGTGAAACAATAAAAGTGTAATATTCCTTTAAATTTCATAGGGGGGGGGGGGGGGGGGTTGTCTATAGTATGCCTGTGAAGGGGCGCATGTTTCCCGTGCTTAGAATTGTCCCTGCACAAAGTGTCATTTATGCAGGAAAAAAAGTCCTTTAAAATCACTCGCAGCTATTATGAATTGTCGGCTCCCGTAATACAGAGAACACTCATTGAAAGTCATTGATAAAAAAATAAATAAATAAATAAATAAAAAAAGCGTGGGGGTCCCCCAAATTCAATTACCAGGCCCTTCAGGTCTGGTATGGATATTAAGGGGAACCCTGCCTCAAATTTAAGAAAAAATTTGACGTGGGGTTCCCCCTAAATATCCATAACCAGACCCTTCAGGTCTGGTATGGATATTAAGGGGAACCCCGCGTCAAATTAAAAAAAAAATTGATGTGGGGTTCCCCCTAAAAATCCATACCAGACCCTTTATCCGAGCACGCAACCTGGCAGGCCACAGGAAAAGAGGGGGGGACGAGAGAGCGGCCCCCCCTCCCTCCTGAACCGTACCAGGCCACATGCCCTCAACATTGGGAGGATGCTTTGGGGGTCTGTGACCCCTCAAAGCACCTTGTCCCCATGTTGATGAAGACAAGGGCCTCATCCCCACAACCCTGGCCGGTGGTTGTGGAGGTCTGCGGGCGGGGGGCTTATCAGAATCTGGAAGCCCCCTTTAACAAGGGGACCCCCAGATCCCGGCCCCCCCTGTTTGAAATGGTAAGGGGGTACAAAAGTACCCCTACCATTTCACAAAGAAAGTGTAAAAAATGGTTAAATAAAACAAACACACTTTTGAAAAATTCCTTTATTAAAAATAAAAAAATAAAAAAAAGATTCCAGCGGCGGTAATCCACTCTTGCTATCCAGCGACGGACGATCATCTCTCCAGCGATGTCTCATCTCATCCAGCGATCCATCCTTCTTCTGTCTCCGTGGAGGAGACACTGCAACGATTCCGGGGGCTGACGTTTCTTATATACGGAGGGCGGGGCCACCCGTCACCTGACCCCGCCCCCCTCTGACGCAAGGGGAAACCCGGGGTTCCCCGTGACGTATAGGTGACCCCGCCCCCCTCTGATGTAACGGAAACCTGCCTGTGTTACATCAGAGGGGTGCGGGGTCACCCATACGTCACAGGGAACCCCGGGTTTCCCCTTGCGTCAGAGGGGGGCGGGGTCAGGTGACGGGTGGCCCCGCCCTCCGTATATAAGAAACGTCAGCCCCCGGAATCGTTGCAGTGTCTCCTCCACGGAGACAGAAGAAGGATGGATCGCTGGATGAGATGAGACATCGCTGGAGAGATGATCGTCCGTCGCTGGATAGCAAGAGTGGATTACCGCCGCTGGAATCTTTTTTTTATTTTTTTATTTTTAATAAAGGAATTTTTCAAAAGTGTGTTTGTTTTATTTAACCATTTTTTACACTTTCTTTGTGAAATGGTAGGGGTACTTTTGTACCCCCTTACCATTTCAAACAGGGGGGGCCGGGATCTGGGGGTCCCCTTGTTAAAGGGGGCTTCCAGATTCTGATAAGCCCCCCGCCCGCAGACCTCCACAACCACCAGCCAGGGTTGTGGGGATGAGGCCCTTGTCCTCATCAACATGGGGACAAGGTGCTTTGAGGGGTCACAGACCCCCAAAGCATCCTCCCAATGTTGAGGGCATGTGGCCTGGTACGGTTCAGGAGGGAGGGGGGCCGCTCTCTCGTCCCCCCCTCTTTTCCTGCGGCCTGCCAGGTTGCGTGCTCGGATAAAGGGTCTGGTATGGATTTTTAGGGGGAACCCCACGTCAATTTTTTTTAAAATTTGACGCGGGGTTTCCCTTAATATCCATACCAGACCTGAAGGGTCTGGTTATGGATATTTAGGGGGAACCCCACATCAATTTTTTTCTTAAATTTGAGGCAGGGTTCCCCTTAATATCCATACCAGACCTGAAGGGCCTGGTAATTGAATTTGGGGGACCCCCACGCTTTTTTTTATTTATTTATTTATTTATTTTTTTATCAATGACTTTCAATGAGTGTTCTCTGTATTACGGGAGCCGACAATTCATAATAGCTGCGAGTGATTTTAAAGGACTTTTTTTCCTGCATACACTTTGTGCAGGGACAGTTCTAAGCACGGGAAACATGCGCCCCTTCACAGGCATACTATAGACAACCCCCCCCCCCTACGAAATTTAAAGGAATATTACACTTTTATTGTTTCACTTTAATCATTATTAAAATCACTGCTCCCGAAAAAACGGCCGTTTTTAAAACTTTTTTTTGCATTGATCCATGTCCCCTGGGGCAGGACCCAGGTCCCCAAACACTTTTTAGGACAGTAACTTGCAAATTAGCCTTTAAAATGAGCACTTTAGATTTTGAACGTTGGAGTCCCATAGACTTTAATAGGGTTCTAAAGTATGCTATATACTAGCTCCGTCAAATCTTCTTTATACATTCGACAGACACCATAAGCCTTCAAAGACAGATTCGACCGTGATTCATGTGGATTTTCGGACGAATGCAATTTTTGAACGAAAAACGAAATAAATAAAAACGAATTTCGGGAGTAACTAAATAAATTAAGTTTTCAGACGAAAACGAAATTCCGAAACGAAATATTTTACTCTGCACATGTCTAGTATACACCTATTGATCATACCCTGATACAACAATTTATTGCTGAATTTCACAATTAGTGCATTGGAGCCTTTTGGGGTGGCCTCATAGATGAGGACACTCTCAAATTTATTAACACTCAAACTACGATTACCTACGTTTTACACATTACCAAAAACCCATAAAAACCTCTGTGTACCACATGGGAGACCTATAGTATTGGCCATAGAGTCTGTAACTGAAAATACAAGTACATTTGTAGATACATTTCTTATGCCACATGTTTGGGGTCTACCATCATACATTCAGGACACAATGGACTTGCTTTGCCACATCAAGGGGGATCAGGTTCCTCCGGACGCTCTCCTCATGGTAATAGATGTCGAGGCTCTTTACTCGAGCATGCCTCACGAGCAGGGCATCCCTCTTGGCCGGTACCTTTTGATGAAGCAAGATCGCAATACATGGCCCCTCAATCATTCCACTTTGAAGCTATTGCAGTTTATCTTGACCAAAAACGACTTTACATACATGGATCAGATATACTTGCAAACACAGGGAGTGGCCATGGGCACCTCCTGTGCACCTTCCTATGCCAATCTTTATTTGAGAGGATGGGAAAGAGCAATCTTCAGTGATGAGTCCTTACAATAATTTTTTAACCATGTGCTATGCTGGTACAGGTTAATAGATGACCCCTTTGTCATATGGACGGGAACAGAATCATCACTAACATTTGAATATTAACCAGTTTAATCTACGCTTTACATTTAATTATGATTGTAATCATATTTATTTTCTTGATTTAAAGCGGTTGTATACTCATTTTTTTTTTCTTTTACCTATGGTACGGTTTAGGAGATATTCCCCTCGGTATGCGCCGCTGACTGCAGCGGCGCATGTGCACAAGGGGATTCTCGGATGAAAGTCCGGCAGTGACGATATCGCGGCTCCGGCCAACGCCTAGGGAGCATGTCAGCTCCCTCGGCATGGATTGGGCCAGATGTTGGGGCCTCGTTCTAAGGTAAGTATTTCATAATGAGCTAGTATGCGGTGCATACTAGCTCATTATGCCTTTTGCTTTGCAGGTGGAAAAAAGAAAGAAAAACATTAGCGGGTTTACTACCGCTTTAAAGATCATTAAGGACCCCACTGGCCAAATAAGAATGGACTTATATCAGAAACCCACAGCAGGTAATACGTTGCTCCATGCCTCCAGTTCCCACCCCTGTCCCCTGATACGCAGTATCCCATATGCCCAGTATCTGAGACTACGTCGCAACTGCACAGAGGATGGGGACTTCTACATCCAAGCGGCTGCTCTAGGTGAGCGTCTATTAGCACAGGGCTATACTCATCTTAGAAAGGCCTACAATAGGGCCCTTGCATGGACCAGATAGTCATTGTTATATGGCCCCCCTCATGTAGAACCATCCCAAATAGTGAAAATAGTCACTAAATTCTCCACCCAAAAGGATCAATTACATACATTGTTGTCACAACACTGGCATCTCTTAACAGACCACCATGTTTTGAGCAAATATGTAAGGCCCAATCCAGAACTAGTGTTTCATAGAGCAACCACACTTAGGGACAGGTTTACCAGCAGCCACTATCGTGAGGGTCCCCGTGTAATGGGGGGTCCCCAGGGTACTTTCCGTTGTGGCCATTGTCCATGCTGCCCTTGGATTCAGGAAGGTACAACCTTTATTCTTCCCAATGGGTAAATCCCCCTCCCCCAATATGCCAATTGTGGCAGGAGGGGAGTTGTTTACCTAATGGTCTGTGCCTGCAATGCATTCTATGTAGGCAAGACCATTAGATAATTAAGACAGAGAGTGGGAGACCACTTATACTGCTCATTTAATGGTAAGCTCACCACGGTGGGCCCCCATATAGGCCTACACCACAGATTCTAACCTGAAGTTGTTAAATTCTTGGTTCTGGAGGGGATTCCAGAAGACCCACGGAGGGCGACTGGGATTGCGCAAACCTCACACGTGAAGTCATCTGGATCGAGCGACTCAACGCCCTCATTCCACCAGGCCTCAATGAAGCCCTCTCATACAAACCCTTCCTGTGAATGGTTTGTCTTTTGTTTTTTGTCTTTTGTTTTTTGCTCTCCACTCTTTCTTTTCCCTCTCCCCTCTTTATTTTCCATTTCCCCTCCTTTTTCCTCCTTTCTTATCCCCTATATTTTTTCTTTAATCATTCTTTACTTGTTATTTATTTACCCTTTTTTTTTTTTTTTTTCTATTCTGCTCTACCACCCACCTGCACTGTTACCCATGATGACATTTCTTGACTTGGGTTTAATTACATATTTCTTAAATGCCTTATATAAAAAAAAACAAAAAACATGCGTAACTGCTTGGCACGTGTGTGTGTCATGGCGCTGACTGGGATGTAACCACATGCTGCGGTCATTGCTTTGGCACACACACTGCCTCGTTATCTGCTTATTTAAACAGTTTTCTTCTATGTTGTTTATTTTTGCTGTTGTTAGGCTATGAGGTATATTGTGTATGATGTGGACTTAATGGTCCATACCTCTACATACACTCACTGTTTCTTTAGCCTAACGGCTATAGGGGACTTACTGTTGGCCACGACTGATTACCGAATACCATTTCCAACAAGCAAGCGAGCCTGCCTGTATACATGGAAAATCGCTGCTGATTTAGTCCTGCCTTCGATCTCCGGTGTTATAGTACTTATACGCTATCTACTTGGGGGGTTAGTTCTCTCATTGGATAGATGTCCATGTCATCATCTTTCCCATTTTGTCTTGTCCAGAACCTCACATGTAGAGGATTATGTTAGGACCTACATCTTTACTCCCCATGTAGCTGTGGGGTTTAATTTGTTCTTTGTTGAACCATTCGTAACTGTATGCAATAACTACTTATGTACCTTTATACCAATGCTTTTAGCTACAGTGCCTTGCGAAAGTATTCGGCCCCCTTGAACTTTTCAACCTTTTGCCACATTTCAGGCTTCAAACATAAAGATATACAATTTAAATTTTTTGTGAAGAATCACCAACAAGTGGGACACAATTGTGAAATGGAACGAAATCTATTGGATAATTTAAACTTTTTTAGCAAATAAAAAACTGAAAAGTGGTGCGTGCAAAATTATTTGGCCCCTTTACTTTCAGTGCAGCAAACTCACTCCAGAAGTTCAGCGAGGATCTCTGAATGATCCAATGTTGTCCTAAATGACTGATGGTGATAAATAGAATCCACCTGTGTGTAATCAAGTCTCTGTATAAATGCACCTGCTCTGTGATAGTATCAGGGTTCTGTTGAAAGCGCAGAGAGCATCATGAAGACCAAGGAACACACCAGGCAGGTCCGTAATACTGTTGTGGAGAAGTTTAAAGCCGGATTTGGATACAAAAATATTTCCCAAACTTTAAACATCCCAAGGAGCACTGTGCAAGCGATCATTTTGAAATGGAAGGAGTATCAGACCACTGCAAATTTACCAAGACCTGGCCGTCCCTCTAAACTTTCAGCTCAGACAAGGAGATGACTGATCAGAGATGCAGCCAAGAGGCCCATGATCACTCTGGATGAACTGCAGAGAACTACAGCTGAGGTGGGAGAGTCTGTCCATAGGACAACAATCAGTCGTACACTGCACAAATCTGGCCTTTATGGAAGAGTGGCAAGAAGAAAGTAATTTCTCAAAGATATCCATAAAAAGTCTCATCTAAAGTTTGCCACAAGCCACCTGGGAGACACACCAAACATGTGGAAGAAGGTGCTCTGGTCAGAATCAAACTTTTTGCCCACAATGCAAAACTATATGTTTGGCATAAAAGCAACACAGCTCATCACCCTCAACACACCATCCCCACTGTCAAACATGGTGGTGGCAGCATCATGGTTTGGGCCTGCTTTTCTTCAGCAGGGACAGGGAAGATGGTTAAAATTGAGGGGAAGATGGATGCAGCCAAATACAGGACCATTCTGAATGAAAACCTGTTGGAGTCTGCAAAAGACCTGAAACTGGGACGGAGATTTATCTTCCAACAAGATAATGATCCCAAACATACAGCAAAATCTACAAAGGAATGGTTCACAAATAAACGTATCCAGGTGTTAGAATGGCCAAGTCAAAGTCCAGACCTGAATCCAATCGAGAATCTGTGGAAAGAGCTGAAAACTGCTGTTCACAAACGCTCTCCATCCAACCTCACTGAGCTCGAGCTGTTTTGCAAGGAAGAATGGGCAAGAATTTCAGTCTATCGATGTTCAAAACTGATAGAGACATACCCCAAGCGACTTGCAGCTGTAATCACAGCAAAAGGTGGCTCTACAAAGTACGCAAGGGGGCCGAATAATTTTGCACGCCCCACTTTTCATTTTTTTATTAGCTAAAAAAGTTTCAAAAATCCAATAGATTTCGTTCCACTTCACAATTGTGTCCCACTTGTTGGCGATTCTTCACAAAAAATAAAAATGTTATATCTTTAGGTTTGAAGCCTGAAATGTGGCAAAAGGTTGAAAAGTTCAAGGGGGCCGAATACTTTCGCAAGGCACTGTATGTCCTTTTTGCAATAAATTCATATTTTTTATATTTACCATGTCTCAATTCCTGGGTACCGAGATAGTCCTCAACACTTTTGTTGTCGTGGGGCAGTATTTTGGAGTAGCCCCTGACACACCCTTTTCCACTATTCTAATACCAAGGGTGATGTTACCCGCCCCTATTCCTTTAAATTATTTAGATTGAGGCAATACCCTATATTC
Organism: Lithobates pipiens; assembly: GCF_037356315.1. Taxonomy (NCBI): domain Eukaryota; kingdom Metazoa; phylum Chordata; class Amphibia; order Anura; family Ranidae; genus Lithobates; species Lithobates pipiens. Next base: position 168,255,058 of record NW_027507787.1, on the reverse strand, counting down.
CATGACAGAACATACTTTTTCAGCCTCCTGGCTATCAGGATTCTGGCCACCTTGAGATGCACAGGCTACTGTCTAGTTACACACAGACTCTTAACATCGCTTTTAGGCCACAGCATTCACCGATCTGGTCACCTCTTCTTGAGGTCTGGGTAAACATTTTCCTAGCGTCTCTCCATACACCTACTGCTCCTACAGCAGTTTGTCTCTAGGGTAGGAGCCTACCACCAAAAAATTCTGTGCAAATCTGCACATCGGTCTGTTGGTCTCCAGTTGTCATGGTCAGGGGTCAGGCTCGTAGGCCAGAGAGCAGCGAGGCTCCCAACAACCAGCTGGATAAGTATACAAAAGGGTCACCCTGGCGGGTATTGCATGTTCATGCACTAACCGATATTCAGCAGAGCTCCTGATGGTGGTTTTGCTGTATTTTAGTACCAGGTCACAATTCTCAGAATCGTCCAACAAGAGGTGAGCAAGATAGGGTTCAAGAGCAGATATAGAAGGTAGAGATCAAACAGAAACGTAATCAGTAAACAAGCCAAAGGCAGATAACAAGTGGTTGCTGGTTGGGAAACAAGACAGGGACTGTGTAGGTTTGTTGTGTTAAGTTGAATCTGTTTGTAATTTTCAACTAGTACATTTTTAAAGTGTAGCTCCAGTCAAAAAAACTATTTTTAAGCTTTTTGGAAAACATAGGGAAGGGTTATCACCCCTGTATAATTTTTTTTATCGTCCATATTTTTCATCTCACTTGCTGTTGTCTCCTTCCGTTTGCAAGTAGGAGATGTTTGTAAATTGGATGTTTGAAAGTAGGGGCCTGCCCTATATGCTCTGCAGAAATGGCGGAACAAGGTGTTGGTTTTGCCACAACATTGTAAGCCCTCAAAGTGACTCTTGCTGGGCGCTGGAGCACCCTGCTGTGAACGATTATATCAAGAATTGTAATTACATGCCATTGTTGAACAGTGGTAGAAAAATTGACCTTTGGTGGTTGTGGTGCTGGTGCCACAACACTATAAGTCCTCACCGTTACTCTGGGTGGGCACAGGAAGGGGCCCTCCTGTGAAATATTATATCAAGAATTGTAATTACATGTCCCTGTTAAACAGGGGCAGAAAAATTTGGCCTTAGGCACTGCTGCTGGTGGCACCACACTGCAACCTCTTCCATATACTCTAGTTTTATTGCAGGAATTAGCCCTGCTGCAAAGCATTGCATCAAAAATTGTAATTAAACGCCCCTGTTTAACAGGGGCAGAAAAATTGGGCCTTAGGCACTGGTGAAGTGCCACCACACTGCAACCTCTGCCATATACTCTAGTTTTATTGCAGGAATTAGCCCTGCTGCAAAGCATTGCATCAAAAATTGTAATTAAACACCCCTGTTAAACAGGGGCAGAAAAATTGGGTCTTAGGCACTGGTGCTGGTGCCACCACACTGCAACCTCTCCCATATACTCTTGTTTGATTGCAGGAATTAGCCCTGCTGCAAAGCATTGCATCAAAAATTGTAATTAAACGCCCCTGTTAAACAGGGGCAGAAAAATTGGGCCTTAGGCACTGGTGCTGGTGCCACCACACTGCAACCTCTCCCATATACTCTTGTTTGATTGCAGGAATTAGCCCTGCTGCAAAGCATTGCATCAAAAATTGTAATTAAACGCCCCTGTTAAACAGGGGCAGAAAAATTGGGCTGATGGCATCAACCAGAACCAGAAAGTTTCTTCCAACATATCAGCGGAGGAGGATAGACAATCAACGTAACAGGACAGTCACTCAGCATCAGCATAGGCAGTCTTGAAGGGATGTGATATTTCAAAAAAAATTATTCTGTTACATCAGCTTCAGGTGCTTGGTAGCTGTGGCCAGGCCACCGTGTGATCGGTAACAAAGCCACCAGCAGCACTGAAGGTGCGTTCCGAAAGAACGCTGGATGCAGGACAGGCCAGTAGCTCAATTGCATACTGTGCAAGCTCTGGTCAGTGATCCATCCTCAAGACCCAGTAAGCCAGAGGATTTTCGGTGGGAAAGGTGTCCAAGTCTGACCTTGCCCCTAGGTATTCCTGCACCATGTAAATCAGACGCTGGTGATGGGTGCTGGAACCGATCATACCTTGGGGCTGCAGACTAAAAAATTGTCTGAAAGCATCAGTCAGACGGCCACCTTCTCCACCACTCCTTCTGACCGATGCCTCAGCAACACGTTGTCCAGGACCAGGAGTTTGTAACCTCCCAGTCTCTGGGAACGCGTTGCACAGACCTTTCTGCAAGGCCTCCCGGAGATGTCTCATCCTCTGCTCCCTCTGTGATGGCAAGATAAGGTCGGCAACCTTACCCTTGTACCGTGGATCAAGGAGAGTGGCCAGCCAGTAATGGTCCCTCTCCTTGATCCGAAGAATACGAGGATCCTTCCGCAGGCTTTGCAGGATCAGGGAGGCCATGCAGCGTAGGTTAGCTGAGGCATTCGGTCCGGAGTCCTCTGGGTCACTAAGGACAACATGATCCGCAGCTACCTCCTCCCAGCCATGTACAAGTCCACGTATTTCTTGGGACTGTAAATCATCCCTACAAGACTGCTGCTGCTGCTGATGCTGAGTGCCAGCCTCCACCTCCATGCTGACACAATCATCCTCCTCCTCCTCATCCTCTTCCTGTGTGATGGGTGGCACAGCAGGAACACTGTCTGGATAAAGGGGGCCTTGAGAGGCAAGGAAGTCCTCCTCTTCCTGCCTCTGTTCTGCCTCAAGTGCCCTGTCCATTATTCTACGCAGCGTATGCTCCAAGAGGTGGACAAGAGGTACAGTGTAACTGATGCATGCACTGTCACTGCTCACCATCCTTGTGGCCTCCTCAAACGGTGACAGGACAGTGCATGCATCCTTGATCATGCCCCACTGGCGTGGTGAGAAAAAACCGAGCTCCCCTGACCCTGTCCTGGTGCCGTAGTCGCACAGGTACTCATTGATGGCCCTCTGCTGCGTGTGCAGCCGCTGCAGCATGGCCAATGTTGAGTTCCATCTGGTGGGCATGTCACATATAAGGCGGTTCTTGGGCAGGTTCAACTCCTTTTGGAGCTCAGCCAGCCGAGCACAGGCATTAAATGATCGGCGGAAATGCACACAGACTTTCCTGGCCTGCTTCAGGACATCCTGTAAGCCGGGGTACCTGCCCAAGAACCGCTGCACCACCAGGTTAAGGACGTGAGCTACACAGGGCACATGGGTCAGTTGTCCCTGTCGGAGGGCGGAGAGGAGGTTGGTGCCATTGTCGCAAACCACCATTCCTGGCTTAAGCTGGCGTGGCGTCAACCACCTCTCGGCCTGCCCCTGTAGAGCTGACAAAACATCCGCCCCAGTGTGGCTCCTGTCCCCCAAACAAACCAGCGCAAGCACGGCATGGCATTGTTTTGCCTGCGTACTTGCGTAGCCCCTGGAACTCCTACGGAGCACCGCTGGTTCTGAGGACAGAGCACTGGAAGAGGCCATGGAGGAAGAAGAAGAGGAGGGGGTGGAGGAGAGAGGTGTGTCACAACCAATAGTAGCATTTTGGAGGCGTGGTGGCAGAACAACCTCCAACACTACTGCACCTTGTCCTGCATCCTTCCCAGCTGCCAGAAGAGTGACCCAATGGGCCGTGAAAGACAGGTAACGTCCCTGTCCATGCCTGCTGGACCATGAGTCAGCGGTAATATGCAACTTACCGCTGACCGCCCTGTCCAGCGAGGCAAGGACATTGCCTTCCACATGCCGGTAGAGAGCCGGAATCGCCTTCCGTGAGAAAAAGTGGCGTCTGGGGACCTGCCACTGAGGAACCGCACATTGTACAAACTCACGGAAGGGGGCCGAGTCTACCAACTGAAAAGGCAGCAGTTGAAGTGCTAGCAATTTAGCCAAGCTAGCATTCAACCGCTGGGCATGTGGATGGCTGGGAGTGAACTTCTTTCGCCGGTCCAGCAGCTGGGGCAGGGACATTTGCCTGCTATAATCGGACGTGTATGTACCGCTAGCAGAGTTCCCGGAAGCACTTGGCTGTGACACACCTAATTCTACACCTTCATTCCTCTCAGAGCAGGTTTCAGAGAGGACTGAAGGTCTAGTGGGGTTAGAGATGCCAGCTGATGAGGAGCAAGGAGAGGTCCGCTTTGTTCTTTGGTGTGGGTCTTTGAGGTATGCTTGCCAACGAGCTGCATGGCAGGTCAACATATGTCTGGTCAAGCATGTGGTGCCCAAGCGGCTGATGTTTTGGCCACGTGAGATACGCTTGAGACATATGTTGCAAAAAGCAGCGGTGCGATCTGATGCACTCGTCTCAAAAAAGGCCCACACCAAAGAACTTTTAGAATAACGCGCAGAGGCAGCGCTCTGCACAAGCGGAGCTCTGCGGTGTGATTCAGTTGGTGTGCTGCCCCTAAGCTGGCCTGCCTCGTTGGACATGTGCCTCCTCCTCCTCCTCCTCCTCCTCCTCCTCTCTCCTTCCAGGCACCCACGTGGAGTCACTGCCCTCATCATCCCCTCCCTCTTCATCACTGTAGCAAACCTGGCAGTATGCTGCAGCTTGTGGAACATGACTGCCAGATTGCTGTCCTTCTTGAGCATCCCCTCTCTCTGCGCTCACGCTACTGCCTTCCTCTAGCTGAGTGTCATCATCAGAGCCCACAAAACACTGGGCATCCTCCTGGAGCATGTACCCAACACTGTGCTCAAAGAGTTCAGGAGACTCCTCAGGAGGACGTGGTGGGTCTAGGGAAGGAGTCACTGATGATGACATTGAGAGGAGGGAAGACGATGCGTTGGCAGCTGCTTTGCTAGTACCCTAAAACTGGGTGAGAGAGGATGAGGAGGATGAAGAGGGCTTGGTCATCCACTCTACCAAGTCGTTGGCATGTTGCGGTTCAACATGTCCAGCTGCCGAAAAGAAGGACAAGCGTGTCCCATGGCCACGTGCTGATGACAATGCACCGAGTCCACGACCAGCACTGTTGTCTCTAGACACAGAGCCTGCTTGCCCTCTTTTATCGGCTCGCGCCTGTCTGCCTCTCCTTGCTGGCCTTCCAGACATGGTAATGGCCTGAAGGGAGTTGGGTAAAAAAGCAGTTGGGTAGTGTATATTGTGCTAGAGGCACACAACACCCACTAACTCCTGCAGATGCCTTTATTATAGAACACCAGAGATAAAGGGGTATATACAGATGTATACTGTGCTGTGCTGGAAGCACACACAACTTCCAATAACTCCTGCAGATGGCAAGTGGGCTCAAATAGAGAACAGCTATGTAGGTGGATATAGCGGTATGTACTGGGTACAGAGCACGCAGGCAGCACGCACTATCTCCTAACACTACTGACTGCAAGCTCTATTATAAAAGATAGATCACTAGCTATATAGGTGAGGTGAATATAGCGGTGTATACTGCGGTCAGGGCACGCAGACAATAACCACTACACAACAGCAAGATCGAAAATCGGCCGAAAACAATCGGTGTGTACTGTGTTGAAGGTACACAGAACATCCACTGCTTCAGACGCCAACACACTACACTAGGCCGCCGCGTGCACTACACAGCCTGAGCTATGATTGGCCACAGGCATCCTGCCTGTGGCCAATCATGGCTCTCCTCGCTGCTGGCGCTGCGATTGGCCAAGCATGCGGGGTCACAGTGCATGCTTGGCCAATCATGAGCCAGCAATGCACTGCGCCATCGCAGTGCATTGTGGGCCGTGAGCGCCACACGAATTTGGCGCGAACGGACCAAAATGTTCGGACTTCGCCGAACGGACGAACAGCCAATGTTCGAGTCGAACGTATGTTCGACTCGAACACGAAGCTCATCCCTAGTGATAGCGAAGATACAGACAGCAGCAGGATTGACAAGAGTGAGAATTTGGCTGGACACAATATTCAGGCAAACAGGAAGTGCAGAGACATGGCTTAAATAAAGAAGTTCATGCAGATGCAAAGAGTTCAAGATTCACAAGAGAAAAAGCAAGATTGTCCTAAGGGGTCAGTTAGGAAGCTGTCCAGCATCTCATGTGGCACAGGGGATCTCGGGGTCCCCTGGGCTGATGTAACAGGGTTTAGACAGGGATTTTAGAATGATGAGCTTCCATAATATGTTACACCAGCCCTGGGGACCCCGAGGCACTGCAGGTCCAGTGAAGACCTCTTCTGGATGCCCATCAATAGGTAAGGATCAGGTTCAAGGGTCATATCAACACCATCTATTGGTGTGCTGCGATGAGTAAGGACTATTGCAACAGTGAAGGAGGACTATTCCCCCAAGGCTATACCATCCATCCAGCCCACTACTTATAAACATACAGACCAGACTCAGTTCCATAAGGCTCTGAGGAAGAGGAAAAGTCCTTGAAATGCGTCAAACGATTACTCCATCTCACCATCCCATGAGACATGGGTTTTGTTTTATGACCTCTTAGGAATTATGTGATGTTATTCAAGTTATTAAATTTGAGTACTCGACCTACTTCTGTTTTTCAATAAAACTTTTCACCAAGGATAATGCATCAGGCCACACGCATTTCTCCTTCCTTGCTTTTGTACCATAGAGAACCCTGTGTGACATATGCCCCTTCTGACACTATGATGACAAATCCCTGTCATACTAAGAACTGTAAATCATTCACTGGGGCAAAAACCTCACTTATGAAGGTAGAACAAATATTTCTTCTTTAAAACATTAACTCTTTGAATTGATTACACTTTTAATCTAAAACGTATGTCAATCTTCTACCAATATGATGGTCATACTTGAGTGAAGGATGTGGACATTAAAAACTTTGGAGGACATGCCAAAGATCAAGCAACTTATCATTGCACCTGTTACCTTGTTTTATATCCTGATGTTCTATAACTGCCATAAATGCTATGAAACTTTAACATAAAGACATTGTGGCTTATTTACTAAAGCTGGATAGTCCAAAATCAGGCTCACTTCTTCATAGAAACCAATCAGCTTCCCAGTTTTATTTAAATTTTTATTTAAATCAAGGTGAACTAATATCTGCGCTAACTCAAACTCCCAGTTTTATTGCCAAAGCTCAACTGAACAAGCTGGGGTTAGAATCTGATCAGTTTCTAATGCCGCGTACACACGGTCGAACTGTTTGACGTACTTAGTCCGTCATACAATCCGACGGACAATCCGTCGTACTTTCCACTGAACGGACTTGACCACACACGGATGCACAAACAGTCCGTCGAAAGCTTGCGCGATGACGTGTACAGCACGTACGACGGGACTAGAAATAGGAAGTCCAAGACACAGCAAAGCACCCTTCCGCCGTGTAAATACTTTCTGGGCATGCGCCATTCTTAGTCCGTCGAACTAGCATACTGACGCGGCATAAGCAGAAGTGAGAAGTTTTGCACTCTCCAGCTTTAGTAAATAAACCCCATTGTCTTTTTGTGTCTTATGTATGTGCATATGTGTACGGAGGTGAATTCTACTTTTTGATACTTGTTTATAATTAGGACATTGTGCTGGATTTATATATTATTGTGTGTTTAAAATGAATACCTTTCTGGGATTGATACAAGAGTTTAGCGCTGCTAATGCCTATATCTCCTAAAGGTTTGTAGACATATTCTTTACTTCCTGATTCACTTAGACCTCTCTATTTTAACAGATTCATGAGCCCTGAGGGAAAGTGGATGTTTGCTGTTTAGCGATTATTTATTTTTACTGTTTTGGTTTCTACCCACACTCAAAAAACATGTGATAAGTTCACAGTCCACAGTCTTTATTGTTCAGCTGATTACAGCAAGCATACCAAAGGACACTCAACGCCTTTCAAGTGCCACAGAATCTCCTCTCATCAGGGCTGGAGGAAAAGTTTAAAATAACCTAATCTAGTAACCATGTGACTGCACCTCCATTAATACTCTGGATGAAGTACGGTAGTATCAACAGACCGTAAAACGTGTCAAGTGACGCCCTCCCTGTTCAATAATTAAGCCAGACACACATATAAAGTGATAGTGGTACTGTAGAAGATATGATAGCTGGACGGGCACAGTTGGGGAGTCCTATTGAATGGAGGTTGTATATTCATGTAGTATCTAACATGTATGCATAAAAAGATACCCCGTGTTGTTTTGGTTATTTTATATGTATGTAGCTATTTTTATTGAATAAACTTATAGAACTAAGAAAAAAAATATTAAAATTTAAATACTAAATATTGTGAAAAATCCAGGGTTCTCCTCTTTTCCATTACTAATTTCAGTACGTTATGGATGTGACACTGTCCACCACTATTAGAATTATATGAGAATACTCAAAGAACCAAGTATAGTGTTTATGTCACCTGCCTTCCTTACTCTGAACATAATGTATTCTGCACAATGGCAATTGCACCTCAAAGAGTTTTCCACCATTAGATTTTGCCCTTTTGTGCCTTCAGAGGTTTCCCATGGAGTGCCACTCCCTGTGTCAAGGTCTCCATGTTCATCCATAATCCCCTCCCAAACATTGCTGTTACAGATTTTAAACCATGGAGTATGGTTCCCCCTGTGGTATAAATGTGTGATTTTTTTCTAAAATTATTTACTGTACAAGTAAAAATGAATAGAAATACTTCACTGATGTTGCTGGTTTTTGCTGACAATGCCAGATAACAAGCAGAAGAAAGATTTTGTACAGATAGAGCTTATGGTCTTTTGGAATGTAGACTTCTGCAAATATCGCATTGGTCACTAAAAAAGTGGTTACCCATAAAAGAGCCATTGCACATCTGCTGCCATTGAGGCACAGCCATCATAACCATCTTTGGAAAAATGATGAGCAAATTCTGTAGAATACTGATGGATGAATGTTCAGCAAAATTTTATTGTGAGCATTGTTGTTCTTAAACACTTATCATGTATTCATCACTTTGCATTGGACTTCAATATATAATATATAAAGATGTTTGTACTAACATCTAGTGATAATACAATGTAACTCCAGTCAGTGAAGTACTGGCAATCAGTAAAAAAATGGACACTTTCTCCTGCCAGTATCGGGAAAAGGTTGCCAGTAAAAAAATGTCTGATGCCGCGTACACACAATCGGACTATCCGGCAGACTTAATCCGGCGGACAAACCACCGGACTTTGTATCTGAGGTCCGCCGGACTTTCTGAACAAGCAGGCCTGCCCACACACGACCGGACTTTCCGGCAGACTAGGTCCAGCGGACAACCCGCCGGACTTTTGAAATGAACGGACTTGCCCACACACGAAGAAAAGTCAGTTCATTTTGAACGTGGCTCCAGGTAGCCGGTATTAGTGAAGGAAGTGAATGTCGCCGCCTCCATCGGCGAGATTGACACCTCACTAGCCCCGTCACCTGGTATGGTTTTAAAGGGGAAGCACTACACAGAAAAAATAGTGTGGGGGTCCCCCCAAAGTCCATAGCAGACCCTTATCCGAGCACAGCCTGGCTGGTCAGGAAAGGGGGTGGGGACGAGCAAGCACCCCCCTCCTGAGCCGTACCAGGCCATGTGCCCTCAACATGGGGGGTGCTTTGGGGAAGGGGGGCCCTACGGGCCCACCCCAAAGCACCTTGTCCCCATGTTGATGAAGACAAGGGCCTCTTCCCGACAACCCTGGCCGTTGGTTGTCGGGGTCTGCGGGCGGGGGGCTTATCGGAATCCGGGAAAAAAAAGTGTAAATAAGAAAACAACACAAGTTTTTAAAATAATTTATTAGACAGCTCCGGTGGTCTTCTCTTCTTCCCTCTTGGGGGATCTTCTTGCCGGACTCCTCCGCTACCTTCTGCTCTTTTGCTAGCAGAGGAGCCTGGCTCTCTTCTTCATCGTCGCCGCTGCCGTCTGGGGGCCTTCTTCCAACTTTGGGGTCTTGTCCCACTCTTTGGGGGTCTTGTCCCATCCTTCCGTTCTTCTTGCTGGGCCTCCGCTATCTTCTTATAGCTCTTTTACTAGCGTTGGCTTGGTCTTCTGTCACCGTCGCCTTCTTCTTCTTCCTTGCGATGTTGACACAAATGCTCTCTCTGGCCGCAATGGCAGGGACGCGTTGTGCTGCGACTTATATAGGGACAAGTGACATCACACGGTGACCCCGCCCCTTATGATGTCACAGTCCCAGCACCCTCCGGGACTGTGACGTCATAAGGGGTGGGGTCACCATGTGACATCACATGGTGACCCTGCCCCTTGTCCCTATATAAGTCGCCGCACAACGCGTCCCTGCCATTGTGGCCAGAGAGAGCGTCGTGCTAAAATCGCAAGGAAGAAGAAGAGAAGAAGGCAGCGGCGACAGAAGACCGGGCCAACGCTAGTAAAAGAGCAATAAGAAGATAGTGGAGGCCCGGCAAGAAGAACCGAATAGCAGGACAAGACCCCTGAAGAGCGGGATAAGACTCCGAAGTTGGAAGAAGACCCCTGGACGGCGGCAGCGGCGACGAAGAAAGTCGGGCTCCTCAGCTAGTAAAAGAGATAGCAGAGGAGTCCGGTGAGAAGACCCCCCAAGACAGAAGAAGACCGGAGCTGTCTAATAAATTATTTTAAAAACTTGTGTTGTGTTTTTTTATTTACACTTTTTTTCACTAGGTGAATGGGTAGGTACTCATTCACATAGGACGGGGGGCCAGTATCTTATTAAAGGGGGCTCCCGGATTCCGATAAGCCCCCCGCCCACAGACCCCAACAACCAATGGCCAGGGTTGTTGGGAACAGGCCCTTGTCCTCATAAACATGGGGACAAGGTGCTTTGGGGTGGGGAGACGCAGGGTCAATCTTGCTGATGGAGGAGGCGACATTTACTTCCTTCGCCAGTCCCGTCTAACTGGATCCACGTTCAAAACGAACAGACTTTTCTCCGTGTGGGCAAGTCCGTTTATTTCAAAAACTGCGGCGGACTAGCACACAGATGGGCGGATTGTCCGCTGGACTGCAAAGTCCGGCGGACAATTTTGAGTCAAAGCTTCTTTCTAAGTGCGCTGGAGCCCACACACGGGCGGATTGTCTGGCGGACTCTGGTCCGCCGGACCAAGTCCGCCGGATAGTCCGATCGTGTGTAGGCAGCATGAGACTCTCTGCTCGAAACTGCGGATGCGCAGTTCTGGTCTGGAGCTGGACCAGACCATCTGCCTGCTACGGTGTGTCCGAGCATCGCCAGCGGGGGGGGGGGGGGGGGGCAGGCCTGGCAGAGGCAGTGCCAAGTGCGTGTGCGACCAGTCTAATTTCTTGCCCTCCATTTGCACTTTGATATGACCAGTTAACATCCATGTATTAAAGTAAAATGATGTTGGATTAACCACTTTCCGCCTGCACTATAGCCGAAAGACGGCTACAGCGCAGGCTTCCAGTGCCGAGAGGGTGTCCATAGACATAGTCCCGTGATCGCGCTGCTGGAATGCTACTGTGATCATAGAATCCTTCGGACTCAGCTGATCACAGATCAGGGTAAAGGGCCAATCACAGCGCCCCTTTACCACATGATCAGCTGATGACAGAAATAAACAGAAGCCGGTATTAGCTATTTTTCTCCTCATGCTATCAGAAGAAAAAAGCCAGTAACCGACTTCTTTTACAGGGACATCGGTCCTAAAATTGCCCACCAGTGCTGCTAATCAGTGCCACCCATCATTATTGCTAATCAATTCCACCTATCAGTGACCAACAGTGCTGCCAATCAGTGCCCATCAGTGCTTTGTCATTAGCGCAACCTATCACTGCCACCGCATCAGTGCACATCAGCGAAGGAGAAAAATTACCCGTTTGCAACATTTTATAAGAAACTATGAAAAATTTGGGAATTATTTCAAAACTTTCGGCCTTTTTTAGCTTCTATAGAAAAAAATAAAAACCCAGTGGTGATTAAATACTACCAAAAGAAAGCTCTATTTGTTTGGAAAAAAATTATAAAAATCTAGTTTGGGTACAGTGTTGCATGAGCGCGCAATTATCATTCAAAACGCAACAGCAATGAAAATGGAAATTGGCCTGGGCAGGAAGGATAAAGCAAATCTCATTAAAATGATGGGTGAATAGAGAAAATCTAATTTCATGCCCCAGTGGAAGGCATTTTTGGGCCAGGCTTATCACTCCTCACATTGCCCAAAACTTGTGATCACAATTTTTTATTGCTGTATGCCGGTTTTTATGAATAAACCATACTTTTTTGATCTACACTATTGGAAGCATTCCTTTTTTTTCATACCACCCTGATGAGAGATTGCCCTGCTGTCCAGTTGGTTCTGTGTGACCACCGATTCTGGCACCCATGCCTATATGACTCTTTGTCTCTGACACTTGAGTCCACCAGCTTTGGTAAGAGTACATATAACTATTCCTTTTATTGATGAAGTACCATTTTGATGTCTTCTTGGCTGGACAGTGTCAGCACAAGACGTCCCTGTTCCACTACCTTTTTGCAGATGATATAGGCCAGTGATGGCGAACCTTGGCACCCCAGATGTTTTGGAACTACATTTCCCATGATGCTCCACTACACTGCAGAGTGCATGAGCATCATGGGAAATGTAGTTCCAAAACATCTGGGGTGCCAAGGTTTGCCATCACTGATATAGGCCATCTATAACAGATTTAGTTAATCTATTGGACTTTTTTCACATTTTTCCTTTTATACTTGTCACTTGAACATTTGACCCTTTGCACGGTTTTATTTGAAAATCTATGTCTACGTATATTAGTGCTACAACATTCACATTTCACATCAACATTCACCATTTATGCTTTATATGTTTGTCACATTTTTTTGTAGCTGCTTTTTCCTATTTCACTTGAAGTTAGCGCAGTCACACTTGCGTTCACAAAAACAAATTTCTGACTGTCAAAAACTAGGGTCATGTGTGGCGCTGTGGCTGATGGGGGAATCTTGCTTGTTAATGGAATCTCTATATTAAAGTTGTATGTAGCTACTGGTCGGTGAATATTATTCAATGAGCAAATTCTAATGAGTGAATAGGGCAAATTCGGAGAGTAGAGTGAACCCTTCTTTGAAAATGTCAAAAGATTACAGAGAAAGAATGTGCTGTGAAAATTAAGGGAGAATTAAAGGGGTTGTAAACCCTCAAGGTTTTTTAACTTAATGTATTCTATGCATTAACCGCTTCCCGACCACATCGCGCAGATATACTGTGGCAGAAGGGCACGTACAGCAGAATCACCTACCTGTATGTTGCCCTGTAAGAGGTGGGTTGCGGGCACGCGTGCCCACCGGGAGCTTCGTGATTGCAATCACGGGTCCTGCAAAATCTATGTCCGCAGGGATACCTGCAATCGTCTCACGGAGAAGAAGAAGAAGGGGGAAATGCTGATGTAAAGAAGCATTTCCCCGTTCTGCCTAATGACACTGTCACTGATCACCGCTTCCTGTAATCGGGAGCGGTGATCAGTGTTGTGTTACACAAAACCCCTCCCCCCACAGATAAAATCACTCCCTAGGACACACTTAACCCCTACAGTGCCACCTAGTGGTTAACACCTTCACTGCCAGTCACATTTACACAGTAATCAATGCATTTTAATTGCACTGGTCGCCGTATAAATGTGAATGGTCCCAAAATCGCAGATCTGTCCGCTATAATGGCCCAGTCACAATAAAAATCTCTGATCACCGCCATTAATAATAAAAAAAAAAGATTCATAAAAATGCCAAAAAAACTATCCCCTTTTTTGTAAATTCTATAACTTTTGTGTAAGCCAATAAACGCTTATTGCGATTTTTATTTTTTTTACCAAAAATATGTAGAAGAATATGTATTGGCCTAAACTGAGGAAAAATATATATTTTTGGGGATAATTATTATAGCAAAAAAATGATGCGTTTTTTTTTTCAAAATTGGGCCATTTTTTTGTTTATAGCGCAAAAAATAAAAACCGTAAAGGGGATCAAATATCACCAAAAGAAAGCTTTATTTATGGGGGAAAAAAGGATGTCAAATTTTGTTTGAGAGCCGTTTGCATGACCGTGCAATTGTCAGTTAAAGTGACGCAGTGCGGAATCACAAAAAACGCTCTGCTCTGGTCCGGGGCTTAAGTGGTTAAGATGAAAAACCTCCTCTGATGCAGAAGCCCCCCTTTTACTTACCTTAACCTGGAATTTCCAGCGACGAGAATGAGCACACCAGCTCCAGCCGGTGTCCTGGGTCCTGATTGGATAGATTGAAAGCAGGGCAATCATTGGCTCCCGCTGCTGTCAATCAAATCAAATAAAGCGGGAGCCAGGGGGCAGGGCCAAGTCATGCTGTCTGTGTCGATGGACACAGTAGGACACGGGAGCATGCCTGCATGAGTGCCCTGAGGGAGAGCAGCTGAACAATGGGGCACTCCGAAAAGAGGAGGAGCCAGGAGCGCTGCTGAGGGACCCCAGAAGAGGGGGATCAGGGCCACTCTGTGCAAAACCAACTGCATAGGAGGCGGCAAATATGACATGTTTTTGTTTTTTTTAATTAACCTTTAGATCTCCTTTAAGGGAGAATAAGGCACATTTCCTTCGAAAATGATAGAGTAATAGGGCTAAACCTCTTTAAAAAGAATAAAAAATGCAGGGAACTTTGTAAAAAACAGATGGACGGTTGTCCAGCAACCTTTTGCTGTGAGCTTTGCCTAGTGAATCCTTTCGAAATAGACCCCTTACATTTGGAAAATTAGGGAGAAGCCTCCTTGAAAATAATGGACATATAAGGTAATCCCCTTCACTTCCCATTTCTGGAACAGGAGGCTTTTTTTTCCCCGTTTTGTGCATTTTTTCATGCTACAAAAAAGAGTTATAAATTTATTAAATAAAAACAAATCTTTAACGTCAACCAATCCTTAAATTTTCCGGTTAAATATTTACTTATTTATTAGCTACTTATTGTACCAGGAATTTGTTCATTTTTACATGATTTTCTTAAAATTAAACAAGTTCTATTTCGTTTACAAGGATTAGTTTAATAATTAACGTACACAAGTTATCAATTAATATTGGATGTTTACAAATATCCATGGTAGTTATGCATGTAAATGCAAATTCCATGGCAGTTAATTGCAGCTCATACAAATAGTTTCCGGCAACATCTCTCAAATATCATCTAACCCACTGCTCAATTTATGCATGTCAATTTACGTATGCGTGTTTCCAGGATGAGGATACAGGTTATTCTGGTCTTATTTCACAAGCTCACTTAAAAGGAAAGAACATTGATTTGTGCATTTCTAAATAGGTTTGTATGCAAATCATTTAGAGCCATAATAGAATGAAATATATTTGAAATAGACTTGTGATTTTAGAGGTGCATAGCTCCAAAATGTCCCCAATCCTGCCCGTCAGTCTCATTCCTTCTGGCACCTACAATGGGGCATTTTTTTTATCCCAGCGACATCAAATATTGGGAATTCTTCCTCCCAATGGCCATTAATTTTAGGTGCTCTGAGGTTGATTTACTAAAACTGGAGAGTCCAAAATCTGGTCCAGCTGTGCATGGTAACCAATCAGCTTATAGCTTCAGCTTGTTCAAATAAGCTTTGACACCAAGAGCCGGTTCACACTATTGCGGTGCGAGAACCCTGCGAATCAACTGCGGCTTCCCGCATCGCACCCAGCACGCACGGCAGTTGACGCTGCCATATGCGAATTGTTGGGGAGTGTCATGTGTTAACGACACCCTCATTTCAGCTCACATATGGCACTGCGAACTGACAGATCGGACATGAATCGGATCGCATATGTGTGAACACACATGGGATCGGATTCTGGTCCGAACTGAAAAAAGGGTACTGTGCGTGTTTGCATTGAATGCGGTGCGATATCAGCCATTCTATTTGTATGGCTGACATTGCATCCGCACAGACATCGCATATAATGTGTACAGCAGTGCGCTGCGCATTACATGCGATGTCCGGCATCGCAATAGTGTGAACCAGAGCTAAAACCTGGAAGTTGATTGGTTACTATGCAGAACTTTGTATGCTTCCGTTTTAGTTGGTTACTATGCAAAGCTTTGCACGCTCCAGTTTTATTAAATCAAGCCCACTGCTAAAAATTCTTAAACACTGAACTGACACCGAGCTATATGTTACTTCTGACCACTTCACTCTATATGCCATGTTGTACATTACACACTCCTGACCCATACACCCTCTAAGTCTGTGGTGGCCCGTTCATTGTGGGCGCCGCCCCCCCTATCCCTGCTGCCGCCCCCCATCCATGCGTCCGGCCCCTTTGAGGATGCCAGATGCATGGATTCCTATGGCGGAGTGGGGGGGGGGGAGGGGTGTCTTATTTTGAAGCACCCGATTAAAGAAAGAGGCTCTAACAGGCTTCAAAAAAGGATGGGCTTGGGGAGCAAAGAGTGCACCCTGATCCCACCCAATTG